>NC_050101.1:35881048-36481048 GCF_902167145.1 Zea mays | reverse complement strand
TGGACGCCATGGACAGAGAAGTGGAGGTTAGCCATGGGCGACGGCGAGCCACCTGCTCGAGCTTGGACCCAGAGAAAATGCCCTGCGCTCGATGGAGCCAGGGGGAGCGGGTCGCTATGCAGGGGACGCGACCAAAGGTGAAGGGGGCGCTGTGCACAGGGAGTAGAGGGAGGTGCCTGCTGGCTTGAGGAAGAAGAAGGGGAGGAGGGCGCCATGGATCAGAGCTCACCCACGCCATGGAAAGCAGAGGGAAACGCTGGGGGAGCTCGACCCACAAGGTTGCTGGCCGACCACGGAGAAAGACGACTCCCTGCTGCAGCCGCTCGCCAGGAGGAGGAGCAGGGAGGGCGCTCGGCTGCTGCTGTGCGAGGAAGAAGGAGCAGGGGGCGCCGCGCCATGGCTGGCTGAGGGGGAGGAGCTCCTGCGCGCTGGCTGCTGCTGCCGTGGAGTAGGGAGGAAGAAGCTGCTGGCGGCCGAAAGAAAAGGAGGGGTGGGAGTGCAAAATTGCCAAGTGCAAGGGAGAGGGATCCTATTTATAGAAGGAGCCCTAGGGTTAGGGCTTCAATTGGACCAAATGGGCTGGGTTTGGCTTGGCCCAAAACACTAAACCGGGTCGCGCTAAATATTTTTCTAGAATAAAAATGCTCCTGCGGATTTCGTTTGTACGCAATACAGAGTGAACTAGAGTTCGGACGAACGGAAGATTGAGCGATTAATTCGGCCGAGAGTCTGATTTGAATTTGCTCAGAAATAATTCACTACGCATGATTCGAAAACAAATCGTCTCGAAATATGACCGGCTTTCGGATTTATGATTGAAAGAGACAAATCGCGACATTTAAAATCATCGCCGATGTTGATTTTTGAAATCGGATCGGACACAGAGGTATTAAGCCGAGTCAGATAAGAATTTATTAGAGGACGACATATTGAGTATTCCATTTGAGGGTACGGACTCGGATAAAATAGTCAGACATAGATCGAAGTCCAAACAATCAGATTCAGACACAGCTCGACTAGCAACTGTCGAGCGTTTGATTAAATGCGCTTTCGACGAGATTTTATAAATCAAGATTGATCAGCGAGTTCGCATTCGTGCCAAGAAATAAAAGTTTTAACAGGCTCCAAATTTGGCCTTCTGTGAGACTCAATAACTCCGAATTCGGTCAAATGTGTACGAATAGTCTGGATAATCAGAGACATATGCGAGCGAGAAATAGAAATTTTCACTGACCGTCCGAGATTAGGATAAATCTCCCGACGTAACACGAAACTGACACCTGGGGTGTCACAGACTTCATAGTCGGTTTGCCTCGCACTCGTACTTGTTATGACTCCATCTGGGTAGTAGTGGACCGTTTGACAAAAGTGACCCATTTCATACCAGTCAAGACGACCTACAACAGTGCAATGTTGGACGAACTATACATGTCTCGGATTGTGTGCTTGCATGGCATTCTGAAGAAGATAGTATCAGATAGAGGCACTCAGTTCACCTCCCATTTTTGGCAGCAGTTGCATGAAGCTTTGGGCACACACTTGAAGTTCAGCTCAGCTTACCACCCGCATACAGATGGTCAAACAAAGAGAACCAATCAGATTCTGGAGGATATGTTGAGGGCTTGTGCTTTGCAAGACAAGATAGGTTGGGACAAGAGATTACCATATGCGGAGTTCTCTTACAACAATAGCTATGAAGCTAGTCTGAAGATGTCACCATTCGAACCGCTCTATGGGAGGAATTGCAAAACTCCATTACATGGGGACCAACCCGGCGAAAGGCAGGTGTTCTGAAGAGAACATCAGAATGGTCCGAGAGAATTTGAAGGCAGCGCAGTCCCGACAGCGAAGCTATGCTGACACCAGAAGAAGGGAACTCAGTTTTGAAGTGGGAGACTATGTCTACTTGAAGGTGTCACCCATCAGAGGAACCAAAAGGTTTGGAGTCAAAGGCAAGTTAGCACCTCGATATATCGGGCCGTATCAGATTTAAGCAAGACGTGGAGAAGTGGCTTATCAACTCAGCTTACCAGAGAATCTGTCTGCTGTACACGATGTATTCCATGTGTCTTAGTTGAAGAAATGCTTGAGAGTGCCAGAAGAGCAGTTGCTAGTAGAGGATCTTGAAGTTCAAGAAGATCTGACATATATTGAGAAGCCAACTCAAATTCTAGAGACAGTAGACTGGGTCACTCGGAGAAGTACCATCAGGATGTGTAAAGTCAAATGGGGTCACCACTCAGAAGAAGAAGCAACCTGGGAAATAGAAGATGATTTGAAATCCAAGTACCCTGAGCTCTTTTCTAGCCAGCCCTGAATATTGAGGGTGAGATTCTTTTAAGGGGGATAGGTCTGTAACACCCTGAATTTGGGGGTATAAAATTTCTTTCTAATGATCACCCAAAATCATGTGTTACTCTTCTCTCTCTCACCCTAGGTTCTATCTCTCTCTAGATTCTCTCTCCTTTTTTCCTTTAAGTAGAATTAGCTTAAGTTAAGGAGGGATTAATTATTTATTTTTGCCAAAACATTATGAGTCATGAAATGTTGCATCATGCCGAGTTTAAATATTCTTTGAAGTGTTGCACATGGTTGAATTAATTTGAATTTGAAACTTGAATTGAATTTGGATTGAAAACCCTAGAGAAAAAGATATGGAAAAACCATTAGAAAATCTAGAGAAAAAGAAAAAGGCAAAGGAGCCCAGCCGGCCCAGCAAGGCGCAGCTAGGCCACGCGCCCATGCGCCCGCACCGCCTGACAGGTGGGCGCCACCTGTCAGCGGCAATTTTTCCTCCCGCGCGCTCCCCCCTCCGTCTCTCTGCCCAGTGGGGCCAACTTGTCGGCGCTAGTTGCTTCCCCCGCCCGCTCGCCCCTCTTCCCTCTCTGCCCCGCGGGCCCGTTCTGCCAGACGCCGAGCCGTTGCCCTGTGCGCCCCTTCTCTCTCTCTCTGCGCCGTGGGCCTCCCCTGTTAGGTCCGCCCTCCCCTCGCCCGCCGTGGACCAGTGAGCTCGCACTCGCGCACGTCGCCGGGATCCTCGGCCACATCGCTCTGCCCACGTGCCATCTCCTTTTGAGCCCCGCCCATGCCCACACTCACTCCCCCGCCTCATTTCACGCAGTCTCGCCCTTGCTCGCGCTCTGCTCACGCCGCCAGACCTCGCCGAAGACCCGCGCCCACCTCCCCGACCATCTAGCTCACCGGAGACCGTGCCAAGCCACCCCGAGCTTCAGCCCGAGGTGAGGCACCTGTTGTAATATCCCCAAAACATTTTTGGACCAAAAGTTGATCTACAGTGCGTGGATGTGGGAAAGGGTTGTGGACCGTTGGATGCAAAGGCAGAAGTCATCTGGGGCATCGGTTCTTTTCTCCCACAAAACCCTAGGTGGCCACCCCTTTTCCCTCCACCCCCTCTCTTGGCCGCCACCCTCCCCCCATTTTCCCTTCGTTGGCCACCCCCTCTCCTCGCATGGCAGCCGCCCACCATTTCTTCCTCCTCCCTAGATCTCCCCCTCCCCCACGCAGTAAGGATCGAGAAGAGGAGGAGCAAGATGGATTGAAGAGGAAGAGAGGATCAAGGAGATGTTCTACCCCCCCCCATCTATTGCAGATTTTCTTGAGGAAACCCTAGGTAAGGATGGGATCCTTGTTCCTCCATATAATTATGTGCTTGTGGAGGTTGTGGATCATGTGGATTGAAGAATTAGAGGTTGGATTAGATGTGGGGTTAGGTTTTGATCTCGAATTTAATTTCTGCAGAATGGCAGATTTGACAGTTTCTGTTCATACCAGTTTTCCGTGGTCTTAGTGGCCTCAAAAAAATAAAAAGTTTATATATGAGTCGTAGATAATTTGTAGATCTTTCTGTGTCCGCGAAGAACACCTCAATCGGACATCAGATCAGAAAGTTATTGCAGTTTGATTATAGCAGTTTTTTCAGTCTCATAATTCTGTGCAGAATCTGTTCTCTTAAGAGTTAGGCAATTTTATCAACAGAATTAAACTATGGGTTGGTAAAAGAAGTTGTAGATAATTTCATAAACTTTCCAGATTGTTAAAGAGTGCATTCATATGATTTGTGAAACTCCAGTTATGTTTGTTTTACTGTGGCTGTTCCTGTTTGCCTGACAAAAATGAGCGGGTCTGTTCACTGGTAGGTTTCATCAGGTAAATGGCCGAATTGGCTCTTCCAACTATGGAGACTTATGTAGAGCAATAAAATTTCTTACTGCCAGTAGAATTCCATGATTTTTGGTTGAGTAGTTTGTGAGATATCGAATTTTGAAGTTAACTACGCTGCTGTCTGAAACAGATTCAGTCAGTTATCTTGTTAGAGGTTTTAGAACTTGTAGATGGCAGAATTTAATTATCCATTGAATACCGAAGTTGTAGAGTATTTTGTGTAGATACTCCTAGATTATTTGTTTGCTATCACAACTATTATAATTTTAAAGATACAAAATTAACAAACAGCGCTGCTGCTGTATGTCATGTGGTTCAGGGTGGGAGTCTTTCCACCAGGTCTTGGTTTCAAGTGTAGGAGCGATTTGTTGATTGTTGTCAAATGTTTGTGAAATATTTGTACTAAGTTTTATGCCCGCTAGCAGGTGGCTACACTCCAGATCATGCATAGTACATTTCTTCTTCTTCGATGAAGGCAAGTGAATGTAGCAGTGGTTGCTTCCGTTCTGACCTGTTATTTCTATTGCCTACACTCTAATATTCAGAAGTATTGGATTCTTTCATAATTGGACTCTATGGTGATGCTTTACTTGCTTGCATTATGCTGATGCTCAATCATATATTGATGATGATAATGATTCGAGTATGACTCGTGAGATTAATTCACACCCCTAAAGGTAAATGAAGTATTATTTGAGGTTGGTATTGTATCTGAAGGTAAATGAAGTATTATTTGAGGTTGTATTGTATGTGAAGGAAGTGAAGTATATTGATAAATGCAGCATGCCATATACATTGCATGATTCACTTGCATCTGAAGTTTTGTCGTGACCTATGGTCCGACCGTACCGGTACAACTTAGCATCGTACGTTGCCCGAGAAGGGGTACGATGCGGCTTCATACCCTTAGAGGTATCAAGGCAGAGGACATATGCATTGCATTCATATGCATTCATTGAAGTGGTATTTGTAGATGGTGTGGTTTTATACTCTAAGAGGTATGAAGGCAGAGGACTTACACATTGCATTACTATGCATACATCGAAGTGATATTTGCAGGTATTGTTGACGCAGGAAAGTGTTATACAACCTATTGTGGTTGTTCGAGGAAATTAGATGACATTGGTTATTTTGGGACTATTGAGTTCTATATCTACAAGTATTTCTGATCTCAATTGTGATCCCTTTAAAATGTTGATTAGTTCAATTTTTTTGGTTTAAATATCTCGTCGAAACAATTCACTTGCTGAGATGTTTCATCTCACTCTTGCATTACTCAATGCAGGTACTTGATTCATGTTGGGAATGAGGGGAGTAGCAGCACGTCCACCTTCACTCTCATAATAACGCTGCCCAGGCACAACCATGATTTAATTAGAAACTTCTTATAAAAGGATGTTTGCTTTTTAACTAGTCATGCACACTAGTTAATTTAGTTCATGACGTTATGGTTATCTTCCCATTGCTAGCAGATTATTAATGTCTAGTATGTTTTCTTATTATGATATCTATTTATACTTTGTTGCTTCCACGTTTATGCAAATTTTCAAAGGAGATGCTGTCGAAATTTTTATATATGAATGTTAGTTGTGTAGTTTAGTAGCATTTCGGGGTGTTTGTGGATCCCGGGGTGTTACAGTTGGTATCAAAGCATAGGCTTTAGATTCTTGGCAATTTGAAGATAAATTTGACACACTTGCACATATAGGAAGGGTATGGGTACAAATATCTTTGATATATATTAATGTCTTTGAAGTGTAGGTGACAATAATTTCACCCCTCCCCATTCCTTTATGGTGATGTGGTAAGTTGTTTATGACTTAATGCCTGATATAATTTATCTCTAAAACTTTATATTGTTTTATTAATGCATTTGATATCGCTGGTCTTTTGTGAGATTGAAGTTGTTATTATGTCTGTGATATACAAGTATGCCTATGTTGTTTTCACTATGTTTTTCATGGTTGAGTTTTATTACAATAATATTGTTATATATGCTTGATTGAGGATGTTTCTAAGAGGAGTGTGAATTGCGTGTTTTGGGTTACAAGGTAACCATCAATTTGAATTTAAGTGGTTGAGCGGTTGGTGGATAGTTCCAACTATCTTTGCAAAGAATGATTGTTTATGTCGAGAAACCATTTCTGAAAGAAATGAATATTGGTACTTTTATAGGAATTTTGGGGGAAGTCTTTACCTAGCTAGAATGGCTTACATGTCTCTCTTCTATTGTGTGTTTTAGTAGCCACAAAGCCTAGATGTGGTTTAAAGTGGTTGCATGTTAGTCATGCTAGTTGTAGAATAAATCTTTGATTTTCTAGATCCATGGATTATGTATTAATACATTGAGGATCAGATAGTTCTCTCCCCGATGCATGCTTGTGGAGCCATTGTTGGACCACCTATCTATTGGTTTGAATGAAGCCAGTGCCTAGCCTAGAGTTGGTTGTGTGTGGTTAGTCACCTATTCCTAAATGATGTGGTTTTTACATCAGCTTGAGATGTTTGTCAAATGTGTGAAGGATTACAGGGTTATTATTGACCTTGTATGTCTGGTACTTTGAGTGCATCGTATGATAGAATGAAATGTAAGTTTATGAACTACAGTAGATGAAGACTTATATTATGTGTAGGTTAACCTCACTAGTTTGGATATTTTTCTTAGTTGAGTTGTTGGATGAAGTATAGTGACAGTGGTTAACCATGTATTGTGTTGTTGTGCTGTCAGTGCTTTTTGTGGAGCTTTTGGCATTTCTTCGATGACATGTGCCGCGCAGAATGTTATTGGCTTCTTATTAGCTTTATTGCTCCATTAGTTCTGTAGATTTTCTCCCTTTTGCGGGGTGCAAAGAATGTTAGATTACATGATTATCTTTTCATGATGGCAAGAATAAGGTTTAGGAAGATTAGGAGTTTTGTTTCAATAGAACTACTTGTTTCGTGGTGCTTTGAGGTGAGGTGTTTGATCTTCTTATACATTCGTCGGGTGTGGATGTTTCACCATTTAATTAAAATTAATTGTTGAAGTTGGTAAGGGTTGTGCTTAGTGCATATTACCCCTTCATAAAAGAGTGTTGTCTTAAGACATTGATGTTGATGTATAGTTGCATCCAAATTCGATGGTGTGAAATTGTAGTGTTGATTGCATCTATGACTTGCTTTGAGCTTCATTGCATGTTGTTTCATGCTTGATGTCAGGTTGTGTAGTTTCCTCAGACAATTAGTCCAAGGTAGAAGTTCTTGTGTTAATTAAGACCAATAATGGACCCATGTTTTGAATGATGGTGATGGGGTACCTTGGGTGTTTTGCTCGGAGTGGCCGAATTCGAGGACGAATTCTTTTTAAGTGGGGTAGAGTGTAATATCCCCAAAACATTTTTGGACCAAAAGTTGATCTACGGTGCGTGGATGTGGGAAAGGGTTGTGGACCGTTGGATGCAAAGGCAGAAGTCATCTGGGGCGTCGGTTCTTTTCTCCCACAAAACCCTAGGTGGCCACCCCTTTTCCCTCCACCCCCTCTCTTGGCCGCCACCCTCCCCCTTTTTCCCTTGGTTGGCCACCCCCTCTCCTCCCATGGCAGCCGCCCACCATTTCTTCCTCCTCCCTAGATCTCCCCCTCCCCCACGCAGCAAGGATCGAGAAGAGGAGGAGCAAGATGGATTGAAGAGGAAGAGAGGATCAAGGAGATGTTCTACCCCCCATCTATTGCAGATTTTCTTGGGGAAACCCTAGGTAAGGATGGGATCCTTGTTCCTCCATATAATTATGTGCTTTTGGAGGTTGTGGATCATGTGGATTGAAGAATTAGAGGTTGGATTAGATGTGGGGTTAGGTTTTGATCTCGAATTTAATTTCTGCAGAATGGCAGATTTGACAGTTTCTGTTCATACCAGTTTTCCGTGGTCTTAGTGGCCTCAAAAAAATAAAAAGTTTATATATGAGTCGTAGATAATTTGTAGATCTTTCCGTGTCCGCGAAGAACACCTCAATCGGACATCAGATCAGAAAGTTATTGCAGTTTGATTATAGCAGTTTTTTCAGTCTCATAATTCTGTGCAGAATCTGTTCTCTTAAGAGTTAGACAATTTTATCAACAGAATTAAACTATGAGTTGGTAAAAGAAGTTGTAGATAATTTCATAAACTTTCCAAATTGTTAAAGAGTGCATTCATATGATTTGTGAAACTCCAGTTATGTTTGTTTTACTGTGGCTGTTCCTGTTTGCCTGACAAAAATGAGCGGGTCTGTTCACTGGTAGGTTTCATTAGGTAAATGGCCGAATTGGCTCTTCCAAATATGGATACTTATGTAGAGGGATAAAATTTCTTACTGCCAGTAGAATTCCATGATTTTTGGTTGAGTAGTTTGTGAGATATCGAATTTTGAAGTTAACTACGCTGCTGTCTGAAACAGATTCAGTCAGTTATCTTGTTAGAGGTTTTAGAACTTGTAGATGGCAGAATTTAATTATCCATTGAATACTGAAGTTGTAGAGTATTTTGTGTAGATAATCCTAGATTATTTGTTTGCTATCACAACTGTTATAATTTTAAAGATACAAAATTAACAAACAGCGCTGCTGCTGTATGTCATGTGGTTCAGGGTGGGAGTCTTTCCACCAGGTCTTGGTTTCAAGTGTAGGAGCGATTTGTTGATTGTTGTCAAATGTTTGTGAAATATTTGTACTAAGTTTTATGCCCGCTAGCAGGTGGCTACACTCCAGATCATGCATAGTACATTTCTTCTTCTTCGATGAAGGCAAGTGAATGTAGCAGTGGTTGCTTCCGTTCTGACCTGTTATTTCTATTGCCTACACTCTAATATTCAGAAGTATTGGATTCTTTCATAATTGGACTCTATGGTGATGCTTTACTTGCTTGCATTATGCTGATGCTCAATCATATATTGATGATGATAATGATTCGAGTATGACTCGTGAGATTAATTCACACCCCTAAAGGTAAATGAAGTATTATTTGAGGTTGGTATTGTATCTGAAGGTAAATGAAGTATTATTTGAGGTTGTATTGTATGTGAAGGAAGTGAAGTATATTGATAAATGCAGCATGCCATATACATTGCATGATTCACTTGCATCTGAAGTTTTGTCGTGACCTATGGTCCGACCGTACCGGTACAACTTAGCATCGTACGTTGCCCAAGAAGGGGTATGATGCAGCTTCATACCCTTAGAGGTATGAAGGCAGAGGACATATGCATTGCATTCATATGCATTCATTGAAGTGATATTTGTAGATGGTGTGGTTTTATACTCTAAGAGGTATGAAGGCAGAGGACTTACACATTGCATTACTATGCATACATCGAAGTGATATTTGCAGGTATTGTTGACGCAGGAAAGTGTTATACAACCTATTGTGGTTGTTCGAGGAAATTAGATGGCATTGGTTATTTTGGGACTATTGAGTTCTATATCTACAAGTATTTCTGATCTCAATTGTGATCCCTTTAAAATGTTGATTAGTTCAATTTTTTTGGTTTAAATATCTCGTCGAAACAATTCACTTGCTGAGATGTTTCATCTCACTCTTGCATTACTCAATGCAGGTACTTGATTCATGTTGGGAATGAGGGGAGTAGCAGCACGTCCACCTTCACTCTCATAATAACGCTGCCCAGGCACAACCATGATTTAATTAGAAACTTCTTGTCAAAGGATGTTTGTTTTTTAACTAGTCATGCACACTAGTTAATTTAGTTCATGACGTTATGGTTATCTTCCGATTGCTAGCAGATTATTAATGTCTAGTATGTTTTCTTATTATGATATCTGTTTATTCTTTGTTGCTTCCACGTTTATGCAAATTTTCAAAGGAGATGCTGTCGAAATTTTTATATATCAATGTTAGTTGTGTAGTTTAGTAGCGTTTCGGGGTGTTTGTGGATCCCGGGGTGTTACACCTGTGCCCGTGCTCAGTTTCCCCAATTTCGTTCTGTTGTCGGCCAATTTCGGCTTCACCGGAGTTCGGTCGTGGTGGTCCGCCGCACCCGCGCGATGACTGGCAAAATTAGACCGGCCTAGTGCCCCGGCGTTGGTCCCTAAGGTACCCCTCCCTATGTTGAAGCTATCCCAGGCCTTAGCGTGCCTCAAGCCCCCTCCCCGCGGCCGGAATCCCTCACCGGAGTTCCTCCGGTCCGCCCGAGGCCTTTTCCCCACCATCCCCCCTCTCTGACCTCGGATTCGTGGCCTTTTCCCCGCCACTGAGTTCGCCGTGTCGTTCTCTCCCTCTCTGGCCAATCCTGGTGACCTCGGAACCACCCTAGCACACGCCTGCCCCAACTCCGGCGACTTCACCTTCACGAGGAGGAGTGGCACCGCCCGCAGCCGTTCACCCTCCCCCGGTCTGATCTCCCTCGTCCGATCTTGATCACACGGCCCAGATCGTGGGATACCGCTTCGTGCACGCGCGCCCTGCGCTCGGGCCAGCCTGTCAGCGCCCGTGTCCCCTGGCGATGGGCCCGAACGGTCAGTGCGCTCTCCTCCTCGGACGTTGACGCCCGCTGGCCAGCCTGTCAGCGCTCGCCCACCCGCGCGCGCCCTCGGCCGCAGATCTAATCTCGGTCGTTGGTTTCTGATCTAACAGTTTGAATTTCCCGATACCCCTTCGCGCGGTAGTTTTATTAAAGAGACCCTCGGTTTGTTTAGAATCAACCCACCGTGCCTGGTTTTCGCGCGCATGCCTCTGTAATCTTGCAGATTGAACCTTGGACTTTTAAATATTCATAGAATTAGACCTAATTTCATATTTTAAATTCCCAAACTTGTTTATTTCATATCTTTTGCATATGAACTCCAAATTTAGTGATTCAAATTGCAAAATGTTCATAGGATTATTCTCTGTTTAAATAAATCAGTTCCATTTACATTCTGTGCTTCCTAATTTTGTGGTTAACTATGAACTAGTATATGTATAGATTTGTTTATTTAATAAAATAAAAAAGGAAAACCCTAGAGATTAAAACATGTTTAATCTTGCGAGATTAATAATCTGTATTACATAAATTCTGTCACACCTGGATTTAAGGAACAAAGCCGGGTGCATCTCATACATGCGCCAAAGAAGACAACATATATAATAACAGAGTGTATAGAGATAAATGTCACAATAATCAGAGTATTTATTACATAGCGGAAGTCTTACAAAATAAATGATAAATATAAAATAAACTAAGGATCATCCTTGGCGCAAGTCAACTGGGAAACGCCACCTAGATCGAATCGAACTCCTCGTTGTGTGGCTTCTCTTGAACCACTTGTTCTTCTCCTGTGGGGGGTGTGAGACAGCAAGGGTGAGCTCACGCATGTTCATCACTCAACAAGTTGTGGGGAATAATGTGCATGAACTCACCAAAGGTGGGAGTTCATGTGAAGTGTAAGGTTGATCAACAAAATAAAGGTTGAAGTTGGCCATTGCTTTTATAAGTTGGTCAAAATTTTATTAGCAGTTACTAAATGTAAGTAAATACCAAACCATAATAAATAATAGAACAAAATTAATAAAAACCCATGCAATGCAAATGACAAATTGAATTTAAGTTCAATAAATTAATCATGCGACAGTCTTGAGCTACTCATGACGGTGAGCTCGGCTAGTATACAAGTTTTACACTCTGAAGAGGTTGTACCCTGTACCCACAAGTCGTGTATCCCATGTCGCCAGGGTTTGCAAGGCCCTTAGACACTACCGAGGTGAATGGCTAGGGATCCACTACGAGGCCTTTACAAAGTTCCACTAGCTTCCGAAAACCCGCTACAGTTTATGGGAAGAGCACTTGCAAGAATCCCTCGTCTGACCGCCATCGCAGCAAAATCAACCCGAGAACCTCCTTACATGCAACTCCCCTACTGCCCTTGCCCCTTTCGGGTAAGGTAGTCTTCCACTAGCTTTCCTAATTAGTTAGCCAAGGGCGTCCCATTCCACCCTTTGGTGGCACGTGTTTCTCAAGTTTAGCTCCATGTTCCAATTAACATTAATGATCTTGACACGAACATAAATAACATAATAGAATAATTGGAACATGGATATAATGAAATATTAACCCAAAACCATATTGTTGGGGACTTGTTCTCAAATGCTATGAATTAATAACAAGGAAACACAAAAAGAGGTTAATGGTTAATGTCCTTCATACTTCGAAGCATTATTTCTGTGCTGATCTTCCGAAGGTGTTTCTTCTTACAGGACCTTCGGCGACAAAGCAGATCCCCAACAGTAGCCCCTTCGCGGTGCTAGATCGTTTTTTGTAACGAGCTTGATCCGTGAAAAAATCTCCAAGGCTTTGGAATGCCGAAGGTCCAAAAAACACCTTCCCTAAGCTCGTTGTCGAGAAACGATTAAAATATTCCGAGCACGAGGTGGCCCACCATGTGGCGGATACGCGCGATCTGGCGATTCACCTCCCATGCGCCGAGTGGTCCACCGTTCAGTGGGTGCGGGTAACTGTTCAGCGAGTGCGGGTAGCTTGATGATTCACCTTCACACATGCAGCACTATATAAACAGACGGGTAGGTGTGAAGTTACCACAACATTCATTGCCATTGCACTGTTGTGCTGCTGAAAATTTTAACCATAGCCGAAGCTTTTTCATCGCATTCTCGAGCAAGGCATCATCTTGATTTAGCTTCGCATAAGAGAAAGCTTCATCAAAACTGTAAAAATCATTAGCTTCGTAAAAACTTGTAAGGAATTCAACGTCAGATGGCCAGAGTACGCTCAACTGCAAGGGTGATTCGTGAAGGAGAAGAGGCCGAAACCACCGAGACAGCCCCGATCTCCAAAGTTATGAGGCAATCGGGGTTGGTTGTGACGGAGGAAGTTATTGACGAAGGTGCACCTACTACCGAAGCTGAACAAGCTGACATCAAAGAAGAAAATGCTAATGAAGAAGAGGAAGACTACAACACTCTGACCCCATCAAAACCCAGCCACTTGGACTTTGAAAAATCTACTGTCTCTGAGGCCAATGTGCCCATGATGATGAAGCTGGGTTACTTCGGGGAGACTGAGAAGAAGCTTATTCGCTTTGGCGGGGAAGAAACCACTCCAGTGCCGAAAAATGACGAAGTAGTAGTTTTTAAGAGCTTTTTTAGAGCGGATTTTGGTTTCCCTTGAACGAGATGATTGGGGAAGTTTTGGATAATTATGAAATTTACCTTCATCAGCTGACCCCTAACGCTATTGTTAGGCTCAGCGTCTTCATCTGGGCCCTTCGAAGCCAAGGAATGGAACCGAATGCTGAAGCTTTCTGCCGAGTGTATGAGCTACATTACCAGACGAAGGCCAGAGAAGACGGGCTGCATGAAAACTTTGGCTGTTATAACTTCGCATATCGCAAGGATATGAAGGCCCCGGTGCTTAGCTATCGCACCAAATGGCCAACCGGTTGGAAAAGTGAGTGGTTCTATATCAAGGCCGATGAGAAGAAGAGGGAGAAGTTAAAGACGCTAGTGATGAGCCCGCTGAGTTTAAGCATCGGGCTGACTAGGCCCCTGTGCCGCATGTCGTCGGGGTCACCATGCCAACAAGCTGTAACAGAATTCAGGGTGGTGGCTGAACAGATCAGCACTAGAGAACTGGTGCAAGAGTACCTGGCCAATAGGGTGTCCCCGATGTTGAGTGAATGGAAAATGCCGAAGCTGAAGGGAACAAAGAAAAAGAATGAACTTGTTCGACTGCCTTACCGCTTCACATTTGAGAAACAATTCAAAGAACCTTGCCAAGAGTGGCTAGAGATGATTGAAACTATGTGCAACAAAATTTTGGGTAATTATACTAAAAAAGAAGATCAACTGATGTCTGCTTCCTTCGGCACCCGACCAAAACGAAGGTTGAATCGGGTAATGGATGCCTTGAACTTTGAATACCCTGACTATGAATGATTAAGCAAGGGTGCCGAAGGGCAAAAGAGAAAAAGGATTGTTAGTGTTCTGAACAGACATGCTGCTAGGATGGTGAAGCAAGATGAAGAAGCTCTGAAAAGAGAAAATCCAGTCCTGAGCCGAAGGTGGCTGCTTCGAAGAAGAGAAAAATTGCAGCTCCGGAGCAAAAAACAGCTGAGATAGAGAAGGAAACTCCTTCAACGCCTTCTACTGCTGAAGTAGAAGAAATTCTAAAGGTAATGATCGAATCCTTACCTATCAAGCTGCTAAGTCCACTGGGGCCACAACTGATGAAGCTTTTACAGAAGAAGGAGGAGCCTTCGGCAGCTAAGAAGGCGGTTGGGCCAAAAAGGCGAAGGGTTATTACTGTTTTGCAAGCTATTGAGGAAACGCCACCACCGGACTCAGCATCAAAAATAACACCAGCTGCCGAAGCTACTGCTTCTGTCGAAGCTGCTCCTACCGAAGCTGCTAGTGCCGAAGCTACAACTGCCGAAGCTACCAATCTAGAGAGCACATTATCTGATATTGATAAAAGTGCTCTTGGAGATGGCCGCGGAAGAAGCTGTTGCAGCTGCCGAAGAAACCCTTGCCACAGTGCCTGAAAAAGGGAAGGAAATCGCCAAAGATATTTCGGAGGAAAAAGGCTTCAATTTTCAAAAGATAATTGGTCAAGAATTATCCAAGGCTGAGAAAGAGGAGCTGCAGGAGTATGCTATATCATGTGGCTACCAGCCAGGAGCGATGCTCTTCGGCGGAATTAACGAAGAAGCCTTAGGATGTATTCGAGATCAAACTGGAGCAAAGGTTATCAGCACTCTGTCGAAGAGTGTTGGTTTTCCGAAGCTTGAAGCTGACATCAGTCGCTACCGACGACAGCATATCGTCGGTAGTTTATTCTATTCTAATTTCAAGGTAAAATTTTTCCCTCATCTTTTTATTGTTTTACGATGAAAGTGATTTCTGATGAAGGTTGTTTTGCACAGAGTATGCTACTAAGTAAAGCCTTGAGGATGCAATAGGACCTCGAAGATAAGAAAAATGAGGTTATAATTGAAGGCTTGGAAAGTAAAATCAAAGAACATGAAGCTGCTCTTGAGAAGAAAGATTTTGTTCTTCAAACAATGGAGGGTTCATTGGCAGAAGCCCAAACTGAAATTGCCAGATTAAACAGTGAACTCCTCCTGAAGTCAGAAAACTTCGAGCAAGAAAAGAAGAATTTTGATGTGAAGCTTGAAGCCGAAGTTGAAAAGAGTTTGAATTTGCAAAAATCCTTGAAAGAGCTTCAGGACAAATGCCTAAACTTCGGCAACCGGTGCATGCAAAGGCTGAAGCAGGTCTTCAACTCAATTGGAGCCAGTTCTGAAAAATTTGAACCTTTGGTTGAAGACCTGTCAAGCACCTTCGAACATATTGAGGGCGAAGTTGATGCGCTTGACGAAGTTATAGCTAGGCACGGTGACTTCTGTGCCCTGCTAGCTTCTCGCGGCACAGCTGTTGCTTTCATGAAGACTGGTTGCATGCATGGGAAGATCATAAACAAGCCAAACTTCAGCCTATCACCAGCGGATTTAACTGACATCCCCAGTCTGACCCGAAGCATTAGAAATAGATTCATAACTCAAATTTGGACGAAGGGTGGGCGGAATTTAGCTGGTGACGAAGCTCGAAGTCATATCAAGCCGGTATTAAACTTGTACCTGTTGCTTACCTTCTCCTTAGATTTCTATTTACCTTATACTGCTTTGTTATGTACAGGATGACGGAGCCGATGATCAATGATCCGAAGCTTGACGGATATTGATGAAGCTGCTGCAAAAAGCTCTAGAGAAATTTTGAATTAACTCTGTAAAAGATATTGTAATTTAGGAATCAAACACCGCTCCGTAAATTTTTTCCATACCTTGTAATATATTTTTATCTTTCCATCCGTGTATGAACTGCTTTGATGTGGATGAAACTTATATTTTTTGAGCCGAAAGCGAAAACACCTTCCCTTCTTTTCGTACACAACGAAGCATAAATTTGCTTCTTTTATACTCATCGAAGCCTTGTCATCAGGGTCGAAGCAGCTGTTTGTACTCTACGATATGATGATGATGATCCTACGAATGTTTAAATGAATGCGTATGAATGCAATGAATGATGTAATGTAATGTGCAAATGAATGTCCAAACACACGCTTACGAAGCCACACCCAGACTCTGCATCCCCTTAGGAACGACTTTGGAGTCTTCTTCACCGTTTATTTTTCGGTGTTCACCGTTTACTTTTCGGTGTAAGTTCAGCATCCCCCTAAGAACAACTTTTGAACTTCTTCGCCTTCTATTTTGGCGGTATAAGTTCTGCATCCCCTTAGGAACGACTTTTGAACTTCTTCGCCTTATATTTCGGCAGTATTTGGCTCTACATTCCCTTAGGAACGATTTTTGAGCAGAAAACTTACGCTGCGCTCCCTTAGGAACGACTTTTTGTAGCTTCGTCGTGCTCTGCATCCCCTTAGGGACGACTTTTTGAGCTTCTTCCTGATTTTTTTCTCTCTGCATTTGATGTTGCATGCTCAGATTTTACATTTTACATTCTTTTGGGGGATTTGCTCTCGTGGAGCTAAATAAGAAATAAAAAAATTACAAGCTATGGCCCCATTAAAAACCTTTCTCCCCCTTTGGAAAGGAAAAGGGTGCCATAGGAAAAAAATGAAAAAAGATTACATCAAATTACACATAATATCATCGAAGCTCATCCGCATTCCAAGATCTAGGAATGTCGTTGCCGTCCATATCCTTCAATCTGTAAGATCGGGCCTCGACGAAGATACCACCAAAAAAGGTCCTTCCCACTTCAGCTGCAATTTGCCTACTGTGTCCGGTTTAGCCACTCTTCGAAGAACCAAATGCTCTGGCTTAATATTTTTCAATCGAACTTTTCTGTCACGCCATTTTATTGTTTCGGCTTGGCATTTATTGATATTCTCCACAGCCTGAAGTCTGGTCCCTTATATAGTATCTTTTGCTATGTGATAATCAGCTTCGTCTTCTACCGAAGCTGTTGTTCTTATTGACCCTGCTTTAGCTTCTTCTGGGGTTATAGCTTCGTCACCAAATAACATTTTGAACGGTGTAAAACCCGTTGATCTTGATATGGTTGTATTGTGGCTCCACACCACTTTAATCAACTCATCTGGCCACTTTCCTCTGGGCTGATTGAAGATTAGCTTCATTATTCCCGTCATTATAATGCCATTTGCTCTTTCGACCAACCCGTTTGACTCCGGATGCCTAACTGATGCAAAATGAATCTTCATGCCAATCTAATCATAGAAATCCTTGAAAGTTTTGGCATCAAACTGTGTTCCATTGTCCACAGTTATAGCCTTCGGCACGATGAAGCGACAAACAATATTTTGCTAGAAGAATTTCTGGACTGTAACCAAAGTTATTGTAGCCAAAGGCTTCGCTTCAATCCACTTAGAAAAATATTCTACAGCCACCACAACATATCTTAAATTGCCTTGCGCTGGTGAAAGTGGGCCTAACAAATCCAGGCCCCATCTTTGCAACGGCCAGGTGAGCTGTATTAGTTGAGTGAGAGATGAAGGTTGTTTCTGGTCTCTTGCACATTTTTGACAATTTTCACATTTTTGAACTAGCTCTACTACATCCGAAGCTTCCTTCGGCCAATAAAATCCTTGTCTAAACACTTTTCCTAGCAAGGGCCTAGACCCAATATGAGATCCACACAGACCTGCATGTATCTCCTTCATTAATTCAATACCTTCAGCTCTTGATAAACACTTGAGGAGTGGAGAACAGACTCCATGTTTATATAATTCCCCTTCTATTAATTATCACATACGGTCTTGTCCTTGCTTCCATTCTCTTATTATAAGCTTCGTCATCAAAAAGACAATTACCTTGGAGAAAAGATATAATTTCAGTCCTCCAATCTTCACTATGTACTGGAGAAATAGCAAGCACTGCTCTCTCCATGAGTTCAATCGAAGGTGACTTTATTGTTTCAAAAAATACTTCCTAAGGTAGAGGGACCCCTGAGCCGCTGATTTGGCTAGCAGATCTGCATGCTCATTTTCACCTCTTGGGATATTCTTGACAGAAAAACCTTTGAAAGAAGCCTCCAACCTTCAAACTGTATCCAGATATTTTTCAAGCTTCGGGTCTCTTGCGTTGCTACTTTTGTCTATATGGCCAGAAATGACTTGAGAATCAGTTTTCAGGATGGCCCTTCTTATTCCCATTGCCTTTAACTTCCAAAGTCCCAACAGAAGTGCTTCGTATTCAACAATATTATTTGTACAACTAAAGTCAAGCTTGGCTGCATAACATGTTCTGAATTTCGAAGGTGCTACTAGGACAGCTGCCACTCCTGCACCGAAGTTTCCCCAAGAACCATCCTAGAACATTGTCCAAGCTTCGGCGTCTTTGTTTATTTCTTCTTCCTGAGCCCCTGGCGTCCAGTCAGTGATGAAGTCTGCTAACGCCTGGGACGGAATTGAGGATCTATGCACATAGTCAATGGTGAATTCGTTAAGCTCCGCAGCCTATTTTCCAATCCTTCCAGTAGCTTCTCTGTTCCTCATTATGTCCTTCAGAGGCTGTGACGAGGGAACAATTATGTGATATGCTTGAAAATAATGCGGAAGCTTTCTAGAGGCCATTAACACAGCATACAACACCTTCTCCAATTCTGTATAATATTTCTTTGACAAACTTAAAACTTCGGAGACAAAGTACACTGGAGCTTGCTTTCTGACTTGGCCATCTAGCTTCTCTGGTACAAGCGCCGCACTCACTGTAGAGTGCGAAGCTGCCACATATAAGAGCAATGGAGCCCCTAGCGAAGGTGGAGTTAGTGTTGTTAAATCAATCAAGTATTGCTTCAACTCTTCGAAGGTTTTTTGTTGAGCCGGACCCCATTGAAAAACTTCGGCTGACTTCAGTATTTCAAAGAATGACATATTTCTTTCTGCTGATCTGGATATGAATCTGTTTAATGATGCTAGTCTACCTGCTAGCTGTTGGGCCCCTTTCTTTATGCTTGGCGGCTCCATCCGAAGGATAGCTTCAATCTTGCTTGGGTTGGCTTCAATTCCCTTCGTTGATACTAAACAGCCAAGGAACTTGCCCTTCTTTACCCCAAAACACACTTTTCTGGATTTAACTTCAGGCCAGCTTGCCTGAAATTGGCAAATGTCTCTTGCAAATCAGTATTGTGATTTTCTTGCTTCGTGCTTTTCACTATAATATCATCAACATAGGTCAGTACATTCCTGCCTATTTGAGAATGAAGGACCTTGGTTGTCATTCTGCTGAAACTTCCTCCAGCATTTTAAGCCCCTCAGGCATCCGAAGATAGCAATATGTGCCATTGGGGGTTATGAAGCTAGTCTTCAGCTCATCTTCCTTCTTCATCCAAATTTGGTGGTAGTCTGAGTAACAGTCTAGTAAACTCATGAGTTCTAAAGAAGCTACTACATCTACTAGAGAGTCTATTCTTGGCAATAGGAACTCGTCCTTTGGACAAGACTTGTTAAGATCTGTAAAATCAATGCACATTCTCCATTTACCGTTGGCCTTCTTCACCATAACAGTGTTGGCTAGCCACTCTGGGTATTTCACCTCTCTGATAACACCAGCACTAAGAAGTCTCTTCACTTCGTTCCGAGCACCTTCAGCTTTGTCTTCAGACATTTCCTAAAGCCTTTGCTTTCTTGGCCTGAAGGATGGATCCACATTGAGTGAATGTTCAATGACATCTCTGTTGACACCACAGAGATCATTGGCTGACCAAGCAAAGACATCTTTGTTGTTGAATAGGAATCTTAGCAAAGTCTTCTCTTGCTCTTCAGATAGCTGAGACCCCAGCAGTACCCTTTGTTCTGCTATGTATTCACATAGGAGCATAGGCTTCAGCTGATCCGCCGAAGCAGCCTTCTCCCTTTTGTATTTATACTGCTCACATGCTTCGGCTCCATCTATATTATGGATTGCCTTTGAATCTGTCTAGTTTCCTTCGGCTCTTCTGGTAGCTTCTTGACTCCCATGGACAGCAATGGGCTCTTGCTCCGAAGGTATCTTCATGCATAAATATGCTGGATGAAGTATTGCTTCGAAAGCATTAAGTGTCCCTCGACCAATGATTGCATTATAGGGGTACTCCATGTCAACAATGTCAAAGACAACCTGTTCAGTTCTTGTGTTATGGACGAAGCCGAAGGTCACTGGCATTGTGATTTTGCCGAGTGCTACAATCTGCCTTCCTCCGAAGCCACAAAGAGGGTGTGTAGCATCATGAATCTTATCCTCTAGTTCTTGCATCTGTCTAAAGGCCTTAGCAAATATGATATCCGCTGCACTGCCTGTATCAACCAGAACATTATGGACCAAAAATCCCTTG
Source organism: Zea mays (assembly GCF_902167145.1). Taxonomy (NCBI): domain Eukaryota; kingdom Viridiplantae; phylum Streptophyta; class Magnoliopsida; order Poales; family Poaceae; genus Zea; species Zea mays. The sequence goes on along the minus strand of NC_050101.1, from coordinate 36,460,550 downwards.
ATGACACAAGATATGACCGTAGCATCATTGTGAGGGTAATCTTTGAGCTGAAGGTCCTCTTGGGAGAAGGTGATTGGGATATGGGACCATTTTGACTTGATGAAGGGTCTCTGCACCCCAACATGATGTACCCTTCTCTGTGCTTCCTTCTTCTGCTTCTTGTTAGCCGGCTCTGAACTTGAGTCGCCTGTTATTGGGAGCACTAGCTTCATAGCCGAAGGTGCTTCGGCTTGGTTGTAGAACGAAGCCATTAGCTCAAAAGTGGAAGTGAGTTCACCGGAGGTGGGCACCAATGTTGGGGACTTGTTCTCAAATGCTATGAATTAAGAACAAGGCAACACAAAAAGAGGTTAATGGTTAATGTCATTCGTCCTTCGAAGCATTATTTCCCTTAGGATATAACAATCTTCGGACAAAGGTCATGAAGGACGTACATTCATCATCACAATACATGTTAATGAAAGACGAAGCATATGAAACATGAGAAATAACATGAATAATCATATGACATTATTAATATATCTTTATTATATCATCATGAATAAATAAGAACAACATTGGATTACATTTGTACCTTCGGCTTGACAGAAGGTGAAAAGTCCAAGCGCGACGCACAAGTGAGTACAAATCAGCGTGAACAGTACGGGGGTACTGTTCACCTATTTATAGGCACGGGACGCAGCCCGGTCAAAACTACAGTTATGACCTTTACAACTAGTTACAGTCATGACAAAATTATCATGGGTCGATCGGTCTTTTCCTCTTTAAGTCGGTGCAACCCTTCATCTCAAGGCGTGTCGCTATGCCGAAGCTCCCTGGGTGGTAGCTTCGGCATTACTTCTGTGTTGATCTTTCGAAGGTATTTCTTCTTACAGGACCTTCGGCGACGAAGCAGACCCCCAACACATATAATGCAATAGGATAACTACCCAAGTGAATCAGGGTAAACAAGGAAAACAGGATAAATAGACTAGGGTGACCTATTGGGTCCCATCAACATTAAACCTATGCTTTGAATAGTGATAATAAAGAATATTATTGGGTAACAAAAGTGGATCAAGTGCACAACTTACCTGGCACTTGAGATTCCAGTTACCAGGGTGATTCTTCGGATCCTCGTGACCTCACTGCTAGTCGTAGCAATACAAACAAACATGGTATAGACAAAATTAACATCACACCAAACATAAGAACATACTGCATAATAATGATCTACACGTTGCTACGAGATCGTGGGAACGAGAACCACTAAATTCGGAGTGACGGTTAAGGAGTTATCATTTTATAGAAGATCTGTGTGATTAAAATATTAAACTATATTATAAATTGGTTAGTGTAAATCATATGAGAGGTTATTCTATAAATATTTATCTCAACTTTAATCTAAGTTATAAATTGACAATAGATCATATTCTAGTAGATTATAATGATAAGTAGTTTATCCAACATAAGTTAAATAAAGATCTAATTATAACATGGTATAATAAATGTTGTTACTGCGTAGCAAATATTTGTACGAGACTAACGCAACTTGAACGAATCAAATCGGAGTTCAAACGGAGAAATTATGAATTTCCAAAGTTATTAGGTACTTAGAATAGATTAATTCAAATGAACAATTTTAATTCAAGTTTCAAGGCTAAACATTGTTACTAGTTGATAGACAATATTAAAACAAAATTATAGGAACTAGAATGGGTTAAAAAGGAGCTAGTATGAAATTTCTATGAATTATACAAGTTCCAACATTTATTTTTCCACTATAAATCAATTTCTGTTATTAATTATCAACTTCTTCTGATCCCTGGACTGCGCGCATGAATTCTGGAAAAGACAGGGGCTGAGATATAAAAATTTCCTAGACTCAGAGCTACATCCGCATGGACGGCGGGTTGGTTTCTTGATTCTACAGGGGCTCTGATGCAAGAATGGCTCGGCAAAGGGGTACGGGCTGACCCCAGCCGTTCGATCAAAAGCCAAGGGTCACGATTACATTTTACTTTTAACGAACCGGTATGTCTTCCTAGCCACTTGATCCAAGACCAATGGCTGAGAACTTGCCACGCCACGATCTAATATAGCGCGCCCGTCTGCAAACCTATGCACCAGATTTAAAATCCCGAACCGGTATGAGATGATTTAATCTCACCCGCTCCTTACTAAATAAACGGCTCGGATGAGGCCTCCAAACGGGAACTCCGTTATCAAATCTGAACCACACATCGCCCAATCAACGACTTAGGCTTCAAACGCACGAGATCTATTCCTAGCCGTCCACATGGAAATCAACGACCATCGAGTCGTCTTTACCCCTTTGCCTCAGTGTAATACCCAATTTGTAAGAAATCATATAAAAGGAGAAATATCATTTCCTTTATGTATATGTGTATATTATATCTACTTATCATCGCATGTGAACAACATATTTAAAGACAACAAATAATTAATAAAAGATATGCTACTAAATCATGCATCATGCTGAGATTTTATTTTGTGTGCATTCTATGATAATATAAAAAATGAGACAAGAAATATATTAAAGTCCCAAGGTGGAATTTAGAATATAAAAGAGAATATAGAATTTAGAAGTAAAGAGAAGGAAATAAATGAGAAAATACTACATAAAATAAAATAAAAATAAGAATAAATATCTTTCACATGGATATTATCAAACTGTACATTTCAAACTGAGGAAAAATTTATCACACGGTTTGAATTTAAAGTTGAAAAGAAGTTTGAATTTGGAAAGAAGAGAAAAGGAAAAAGGAATTAGAAATGGAAAAGGAAAAATAGAATAAAATACTTCATGGGCCGGCCGCCTCACTTCGACCCATCTCCAGTTCTCAGTGTGGCCCTGCTGAAAAATGGCGCCGATGCCTGGGGCCCACTGGCCAGTCACCTAATCATGCGCCATGTGAATTCCCACTGAAATACCGGGCCACCAGTCGAGTTCTCGCCGTGCGCCATACGATCCATTAAGTCGTTGTGCTTAGGGGCCCAAGTGTCAGCGGCCGATTTGTATTGCCGCGCGCGAGCTTGACTTGGTGTCACTGCGGGGTGGGACCTATTCGTCTGCTCTATCCCTTCCCTCTCTCAACCACCTCTATGGCACGCTCGGCTAAAAATTCGCGGTGGCTACTACATGGCGACCACGCACGCTTCACCATGACCGCACCTCCCAGCCGTATAAATCTCCCTCACAGTTATTTTTCCCCCACTTCTTCTTCCCTATGCTCGCGTCTTCCCAGCGGTCGCATCACGCCGTCGGCGTTGGACCACCACGCTCTCACGGCCTTCGTCCGCCCTGGCATTGGTTAACTCGCCCTAACCCAGTAGACCCCACTAGCCACACTCTGTCGGGTTCGCCACACAAGCTCTTCTGCGGGATCACCGTGGGCCTCGCCAGGGAACGTCCGCGTGCCACACCAGTGCGTGTCAAGGGCGGACCGTGACTCTCCTCACCTCACGTCGTCGTTTTGGTGAGACCGGCTACTCTTTCTGCTTCCCTTGTGCTGCTCATTGCATAATGCATGTTGGGATCTGGGGTCGGGCTACCGGGTGTCGGTTGTGGAAGCTCACCGGGTCTAGACATGGCGCCACCATGGGGGGGGGGGGAAGCCACGGCGCCGTCACTGATGATCGGAGTTGACCGGGAGTCGTCTACCGCTGGATGGTGAACGGATGGTTGGGATTAAAAGAGATAATACCGCTTTGGTTTTTTTAGATCTGAGCCGTCGATCTCGTATCGTGTGCATCAGATTAGATCTGGGTTATTTAAATCGTGACCGTAGATCTGGGAATCAACGGTGTTCGGTGGAAGCGGTTCGAGTAGCTGTCGGATCTGATCTGGGGCGTCCATTACCGATTCAACGACCAGGTTTGACGCGTACCCTTTCGCACTGGTAGTTTTTCTAAAGAGTCCCCGAGGAATTCACCAATCAACCCGCCATCCAGAGAGTACTATTCACTAAGTCTAGGAAAAACCTACGCGCCAGCCCCTGCACTTCTCTGTATTTGAGGCCCAGTCTAGAGAACGAAAAAACCAGAGAAAATAAAATAGAAATAGATTTTTAATGTATAAATAAATGTTAGAACTTGTTTAATTTGTAGAAAATGCATAAGAACTCCAATTTGGTCCATTCCAATTTCAAAAAATTTGTAATATTATGGTCTAAGAAATAGTGCCTCTGTTTTGGCATGAAAGATACATTAAAATTTATCTATTACTTAATCTTATATTAAATGCATAAAACCTTTGGAAATTCATAACTTAAAATCTATAACTTCAAAATTAATGGTTCCTATTCCTATAATCTTAGTTTAATGTCTGGATTATTATTGTGTATTTTATTTACATGTTTGGTGTGATGTTAATTTTTGCTATACTATGTATGTATTGTGTTGATGCGAGTAGACGAGCAAGTCACAGAGGATCCTAAGGTTCAACTAGTAGAGACTGCTGAGCAGGAGCTCATGGAAGGCAAGTTGTGCCCTTGATCACTTCTTTTACCCAGTTATGTTCTTATTAACTATAATGATCTGCATAGGTTAATTTTGATGGGACCCAATAGGTTTCTGAACCTAGTGGAACTTTGTAAAGGCCTCGTAGTGGTACCCTGCCTTGCTTCCTTGGTAGAGGTGTATGGGGTCTGATCAACTCTGTGGCAAATGGGTAACACTACTTGTGGGTAAAGATGCGCAACCTGTGCAGAGTGTAAAACTGGTATACTAGTCGTGCTCACGGTCATGAGCAGCTCAGACACTCACATGATTAATTTATGGAACTTAAACTCAATTTGTCATTTTGTTGCATTTGGGATTATTTTATTATTACTTTTATTTATTATTATTATGTTTTGGTATTTTACTTACACTTAGTAATTGCTAATAAAATTTTGACCAACTTAAAAGCAATGCTCAGCTTCAGCCTTTATTACATTGATTTGCCTTACACTTCACATGAACTCCCACCTTTGGTGAGTTCATGCACATTATTCCCCACAACTTGTTGAGCAATGAACATGTGTGAGCTCACCCTTGCTGTCTCACCCCCCCCCCCCCCCGCACAGGAGAAGAACATGTGGTCGAAGAGGAGCCACCTAACTCGGAGGCTTTCGACTTGATCTAGGTGGCGTCTCCTAGTCAGCTTTGTGGCGCCAGAGAATAATATTTAGTTCGCCTTATTTTATCATTTATTTTTGTAAGACTTCCAATACGTAATAAGTACATTTTGATATTTATGACATTTATCTCTATGCACTCTGTTATTATATGTGTTGTCTTCTCTGGCACATATATGAGATGCACCCGGCTTTGTTCCTTAAATCCGGGTGTGATGGAAGTGGTATTAGAGGAAATGTTGACTGTAGGACGAAACCTAGATAGAAATGGAAAAAACCCTTACCTACTTACCTTACTCTGATTCTTTCTATACTTATCTTGATCCTGTCTCACCTTCTACTGTTCTACTCTGATCATTCTTACCTTTTCTACTCTGAGACAAGATGGATTTCACACCTTGGAATCCTACAATTATGACCTTCTTAAGAGATAGGAGGCCTAAGACAAAATTAAAACTATTTTCTATATTTAAAAAATGTTGGTTGATTGTTCTGATGATCAATGCCTGATTTGCTTCTTTGATTGATTGAAATATTATATATGGACATCTTAGCATGTACCACCATAAGGTAATGAATTAGCTTTAGTATGTAAAACACCAATCTGCTTAGCTAATAAATCCCCCAAAGTAACATGATTCGTAATTACCTGCCATGTCTACTATTCTCTCTTACCATATGTTTCTAACTCAGATGGTCAATACCAGGAAGGGTGGTGGAATTGATCTACCTCCCAATCGACACACTCAGAGGATATTTAGACAACCCCAACCACATCCAGCACAGATGGATCCTCCACCACCGCCTCAACCAGTCGGAGTTGACCCAACTGTTGCAGCTCAGATGAGGACGATGCAACAAATGGCAGATACCATGGCGGATATGCACGCTAAGATGCGGCAGGAATGCCAGGAGATGCGCCAGGAGAGAGAGGATATACGCCAGGAAATGCGCCAGGAACGAGAGGAGATACAACAGGAGAGAAGGGCGCAATAGCAACCACAACAGCAACATCAACAACAGCAAGCACCACTGCCTCCTCCTCCACCACCACCAGTTCCACCCCGAGACAAGCACTGGGAATTTATGAGTCACAAGCCGCCAACCTTCGCCAGCTCGCCAGATCCACTAGATGCTGATGATTGGCTGAAGTCAATTGAGAAGATGCTCAACATCGCTCCATGCTCTGACCGGGAGAAGGTTCTTTATGCTTCTGGTCGTCTGACATGTCCTACTACTGACTGGTGGGATTCTTATGTTGCTGCCCATGATGCTGCTGACACTATTGATTGGGCGGAATTCACAACTCAGTTCAGAAACTACCACATTCCTCCTGGATTGATGAAGATCAAGAAGGAGTTTCTGTCATTGAAGCAAGGCAACATGTCAGTCAGCGAGTACCGCGATAAGTTCATTCAGCTCTCCAGATATGCTTCGGATGAAGTTGCTGAGGATGAGAGGAAGCAGGAACACTTTATTGAAGAACTTAATGGACCCCTATAGTATGCATTGGTTGCCCATACATTTCCATCATTTCAGAGTCTGCTGGATAAGGCTCTTGCTATTGAACACAAGCGTGTTCAATTAGGAGATTTGAAGAGGAAGGCCATTACCCAGGGATAGGGTAGAAGCAGTGTTCATCCTCGCTATGTTCCGCCATAGGATACACCAACTCGATTAGGAGGAGGACCACACCTAGCTCAGTACACTCCACAATGGTCTCCACGGACACCTCCCACTCGTCAGGCTGCTCCCACTGGCACCCCGACGAGGCCTACAGGACAGAAGACCGGCCCTACATGCTTCAAGTGCAGTCAGATTGGGCACTATGTTAATGCTTGTCTGGTGGGGAATTCTGGTACACCAGCTCATAACAAGCAACAGACTCCTGGCAAGGGATACTCTATTGCCAGAGTTAATCAAGTCAGCGCAGATGCTACTCTTGATGGTGCTGACATCGCACTCGATATGTTTTATATTAATGCAATTCCTGCAACCATATTATTTGATTCTGGTGCTACACATTCATTTATGTCTGATCGATATGCCAACACAAATGAGATACCACTGCTAAATATGAGAAAACCAATGATAGTAATTACACCTAAAGGGCCTATTGAGGCAAATCATATGACACATAGATTGACATTAACAATTATGGGAAGAGAATTTGGAGCTATTGCTATAATATTAGAGGCAAGCAGTATAGATCTGATCCTTGGTATGTCATGGTTAAGAAAGGCAAAGGCCATTATACAATGTGGTAGGGGTACTATAGAACTCACCATCCCTAAAGGAGAAAGATTTCAAGTTCAAATTGCAGTAACCACCTCTTCCAAACGGACGATGTTCTTTATAGCTGAGGAGTTTGTTGGTGACAACATTCGTGTGGTTAGGGATTTTCCAGATGTCTTTCCAGAGGAGTTACCAGGGATGCCACCGGAGAGGGAAGTTGAGTTTGTCATTGATCTCTTACCTAGGACTGCTCCTATTTCTAAACGACCATATAGGATGTTCGTAGAAGAATTAAAAGAACTTAAGAAACAATTAACAGAGTTACAAGAGGCTGGATACATTCATCTGAGTTCCTCACCTTGGGGAGCGCCGGTTTTGTTTGTACAAAAGAAAGATGGATCGCAAAGGATGTGTGTGGACTATAGATCCCTTAAAGATGTTACTGTGAAGAACAAGTATTCGTTACCTCGCATTAGGATTTATTTGGTCAGATGAGAGGTGCAAGGGTATTATCGAAGATTGATCTCCGATCGGGTTACCATCAAATGAAGATTAGACCATCGGATATCCCCAAGACGGCTTTCTCAACCCGATATGGATTATATGAGTTCACTGTTATGTCGTTTGGATTAACTAATGCACCAACTTATTTTATGAATTTGATGAATAAGGTGTTTATGGAGTATTTGGACAGATTCGTCGTAGTATTTATCGATGATATTCTTATTTATTCTAAGAGTGAAAGTGATCATGAGGAACACCTTAGATTGGTGCTACAGAAACTACGAGATAATCAACTCTACGCCATGTTTAGCAAATGCGAGTTCTGGATTGACAAGGTGCCATTTCTTGGACATATCATTCCTAATGGAGGAATATCAGTGGATCCTGCTAAAGTCAAGGAGATTATGGCATGGAGCATACCCACTACAGTTACTGAGGTCCAGAGTTTCTTGGGACTTGCAGGATATTATCGGAGATTTACTGAAGGATTTTCTAAGATCGCTAAGCCTATGACCTCGATTCTGGAGAAGGGAAGAGAGTTCAAGTGGGATGAGAAGTGCTAAGATAGCTTTGATCAATTAAAGAAGAGGTTGATGTCGCCACCAGTGTTGGTTATGCCAGACCTACAGAAGGGTTTGACATTTATTGTGATGCATGTGGCCAAGGCTTGGGATGTGTGCTCATGCAAGAGGGACATGTGATTGCCTACGCGTCTCGTTAGTTATGGAAACATGAATTGAACTACCCCACACATGACTTAGAACTAGCAGCTGTTGTGCATGCGCTTAAGATTTGGAAACATTACATTATGGGAACTAAGTGCCAACTATACACGGATCATAAGAGTTTGAAGTACATATTCACTCAGAAGGATCTCAAACTTTGGCAACGTCGTTGGTTGGAGCTTATTAAGGATTATGATTTGGAGATTCACTATCACCCGAGCAAGGCGAATTTGGTTGCAGATGCCTTGAGTCGGAAGGAGCACGTTCATTCCGCTATTGTTGCCCAGCTACCCGATGAGATTGTTGAGGATTTCAGGAGACTTACCTGGGAATAGTTGCGCATACTGAAGGAGTTACCATTAAATTGGAACCTACCTTGGAGCAATAAATTTGTAAAGGTCAAGTGGATGATGCAAAAATTCAAGAGATTAAGGATCTGATTACTGAAGGTAGAGGTCCGGAATTCATGGAGGATGAGCAAGGTACTATATGGTTCAAGGATCGGATATGTGTTCCGGAGATTGATAGCCTTCGTGAGACTATATTGAAAGAAGCCCATGATTCTGATTACTCTATCCACCCTGGTAGAACTAAGATGTATCAGGATTTGAAGCAAAAGTACTGGTGGTATGGACTAAAGAGAGATGTTGCTGCACATGTGGCTAAGTGTGATGTGTGTCAAAGAGTCAAGGCCGAACATCAAAGACCAGGTGGACTATTGCACCCGCTTAAGATACCCGAGTGGAAATGGGAAGAAATAGGCATGGATTTCATTGTTAGACTACCCCCGCACCCCTGCTAGGTATGACTCTATTTGGGTGATTATGGACAGATTGACAAAAGTGGCTCATTTCATACCGGTGAGGACTAATTACACGGGAGCCAAGCTAGCAAAATTGTATATGACTCGGATAGTTTGTCTACATGGAGTGCCTAAGAAGATCGTGTCAGACCGAGGATCACAGTTTACTTCTCGGTTTTGGAAGAAGTTGCATGAGAGCTTGGATACACAACTGAATTTTAGTTCGGCCTACCACCCTCAGAATGATGGGCAGACCGAGAGGACTAACCAAGTGTTGGAAGATATGTTAAGAGCTTGTTCTCTTAAACATGGTGGAAGTTGGGATAAGAGCTTACCATATGCAGAGTTCTCTTATAATAATAGTTACCAGGCCAGTCTGAAGATGTCACCATTTGAGGCTCTATATGGCAGAAAGTGCAGGACTCCTCTATATTGGGATCAAACTAGAGAAAGACAGTTCTTTGGGCCTGAACTTATACAAGATGCAGAAGAACTAGTTCGAATGATAAGACAGAATTAGAGAATTGCACAATCAAGACAGAAGAGTTATGCTGATACCCAGAGAAGACTACTGGAGTTTAAGGAGGGTGATCACGTGTATCGGAAGGTGTCACCGATCAGGGGTATGAGGAGATTCAAAGTTAAAGGAAAATTGTCCCCTCGCTTCATAGGACCTTTCTTGATCTTAAAGCGAGTGGGAGAAGTTGCATATCAACTAGAACTACCCAATCATCTTGCGGATGTACATGATGTCTTCCATGAATCCCAACTGAAGAAGTGCCTCAGGGTACCTGAGGAGCAGCTACCAATGAAGGACCTTAGTGTTCAAGATGGCCTGACTTATGCTGAGTACCCTATCAAGATTCCTGACACTTTGACTCGAGTTACAAGAAATAAGGTGATAAAGATGTGCAAAGTACAATGGAGTCACCACGGAGAAGATGAAGCTACTTGGGAGAGAGAAGAAGAGCTTCACATAGATTCTTATAAAGGGGGATAGGATTTGTAATACCCAATTTGTAAGAAATCATATGAAAGGAGAAAAATCATTTCCTTTATGTGTGTATATTATATCTACTTATCATCGCATGTGAACAACATATTTAAAGACAACAAATAATTAATAAAAGATATGCTACTAAATCATGCATCATGCTGAGATTTTATTTTGTGTGCATTCTGTGATAATATAAAAAAATAATGAGACAAGAAATATATTAAAGTCCCAAGGTGGAATTTAGAATATAAAAGAGAATATAGAATTTAGAAGTAAAGAGAAGGAAAAAAAATGAGAAAATACTACATAAAATAAAATAAAAATAAGAATAAATATCTTTCACATGGATATTATCAAACTGTACATTTCAAACTGAGGAAAAAATTATCACACGGTTTGAATTTAAAGTTGAAAAGAAGTTTGAATTTGGAAAGAAGAGAAAAGGAAAAGGGAATTAGAAATGGAAAAGGAAAAAAAGAATAAAATACTTCATGGGCCGGCCGCCTCACTTCGGCCCATCTCCAGTTCTCAGTGTGGCCCAGTTGAAAAATGGCGCTGACGCCTGGGCCCCACTGGCCAGTCACCTAATCCTACGTCATGTGAATTCCCACTGAAATACCGGGCCACCAGTCGGGGTTCTCGCCGTGCGCCACACGATCCATTAAGTCGTTGTGCTTAGGGGCCCAGGTTTCAGCGATCGATTTGTATTGCCGCGCGCGAGCTTGACTCGGTGTCACTGCGGGGTGGGACCTATTCGTCAGCTCTATCCCTTCCCTCTCTCAACCACCTCTACGGCACGCTCGGCTAAAAATTCATCGGTGGCTGCTACATGGCGACCACGCACGCTTCACCATGACCGCAACTCCCAGCCGTATAAATCTCCCTCACAGTTATTCCTCCCCCACTTCTTCCCTGTGCTCGGGTCCTCCCTGCGGTCGCATCACACGGTCGGTGTTGGACCACCACGCTCTCACGGCCTTCGTCCGCCCTGGCATTGGTTAACTCGCCCTAACCCAGTAGACCCCACCAGCCACACTCCGTCGGGTTCGCCGCGCAAGCTCTACTGCGGGATCACCGTGGGCCTCGCCAGGGAACGTCCGCATGCCACACCAGTGCGTGTCAAGGGCGGACCGCGACTCTCCTCACCTCATGTCGTCGTTCTAGTGAGACCGGCTACTCTTTCCGCTTCCCTTGTGCTGCTCATTGCATAATGCGCGTTGGGATCTGGGGTCGGGCTACCGGGTGTCGGTGGTGGAAGCTCACCGGGCGGGAAGCCGCGGCGCCGTCACTGCTGATCGGAGTTGACCGGGAGCCGTCTGCCGCTGGATGGCGAACGAATGGTTGGGATTAAAAGAGAGAATACTGCTTTGGTTTTTTTAGATTTGAGTTGTCGATCTCATATCGTGTGCATCGAATTAGATCTGGGTTATTTAAAATCGTGATCGTAGATCTAGGAATCAACGATGTTCGGTGGAAGTGGTTCGATTAGATGTCGGATCTGATCTAGGGCATCCATTCCCGATCCAACGGCCAGGTTTGACGCGTACCCTTTCGTACTGGTAGTTTTGCTAAAGAGTCCCCGAGGATTTCACCAATCAACCTGCCATCCAGAGAGTACTATTCACTAAGTCTGGGAAAAACTTACGCGCCAGCCCCTGCACTTCTCTGTATTTGAGGCCCGGTCCAGAGAACAGAAAAACCAGAGAAAATAAAATAGAAAAAGATTTTTAATGTATAAATAAATGTTAGAACTTGTTTAATTTGTAGAAAATGCATAAGAACTCCAATTTGGTCCATTCCACTATCTAAAATTTTGTAATATTATAGTCTATCAAATAGTGCCTCTGTTTTGGCATGAAAGACACATTAAAATTTATCTATTACTTAATCTTATATTAAATACATAAAACCTTTGGAAATTCATAACTTAAAATCTATAACTTCAAAATTAATGATTCCTGTTCCTATAATCTTAGTTTAATGTCTAGATTATTATTGTGTATTTTATTTTCATGTTTGGTGTGATGTTAATTTTTGCTATACTATGTATGTATTGTGTTGATGCGAGTAGACGAGCAAGTCATAGAGGATCCTGAGGTTCAGCTGGTAGAGACTGCTGAGCAGGAGCTCGTGGAAGGCAAGTTGTGCCCTTGATCACTTCTTTTACCCAGTCATGTTCTTATTAATTATAATGATCTGTATAGGTTAATTTTGATGGGACCCAATAGGTTACCCTAGATTTTGACTATCTTTATGCCTTGTTTCACCACTGGTTTTACTACTAAATTTTTGGGTTGTACATGTTATTGCTTTATGTGGTTTTGGGTATAGATATTCACTACTCATGATTACACTTTTTATTATCTGTTCATTATTTACTATTCATGATAAGATCATTATGTTAATGGGAACATGGAGAACCACTCGGGAAAACAGTGCTATCACAAGGGTTTAATGGGACGCCCTTGGCTGATTAACTAGGAAAGCTAGTGGATGACTACCTTACCCGAAAGGGGCAGGGGCAGTAGGGGAGTGGTCAGTGTAGGGAGGTCCTTGGGTTGATTTTGCTACGATGGCGGTCAAGCGAGGGATTCCTGCACTGGAGCTTCCTATAAACTGTAGCGGGTTTTCTGAAACTAGTAGAAATTTGTAAAGGCCTCGTAGTGGTACCCTGCCTCGCTTCCTTGGTAGAGGTGTATGGGGTCTGATCAACTCCGTGGCAAATGGGTAACACGACTTGTGGGTAAATATACGCAACCTCTGCAGAGTGTAAAACTGGTATACTAGCTGTGCTCACGGTCATGAGCAGCTCGAACACTCACATGATTAATTTATGGAACTTAAACTCAATTTGTCATTTCATTGCATTTGGGATTATTTTATTATTACTTTTATTTATTATTATTATGGTTTGGTATTTACTTACACTTAATAATTGCTAATAAAATTTTGACCAATTTAAAAGCAATGCTCAGCTTCAGCCTTTATTACATTGATTTGCCTTACACTTCACATGAACTCCCACCTTTGGTGAGTTCATGCACATTATTCCACACAACTTGTTGAGTGATGAACATGTGTGAGCTCACCCTTGCTGTCTCACCCCCCACAGGAGAAGAACATGTGGTCGAAGAGGAGCCGCCTAACTCTAAGGCTTTCGACTTGATCTAGGTGGAGTCTCCCAGTTAGCTTTGTGGCGCCAGGTTATAATATTTAGTTCGCCTTATTTTATCATTTATTTTTGTAAGACTTCCGCTATGTAATAAGTACATTATGATATTTATGACATTTATCTCTATGCACTCTGTTATTATATGTGTTGTCTTCTCTCGCGCATATATGAGATGCACCCGACTTTGTTCCTTAAATCCGGGTGTGACACTCACGTCCCGACGCGATGGCGCAGCCTGCGGCAGTGGCCATGATTGGCCAGCGCGCTACAGCCCTATGGTCCCCCAAACGCTTCCCTGAAATACGCAACACGATCTTGCTTTCATGTTGATTACGAGTAGGGGTATCATACCTCAATCAAAGGCATGGAGGTCGCCGACCGCGGAGAAGCGCAACATTGCGGTAGAGAGATCATGCTCCGGTGAGCAATCACCCAATGCCAGCACCCACACCGAGCACCACGATGCCCCGGACGTCACCGAGGCACCCTAACGAATCTCCCAGGCCACCCGCACGAGCATAACGACGATGGTAGCCAATTGCAGTCGAGACGACAATCTTCTCCCTCACCGCTTGGTGCTTATGGTGACGGATCCCAGGAGGCTGTATGCGCTGTGTGAAATCGAAAGGGGCAGGGATGGTTTAGGCCGAGGGGAGGATCACCACAGGTTCCATTTTATACCTTGAAGCGCGGCCGGATGGTGGGTACGATTGCGCAACGGCTACGCGCATCCGCCAGAGCTCGGGTGTCCATTGACCGAGGTGTGGAGAGGATAAAGCTGACGAGTTGGTCCCCACCAAGCAGCCAGAGGAAAGGCCCCGCACGACTGGTACACGCTTGGTGGAGTTTGGTTTCGTGGTCTGCGGCGCGGCGGTAATCAGCATACCCCCCGCACGGATTCCCTAGCGGCGCCCTCGACATTCTGCTAGAGGGGACGAATCTGAGTTGCTTGCCCCACACGATAGTGATTAACAGAGGAGGCACGTGATGGAGCGGCTCACGCGTGGGGTAGGGGTGTCGGCGCCCACCACAGTGCGCGCGGACGACCGTGATGGGCCGCGCGGTAGGATTTGGCAACTGGGCCAAAAGCAACGAAGTTGGCCCAGGCGCATAGTTTCCCTTTTTTGTTTCTTATTCTTTTCTTTTCTTTTTTCTATTTTGTTCTCTAATTCAAATTCAAATTCAGTTTGGGATTCACACTCAAAGTTTGAGTTCAACTTTTAAAGGCACATCCAAAACTCCAAGCATGAGTGCAAGGTTCACTTACTTCTTTTATTTATTTTCAATTCCAAGTTTTACTTCAATTTCACATAGAGTTGAAGCTTCAAGTAAATTCAAATTTATGTTTTGAATTTCCATTTTCTAATTTTCACAATTTATTAAAAAGTGGTATAAACACTATTGTTTTACCTTATTATTTATTTATGGAAGGAATAAATGGCTTCATTAAAAAAATCCCTTCCTCATCTACTATTTTATGTTTTTATTTAGAATTGGAGGTCAAGTTTATGTTCCCCATAAAATGTTTCACCCAAAATTATCATCAAGAGGTCAAATTTATGTGTTCAATAAAATACCTCACAACAAAGCCATCAATGAGAGATGCACTTTTCTTTATTTATTTATTGGTTGCTTAATTAATTTAGTACCATTAATTGATTATGAGAAGAAAAGATCCAAATGAATTTTCCAAGGGATTCAACAATTCTCAAAACACTATCATGAATATATTTTTTTATTTATTTTATTTATTTATTTATTTACTTTTCTACCCAGTTTTAGGGCTTTACAAATTCATCTCTGATCTAACTTTTAGGTCACAATAAAATAAATTGAACTAGGTTATGTATTTGTGGGCAATACTTAAAGAAATAATAGTCTATTTCTAAAGAAAGTTAGTTCATGTTATAGTTCATGTTATACTTTGATCTCATTATTCCTTATTTAGTATTGTGTCTTTTTAAGATCTATTCCTATATTTGTACATGTTTGGTGTGCTGTTCATTTGTACTTTCCAAATGTATTGAACGCATTCCCGCTTTATTTAGACAACGAGCAGTTTGAGGTTCCTGAGTGTGTTGTTGGAGACCTCCCTGAGCAACAACCTGGTGAAGGCAAGTGTCATCCGACCTATTATGTCCTACATACTCTATAATTCATTGTCCCACATTATTTTATGAAACCTAAGGATTGACTAGTTTGTATTTACTCATCCTTGTTTACCTTTTTGGGTTATCATGGTTAGCATCTTACTTTTGCTTTACTTTAATCAATGAACATGATGTGAACATTTATGATACGATACTGTTATCTTGATTATGTTGATGATATTGTGATACTTTAGGGGGCTCAGGCCTTTTTCCTGAGTACCTCTTTGTAAGGACCTATTCATGGAGTGACCACCCGGGATAACAGTGCAACCATGAGAGTGGAATGGGTCACCCTTAGCTGATTAATTAGATGAACCTTAGGGTATAGTTGGCTTTGCCCGAGGGCCGTCAATGGGGGTCGGGGCATAGTGCTCGCTCTGCCAAGGGGTGCAGAGGTTCATTCGATTTGGTTTTGTTAGTCACCCACCTTGGGGAGGTGTACTGCGTTTGTACAACTGGCGAAACCTAACGAGCAGATATGCACCAGGGGAGTCTTTGTAAAGGCTACATAGTGTATCCTTGGACATTCACCTCGGTAGTGAAGATCGGGTCTGTACAACCCAGGCTAGAAAGGGATCACGACTCGTGGGTAAAGTGTACAACCTCTGCAGAGTGTTAGAAACTGGTATATCAGCCGAGCTCACGGTTAAGAGCAGCCTTGGGATCCTCTTTGATTAGAAGAACTTTGGATACTTTTATGATGATGGTTAACAATGATGTTATAAATCTGATCTCGGGTATTTCCTCTTTTGAGGGAGTACTTTTGGGTAATAACTGGTTTTATTAATAAAACTTGGCTCTACTAATAATAATAAATACTTGACCAACTAAAAGCAACTGCTTAACCTCAACCCCACATACAGCTAGTCCACTTTAGCCAAACGGGACATTTGCTGAGTACGTTGATGTGTACTCACCCTTGCTTTACACACCACCCCACCCGCTTATCATCTACGTTTCGTTTTCTCCGCACTTTGATGTTTATGTTAAAGACAATGGTTATGTATTAGACTCTGTGGATGTCTTGGACATCTTGATGTAATTAAAGTACCTTTCCGCAATTTTATTCGAGCATTGTGTGATGATGTCCAATTATGTAATCGTTGTGTACGTGAGTTTCTGATCCTGGCAGGTACATGGTTCGCATTCGGTTTGCCTTCCAAAACTGGGTGTGACACAGCCGGGGCTGATCCAGCAGTTGCAGCCCAGATGCGGATAAAGAAACAAATGGCTAATACTATGGCGGATATGCACGCGCAGATGCGGCAGGAACGCTAAGAGAGGGAGGAGATGCGCCAGGAGCAAAGGGCGCAACAGCAACAAGCACCACTACCACCACCACCACCACCAGTTCCACCCTGGGACAAGCACCGGGAGTTCATGAGCCACAAGCCACCGACGTTCGCTAGCTCTCCAGATCCTCTACACGCTGATGATTGGCTGAAGTCTATGGAGAAGATGTTGATTATTGCTCAATGCTCTGACCGGGAGAAGGTTCTCTATGCTTCTGGTCATCCGACTTGTCCTGCTGCTGATTGGTGTGATTCTTACACTATTGCCCACGATGTTGTTGATACTATCACATGGGCAGAGTTTGCTACTCAGTTTAGGAACTACCACATACCTGCCGGACTGATGAAGATAAAGAAGGAATTTCTGTCGCTGAAGCAGGGAAGCATGTCAGTCAGTGAGTACCGCGACAGATTCATTCAGCTCTCCAGATATGCACCTGATGAAGTGGCAGAAGATGAGAGAAAACAAGAACACTTCATCGAAGGACTCAATGGACCTCTGCAGTATGCTCTAGTGGCTCATACAATTCCATCATTCCAGAGGCTGCTTGACAAGGCCCTAGCTATTGAACACAAGCGTGTTCAGCTGGGAGATTTGAAGAGGAAGGCGATATCCTAGGGCTAGGGAAGCAGTAGTGTTCGTCCTTGCTACGTTCTACCCCAGGGTACACCAGTTCGCACTGGAGGAGGCCAGCGTCCAGCTCAGCACACACCTCAGGGGACTCCGACTCGTC
The DNA here is from genome assembly GCF_902167145.1 of Zea mays. NCBI lineage: Eukaryota > Viridiplantae > Streptophyta > Magnoliopsida > Poales > Poaceae > Zea > Zea mays. The sequence goes on along the minus strand of NC_050101.1, from coordinate 36,442,819 downwards.
AGGCTGCCCCCACTAGCACCCTGGCGAAATTCTCAGGACAAAGTGCTGGTACCACATGCTATAAGTGTGGTAAGACTGGTCATTATGCTAATGTTTGTTCGCGGAGGAGTGCTACTACACCTGTGCAGAACAAACATCAGACTCCAGGATCGGGCAAGGGATTCTCTATTGCCAGGGTTAATCCGGTCAGCGCTGATGCTACTGCTGAAGGAGCTAACATCGCACTTGGTATGTTTTATATTAATGCAATTTCTGCAACAATATTATTTGATTCTGGTGCTACACATTCATTTATGTCTGCTCGATATGCCAACACAAATGAGTTACCACTGCAAAATATGAAAACACCAATGATAGTAATTACACCTAAAGGGCCTGTTGAGGCAAATCATATGACACATAAATTGACATTGACAATTATGGGAAGAGAATTCTGGGCTACCCCTATAATATTAGAGGAAAGCAGTATAGATCTGATCCTTGGTATGTCATGGTTAAGAAAGGAAAAGGCCGTTATACAATGTGGTAGGGGTATTGTAGAACTCACCAGCCCTAAAGGAGAAAGATTTGAAGTTGAAATTGCAGTAACTACCACTACCAGACTTGCATCATTCTTAGTAGATGGGAAGTTTGTTGGTGACAACATTTGTGTGGTTAGGGATTTTCCGGATGTCTTTCCAGAGGAGTTACCAGGGATGCCACCAGATAGGAAAGTTGAGTTTGTCATTGATCTCTTACCTGGGACTGCTCCTATTTCTAAATGGCCATACAGGATGTTTGTAGAAGAGTTAAAAGAACTTAAGAAGCAATTAACGGAGTTGCAGGAGGATGGGTACATTTGTCCGAGTTCCTCACCTTGGGGAGCACCTGTTCTGTTTGTACAGAAGAAGGATGGATCGCAGAGGATGTGCATGGATTATAGATCCCTCAATGATATTACTGTGAAGAACAAGTATTCGTTGCCCCGCATTGAGGATTTATTTGATCAGATGAGAGGTGCAAGGGTATTCTCGAAGATTGATCTCCGATTGGGTTACCATCAAATGAAGATTAGGCCTTCTGATATTCCCAAGACGACTTTCTCAACCCGATATGGTTTATATGAGTTCACAGTTATGTCATTTGGACTAACTAATGCACCAGCCTATTTATAAATCTGATGAATAAGGTATTTATGGAGTATTTGGATAGATTCGTCGTGGTTTTCATCGATGATATTCTTATTTATTTCAACAGTGATAGTGATCACGAGGAACATATGAGATTGGTGCTACAAAAGCTATGGGATAATCAACTCTACGCCAAGTATAGCAAATGCGAGTTCTGGCTTGACGAGGTGTCATTCGTTGGACATATCATTTCTAATGGTGGGATATCGATGGATCGTGCTAAAGTCAAGGAGATAATGGCGTGGAGCATACCCACTACAGTTACTGAAGTCCGGAGTTTCTTGGGACTTGCAGGCTATTATTGGCGATTTATTGAAGGATTTTCTAAGATTGCTAAGCCTATGACATCACTTCTAGAAAAGGGGAGAGAGTTTAAGTGGGATGAGAAGTGCCAAGATAGCTTTGATCAATTAAAGTTGAGATTGATGTCACCCCTAGTGTTGGTTATGCCAGAAGGGATTTGACATTTATTGTGATGCATGCGGCCAAGGCTTGGGATGTGTGCTTATTTAAGAAGGACACGTGATTGCCTACGCATCTCATCAGTTGCGGAAACATGAGTTGAACTATCCCACTCATGACTTAGAACTGGCAGCCATAGTGCATGCGCTCAAAATATGGAGACATTATATTATGGGAACCAAGTGTCAAGTGTACACCGATCACAAGAGTTTGAAGTACATATTCACTCAGAAGGATCTCAACCTTAGGCAATGCCGATGGTTGGAACTCATAAAGGATTATGATTTGGAGATTCACTATCACCCGGGCAAGGCGAATCTGGTTGCAGATGCCTTGAGTCGAAAGGAATATGTCCATTCAACTATTGTTGCCTAGCTACCCGATGAGATTGTTGAGGATTTCAGGAGACTCAACCTAGGAATTGTTACACACACTGAAGGAGTCACTATTGATGTGGAACCTACCTTGGAGCAGGAAATCCGTAAAGGTCAGATTGGTGATGCTAAAATACAAGAGATCAAGGATCTGATTACTGAAGGTAGAGGTCTAGAATTCACAGAGGATGAGCAAGGCACAGTATGGTTCAAGGACCAGATATGTGTTCCTGAGATTGATAGCCTTTGTGAGACTATATTGAAGGAATCCCATGATTCTGATTATTCTATTCATTCTGGTAGCACTAAGATGTATCAGGATTTGAAGCAAAAGTACTGGTGGTATGGGTTGAAGAGAGATGTAGCTGCACACGTGGCTATGTGTGATGTGTGTCAAAGGGTCAAGGCTGAACATCAAAGACCAGCTGGACTATTGCACCCATTAAGGCCTTGTTCGGTTAATCCCGTTATCCATGGATTAGATGAGATTGGAAAAAATTTAGGAGTTTGACTTACTTGGGATTTAAACCCACCCAATCCCACTCAATCCACATGGATTGAGAGCTAACCAAACAAGCCCTAAACATACGCGAATGGAAGTGGGAAGAGATTGGTATGGATTTCATTACTGGATTGCCTCACACCTCGAAAGGATATGATTCCATATGGGTGATCATTGATAGACTGACCAAAGTGGCACATTTCATTTCGGTCAAGACTACTTATAAAGGCTCTCAGCTGGCAGAGTTGTATATGGCTCGGATTGTGTGCTTACACGGAGTACCAAAGAGGATCGTGTCTGATCGAGGTTCATAGTTTACCTCCAGATTTTGGAAAAGTTTTCATGAGAATTTGGATACGAAGTTGAATTTCAGTTCGGCTTATCATCCTCAGACTGATGGCCAGACTGAAAGGACTAATAAAGTATTGGAAGATATGTTGAGAGTTTGTGCCCTTCAGCATAGAGGCAGTTGGGATAAAAGTCTACCTTATGCTGAGTTCTCATATAATAATAGTTACCAGACCAGTCTGAAGACGTCACCATTTGAAGCTTTATATGGCAGGAAGTGCAGGACTCCTCTATTTTGGGATCAGACTAGAGAAAGACAGTTCTTTGGGCCTGAACTTATCCAAGAAGCAGAAGAACAAGTCTGCATAATTAGGGAGAATTTGAGGGTAGCTCAGACTAGACAAAAGAGCTATGCTGATAATCGAAGAAGACCACTGGAGTTGAGGAAGGTGATCATGTGTATCTCAAGGTGTTGTCACCACTTCATGGAATGAAGAGATTTAAAGTCAAAGGCAAATTATCCGCTCGCTTTATTGGACCATTCAGAATTTTTGGGCGAGTTGGGGAGATGGCATATCAACTTGAGTTACCTGATAATCTATCTGATGTGCATGATGTATTTCATGTGTCTCAACTTAAGAAGTGTCTTCGTGTCCCTGAGTAACAATTACCAATGGAAGAGCTCAGTGTTCAGGGTGATCTGACTTACACGGAATATCCTATCAAGATTCTTGACACTTTGACTCGGGTTACAAGAAATGAAGTGATAAAGATGTGCAAAGTGCAATGGAGTCATCACGGAGAAGATGAAGCTACTTGGGAGAGACGAGAAGAGCTTCGAATAGAGTTTCCCCATCTTTTCCCTAGTGCTTCCTAAATCTCGAGGGGGGTAAGATTTGTAATACCCGATATATAAGAAAACATAAGTGATGAAATTATTGCCTTTATATATGTGTTATCTCTATTTACCATCCCATGTGAACACCTCATTTAAAAACAAATAATTAATAAAGACATGCCACTAAATTATGCATCATGCTGAGATTTCATTTTGTGTGCATTTTGTGATAATATAAAAATAACGTAAAAAGAAATATATTAATGTCCAAATTGGAATTTAAGATGTAAAAGAAATTCTAGAATTTAGAAAAGAGAAGAAAAAATATTTTGTGGATAAAAATAAGTATATAAAAATATACTATTCTTACACTAGGGAAATGAATTTGTACATTTGACTTAAAAGTGAAACTCATAGCAAGATTCAAATTTAAATTTGGATATTGAAATGAAAAGGGAAAATAAAATCAAAAAGGAAAGGAAAATATAAAAGAAAAGAAGGAGAAAACCCATCTGGGCCGTCAACCCCCAATTTGGCCCACTAACCCTTTCCTCTGCGCAGCCCAACACTCCACTCCCGCCGTTCTCGCTTGAGTCGCCGTTGCATGGGTCCCGCATGTCATCTCTAGATTCCTATGCACCGCTCGCCCGCAGAGACTTCCAGGTGGGTCCACCTGGCTAGCCCCGCACGCACGGGATAGAATCCATTTGCGTGCCCCTGCGCTGACCAGTGGGACCGACGACGCGTCTCTCTCGCACTCGCTCTCACACTCTCACTGATGCGTGGGCCCGGCAAGTCAGAGCCTTCTCCCCTGGAAGAATCGCGCACGCCGGTAACAGGCTCCGTGAAATTCCGGGCGCCGTTGTGATCGTGCTTACCTGGTCGTGGCTATAAGCCAGCTGCTGCACCCACGACCCCCTTCGTCAAAGCCACTACATGCACCTCAACCTGTTTCACGAAGCAGCCGTGAGAAATACCGCACCGCCGCCGCCACTGCGGACCACCTCAGCCATCACTGCGAGGACCCCCGTTGAGGTTCGCGGGCGTTCGTCGGTGTGCCAGCATTGCGTGTGTGGCTTCGGTGGACAAGGATGTAACCCAGAGACTCACCGATTGCTCACTGTCGCGCCAAAGTCGCCGCCGACCGCACAATCATGGGGAGGGAACCATCATTGCTTCGATCTAAGGTAAAAGCGCTTATGCAAGCTTTGTTAAACTCTATTACGCGTGTAGCACCTCTTGGATTCAGGTCTGGGAGCATTTGGGATGATTTAGCCATGCGCCGGTGATGGTTCGCCGCGACCAAGGCGCGGCGCCGCCGTGCACAGTTTTGGTTGGGGGAAGAAGTCAGGGCCGTCGGATTCGGTGACAACGGTTGCGATTAGATCTAGGACAACGCTTCAGTCTAATGTAGCAGTAGCCATTCGATCTAGATCGTGTGGGCGAAATTCGGTTTGTGGCTTTTAAATCGGGGCCATCGATTTGGAATCGTGCGACCACAATTAGGTCGTCGATAACGCTTCGGTTATAATCAGTGTGGGCCATAGATATCTAATCGTATGGTCGTTGGCTCAAGTCACCCAATATTCACTTTAAACTGTTGGATCGGGATCCTGCGCTCGCGGCTAGTACCGATTCACGTTATAATCTGGGCCGTCTGTTTAGATCTAACGGTTCGGATCAGGCGATAACCCTTCGCGATGTAAACTTTGCACAAGAAACCGCTGAGAATTTAGGAATTAACCAGCGGTCCAGTCCTGTGCGCTCTGTGTCTTGGGATTCTTACACCAAGGCCTGTGCACTTCTCTGTTTTAATGTGCCTAGTCCAGGAAACTAGAAAATCAGGGAAAATTAATTAGAAAAGGATTTTTAATGTAAAAATAAATCCTTAGAACTTGTTTAATTCATATAAAGTTTATACTTAGTCCTAATTAATCCATTCCTGTTCCTATAATTTTGTAATAATGTTGTTTATCACATAGTGTCTCTTTTTTGACATGAAAACCATATTAAAATGTATCTCTTAATTAATCTTGTATCAAATGCATAAAACCTTCAGAAATTCATAACTTAAAATCTATAACTCCAAAATTGATTATTCCTATTCCTATGATCTTATTTTAATATATAGATTATTAATATGTATTTTGTTTACCTATTTGGTGTGATGTTAATTTCTTCATTATACTATGCTTGTTTGTATTGTGGCGAGTAGAAGAGACAGTGGCTCAGGATCCCGGTGTTCAGCAGATAGAAGTTGCTGAGCAAGAGCTCATTGAAGGCAAGTTGTGCCCTTGACCACTTTTTACCTAATAATGTTCTTTAATACCACTTATTCATGCATAGGTTTAATTTTGATGGGACCCAATAGGTCACCCTAGACTGATTATGTTTTACCTTGTTTACCCCTGAATCATTTTGGTAGTTATGTTATTGCTTTATATGGTTTTGGGTTAATATTTCATTATATCCATGTTCCAATTATTCTGTTATTTTATTTATGTTCATGTCAAGATCATTATCTTTAATTGGAACATGGAGCTTAAGTTGAGAAACACGTGCCACCACAAGGGTGGAATGGGACTGTCACACCCGGTTTTGGAAGGTAAACCGAATGCGAACCATGTACGTGCCAGGATCAGAACTCACATACACAGCGATTATATAATTGGACATCATCACACATTACTTGAAATAAATAGCAGAAAGGTACTTTAATTACATCAAGATGTCAAAGACATCCACGGAGTCTAATACATAGCCATAGTGTTGTACAATAATATCAAAGTGCGGAGAAACGAAACGTAGAAGATAAGCCTACACAGGCAGCTGACTGGGGTTTTCCACTAAAGTAAACTAGAACTCGTCGTAGTCCTAGAACTCCTCAAATTCCTCCATGTTACCAACATCTCCTTCTGAGCACTGAGTACAGTGGGGACAACCTGGGGTGGGGTGGGGTGGTTTGTAAAGCAAGTGTGAGTACACATCAACGTACTCAGCAAATGTCCCGTTTGGCATAAAGTGCACTAGCTGTATGTGGAGTTAAGGTTTAGCAGTTGCTTTTAGTTGGTCAAGTTTTATTATTATAAGTAGAGCCATATTTTAGTAATAAACCCAGTTATTACCCAGAAGTACTCCCTCCAAGAGGAAATATCAGAGATCATAATTATAATCATCGTTGCTAATCATCATCATAAAAGTAATCAAAGTTCTTCTAATCAAAGAGGATCCCAAGGCTGCTCTTAACCATGAGCACGACTGATATACCAGTTTCTAACACTCTGCAGATGTTGCACACTTTACCCACAAGCCATGATTCTCATTCTACCCGGGGTTCTAGCCTCCCCATTGATCACTACTGTTGGGGACTTGTTCTCAAATGCTATGAATTAAGAACAAGGCAACACAAATATTAATGGTTAAAGGTCCTTCGTCCTTTGAAGCATTATTTCCCTTAGTATATAATGATCTTCGGACGAAGGTCATGAAGGGCATACCTTCATCATCACAGCATGTGTTAATGAAAGAAGAAGCATATGAAATATAAGAGACAACATGAATAATCATATGACATTATTAATATATCTTCTTTATATTAACATGGATAAACAGAAACAATATTGAATTACATTTGTACCTTCGGCTTGATAGAAGGTAAAAGTTCAAGCGTGACGCACGAATAAATACAAGTCAGCGTGAACAGTACGGGGGTATTGTTCATCTATTTATAGGCACAGGACGCAGCATGTGTAAATTTACATTCATGCCCTTCATATTTACTATTGACTTATGGACAACCCTACGGCGACTAGATAGCCTTTTCCTCTTTAAGTCGGTTCCTTTTTCTGCCATTGTGCCGAAGCTTTCTTGCGCGTAGCTTCGGAGCAACATCAGCCTTCGTCTCACCCATGCTTTTCACATCGTATAAGATTTTAACCCGAGTCCGAAGGTACCTGTTCATATGTTACACTTGGAAATATTGTTAAATCATGTTTTTGAGGACCTTCGGAAGACGAAGGCCCCCAACAGTAGCCCCTCGCAGTATTAATTTGTTAGGATAACGAATTCAGACTGCGACATGGACAAAGGCCTTAAGCCGAAGGTCCGAAAAAACACCTTCCCTTTGCTAGAATAGCAACAATCAATGACAGACGGGGCCCTCCAATTTGTAGCGCACTGGGCGTATAAATAGGAACTCACACCAGCTGCATTTGATACGCTGTTTCTGCCATTTGCATTATTTTCTCAAGCTTTTAGCTCTTGCTCACTAGCGATTGCTAGATTTTCAAGCTTTCTGAGCTTCGGTTTAGAAAAAACACATTTTCACCATGTTTGTAGAAAAAATGTCTCAGGAAAAGAAGGTTGCTGCGGAGACGAAGCTGACTGACAAGGCAAAGCTGTTTGAGGAGAAGAAGGTTGTAGAACCTTATATTGCTGGATTTGTTGAGTCGATGGCGAGAACAAACATAGAGAAAATCACTAAATAGATACTGGAAGGTTTATCTGAAGATACGGGTGACAGCGATAGCTATGATGTGGAAAGTGGGGACGAAGATTCTAAGGATCGGCCCTGGCGGCCAAGTCATTCAATCTTCGGAAAATCGACCATCAAACAGAGTCATCTTGAGAACATGAGAGGAAGGTACTTTCGGGACATGTCTATTGTGAGGGCCGGTGGAGAGAACAACGTCCCTGCCCCTGAAGAAAAAGAAGTTGTAATTTATCGAAGCTTCTTCAAGGCTGGGCTTTGGTTCCCTTTGAGCAAGTTTGTAGTTGAAGTGTTGAAAACCTACCAGATCTTCCTCCATCAGATTACCCCGAAGCTATAATAAGGATGGGGATTTTTGTGTGGGCTATAAGGAGTCAAGGGCTAGAGCCAAGCGCAAAGTGCTTCTACAGTATGCACGAACTTTTATATGAGACGAAGGCCATGGGTAAAGAACAGTACCACAACAACTTCGGTTGTTATGGATTTATCGCTCGCCCCAACGCAAGCCACCCGGTGCCAACATTTCGGAAGAGATGGCCTGGAGCTTGGATGGAAGAATGGTTTTATGTGAAGAATGATTTGAAAGCGAGGGAAGACATTAAGGAAGTCATCATGCGCCCCATTTGGTCCCGCTTCGGCCTTCGAAGGCCCAAGATAGAAATTGATGAGATAGTTGAAGCGTGTTAGAGGGCCTTCAGCACTGTTTGCTCCTTTATTGGGACAAGAGATTTAATTCAAGAACATATAGCCTTCAGGGTATGGCCGCTTGTAGACAACTAGGAAATGCCGAAGGAGACCATTACTGACTCTAGCGAAGGTTGTTTTGTCCGACTGAAGTATACCTTTTCAGGTTTGAAGATAAGTTTGATGAACCAAATGATGACTAGCTGAAGTGTATTGAAGCTACTAGCGACGAGTTACTTGGGGCGTATTCCAAGGCGGAAGATAATGCATTGTCCGCATCCTTTGGAGGTCGGGGAAAGAAAAGACTAAACAGAATTTTTGACACCATCGACTTCGTATACCCCGACTACCGCTACCCGTTGCGGGGACAGGGGGTAAAAAAATTGTTGCTTCTGGAAAGGTTGCCGCTTCGGCCATCACAGTTGAGCCGAAGGGTAAGAAGATGAAGGTTCTGACTCACCGGCCGCGTTACATTGAACCGGTCGTGATACCTGAATTTGGCGAAGGGGCCTCTTTGGCTGCCGAAACAAAAGAAATTGTTCCACCTGCACAGAGCACTAGAGAGCCGACCGTAATGCCGACGGTGCCTTCAGTCAAGCTGGTTGAAATGAAGGTTGATAAGGATGAAGAGCCAAAAATTGAAGAAATAATAAAGATGCCAGAGATTTTGAACCCTCCAACAGAGGCAACAGTACCGAAGATACAAAAGGGTTCTACCGCAACTCCTAAGAGGAGAAGGATGACGAACGTTCTAGACGTTGTATTAGAAACAACAAAAACCTTGAGTCCTGCTCGTACAAGGAAAGTTGCTGAAGCTTCCAAGGCGCAACTCGAAGCCGATACTAAGCAGGTGAAAGTCGAAGCCGCAACAATTCAGGCTGAAGGCGAAGCTGGGCCTTCAACGCCCACCGAAATGGAACGTGCTGACCCTGAGGAGAAATCAACAGAGCAGATTGCAATTGAAAAAATCGAAGCTCCTGGTCCTGAAGCGTCGAACAAAAATATTGACTACATTATTCGTCATGCTTCGGGGAAGATATTATCCCAAGAAGAAATGTTAGAAGCGCAACACTATGCCCAAAAGTTGAAATATCCGAAGGGGGCGTTAGTGTTCAATGGCAGTGGCGAAGAAGATTTTTTGTACTGTCTCCCGGATAACAAAGAAATATCCGTTTGCCGGGAGATAGGTAAAAGCATCGGATTCCCAAAGCTGGAAGATGGTCTTTCGATTTTATCGAAGGACGAACTTGCTGACAGTCTAGCATACAATAGCATAAAAGTATAAAAACTAACTCTAAATTTGAAAAGTGAGGTATTTTATTTGTCATACTTATTCTTTCTTCCACTTGCAGGGCTTGATTCTTAGTAATGCCCTTAGGGCACAGAAGAATATAGAGGATGAAGGCTATACAATGGCCCTGAACAACCTTCGTTCAGAGGTAATTGAACTGAGAAACGAAGGTCTCGAAAAAGACAAAATCTTATACTCTCTGGTCAACAAAGTCAAAGAAGATGAAGCTAACTTCAAAGCCCAGGAAGAAGCCCAAATACAGAAATTGAAGGCCTTCGGAGGCAACTGGCCGAAGCTAAAGAAAAATGCGCACTCGCAGAAGCTAACCGAGAAATCAGCGAATATTGGAAAAATTATTTGGAGAAAAACGTTGAAGAACTTCGCACATCCAAGGAAAGATGCTTTGAAAAATCCTTGGACACTGTGAAGAAAATAAAAACTAGTTTCGCCAACGTGGGCGCCTATTCTACTGAAGAAAACTTCATACGAGGTGACCCCGAAGGTGTTATTGAATGGATAAGTGGGGAGGCCGAGAGCTTAGAAGAGATCTTAAGTGATCGCGGGGATGTCTGTGCATTTTCCGGTGCGCGGGGGATTTCAGCTATCTTGGAGAATGCGGGATGCGATCACATCAAGACCATGGCCCAGGCCGAAGCTGCCTTCTTCGTAGATGTCACGAAGGATCCTTCAGCCGAAGCAACCTTGATGGGCGGAAAATTCTATAATGAAGTCTGGGTGAATGGTGGCCGAGAGATGGCTCATGAAATTATCAAGAAAAGTGAAAAAGACATCCATGACGCTCGAGCAGAAGCAAGGCGAGCTGAAGAAGCTGCAGAGCGTGAAAAACATATAGGTAATATCTTTTGATGTTCAGCTTCAGAATTTGTTTTTATGGCTTCAGACTGATTAATTTTTTCCACTGTAGCTGAATTATCTCCGCCACCGGAACCGTTCGATCCCCTGGCCGATCCAGAAACGAAGGAAGCACTGGAGATCATTAATATGGCTGAATCTATTGTTGACGAAGTCGTCAATAAATTCCTAAATGAAGTTGCGGAGAAGATCCTGAAAGAAGACTAGCACTTATTGTAGAAACATTTTTAAATGGTCAATGTAGATTTATTGTAACAAGACTGTAATATTTGATGTGTATATCTTTGAATCTAATATGTAAATTATTTGTAATTCGCTTCTTTGCGATGCATGAAATTTTATATACATACCGTTTTTGAGCCTTCGGTGAAAAAACACCTTCCCTTCTTTTCATGCTTCGTAAAGAAAAAGGTCCATGCTTTGTAAAGACATCCATGCTTCGTAAAAATATCCATACTTCGTAAACAAGGGATCCCTTCTTTTGTAACAGGGCTGATGAAGCTGTATTTCTCAGCTTACTTTGTGCCTTAGCACATTTTCATTTTTACAAAGCATTCTCCGAAGACCGACTTCGTATTCAATTCGTGTCATTGGTGCGATATGATGTATGATGTGATGCTATGCGGGATGATGTGATGATATGATGCAAAAAATGATGTTATGCCGAAGACACACACCCACACGCCCACACTAAAACACACAATCTCTGCGTCCCCTTAGGAATGACTGGAATCTCTTTGCCGTTTATTTTTCGGCTTCACCGTTTATTTTTCGGTGTAAGTTCTGCATCCCGTTAGGAACGTCTTTTGAACTTCTTCGCCTTCTATTTTGGCGGTATAAGTTCTGCATCCCCTTAGGAACGTCTTTTGAACTTCTTCGCCTTATATTTCGGCGGTATTTGGCTCTGTATTCCTTTTGGAACGACTTTTGAGCAGAAAACTTACATTGCGCTCCCTTAGGAACGACTTTTTTATAGTTTCGGCAAAACTTACGCTGTGCTCCCTTAGGAACGACTTTTGAGCTTCGGCGATTTTTGAGCTTCGTAAATCTGTGAAGAAGATATATTCCATCTCAATAGAAACAAAATTATTACAAGAATTTAAAACTAGATTTAAATTTCATGTTCCTTATTGAAAAACAAATTGACATAAAACATAAAAGTATTTCAAAGGTAGGATATCGCTCAATAAATGTGCTTTGATTCTGGCACAGTATTGTTGACGGTGCAAGCTTCGGATTCCTCCCTGAATTCACGTTGCTATTAGGAGTGCTGGCGCCCTTCTGACCGCTGACTTCGGGAATAGGTCGGTTGTAGTGGTGGTGGGGGTGGGAGCTGTGGCCAGGAAACCTATGAATGACTAGCCAAAGCAACAGAAGCTACAGGATGATTGCCCACATATTTTGGTATGTAGGGAGAGTGGCACGAAACAGTGTGCAAGACCTGCTTCGACTGATTCTGCCGAGCTTCGGCTTCTGCGATCTCCTTTTGCTTCTGAATAGTGATTTGGCACATTCTTGTAGTATGGCCCTTTTCCTAACCACAGAATAAGCAATATATCTTTCTGGGCTGGTCCCCATATCTTCCTCCGAAGCCCCTGGCGCCTCTGCCCCTTGGAGCTGGCGGCCTGAAAGAGCTTTGCTGTTGCCCCAAAGATTGTGAGGTGTACTGTGACCTCTGAGGCTGACTTCCTTTGTCGTCGTTCTGACTGGAGCTATGGATTGACCTGACATGCCTCGGGTGGATTCTTCCTCTAAAGCCCCTGGTCATCTCAGAGAATCTATAAGCTTCCTCCCTTCTTTGGTGTAAGTCGTTGTCAGCCCGGATGTACTCATCCATCTTCTGAAGCAGCTTCTCCAGAGTCTGTGGGGGCTTTCTGGAAAAGTATTGAGCCGTAGGTCCTGGATGAAGACCCTTGATCATGGCCTCAATGACAATTTCATTGGGCACTGTGGGTGCTTGTGCCCTCAGTCGCAAGAACCTTCGGACATACGCCCGAAGGTATTCCTCATGGTCTTGTGTGCACCGGAACAGGGCCTGAGCTGTGACTGGCTTCGTTTGAAAGCCTTGGAAACTGGTAACCAGCATGTCCTTGAGCTTCTGCCACGACGTGATTGTCCTTGGCCGAAGAGAAGAATACCATGTCTGGGCTACGTTCCGGACTGCCATGACGAAGGACTTCGCCATGGCTGCGGTATTGCCCCCGTATGAAGATATAGTTGCTTCGTAGCTCATCAGAAACTGCTTTGGATCTGAGTGCCCATCATACATGGGGATCTGAGGTGGCTTGTATGATGGGGGCCATGGGGTAGCCTGTAGTTCTGCTGCCAAGGGAGAAGCATCATCAAAAGTAAAAGTATCATGACTAAAATCATCATAACATCCATCTTCATTGAATAGGCCCTCCTGACGAAGCTCCCTGTGTTGGGGCCTTCGGTCTTGGTCATCTTGAGCAAGTTGACGCACTTCCTCAGTAGCTTCATCGACCTTCCTTTGAAGATCGACCAGTCGAGCCATCTTCTCCTTTTTCCTTTGCACTTGTTGATGGATGATTTCCATGTCCCTGATCCCTTGGTCCAACTCCTCCTCCTGGAGTGTTGGACTGGTGGCCTTTCTCTTCTGGCTTCGAGCCTCTCGGAGAGAGAGAGTCTCCTGATTTGTGTCCAGTGGCTGCAGTGCAGCAGCCCCCTAGTGTTGTTATCTTCTTCGGCGGCATGACGAAGGTCAGTGCTTTGCCGAAGATTGTGGAAGTGAGTACACAGGAGGTGGGCGCCAATGTTGGGGACTTGTTCTCAAATGCTATGAATTAAGAACAAGGCAACACAAATATTAATGGTTAAAAGTCCTTCGTCCTTCGAAGCATTATTTCCCTTAGGATATAATGATCTTCGGACGAAGGTCATGAAGGGCATACCTTCATCATCACAGCATGTGTTAATGAAAGAAGAAGCATATGAAATATAAGAGACAACATGAATAATCATATGAAATTATTAATATATCTTCTTTATATTAACCTGGATAAACAGAAAACAATATTGAATTACATTTGTACCTTCGGCTTGACAGAAGGTAAAAGTCCAAGCGTGACGCACGAATGAATACAAGTCAGCATGAACAATACGAGGGTACTGTTCATCTATTTATAGGCACAGGGCGCAGCCTGTGTAAATTTACACTCATGCCCTTCATATTTACTATTGACTTATGGACAACCCTAAAAGGACTAGATAGCCTTTTCCTCTTTAAGTCGGTTCCTTTTTCCGCCATTGTGCCGAAGCTTTCTTGCGTGTAGCTTCGGAGCAACATCAGCCTTCGTCTCGCCCATGCTTTTCACATTGTATAAGATTCTAACCCGAGTCCGAAGGTACCTATTCATATGTTACACTTGGAAAACATTGTTAAATCATGTTTTTGAGGACCTTCCGAAGACGAAGGCCCCCAACAACTACCAAGGTGACCTAGCAGGGTCTCACTACGTAGCCTTTACAAAGATTTCCCAGAGGTCATAGTCGCCCGTTAGGTTTCTCTAGTTTGATAAACACAGTACATCTCCCCAAAGGAAGGGTGACTAACAAAACCAAATCAAAGAACCTCTGCAACGAGCCTCGGCAGAGCAAGTACTGTGCCCGGACCCCATTGACGGCCCTACGGTGAAGCCAACTACTCCTCTGGTTCCTCTAATTAATCAGCTAAGGGCGTCCCATTCCACCCTCATGGTTGCACTGTTATCCCGGGTTGCCACTCCCCAAACAGGTCCTTACAGAGAGGTACTCAAGAAACAGCCTGAGCCCCCTAAAGTAATTACAAGAACCTCATCAGGATAACATCATCGTATCATAAATAATCACACCATGTTCATTGATTAAGTTAAAGCAATAGCATAAGCTAACCATGATTAACACAAAAGGTAAACAAGGGTAAGGTAAATACAGACTAGTCAATCCTTAAGTTTCAGTAATGTAATGCAGGACAGTGAATTATAAAGTAAAGTAGGACATGATAGGTCTAAGGACACTTGCCTTCACCAGGTTGTTGCTCAGAGGGATCTTCGGCAACACACTTAGGAACCACGAGCTGCTCGTTGTCTAAATAAAGCGATCATACATTCAATACATTTGGAAAGTACAAATGAACAACACATCAAACATGTACAAACATTGGGACACAACTCCAAAGATGTAGTATTAAATAAAGGAGAATGAGGTCAAGTTATAAAATGAACAAATCGTAACTAGGTGTTGATTACTCTCTAAGTGTTTGGAACATACCACAAAAGGTAAAGTAGTAATTTAAACAAGAAAGAGATTAAATCATAAGATGGACTAATCTCATTTAGGAATTTGATTATTCTTTAAGTGTTATCCATAATTTCATAACCTAATGTTATTCATTTCATTGAGGCCAAAAAGTTAAACCAAAAATGAATTCATGTAATGGATGTCACTAATCTCACAAGATTAAATATATTTTAACTCCTAGGGCTTTCCTTTTATTTATTTCATTAAATGAATAAATCAGCATATACTTTAATCCTATATTCTAAGTGTAAAATTAAAATATACAGACTATAGCTGATCATAATTTATTTGAACAGAGAATAATTTTATGAACATTTTGCAATTTGAACCATTAAATTTGGAGTTCATATGAAAAATATATGAAATAAACAAGTTTTGAAGTTTGAAATATGAAATTAGGGCTAAATCTGTGATTAAACAAAAGCACAGGGGGCTATTTAAAATAAACCAGGGGCCTGTGCACTAAAATAGAGGACGGCGGGTTGATTTCCTAAAACATGGGGGTCTCTTAAGTAAAATGCACACCCGAAGGGGTACGGGATAACTTCAACCGTCGGATAAGAGATCAATGGCCAGGATTAGATCGTGCGGGCGCGTGGACGCGGCTGACAGGCGGGGTCAGGGCGCCAGCGAGCCAGAGCGGACTGACCAGCTAGGCCCAGGGGCAGAGGCACGGGTGAGGGGGAGATGGGAGAGCGGCTGGATCCAGATCGGAGGGCTGCGATCAGATCCGCACTGATGAAACCTAAACCGCCCGATCTCGGACGGACGCCCGAGATCTAACGACTGGGGCTGGACCTAAACGCGGTGGCACCGCTCGGTCCCGCGGCGAGAGCTCGCCGGAGACGAGGGAGCTGGCCACGATGGGGCTCTAGAGGCTTGGGGCTAGCTCGGGCACGTTCAGGGCGGTCTGGCAGACTCAGCCATGGGCATTACGCCGGTGTGGAAGCACCAGAGGGCGCTGCACACGGCGAGGCGGGCTAATGGCGGTGTGGGGCAACTCCAGCGAACAATCGCGCGCTAACTAGGGCAGTAATGACCAAATTAAGGGCGCGGGTAGGTTGCTCACCTCGAGGGGAAGCGTTGGAGTCGCGGGGCAACGGCGGTGGCACTGGGACGCGACGGGGCGACGGTGGCGGAGCTCCAGCTGCACAGGAGGAACTCCGGTGAGCGCGGACCGGGCAAACCAGAGGGATTAGGGGAGAACCGAAGGGTGTTCCAGGTGGCGGGGGATAGGGCGGAGCTTACCAGGGCAACGGACGCGGCGGGGAGTTCCACGGCGACCGTAGAACGGGCGGCAGACGTCGGTGGGCGGTGGCGGGGCTCTGGTCGCGCGCGCAGAGCGAGAGAGAGGGCGAGGGGGGTTCGGCTGAGGGCGCAAGTGAGCGAGGGGAGGTGGGCGAGCAAGGCGCGGGGCTCAAACGGGGCGCGGGCGCAAGGACGTGGCCGAAGAACGCGCGGACATGGGCGCGTCCACGGTGGGGGGGTCGTGGGCGCGAGGTTAGGGACGGCTGACAGGTGGGGTCGGCGAGACAAAGAGGGAAGCGAGCGCGCGGGTGAGAGAAACTGCGCCGACAGGCCTGGCCCACAGGGCAGCGAGAGAGAGAGGGGGGAGAGAGGGCGTGCTGGAGTTGGCGCCGACAGGCGGGGCCCGCCTGTCAGGCACCGAGGTCACGCGGCTTAGTGGGCCGGTTTGGGCTGAAATAGGTTTTCCATTTTCCTGGGAATTTCTAATTGCTTTTCTATTTATTTTCTCTAGGGTTTTCAATTCAAATTCAAATCAAGTTTCAAATTCAAACCAAATCAAATATGTGCAACAATTCAAAGAATATTTAGGCTCAATATGATGCAACATTTCATGACTCATATGTTTTGGGCAAAATAAAATAAATAATCCTTCACTAATTAAACTAACCATAATCAAAAGAGGAAGAGGGGAGAGAGAAACTAGAGTGAGATAGAGAAGAGTAACACCTGAATTTGGATGATGATAAGAAAGAAATTTTATACCCCCAAATTCAGGGTGTTACAGGGACGCCCTTGGCTGACTAATTAGGAAAGCTAGTGGAAGACTACCTTACCCTAAAGGGGTAAGGGCAGTAGGGAAGTAGGCATGTAGGGAGGTTCTCGGGTTGATTTTGCTGTGATGGCGGTCAGACGGGGGATTCCTACAATTGCTCTTCCCATAAACTGTAGCGGGTTTTCAGAAGCTAGTGGAACTTTGTAAAGGCCTCGTTGTGTTGCCCTGCCTCGCTTCCTTGGTAGAGGTGTATGAGAGTCGCGATCCCTTGGCAGATGGGTAACATGACTTGTGGGTACAGGGTACAACCTCTGCAGAGTGTAAAACTGGTATACTAGCCGAGCTCACGGTCATGAGCAGCTCAGGACTCTCGCATGATTAAATTATGGAACTAAATTCATTTTGTCGTTTCCATTGCATGGGATTATTTATTAATTTTGTTCTATTCTTATTATGGTTTGGTATTTACTTACACTTAGTAACTGCTAATAAAATTTGACCAACTTATTAAAAGCAATGCTCAGCTATAACCCCTATTGTTGATCAGCCTTACACTTCACATGAACGCCCACCTTTGGTGAGTTCGTGCACATTATTCTCCACAACTTGTTGAGCGATGAACATGTGTGAGCTCACCCTTGCTGCCTCACACCACCCACAGGAGAAGAACAGATGGTTCAAGAGGAGCCACACAACGAGGAGTTCGACTTGATCTAGGTGGTGTCTCCAGTTGACTTTATGGCGCCAAGGAGGGACTTTAGTTCGTTTTATATTTATCTTTTATTTTGTAAGACTTCCGCTATGTAATAATTACCCTGATGATATTGTGACATTTATCTCTATACACTGTTATTATATGTGTTGTCTTCTTTGGCGCATATATGAGATGCACCCGACTTTGTCCCTTAAATCCGGGTGTGACAGTAATTGGGTGAAGTTGGGCTCATTCTTAGGGTTTAACTTTTGTTGGAATTTTAGAAAAGCCCAATTCACCCACCCTCCCCCTCTTGGGCATCGTGATCCTTTCACCGTCGAACAGGAGGTCGGAAAAGGTTGGCCACGGAAGCTAGCTGCTCGGCAGTGAGGTCTTATGACGGTGAGCAATTACCATTGCCCCACGATCCAATCGTGCTCAGCGAGGCCACGGGTATCGCCCAGGGAACGAGATTGTAGCACTCAAGTTGTATACAAAGAATAATAGAGAAATCTCCTCAATTTCCTGTGCCTCATTTGCATCATAAAAAGAGCATACATGTTGAGAGTGATCAATTAAAACCAAAGATACCAAAATAAAATAAAATGCATCATGTTGGAGTTTTATTGTTTGTGCATTTAGTAAAATGATAATGTTGATAATAATAATAAAATAATAATTCTAAAGGTTGAATTGAATCCCTAAATTAAAATCTAGGGTTTGGAAAATAAGAAAAAGAGAAATGATATAAAAAAATAGATATAAAAAAATAGATATCCTTAACCTTATTACTGTTAACTATACAAATACAGTGTAAATGATGAGCCATCAAGTTTGAATTCAAACTTGAATTCAATTGGATTTGAAAATGGAGAAAAAAGGGGAAAAGAAAAGAATAAAACAAAACCCACCTAATTGGGCCTCGTACCCGAATTCGGCCCACCAGGGGAAATGTCCCGCGCGGCCCAGAATTGCTCTGCTGTCGCGCGCGCCTGGGCTTGCTGCCTCCCTGACGCGTGGGACCATCTCGTCGGCCTCCCTCCAACAGATCTCCTCCGTCTTCTCCGTGCTCACCTATGACGCGTGGGGTCCGGGTGTCAGACCCACCTTCACCAGAATCGCGCGCATGGCGGGCGCCGTGACCGCGCCGCGCGCGTGAATCTCGCTCGGGTATTCCGTGGCCACCTCCAGACTCGTCCGTGTGGAAGATAAATACCTTCTCCTTCTCGGCCGCTGCACATCCCTCCATCTCGCTGCTATTCCCGTGAACCGAGAGAGCCGTGTAAGGGTGAGGGTGTCGCCGCCACGATTCGCCACCGATAGGGGAAGTAGGGCGCCAATTGTGCCAGCGGGAGGGTGGTCGTGATCCAGCGGTGCTGTGTGAGGATTTAATCGGTGGGCGACCTGCTGGTGCTCCGGGAACTTCTCACCGGCGCGCTCTTCACCGCGCAATAGCCGTCGCCCGTGGACCGCCATCGATTCGTCATCCCTGCCGGTGAGAGCTCTCCCCTTGCATTCGCCGTGCCTGAAATTGCGTGAATCGTGTTGTAAATTAGATATTAGGGCCCCCCTGGATGGAATGGCCGAGCTCCGGCCAAGCTTCGCCGCGGTCCTGGACCTTGCAGCTGGCAATGGCTGGAGGAAGGGGAAGAGGGCGTTTGGCCCTTGGATGGTAAAGGTGCGGTTAAGATTAGATCTGGGGGCTGGTAGATTTGGATCGTTGATATAAGATCGAACGGCCGTGATTGGATTGGGGCGGGACCGATTCAATCGTATGATCGTGTCCGTCGATGGGCAGATCAACGACCGTGGGAGTTTATGACGTTACTTTCATCGTATGGCCGTGGGATCTTGATCCGATGGCCAGGGGTGCGTACCGGTTCGCGAGTGTGGAAATCTAATCCGAGCCCCTGATTTGCGATCGGACGGCCAGAACGGCCCGATACCCCTTCGCGGGTCAACTTTTCTAAAGAGACCCCGAGGAAAGTAGTAATCAACCCGCCATCCACTCGTACTGTGTGCTCTGGGTCTTAGAAATTTTACACTGCAACCCCTGATCTCTCTGGAAAATGAGGCCCAGTCCATAACTGTATTAAAATCAGAGAAAATAAATTATAAATGGAATTTTTAGAATGAAAATAAATACTAGAACTTGATAAATCCATAGAAAATTCATTTTAGCTCCAAATTGACCCATTCCAATTTCTAAAATTTTGTAATATTATTCTCTATCATTTAGAATCACTGTTTTGACATGAACTCTGTTAGAAAATTAATTTATCATCTAATCCTATTATAATCACCTTAAATCTTAGGAAATTCATAACTTAAATTCTATAACCCCAAATTCAGTGATTCCAGTTCCTATGATCTCATTTTAATGTGTAGATTTTTACTGTATATTTTATTCATCTGTTTGGTGTGATGTTGATTTTGGCTATACTATGTATGTATTGTGTTGATGCGAGTAGACGAGCAAGCCACTGTGGAAACTGAGGTTCAACAAGTAGAAGTAGCTGAGCAGGAGCTCATTGAAGGCAAGTTGTGCCCTTGACCACTTTTTACCCAATAATGTTCTTTAATATCACTTATCCATGCATAGGTTAATTTTGATGGGACCCAATAGGTCACCCTAGATTGTTTATCTCATTACCTTGTTTACCCCTGAATCACTTGGGTAGTTTGCTATTGCTTTATATGGTTTTGGGATAATCATTTATCACCTCTATGTTCCAATTCTTGTTGTTATTCTGTTTATGTTCATGTTGTTATCATTAATGTTAATTGGAACATAGAGCTTAACTTGAGAACCACGTGCCACCACAAGGGTTTAATGGGACGCCCTTGGCTGATTAACTAGGAAAGCTAGTGGAAGACTACCTTACCCGAAAGGGGCAAGGGCAGTAGGGGAGAGGTCAGTGCGGGGAGGTCCCTGGTTGATTTTGCTGCGATGGCGGTCAGCCAGGAACCCTGTACTGGATCTTCCCATAAACTGTAGCGGGTTTTCGGAAGCTAGTGGAACTTTGTAAAGGCCTCGTAGTGTTGCCCTGCCGCGCTTCCTAGGTAGAGGTGTATGGGATTCATGACCCCTTGGCAGATGGGTAACATGACTTGTGGGTAAAGGGTACAACCTCTGCAGAGTGTAAAACTGGTATACTAGCCGAGCTCACGGTCATGAGCAGCTCAGGACTCTCTGATGTTTAAATTATGGAACTTAAATTCAATTTTGTCATTTGCATATGCATGGGTTTATTATTAATTTGTTCAATTACTTTATTTAAGGTTTGGTATTTACTTACACTTAGTAACTGCTAATAAAATTTTGACCAACTACTTAAAAGCAATGCTCAGCTTTAACCCCTATCATTGATCAGCCTTACACTTCACATGAGCTCCCACCTTTGGTGAGTTCATGTCACATTATTCCCCACAACTTGTTGAGCGATGATCATGTGTGAGCTCACCCTTGCTGTCTCACACCCCCCCCCACAGGAGATGATCAGGTGGTTCAGGAGGAGCCGCCTAACACTGAGGAGTTCGATCTGATCTAGGTGGCGTTTCTCAGTTGACATTGGCGCCAACGATCCTTAGTTCGTTTATATTAATTCTCTTACTTTGTAATAAGTCTTCCGCTATGTAATAAATACTCTGATGTATCGTGACATTTATCTCTATACACTCTGTTATTATATATGTTGTCTTCTTGGCGCATGTATGAGATGCACCCGGCTTTGTTCTTGAAAACCGGGTGTTACAGAAGTGGTATCAGAGCAAATTTTGACTGTAGGACGAAACCTAGATAGAATGGACAAACCCTTACCTACTTATCTCATTCTGATTCATTCTACACTTACCTTACTCTGATTCTTTCTACGCTTATCTTGATCCTGTCTCACCTTCTACTGTTCCACTCTGATCATTCTTACCTTTTCTACTCCAAGACAAGACGGACTTCACACCTTGGAATCCCTACCCCTATGACATTCTTAAGAGTTAGGGAACCTAAGACAAAATCAAAAGTATTTTCTATATTTAAAAAAATGTTGTTTGATTGTTCTGATGATCAATGCCTGATTTGCTTCTTTGATTGATTGAAATAGTATAGATGGGCATCTTAGCATGTACCACCATAAGATAATGAATTAGCTTTAGTAGGTGACACACTTAGCTAATAAATCCCCCAAAGTAACATGCTTCGTAATCACTGCCTTGTCTACAATCCTTTCTTTCGTCCCCTGTGTTTCTAACCCAGATGGGCTACCCCTATAGTGTTAGAAGAGAGCACTATAGACATGATCCTTGGTATGTTATGGTTAAGAAAGGCAAAGGCAGTATATGCACTGTGCTAAGGAAACATAGAACTCACCAGATCCAAAGGAGAAAGATTTGAAGTTGGAATTGCAGTAACCTCCTCATCCATGCGTGCAATGTTCTTTATGCCTGAGGAGTTTGTTGGTGACAACATCCGGGTGGTCAGAGATTTTCCGGATGTCTTTCCAGAGGAGTCACCAGGGATGCCACCTGATAGAGAAGTTGAGTTTGTCATAGATCTCTTACCTAGAACTGCTCCTATTTCTAAATGGACATATAGGATGTTTGTAGAAGAGTTGAAGGAACTTAAGAAGCAGTTAACTGAGTTACAAGATGCTGGGTACATTCGTCCGAGTTCCTCACCTTGGGGAGCACCGGTTCTGTTTGTACAGAAGAAGGATGGATCGCAGCGGATATGTGTGGATTATAGATCTCTTAATGATGTTACGGTGAAGAACAAGTACCCGTTGCCCCGTATTGAGGATTTATTTGATCAGATGAGAGGAGCTAGGGTATTCTCGAAGATTGATCTCCGATCTGGTTACCATCAAATGAAGATTAGACCATCGGATATTCCCAAGACGGCTTTCTCGACTCGATATGGATTATATGAGTTTACTGTTATGTCGTTTGGATTAACCAATGCACCAGCTTATTTTATGAACTTGATGAATAAGGTGTTTATGGAGTATTTGGACAGACTCGTCGTAGTATTCATCGACGATATTCTTATTTATTCCAAGAGTGATAGTGATCATGAGGAACATCTGAAATTGGTGCTACAGAAGCTAAGAGATAATCAACTCTATACCAAGTTCAGCAAGTGTGAGTTTTGGATTGGCGAGGTGCCATTTCTTGGTCATATTATTTCTAATGGAGGAATAGCAGTGGATCCTGCTAAGGTTAAGGAGATAATGGAGTGGAGAGTACCCACTACAGTTACCGAGATTCGGAGTTTCTTGGGATTAGCAGGTTATTATCGGAGATTTATTGAAGGATTTTCTAAAATTGCTAAGCCTATGACTTCGCTTTTGGAGAAAGGAAAAGAATTTAAGTGGGACGAGAAGTGTCAAAACAGCTTTGATCTATTGAAGAAGAGGTTGATGTCGCCACCAGTATTGGTTATGCCAGACCTACAGAAGGGGTTTGACATTTATTGTGATGCATGTGGCCAAGGACTTGGATGTGTGCTCATGCAAGAAGGACATGTGATTGCCTATGCATCTCGTCAGTTGCGGAAGCATGAACTGAACTACCCCACTCATGACTTGGAACTAGCAGCAGTTGTGCATGCACTTAAGATTTGGAGACACTACATTATGGGGACTAAGTGCCAAGTATATACGGATCATAAGAGTTTGAAGTATATATTCACTCAGAAGGATCTCAACCTTAGGCAACGCCGTTGGTTGGAGCTTATTAAGGATTATGATCTGGAGATTCACTATCACCCGGGCAAGGCAAATTTGGTCGCAGATGCCTTGAGTCGCAAGGAGCATGTTCATTCAGCTATTGTTGCCCAGTTACCCGATGAGATTGTTGAGGATTTCAGGAGACTTAACCTGGGGATAGTTGCTCATACTGAAGGAGTTACTATTGATGTGGAACCTATTTTGGAGCAAGAGATCCGCAAAGGACAAATTGGTGATGCTAAAATAAAAGAGATTAAGGATCTGATTACTGAAGGTCGAGTACCGGAATTTACGGAAGATGAGCAGGGCACTGTATGGTTCAAGGACAGGATGTGTGTTCCTGACATTAAAAGCCTTCGAGAGACTATATTGAAAGAGGCCCATGACTCGGATTACTCTATTCATCCTGGTAGTACTAAGATGTATCAAGATTTGAAGCAGAAATATTGGTGGTATGGATTGAAGAGAGATGTGGCTGCACATGTGGCTATGTGCGATGTATGCCAAAGAGTCAAGGCTGAACACCAGAGGCCAGCTGGACTACTGCATCCACTGAAGATACCCGAGTGGAAATGGGAAGAGATTGGTATGGATTTTATTACTGGATTGCCTCGCACCCAGAAAGGATATGATGCAATATGGGTGATTGTGGATAGATTGACTAAAGTGGCTCACTTTATTCCTGTCAAGACTACTTATAAAGGTTCTCAGCTAGCAGAGTTATATATGGCTCGGATTGTGTGTTTACATGGAGTACCAAAGAAGATCGTGTCTGATCGAGGTTCGCAGTTTACCTCAAGATTTTGGAGAAGCTTTCATGAGAATATGAGTACAAAGTTGAATTTTAGTTTGGCCTACCATCCTCAGACTGATGGACAGACTGAAAGGACTAATCAAGTATTGGAGGACATATTGAGAGCTTGTGCCCTTCAGCATGGTAGTAGTTGGACAAGAGTCTACCTTATGCTGAGTTCTTATATAATAATAGTTACCAGGCCAGTCTGAAGATGTCACTGTTCGAGACTCTATATGGCAGGAAATGCAGGATTTCTCTACATTGGATCAGACTAGAGGAAGACAGTTCTTTGGACCTGAACTTATTCTAGAGGCAGAAGAACAAGTTCGTATGATTCGAGATAATTTGAGGGTAGCTCAAACCAGGCAAAAGAGCTATGCTGATAATAGAAGGAGACCACTGGAATTTGAGGAAGGTGATCAAGTGTACCCCAAGGTGTCACCACTTCGTGGTATGAGAAGATTTAAAGTCAAAGGAAAGTTGTTCCCTCGCTATATTGGACCATTCTTGATTTTTAGGCGAGTTGGAGAGATGGCATACCAACTTGAGTTACCGGATAGTCTATCGGATGTGCATAACGTGTTCCACGTATCTCAACTAAAGAAGTGTCTCCGTGTCCCTGAGGAACAGTTACCAATGGAAGAGCTCAGTGTTCAGGGTGATTTGACTTATACGGAGTACCCGATCAAGATTCTTGACACATTGACCCGAGTTACAAGAAATAAGGTGATAAAGATGTGCAAAGTGCAATGGAGTCACCACGGTGAAGATGAAGCAACGTGGGAAAGAGAAGAAGAGCTTCGCATAGATTTTCCCCACCTTTTCTCTAGTTCTTCTTAAATCTCGAGGACGAGATTATTTTTAAGGGGGGTAGGATTTGTAGCACTCAAGTTGTATACAAAGAATAATAGAGAAATCTCCTCAATTTCCTGTGCCTCATTTGCATCATAAAAAGAGCATACATGTTGAGAGTGATCAATTAAAACCAAAGATACCAAAATAAAATAAAATGCATCATGTTGGAGTTTTATTGTTTGTGCATTTAGTAAAATGATAATGTTGATAATAATAATAAAATAATAATTCTAAAGGTTGAATTGAATCCCTAAATTAAAATCTAGGGTTTGGAAAATAAGAAAAAGAGAAATGATATAAAAAAATAGATATAAAAAAATAGATATCCTTAACCTTATTACTGTTAACTATACAAATACAGTGTAAATGATGAGCCATCAAGTTTGAATTCAAACTTGAATTCAATTGGATTTGAAAATGGAGAAAAAAGGGGAAAAGAAAAGAATAAAACAAAACCCACCTAATTGGGCCTCGTACCCGAATTCGGCCCACCAGGGGAAATGTCCCGCGCGGCCCAGAATTGCTCTGCTGTCGCGCGCGCCTGGGCTTGCTGCCTCCCTGACGCGTGGGACCATCTCGTCGGCCTCCCTCCAACAGATCTCCTCCGTCTTCTCCGTGCTCACCTATGACGCGTGGGGTCCGGGTGTCAGACCCACCTTCACCAGAATCGCGCGCATGGCGGGCGCCGTGACCGCGCCGCGCGCGTGAATCTCGCTCGGGTATTCCGTGGCCACCTCCAGACTCGTCCGTGTGGAAGATAAATACCTTCTCCTTCTCGGCCGCTGCACATCCCTCCATCTCGCTGCTATTCCCGTGAACCGAGAGAGCCGTGTAAGGGTGAGGGTGTCGCCGCCACGATTCGCCACCGATAGGGGAAGTAGGGCGCCAATTGTGCCAGCGGGAGGGTGGTCGTGATCCAGCGGTGCTGTGTGAGGATTTAATCGGTGGGCGACCTGCTGGTGCTCCGGGAACTTCTCACCGGCGCGCTCTTCACCGCGCAATAGCCGTCGCTCGTGGACCGCCATCGATTCGTCATCCCTGCCGGTGAGAGCTCTCCCCTTGCATTCGCCGTGCCTGAAATTGCGTGAATCGCGTTGTAAATTAGATATTAGGGCCCCCCTGGATGGAATGGCCGAGCTCCGGCCAAGCTTCGCCGCGGTCCTGGACCTTGCCGCTGGCAATGGCTGGAGGAAGGGGAAGAGGGCGTTTGGCCCTTGGATGGTAAAGGTGCGGTTAAGATTAGATCTGGGGGCTGGTAGATTTGGATCGTTGATATAAGATCGAACGGCCGTGATTGGATTGGGGCGGGACCGATTCAATCGTATGATCGTGTCCGTCGATGGGCAGATCAACGACCGTGGGAGTTTATGACGTTACTTTCATCGTATGGCCGTGGGATCTTGATCCGATGGCCAGGGGTGCGTACCGGTTCGCGAGTGTGGAAATCTAATCCGAGCCCCTGATTTGCGATCGGACGGCCAGAACGGCCCGATACCCCTTCGCGGGTCAACTTTTCTAAAGAGACCCCGAGGAAAGTAGTAATCAACCCGCCATCCACTCGTACTGTGTGCTCTGGGTCTTAGAAATTTTACACTGCAACCCCTGATCTCTCTGGAAAATGAGGCCCAGTCCATAACTGTATTAAAATCAGAGAAAATAAATTATAAATGGAATTTTTAGAATGAAAATAAATACTAGAACTTGATAAATCCATAGAAAATTCATTTTAGCTCCAAATTGACCCATTCCAATTTCTAAAATTTTGTAATATTATTCTCTATCATTTAGAATCACTGTTTTGACATGAACTCTGTTAGAAAATTAATTTATCATCTAATCCTATTATAATCACCTTAAATCTTAGGAAATTCATAACTTAAATTCTATAACCCCAAATTCAGTGATTCCAGTTCCTATGATCTCATTTTAATGTGTAGATTTTTACTGTATATTTTATTCATCTGTTTGGTGTGATGTTGATTTTGGCTATACTATGTATGTATTGTGTTGATGCGAGTAGACGAGCAAGCCACTGTGGAAACTGAGGTTCAACAAGTAGAAGTAGCTGAGCAGGAGCTCATTGAAGGCAAGTTGTGCCCTTGACCACTTTTTACCCAATAATGTTCTTTAATATCACTTATCCATGCATAGGTTAATTTTGATGGGACCCAATAGGTCACCCTAGATTGTTTATCTCATTACCTTGTTTACCCCTGAATCACTTGGGTAGTTTGCTATTGCTTTATATGGTTTTGGGATAATCATTTATCACCTCTATGTTCCAATTCTTGTTGTTATTCTGTTTATGTTCATGTTGTTATCATTAATGTTAATTGGAACATAGAGCTTAACTTGAGAACCACGTGCCACCACAAGGGTTTAATGGGACGCCCTTGGCTGATTAACTAGGAAAGCTAGTGGAAGACTACCTTACCCGAAAGGGGCAAGGGCAGTAGGGGAGAGGTCAGTGCGGGGAGGTCCCTAGTTGATTTTGCTGCGATGGCGGTCAGCCAGGAACCCTGTACTGGATCTTCCCATAAACTGTAGCGGGTTTTCGGAAGCTAGTGGAACTTTGTAAAGGCCTCGTAGTGTTGCCCTGCCGCGCTTCCTAGGTAGAGGTGTATGGGATTCATGACCCCTTGGCAGATGGGTAACATGACTTGTGGGTAAAGGGTACAACCTCTGCAGAGTGTAAAACTGGTATACTAGCCGAGCTCACGGTCATGAGCAGCTCAGGACTCTCTGATGTTTAAATTATGGAACTTAAATTCAATTTTGTCATTTGCATATGCATGGGTTTATTATTAATTTGTTCAATTACTTTATTTAAGGTTTGGTATTTACTTACACTTAGTAACTGCTAATAAAATTTTGACCAACTACTTAAAAGCAATGCTCAACTTTAACCCCTATCATTGATCAGCCTTACACTTCACAAGAGCTCCCACCTTTGGTGAGTTCATGTCACATTATTCCCCACAACTTGTTGAGCGATGATCATGTGTGAGCTCACCCTTGCTGTCTCACACCCCCCCCACAGGAGATGATCAGGTGGTTCAGGAGGAGCCGCCTAACACTGAGGAGTTCGATCTGATCTAGGTGGCGTTTCTCAGTTGACATTGGCGCCAACGATCCTTAGTTCGTTTATATTAATTTTCTTACTTTGTAATAAGTCTTCCGCTATGTAATAAATACTCTGATGTATCGTGACATTTATCTCTATACACTCTGTTATTATATATGTTGTCTTCTTGGCGCATGTATGAGATGCACCCGGCTTTGTTCTTTAAAACCGGGTGTTACAGAGATGAAGCTCCCAGACCCGATGTCGAGACCCCACCGATGGTGAACGCTTGGATCAACGGCGGCGGATCCTTTTCCACGTGTTCCAACCTCTCACGACAAAGTTGCTCAAGTCTGTATGCGCTAGTTTAATGGGATGGGGAGGCGAGGGCAGCGACGATACTTATACGAAGGGGGGTCCCGAGTTGGCCGCATGATCAAGCTAGGGAGGTTATGGCCGCGCGACTCTCGCGGTGTTTGTTCGTGGCGCGCGCGAGGTGGAAGGAGATCCCGGTCACAGGGTCCCATAGGTCAGTGTCCCACGTGTGTGGGTGCAAGGTAGCCGGCTTATGCTGGCGAGCAGGCCCACTCGTCAGTACCACACGCACGACAGCCAGGGGAGTCAACGCCCGCGAGCCGTCTCGGTCGTGTGGAGAAGAGGAGAAGAGGAAGCCAAAATGGGCCGATTGAAGGTGGACCAGGCGCAGGTTTGCTTTTTCTTATTTTTTTTGTTTTGTTTCCTTTTCCTTTTCCTTTTCTTATTCCCTTTTTGATTTAAATTCAAGTATAGTTTTAAGTTTGCAAGTTATAAATGCACAAGTAATAAAATCTCAGCATGATGCAAGATTTATCCATTTAATTATTTATTATCTGGGTTTATCCATTAAAGAAGTGCTTTCAATATGGAGTTCATATACATAAAAGATACTTATACTAAGAAAATCATTTCCCATATCTCATATTAAATATACCATTGAATATTCCTAAATAATTTTATTTGAATAAGGATTTCTGATTTGTTTTCTATTAAGGCAAAGGTTCCTGGTCACATAACCTATAATGCTTTTCTCTCTTTTAACCCAAATTCTAGTTCAAGGTTCAAGATTATCATTTATCTATTTTAGGGGACAACTTTATAACAATGTATTTTAATCCATAGCTTTTGGAAGAAATTCCCTAAGTCACAAAATAGAATTTTAGAGTGTTATACACCTTCATCTATTCCAAACTGTAGAAAGACAGTAAAAGAAAGGGGCGGTGTTAGCACAACGACATGTCGAGTTTAGTGAGGAGCATAAACCTAAAGCACAAGATCTTAAGTATGATGGCCCGCGATTGAGCAGAAGACAAGCATTCCAAATTTTCAACAGCATGGTCTAGAATCTCAAAGATAGTTTGAGGAACTTCCTATCCTTCATGCGTCTAAGAACTAAAATACTCAAAATGTCAGTCCGTATATTTTGCAAATAAAAGTTCACTAATTTAAAGCCTTCTTAGGGGGTGTTTGGTTTCTAGGGACTAATGTTTAGTCCCTTCATTTTATTCCTTTTTAGTGTATAAATCGCTAAATATAGAAATTAAAATAAAGTTTTAGTTTCTATATTTGGTAATTTTGGAACTAAAATGGAATAAAATCTAGGGACTAAACATTAGTCCCTAGAAACCAAACACCCCTTTATTACCAAAATATTTGAGGAAAGCTTTTCTGACCGATCCCAATCATCCTGCAACATATGAATGGAAACATGAGAAGTTCGACCGAAGAAAATTACTAAATAAGGTACTTGATTGCATTGGGAGTAGTAAACAGTAGCCAGTAACTTCAGTGGCCTCAATCACGAAAGACGCAGGTCATGAGTGAAGACAGAAGAAGGCGCATGGAGTGAGAATCATATTCACGTCCGTTGTCTGTCTGTGAAACGCCAGGACTGGTAGATGCATGGAACTGGGTATGAACGTAAGACACACAACAACACCGTGGAACATTTTCTGACACAGCCGCCGAAAATAGGCCTATTTTCGGCGGTCACTGACACAGCCGCCGAAAATAGGTCTATTTTCGGCGGCCTACTCCCTGGCCGCCGAAAATTAGGTTTTTAAAAACTGTCGGTTCCTTCTCTGTTCTGTTTCTTCTATCTTCTCTCTCAACACGCCGTCGCTCGCGCCGCCCCTCGCCTCGCCGCACCTCGCCCCGCCGCGCTGCCCCACGCGCCGCCCCCGCAGCGCCGCCCAACAGCGCCATCCCCGCCGCACAGCCCGTCGCGCCGCCCCCCGCAGCGCAGCCCACGGCCCGCTGCGCCGCCCCACGCCCCCGCAGCGCCGCCCCCGGCCCACCACGTCGCGCCCGACGCAACCGCAGCGCCGCTCGCCCATGCCGCCGACGTGCCGCCGCCAAGCTCGACGCCCCACCAGCCGACGCCACCGACGCGCCGCCGACTACGCCGCGCTGTGCCCCGTTCCGTCGACCTCGGCTCCCGTCAACCTCGCCTTCATTAAGGTATTTTATTTTAATTACATGAATTGTGTGGAATACAGAGTTACTGAGGCTTTGTTCGGTTATTTTAATTACATGTGGATTAGAGTGGATTGGATGGGATTGAGATGTATTTTGACTTGTTATGGATTTAAAACGACTCAATCCGACCCAATCCACATGGTTTAGCATCAAAACGAACAAGCCCTGAAATGGAAAATAAGACTGGGAGACATAGTTGCTGAGAGGTAAACGTTTGTGCTCGGGCTATGACATTTAGCGATTGGCCTCCTCAAACAGCTAATAGCGGGCTAAATGGGGCTATAGCGGGAGATAGCGGCTCAATTGTGCATGAAAGCAAATAGCTATTTCCCCTCAAAACAGTTATAGCGGGAGATAGCAGCCGCTATAGCGGGAGATTTAGAACATGTTACCGAGGCGACAAGAAGAACAAGAGTGCGCATCAGCTTTATTACAATGAAAAAGGAAATGGACACATTATCTGTGAAGTGACTAGGTTGCTTGGATGGTCGAGACGCTGCTATTACATCGGAGGTTCTCCGCCCTGGAATGTAGATGCTTGATAGAAAAACCAGTTAGGTCAAATTCAACAGAAATGTGGTGAGACCATAAACTGATAATAATATTTTTATAATTGATGGAGAAATCAGAACATTGTTTAGCAAAAGTGGAGAAGTGGTGGTGGTGGGTAAGTGAGTCTGTGAGTGTGAGCCTGATGAGAAGCATAGAGATGATCGCCATTGCCAACAGTGATCGACGAGGATGAGGAGCGGAGATCAGAGAGGGGTAAGTTACCTAGAGAAGGTGAATAGATGATCATGCAAAAACTTAACTGAAAATAATAAATTTGGTCTTGTACATATGCAAACAGAAAGCATAATATTCGGTCTACTTGCACAAAGATAATGTAAGGATCCTATCATAGATCGGTATACCTTTTGATCTATAAACTTACCACCCGCATTGAGGTCCAGATGTCCGTCTGTTCCCATTGACGTCTTAGCAGGCTTTGCATCTTTTATCCCAAACTTCTTTAGGATATCTTGTGTGTATTTTGTTTGAGAAATGAATGTCCTTTCCTTGAGTAGGATCAGCTTTCCCGACTATTGCAAATATTATGTCATCAACATATATTTGGCATATAAACAGATCACCATTGCATGTATTAATGAAAAGAATAGAATCAGCTTTCCCGACCTTGAAAGCATTTAAAATAAGGAAATCTCTAAAGCATTCATACCATGCTCTTGGGACTTGCTTAAGTCTATAGAGCGCCTTAGAAAGATTATACACATGGTCGGGGTATCTGTCATCCTTGAAGCCAGGGGATTGCTCCACATAGACCTCCTCCTTGATTGGCCCGTTGAGTAAGGTGCTCTTTATGTCCATTTGATAGAGCTTAAAAGAATGGTGAGCAGCATAGGTTAATAGTATGCGAATAGTGAAAGGGAAATGTGCCTTTGGGCCATTTCTAAGTATTTTGGTGATTGAGTGCAAACACAAGTGCTTAAATGTGAAAATATGCCCATGGATGAACAAAGTGCAAATCACAAGTTAAGGTATGTTTCTAAGCCTTAGTACATTGGTTTTGTGTACTAATATCTTGTCTAAGTGTTAGAAACAGGAAGAAGAAGAAAAGAAGTGGAGAGTGGCTGTGTACAGCCAAAGGCTGCTTCGGGCTGGGGCACCGGACTGTCCGGTGTGCACCGGACAGTGTCCGGTGCGCCAGACCAGCGCAGCGCAAACCAGCCGCTCTCGGGTTTTTCTCCGGCGACTTCGGCTAAAATTCACCGGACTGTCCGGTGTACACCGGACTGTCCGGTGAGCCAACGGTCGGCCGGGCCAACGGTCGGCCGCGCGATCGGCGCGCGACACGTGGCCGAGCCAACGGTTGGAAGGAAGCACCGGACTGTCCGGTGTGCACCGGACATGTCCGGTGCGCCAACGGTGCGCAGATCTGACTCAGACAGCAACGGTCGGATGCGCTGTTTAAGGAAACAAATCGGGCACCGGACAGTGTCCGGTGTGCACCGGACTGTCCGGTGCGCCACGAGACAGAAGGCAAAGATGGCCTTCCAGATTTGTTCCCAACGGCTCCTAGCTGCCTTGGGGTTATAAAAGGGACCCCTTGGCGCATGGAGGAGAACACCAAGCATTCCTTGAGCACTCTTGATCACTCACACATCAATCTCGCGCACTTGTTCGACATTCTAGTGATTTGAGCTCCGTTCTAGTGTGCTAGTCTTTTGAGCTCAAGTCTTGGTCTTGTGTGTGCGTATTCGCTGTGATCTTTGAGTCGTGTGTGAGTTGCTAATCCCACCCTTGCTCTGTGATTCTCTGTGAACATCTTTTGTAAGGGCGAGAGGCTCCAAGTTGTGGAGATTCCTCGCAAACGGGATTGAGAAAAGAAAAGCAAGAACACCGTGGTATTCAAGTTGATCATTGGATCACTTGAGAGGAGTTGAGTGCAACTCTCGTCCGTTGGGACGCCACAACGTGGAGTAGGCAAGTTTTGTACTTGGCCGAACCACGGGATAACCACTGTGTCATCTCTGTGATTGGATTCTTGTGGTTATTGTGTTTTGACTCCTCTCTAGCCACTTGGCATAAACTGTGCTAACGCCTAATCAAGTTTTGTGGCTATAAGTTTAAGTTTTTACAGGATCACCTATTCACCCCCCCCCTCTAGGTGCTCTCAATTGGTATCAGAGCCGTTCTCTTCAAGAAAGGGACTAACCGCCCGAAGAGATGGATCCTAAGGGGAAGGGAATTGTGATCAACGACAAGGAGAAGGAGTCCTTCGTCAACGAGCCAAGGGATGACAAGTCCAATGACTCGGGCTCGGGCCACAAGTGAAAAGATGGGAAGAAGAAGAAGACAAGACGCATCAAGGAGATCGTCTACTACGACAGCGATGAGTCCTCTTCTTCCCAAAAGGACGACGACCACGACAAACAAAAGACGGTTAACTCAAACTTTTCTTTTGATTATTCGCGCATTCCATATAGCTCAAATGCTCATTTGCTCCCCATTCCACTTGGCAAGCCTCCTCACTTTGATGGAGAGGACTACGGATTTTGGAGTCACAAAATGCGTACTCACCTATTTTCTCTCCATCCAAGCATTTGGGAGATTGTGGAAAATGGAATGAAATTTGATAGCTCGGATAGCCCTTCATTTATTAATGAGCAAATCCATAAGAATGCACAAGCTACCACTGTTCTTCTAGCTTCATTGTGCAGGGACGAATATAACAAAGTGAGCGGCTTGGATAACGCCAAGCAGATCTGGGACACCCTCAAGATCTCTCATGAAGGAAATGACGTTACCTTGCTCACCAAAACGGAGTTGGTGGAAGGCGAGCTTGGACGGTTCGCGATGATAAGGGGCGAGGAGCCAACTCAGACATACAACCGGCTCAAGACCCTTATCAACAAAATAAGGAGCTACGGAAGCACGCGATGGACGGACCACGACGTCGTCCGACTAATGCTCAGGTCCTTTACCGTTCTTGATCCTCATTTGGTGAATAATATTCGTGAGAATCCCAGGTACACCAAAATGTCGCCCGAAGAAGTCCTAGGAAAATTCGTCAGCGGGCGAATGATGATCAAGGAGGCAAGGTATGTGGACGACGCCTTGAATGGACCGATCAACGAGCCGCAACCTTTTGCTCTCAAAGCCACAAGGAGCAAGGAGGCACTACCCAGCAAGGTGGCGCAAATTGAGGCAGCCGGTCTTAATGATGAAGAAATGGCCCTCATCATCAAGAGATTCAAGACGGTGCTTAAGGGTCGCAATGGACAGCCGAGCAAGACTAAGACCAAGGGGAAGCGATCATGCTTCAAATGCGGTAAGCTTGGTCATTTTATTGCTAACTGTCCTGATAATGAAAGTGACCAGGAAAAGGGGAACAAAAGGGAGAAGAAGAAGCACTACAAGAAAGCCAAGGGCGAGGCGCATCTAGGCAAGGAGTGGGATTCGGATTGCTCCTCCTCCGACTCCGACAATGAGGGACTCGCCGCCACCGCCTTCAACAAATCGGCCCTCTTCCCCAACGAGCGTCACACGTGTCTCATGGCTAAGGAGAAGAAGGTAAGTACTCGAAACTCTACTTATGCTTCTTCTAGTGATAATGATTCTAGTGACGATGATGAAATAGACTATTCTAGTGTATTTAAAGGTCTAGATAGAACTACAATTGGCAAAATTAATGAATTAATTGATGCATTGAATGAGAAGGATAAACTCTTAGAGAAACAAGAGGATTTATTGTATGAAGAGCATGATAAATTTTTAGAAGCTCAAAAATCTCATGCTCTAGAAGTTAAAAGAAATGAGATGCTTACTTGTGAATTATCCTCATGCCATGAAACAATTTCTAAATTAAAGAGCATTAACGATGAGTTGAATGTTAAGATAGAAATAGCTAGTAAATCAACAACTTGTGTAGAAAATGTTGCTATTTGCAATAGATGTATAGAATTTGATATTGATGCTTGTAGTGAACACATAGCCTCTATTGCAAAGTTAAATAATGAAGTGACTAGTCTTAATGTCCAACTTAAGACTAGCAAAAGTGAATTTGATAAGTTAAAATTTGCAAGGGATGCCTACACAATAGGAAGACATCCCTCAATTAAGGATGGACTTGGCTTCAAGAGAGAAGCCAAGAACTTAACAAGCCATAAGACTCCCATCTCCACCAAGGAGAAAGGGAAGGCTCCTATGGCTAATAGTGTTAAGAAGAATCATGCTTTCATGTACTATGATAGGAGATATTCTAGAAATGCTTTTAGAGGTCATGATGTTTTTGATTCACATGCTTATGACTCTTATGCTATGACTGCTTCTAGTTCTCATGTTATGCATGGTAGAAATGGGCTTAGAAGAAATGTTGTTCATCAAATGCCTAGGAGAAATGTTGTTAGGAAAGTAGTGAATGAACCTTCTACAATTTATTGTGCTTTGAATGCTTCCTTTGAAATTTGTAGAAAGGATAAGAAAATTGTTGCTAGGAAGCTAGGGGCAAAATGCAAGGGAGACAAAACTTGCATTTGGGTCCCTAAGGATATTTGCACTAACCTTGTAGGACCCAACATGAGTTGGGTACCTAAGACCCAAGCCTAAATTTGCCTTGCAGGTTTATGCATCCGGGGGTTCAAGCTGGATTATTGATAGCGGATGCACAAACCATATGACGGGGGAGAAGAAAATGTTCAACTCCTACGTCAAGAATAAGGATTCCCAAGATTCAATCATATTCGGTGATGGGAATCAAGGCAAGGTAAAAGGGTTAGGTAAAATTGCGATTTCTAATGAGCATTCTATCTCTAATGTATTTTTAGT
This sequence comes from Zea mays, assembly GCF_902167145.1. NCBI lineage: Eukaryota > Viridiplantae > Streptophyta > Magnoliopsida > Poales > Poaceae > Zea > Zea mays. Next base: position 36,406,556 of record NC_050101.1, on the reverse strand, counting down.
AGAGAGTCTTGGATATAATTTGCTATCTGTCAGTCAATTATGCAACATGGGGTATAACTGTCTATTTACAAATGTAGATGTGTCTGTCTTTAGAAGAAGTGATGGTTCACTAGCTTTTAAGGGTGTATTAGACGGCAAACTTTACTTAGTTGATTTTGCAAAAGAGGAGGCCGGTCTAGATGCATGCTTATTTGCTAAGACTAGCATGGGCTGGCTGTGGCATCGCCGCTTAGCACATGTGGGGATGAAGAACCTTCACAAGCTTCTAAAGGGAGAACACGTGATAGGTTTGACTAACGTGCATTTCGAAAAAGATAGACCTTGTGCAGCTTGTCAAGCAGGTAAACAGGTGGGAGGAGCGCATCACAGCAAGAATGTGATGACCACTTCAAGACCTCTGGAGCTGTTGCATATGGATCTCTTCGGACCCGTCGCCTATCTGAGCATAGGAGGAAGTAAGTATGGTCTGGTTATTGTTGATGACTTTTCCCGCTTCACTTGGGTGTTCTTTTTGCAGGATAAGTCTGAAACCCAAGGGACCCTCAAGCGCTTCCTCAGGAGAGCTCAAAATGAGTTTGAGCTCAAAGTGAAGAAGATAAGGAGCGACAACGGGTCCGAGTTCAAGAATCTTCAAGTGGAGGAATTCCTTGAAGAAGAAGGGATCAAGCATGAGTTCTCCGCTCCCTACACACCACAGCAAAATGGTGTGGTAGAGAGGAAGAACAGGACGCTCATCGATATGGCAAGGACGATGCTAGGAGAGTTCAAGACCCCCGAGTGCTTTTGGACGGAAGCTGTTAACACTGCTTGCCACGCCATCAACAGGGTCTACCTTCATCGCCTCCTCAAGAAGACTTCGTATGAGCTACTAACCGGTAACAAACCCAATGTATCTTACTTTCGTGTATTTGGGAGCAAGTGCTACATTCTAGTGAAGAAAGGTAGAAATTCTAAGTTTGCTCCCAAAGCTGTAGAAGGGTTTTTGTTAGGTTATGACTCAAATACAAAGGCGTATAGAGTCTTCAACAAATCATCGGGTTTGGTTGAAGTCTCTAGCGACGTTGTATTTGATGAGACTAATGGCTCTCCAAGAGAGCAAGTTGTTGATTGTGTTGATGTAGATGAAGAAGATGTTCCAGTGGCTGCTATTCGAACCATGACGATTGGAGAAGTACGGCCACAGGAACAAGATGAACGAGATCGACCTTCTTCCTTGACTATGGTGCATCCCCCAACCGAAAATGACGAACAGGTACCTCAAGTGGAGACGCTTGATCAAGGGGGAGCACAAGATGATCAAGTGATGGAGGAAGAAGCGCAACCGGCACCTCCAACCCAAGTTCGAGCAATGATTCAAAGGGATCATCCAATCGACCAAATTCTGGGTGACATTAGCAAGGGAGTAACCACTCGATCTCGATTAGCTAATTTTTGTGAGCATTACTCCTTTGTCTCTTCTATTGAGCCTTTCAGGGTAGAGGAGGCCTTGCTAGATCCGGACTGGGTGTTGGCCATGCAAGAGGAGCTTAACAACTTCAAGCGGAATGAAGTTTGGACACTGGTGCCTCGTCCGAAGCAAAATGTTGTGGGAACCAAGTGGGTGTTCCGCAACAAACAGGACGAGCACGGGGTGGTGACGAGGAACAAGGCTCGACTTGTGGCAAAAGGTTATGCCCAAGTCGCAGGTTTGGACTTTGAGGAGACTTTTGCTCCTGTGGCTAGGCTAGAGTCTATTCGTATCTTGCTAGCATATGCCGCTCACCATTCTTTCAGGTTATACCAAATGGATGTGAAGAGCGCTTTCCTCAACGGGCCAATCAAGGAGGAGGTGTACGTGGAGCAACCCCCTGGCTTCGAGGATGAACGGTACCCCGACCACGTGTGTAAGCTTTCTAAGGCGCTCTATGGGCTTAAGCAAGCCCTAAGAGCATGGTATGAATGCCTTAGAGACTTTTTAATTGCTAATGCTTTCAAGGTTGGGAAAGCCGATCCAACTCTTTTTACAAAGACATGTGATGGTGATTTGTTTGTGTGCCAAATTTATGTCGATGACATAATATTTGGTTCTACTAACCAAAAGTCTTGTGAAGAGTTTAGCAGGGTGATGACGCAGAAATTCGAGATGTCGATGATGGGCGAGTTGAACTTCTTCCTTGGGTTCCAAGTGAAGCAACTCAAGGACGGCACCTTCATCTCCCAAACGAAGTACACGCAAGATCTGCTAAAGCGGTTTGGGATGAAGGACGCCAAGCCCGCAAAGACGCCAATGGGAACCGACGGACACACCGACCTCAACAAAGGAGGTAAGTCCGTTGATCCAAAAGCATACCGGTCAATGATAGGGTCATTACTTTACTTATGTGCTAGTAGACCGGATATTATGCTTAGCGTATGCATGTGTGCTAGATTTCAATCCGACCCTAAGGAGTGTCACTTAGTGGCGGTGAAGCGGATTCTTAGATATTTGGTTGCTACGCCTTGCTTCGGGCTCTGGTATCCAAAGGGGTCTACCTTTGACTTGGTTGGATACTCAGATTCCGACTATGCTGGATGTAAGGTCGATAGGAAGAGTACATCGGGGACGTGCCAATTCTTAGGAAGGTCCCTTGTGTCATGGAATTCTAAGAAACAAACTTCCGTTGCCCTATCCACCGCTGAGGCCGAGTATGTTGCCGCAGGACAGTGTTGCGCGCAACTACTTTGGATGAGGCAAACCCTCCGGGACTTTGGCTACAATCTGAGCAAAGTCCCACTCCTATGTGATAATGAGAGTGCTATCCGCATGGCGGAGAATCCTGTTGAGCACAGCCGCACAAAGCACATAGACATCCGACATCACTTTTTGAGAGACCACCAGCAAAAGGGAGATATCGAAGTGTTTCATGTTAGCACCGAGAACCAGCTAGCCGATATCTTTACCAAGCCTCTAGATGAGAAGACCTTTTGCAGGCTGCGTAGTGAGCTAAATGTCTTAGATTCGCGGAACTTGGATTGAATTGTAGCATACATGTGTTTATGCATTTGATCAGGTTCATTCTGCATTTTGTTGCTTATTGTGGTGCTCAAGTTGTACCAACACTCCCTGGACCTCACAAGTCCGTTGCAAAGTGATGCACATGTTTAGGGGGAGATGTGTTACAACTTGACCCTTTGAGACTAACCATTTGCTTGAGCTTGCTTGATTGAGTCTCGAAGGAGGATTGAAAGGGAAAAGGTGGACTTGGACCATGAAAGACTTCCACTGCACTCCGATGAGAGGGTAACTAATTCCAAGTTCATCTCATGAAATCTTATTGCCATTTGCTCTTAATTGAAGACTTTGGTGAGGCAATGGGGTTAAAGGGCCAAGATTGATCCCGTTTTGGTGCTTGATGCCAAAGGGGGAGAAAATAAAGGCCAAAGCAATAAATGGATCAGCTACCACTTGGGAAATTTTGAAAATAGTAGTATAGAGTTTTTGTTTTGTCAAAAGCTTTTATTGTCTCTTATTGTCTCTATTGTCAAAAGTTGACTTCTTGTGGGGAGAAGTGGTGATTATGGGAAATAGGGGGAGTTTTTGAAATCTTTGATCAATCTCTTCTGGAATGACTCTCTTTATGCTTCAACATGTGTGTTTGACTTAGAGATAGAGATTTGAGTTTGATTTGCAAAAACAAACCAAGGGGTGGCAAAAGATGATCCATATATGCCAAAATTGAATAAAACTCAAAGTCAGTTTTTATTTGAAGTGATTTTGCACTTGTTCTAGTTGCTTTATGTTGTGTTGGCATAAATCACCAAAAAGGGGGAGATTGAAAGGGAAATGTGCCTTTGGGCCATTTCTAAGTATTTTGGTGATTGAGTGCAAACACAAGTGCTTAAATGTGAAAATATGCCCATGGATGAACAAAGTGCAAATCACAAGTTAAGGTATGTTTCTAAGCCTTAGTACATTGGTTTTGTGTACTAATATCTTGTCTAAGTGTTAGAAACAGGAAGAAGAAGAAAAGAAGTGGAGAGTGGCTGTGTACAGCCAAAGGCTGCTTCGGGCTGGGGCACCGGACTGTCCGGTGTGCACCGGACAGTGTCCGGTGCGCCAGACCAGCGCAGCGCAAACCAGCCGCTCTCGGGTTTTTCTCCGGCGACTTCGGCTAAAATTCACCGGACTATCCGGTGTACACCGGACTGTCCGGTGAGCCAACGGTCGGCCGGGCCAACGGTCGGCCGCGCGATCGGCGCGCGACACGTGGCCGAGCCAACGGTCGAAAGGAAGCACCGGACTGTCCGGTGTGCACCGGACATGTCCGGTGCGCCAACGGTGCGCCGATCTGACTCAGACAGCAACGGTCGGATGCGCTGTTTAAGGAAACAAATCGGGCACCGGACAGTGTCCGGTGTGCACCGGACTGTCCGGTGCGCCACGAGACAGAAGGCAAAGATGGCCTTCCAGATTTGTTCCCAACGGCTCCTAGCTGCCTTGGGGTTATAAAAGGGACCCCTTGGCGCATGGAGGAGAACACCAAGCATTCCTTGAGCACTCTTGATCACTCACACATCAATCTCGCGCACTTGTTCGACATTCTAGTGATTTGAGCTCCGTTCTAGTGTGCTAGTCTTTTGAGCTCAAGTCTTGGTCTTGTGTGTGCGTATTCGCTGTGATCTTTGAGTCGTGTGTGAGTTGCTAATCCCACCCTTGCTCTGTGATTCTCTGTGAACATCTTTTGTAAGGGCGAGAGGCTCCAAGTTGTGGAGATTCCTCGCAAACGGGATTGAGAAAAGAAAAGCAAGAACACCGTGGTATTCAAGTTGATCATTGGATCACTTGAGAGGAGTTGAGTGCAACTCTCGTCCGTTGGGACGCCACAACGTGGAGTAGGCAAGTTTTGTACTTGGCCGAACCACGGGATAACCACTGTGTCATCTCTGTGATTGGATTCTTGTGGTTATTGTGTTTTGACTCCTCTCTAGCCACTTGGCATAAACTGTGCTAACGCCTAATCAAGTTTTGTGGCTATAAGTTTAAGTTTTTACAGGATCACCTATTCACCCCCCCCCTCTAGGTGCTCTCAAATAGACTCAAGCCTAGCTACATGAGCAAAAGTCTCCTCAAAATTCAAACCTGTGCAGTCATGATTCGCCCGAGCATAGTCTCGATTCGCCTGAGCGCAGTCACAACTTGCCCGAGCGCAGTAACGACTCTCCTGAGCGTAGTTTCGACTCGCTCGAGCGCATCTCCGATTTGCCCGAGCGTGTCTCGGGTGACTGTCTAGTGAGGCCGAGACTCGCCCAATTTTGATCATACTTAGCCAAACTTCTTCACTCTATTTTGGCTCGACTTGAGAAGTTCCCTAGCACTTAGATGAACATTGTTAGAACCTAAAATAAATGACTAAATGCTAGAAACATGCCTTTATATTTTTGATTCATAAAGGTTTGCAATATGCCCAATTTCAAGCCCAAAAGTACTTTTCTTATTTTCCTCAATCTTTTGGACTTGATTGCTTCAATTTGCTTTCTAAACACATGTGCTCATGCTCATAAGATGAGTGTTAATTCATAGTAATATGTTGAGCATTTTATCACCAAAACAACTGGAAATAGCCCAAGGGCACATTTCCCTTTTAGGGCTTGTTCGTTTAGCTCATTCCCTGCCGGGGTCGTGGGCGGATCCACGTGGAACAACCTTGCTTGGATTTAATCCTAGCCTGGAACAAAAGTTGTGTTCGGTTAGCCCACGCAGGGTTTTGAGCCCGATCCATCCCGACAAAAACCTATCGCCCCGACCCGGGAAATGAACCCGGCCCCGCGTGGGAGATTTCCCCACGAACGCACATCCGTCAGCCACCGCTCCGCCGCCCTGTTCCAAGAGAGGGATTAGAGAGGGAGAGGGATTAAACCCCTAAAGGGATTGAATGTCATGGGAGGGATCCACTCAATCCCTCCCTAGATAAGATACCCTTAGGGATTTAACCCCTGTCAACCGAACAAAGCCTTAGTGGTGCAGTACGTCGGTGGACTGCAGCGCGGCGTAGAGAGCGTTGGTGTTGAAGGTGCCGCTAGGTGCTGAAGGGGGCTGATGGTAGGCAGTTGTAGCCTGCTTTGGCTGAAACAGTGGTTGGTGTCCAATAACGCCAGCACCAGGAGCCTGGAAAGGCATATTCCAGGCCAGCACAAGACCTTGCTAGGGGTGTGTGTGCAGAGGCCACGGTGTCGACTGGTTGAAGGGAGCAACGGCGATTCGAACGGTTGGTGGATCGCAAAGAGGAGCCCAAGTTGTTGTTGCATGTGTCACGGCGCTGAGAACTGGAGGAAGCACCCTTGCTGTCGGTGGTGCCTGACAAAGAAGATGTACTGGAGTTGTCACCGTGAGTTGCAGCAAGGGCCTGAGTGGCCTCAACAGACACATCATGCTCAAGGCTGAGCTCCTCAAATAGGAGGAAAGACCAGCACTCATGAAGGTGTGGCGAGGATACTTGGAAGTAATCACCGGTTTGACATAGTGATACTTGGGATTCAATCCGTGAAGGAGATTAAGCACCTGATTGGGTTCAGAAACTGGGTGGCCGATGTCGCATAGCTAATCGACGAGATGCTTGAGTTTGGTGCAGTAGTCGAACACGGACATGTCGCCTTGCTGCAACATGTGGAGTTTAGCTTCAAAGCAGACGACACGCTGCAGTTCATTGTCGTGGAAGAGACCTTCGACGGCGTGCCACATGGACAAGGCATCGACTTGGTCGCAGCGGACGATGTTGAAGACGCTTTTGGAGACGGTGGTGAGAATCCAGTTGACAACGCAATAGTTGACCATGCGCCATTCGTCATCGCGGTCTTCGAACGGAGTCGAGGAGCACACATGGCTAATGAGGCCAAATTTGCCGAGCGCTGGTTCGAAGAAACAACGCCATTGTCCATAGTTGGACTCCTCCATGTTGAGAGTGATAGGGACATGGTGGCGAATGGAGACGCCTTAGATAGAAGAGGATGACACAGGGAGTGGGAGTTCTTCATCAGAGGAGTCGGAAGGGTGGGAGGGCGCCATGGGTGGGTGATCGTGAGAGGGTGGAGCAGAACCGATGATTAGGCTCTGATACCATGTAAGAACTAGATCGATCAACTAATGATTGTATTGATCAGAGGCAATAGCCTATATATGTATTTTACACTGCTCAAGCATGTGAGGCTGAATCGCACAAGGCATGCTGGTGAAGTGCTATGTGCGGAGGGCAGTTCCCAGACGTGGGCAACAAGTGCGGGAGTCAGTTGAGACCTGCACGAATCGATCTAGAGCATATTTGGTGAACTGCATATCCGGTGAACTGCTAATACAGTGGGCGAGGTGAGGAGGAAGCAACATCTTGGAGACCGGCATGTTTGCCATCACGATTGTCGACGAAGGAGCTCTGAGGCGGTAGAGGTATGGAGCACGACGGTGATGAGTAAGGGTTTTGCCAAAAAAAATTAAACACGGGAGGGTTTTGCCATTAGCGGCAAATTGGGATTCAAAATGTTTTTTGTGTTGTTGGTTTTCATATTAGTTTTTGAAACGAATAGATGGCCCGCCAAAGCTAGACTGATACAATGACTGTGCGTTGAGACAGTACACTAAAAATAGACATTCGCTAAAAATAAATTTAAATTAAAGTGGACCTATGGCCTACATACTAGATATTAAACTGCAAATATTGCACTTTATCTTAGTCAAAACGTTGAGAAAGATATGAATTGAAAAAGAAAATCTACCTCTTTTTTATAGCTAGATCGGCCTCTTAGCCTCCTTTATGCGGGAGCGCTGCGCTGCGTGCAGCTTCAAGTCATGTTGGGTTTGGGTGTGTTTTTTCACTGCCCATGTAGTGGTAACGGGACACCTTACCTAATGACGCATGACTGTTATAAGAGTAGAGATGTTTGGATTACGGGTTAGATTAGAAAAAAAGTATAAAGACTATTTTTATAAAAGGGGCGATGGTGGAAACAAAAAAAACCAGTGCTTTAAAGGAGTAAGAGATTCTGCATGAAGGTCTAAGGTCATATAAAACACCTATATATCGATAAGTGAAGACGACTATTGCTATGCAAGTAGCCTATGTCCAAAAACGTGCAATCAACTCACCTCAATCATTAGATGACGATTTAAAGGTGGATTAGTATTTCGCATTTGAAACCTCCACCAGCTCCCACCTTTTGCTGAAAACCCCTAGCCAGCGTCCACTCGAGACCTCCAACTCTCGTCGTCTCGCGCCCCTCCCCAAAGTCATTGTTGCTCCCGGCCACCCCGCGCCCATCCCAACACGCCGTCGCTCCCGACCAGCCCACGACCTCCCCAGCTAGACATTGTTCTGACCTCCCCAAGTCATTGTCGCTCTCTCGAGGGTCCCCGCACACTTCACAAGTTGTCACGTGCTTCAAGCAGCTCCGCGGCCTGCCCTCGCCCTTCAAAGTTGTTCAGGCTGCCAGTGGGCGACCCAACCCGATGGAATTGATGTCAGGATTAATGGAATTGGAATTGAAATTGGATGTCAGTGCCTAATGTCAGGCATCTAGTTTGTTCTAATTTTATTCTGTAGCTACATCATGGAGAGAAAATTGGGATGAGTGCATCAGGTTCACATAATTCTATTTTTACCTTGCAGTAGGGAGCAACTTTGGGTGAGTGCATCATGTTTTAGGATAAATCAGTACTGTAAATGGTTCTCAATATATTGGATACAAGAATTTGTTACATAATTGAATATGCAATTATTTCTTTTGTTGCTGACAATGAACTTTATGTAACTTGCAGGATGGGAGCAAGGGACAAACAAGCAACAGAGGGAGAAGAAGGTTATTGGATATAAGCATGTGGTATGAGTTCTGAAGGGGGGCAATGGCACATTCATTTTTAATTTTTCAACCATGCACCATGTAGGAAACGGGTGACGCCTAAGAGGGGGGGTGAATTAGGACTTCTAATACTTTTACTAAACTAGGCCACAATTAAATCCCTAGAGCAAAACCTATGCAAGTAATCAAAACTAGAATGTGCAAACTAGGTTTTGTCTAAGTGTTGCTATCTCTACCGCAAAGGCTAAGTTTCAATCTACACTAAATAAGTATGACAATAAGATTGAAACTTAAATGCTTAATATAAATGCGGAATGTAAAGAGCTAAGTAGAGAAGCAAACTCTCGTGGATGACGCCGGTATTTTTACCGAGGTATCCGGAACCACGCAAGGTCCCGACTAATCCTCGTTGGTGCCCCTACGCAAAGGGAAGCCCACGCGAGGGCCAAGCACCTCGGTCGAGTAACTCCGTAGAGAGCCGCGGGCCTTCTCCACGCGCAAGTGGTGCTCCGCTTCCGGCTCCTCTCGGACGCTCCCCGCCGTCTCTACTATCGAGCTTCCGGCCGAAACGCCGCGGGCCTCGTTCCCTCCGGTACACGGTGGCGGCCGTGACACAAACGCGGTTGTCACGGTCTCGCAAGACTCTCGCCCCACTCGGTACAATTACAACGACTCACGCAAGAGCCGAGGGGTTGTGTGGTTTTACAAAACTCACTCAACTAACTAGGATTCACCTAGAGCAAGCGCTAATGCGGTCTAACTAACCTAAGCACTTCACAAAGCACCTACGCTAATCACCGAGTGATTCTATTAAGCACTTGGGTGTTTGAGCACTTGGAAATGTCTACAATATGCCTTGGTATGTTTCTTGGGCTCCCACACTTGAGAATGGCCGGTTGGGGGTGTATTTATAGCCCCCAACACAATTGTAGCCGTTGGAGAAAAGCTGCTGCTCTCTGCGGCACACCGGACAGTCCGGTGTGCACCGGACAGTCCGGTGGTGCACCGGACAGCGCACTGTAGCCTGTCCGGTGCGCCTAGCCGTTGCCTGTCTGACTCCTGTCAGAGCAGGTGACCGTTGGCGCCGCAGGCTCTGGGTGCCACCTGGAACTAGCCGTTGGGCTGCAGTTCCCAGGTGCACCGGACAGTCCGGCGTGTGGGCACCGGACAGTCCGGTGTGCCACCGGACAGTCCGGTGCTTCATGCACAGACAGTCCGCAGGCAGCACACGCCTCCTTTCTTGGACTTTTCTTGATCTTCTTAATGTCTTCTTTTGAGGTGTTGCTTTCCTCAATTCCTTAGTCCAAGTAGTTCTTGCATCCTGTGAACTACAAACATAAACACTAGGAAACTTGTTAGTCCACAGATTGTGTTAATCATCAAACACCAAAACTTACTTAGCCAAATGGCCCGGGGTCCATTTTCCTTACAATCTCCCCCTTTTTGGTGATTGATGACAACACAACCAAAGCAAGCAAATAATACAAGTATTTGAATGTAAATATGCAATCTACTTGCTAGGATGCATGATTGTCCCCTTAATGTGATATTATGGACTTAAGCCTCCCCCTAACTCCATAATTCACTTACTTCCTATTTTGGACCAAATAACCAAAACCACTTGACAGGGCACTTGCAAAATTTTTAAAATTTTAAATTGGTGGTGTTTGGTGTTTGATACATTTTTCATTGCTTTGGTCCCTAAAATTCTCCCCCTTTGGAATCAACCACCGAAAAGGAAGACATTAAAAGCATGTAAGAAATTTCTCCCCCTTTTTAGAGACGAAGAAATACTCCCCCTGACAGAGATCAACTACTTAGGAAAAAGCATGTGAAAATTAGAGGAGCAAGTCATGATTTGAATAGACTAACTTCCCTTATGCAGAGATAACAAAATATGATTGAACCACTTATGCATTTATAGCAACAAGGAAGTATAAGATATGAAATGGTAGTCTAACCAAATGTCGGAGAAGACGTGTAAAAGATGTATAATGACAGTTCTTGGAGATATGCAGTGGAAGATTGTTGTCTTTCTCCGGGGACTTCATTTTCCTTACAATGAGACTATCACAAGAAAGTAGACTTGAAAGGAGTGTTAGTCTCAAAGTCTTAGATTATAGAGTAATCTCCCCCTAAAGATGTGCATACAAGTTTTTGAATACTTGTAGGAGACATGCACTTTGATTTGATATCAAGAGGGACAGGTTATCCATAATCCGAGCTTTGGCACATATAAGTTAAATGATACCAAATGAAAGATAAGAGTGTTTTACCACTACTAGAATTCATAGTTATCAAAAGATGTATCATTTACTATGAAGTGATGTAGAAGCTATGTGCCGTGCTTAAATAAACGTTTTAAGCCATGTAGGTTTGCTTAGGATATAAATTGAAAGCAAGCAATCCTACAATATGATTTACCTAGTATGCATGATTTTGAACAAAAGTACATAACAAATGTAATACTAGGCAAGAAAGGTAAACTAGATAAAAGGTAAATAGATACGCATATCTAAAAACGAGAAATATAATACAACTAGTTACCTTAGTCATGGGTGGGAAATTTGGGTCAAAAATTTTCACTAACCCACTTGGCAATAAACTTGATCTAATATGATGTATCCCATGATATACATCCAAATTTGCCAAGTCTCCAAATTTCCCAAGGACCTTCGGTCCACTCACTTCCCTTTCGGGATCCAAACCTTCTTGGTGCTTTTCATGGTTGAAATTATCTCCTTTGGCACCCAGATGCGTTTGGCCCCCTTTCCTTTGTTGGCTTGCTTGTTGGCCTTGATTGCTATCACCTTTCCGTTCTTTTTCTTCTTGATCAAATATGGTGTAGCATCCTTTTTGTTCACCTTTTTGATGTAGGTGTTGGAGATTTTGCTTGATGGCTTTTGCTTGAGCTTTTGTCTTTGTTTATCCCCGGTCATCGCCTTGCATTGGAAAGACTTGTGGCCTTCCTTGTGGCACAGCCTACAAATCACAGTTTCTCCCTCTACAGGCTTGTTCACTCCCGCAGTGGTGTTATCCTGTGGAGGTCGGATTTGTTTGGCTTTGCCTTTCTTGTCATACAAAGCCTTGCCAAGACGAGCCACTTCTTGCTTTAATTGTTCATTTTCCTTTGCAACCTCATCCGAACATGTCTCTACAACAATATTCTCAACAACAACTTGGTTGCAGGGGTTAGAATCATCAATTAAATCAAAGCAGGAAGTAGAAGCATCTTTCTTAATTATTTCAGGTATTTCAACTAAAGATGCTGCTGGGGTGCTACCAATGTTTTCTAGCTTAATAGTTAGCTCATTATTGTGTATGCTAAGAATTTCCATTTTCTCTAGCAAATTTTCAATAGCTTCTTGGGAGCTAGCTAACTTAGCCTTAAGTTTTTCATTCTTTTTAATAAGGCTATCATCGGTAGCAGTGGATGGAGCACTAGACTCTAATAGCTCAATTTTAGTTGATAGCTCACTATTTAAGTTTGCAAAAGTTTCAAATTTTTCTAGCAAACCTTTGTAATCATTTTGAGAGCTAACCAACTTATTTTTCAAAGTTTTAAGTTGAGCTTTTTGCTTAGTGCAAACATCCTGGAAAAAATTTACGGCTTCCGCAAGCTCTTCTAGAGAGGCCTTTCCCTCACCTTCATCATCACTACTACTTTCATCACTAGAGGATGGAATGCTTTTGTTACCTCTTGCCATAAGGCATTTGTGTGATGACGTGATGATCGTGACGAGGACCGGTGGCTGCGCATCCTTGGAGGTTCATCTTCACTTGAAGAGTCATCCCAAGTTCTAACACTTGTGAGCGCCTTGCCTTTGCTCCTCTCCTTTTTGGGTTTGGCCATATTTGGACAGTTGTCCCTGAAGTGGCCCTTCTCCCCACATGCGAAGCATCCTCTCTTCCTTTGCTTTTTCCTGTCAATGTTAAAGAGAAGATCCTCGACCTGCAGGGGCACACCCATTAGATTAATCTTGCGGATCATCCTCATTACCTTTCCGACGCGTCGGATTGTTTCTTCGTCCTCGGAGGATGATGTGCATGGTTGATTATCTTCATCATCATCACTTTCTTCTTCTTCCTCTTCTTCACTTGAGGAACTTGGAGTGGGAGCCTTCTTTTTGCCCTTCCTTTCATCACATGCAAAAGCATATGGCTTTGAGGAAGTTGGCTCCTCTCCCCGACTCATTTTTCGCGACATCTCAAAGGCCGCGATTTTCCCAATCACAATGGTCGGGGTCATGTTGCTCAAGTCCTCCATGTTGTGAAGGATGGTGATGATGCTCCCATATCTTTGTTGTGGTAGCAGGGAGATAATCTTCCTCACAATGTCCGCATCACCTAGCTTATTAATGCCAATAGAGTTGAGCTCATTGATTATTAGATTCAAACGAGAATACATGTCTCTAACAAGCTCATCATCTTTCATGGCAAAAGAATTATACTCATTTAAGACTAGGCAATGTTTTTGCTCACGGACATTTGATGTGCCGTCATGGAGCTCATGCAATTTTAGCCAAATCTCATTAGCAGTTTTCAAGGTAAATACTTGATTGAAAATATCCATGCTAAGAGATTCATACAAGCAATTTTTGGCTCTAGCATTTAAATGGATTTCTTTTTCCTCACTCGTGGTGGGTTTCTCGGGATTCTTGAGAGGTTTCATCCCGTCACGAGTGACTCTCCAAACACCTAGATCAATGGCCTCTAGGTAACAAGCCATTCTAGCACTATAATATGGGAAGTTAGTGCCGTCAAAGTGTGGTGGCCTATGGGTATCCATCCCTTCCTCTAAAAAGCGTCGGCTCTTTTAGCGGTGAAGCTAAAGCGTTTCAAATGAGCCAAACCGGGCTTTGATACCACTTGTAGGAAACGGGTGACGCCTAAGAGGGGGGGTGAATTAGGACTTCTAAGACTTTTACTAAACTAGGCCACAATTAAATCCCTAGAGCAAAACCTATGCAAGTAATCAAAACTAGAATGTGCAAACTAGGTTTTGTCTAAGTGTTGCTATCTCTACCGCAAAGGCTAAGTTTCAATCTACACTAAATAAGTATGACAATAAGATTGAAACTTAAATGCTTAATATAAATGCGGAATGTAAAGAGCTAAGTAGAGAAGCAAACTCTCGTGGATGACGCCGGTATTTTTACCGAGGTATCCGGAACCATGCAAGGTCCCGACTAATCCTCGTTGGTGCCCCTACGCAAAGGGAAGCCCACGAGAGGGCCAAGCACCTCGGTCGAGTAACTCCGTAGAGAGCCGCGGGCCTTCTCCACGCGCAAGTGGTGCTCCGCTTCCGGCTCCTCTCGGACGCTCCCCGCCGTCTCTACTATCGAGCTTCCGACCGAAACGCCGCGGGCCTCGTTCCCTCCGGTACACGGTGGCGGCCGTGACACAAACTCGGTTGTCACGGTCTCGCAAGACTCTCGCCCCACTCGGTACAATTACAACGACTCACGCAAGAGCCGAGGGGTTGTGTGGTTTTACAAAACTCACTCAACTAACTAGGATTCACCTAGAGCAAGCGCTAATGCGGTCTAACTAACCTAAGCACTTCACAAAGCGCCTACGCTAATCACCGAGTGATTCTATTAAGCACTTGGGTGTTTGAGCACTTGGAAATGTCTACAATATGCCTTGGTATGTTTCTTGGGCTCCCACACTTGAGAATGGCCGGTTGGGGGTGTATTTATAGCCCCCAACACAATTGTAGCCGTTGGAGAAAAGCTGCTGCTCTCTGCGGCACACCGGACAGTCCGGTGTGCACCGGACAGTCCGGTGGTGCACCGGACAGCGCACTGTAGCCTGTCCGGTGCGCCTAGCCGTTGCCTGTCTGACTCCTGTCAGAGCAGGTGACCGTTGGCGCCGCAGGCTCCGGGTGCCACCTGGAACTAGCCGTTGGGCTGCAGTTCCCAGGTGCACCGGACAGTCCGGCGTGTGGGCACCGGACAGTCCGGTGTGCCACCGGACAGTCCGGTGCTTCATGCACAGACAGTCCGCAGGCAGCACACGCCTCCTTTCTTGGACTTTTCTTGATCTTCTTAATGTCTTCTTTTGAGGTGTTGCTTTCCTCAATTCCTTAGTCCAAGTAGTTCTTGCATCCTGTGAACTACAAACATAAACACTAGGAAACTTGTTAGTCCACAGATTGTGTTAATCATCAAACACCAAAACTTACTTAGCCAAATGGCCCGGGGTCCATTTTCCTTACACACCAGAAACTTGGAGCAACAGAGGAACAAGGAACAGAGTTGGAAATTATATCGGGTATTGATAGATTTGAAGGCTATACTTGGGCATTTTTAGTAATCTTTTCCAGGATCATGTGTTGTATAGAATTTTTGTTTCCTTCTCTTATCGAATGGAAGGCTACTTGTAGTATTGTAAATGTATTCAGAAGTAACATTGTTGTTTGGCACAAATGATTCATAAATGATTGAGAAAAATATCCATAATTGGTGTGCTTATGTTGTGTCGAGAAAAATGCTCATCATATATTCACAAAAGTTAATTTGCAGCAAAATCCCTTGTGTGGCCATGATCCTGTATTGACAGAAGTTGCTTTGAAGCCTAACATTATCACTAAATGTTGTTGTGCTGACATAAAGGACAAAAGTAGGAGATGTACCGAAACAACAATTAGTGATCAAGTGCGCCATTTTTACAATACTTGTTGTCATATTGTAATCTGATTGCAAAGTGTAAACCTGATTCACTTCTCAGATTGTAAACTATTTGAAATAACCAAATGATTGCATGGCCCTGAAACATCATGATAGAAATAACTGAATTAAGAAAAAAAATCTGGTTGCATACTAGATTTGACATCATGTCTCTAGAAATAGAGAATTCAAATCAAGTCTCCAAAGCCAACAATGATTCTATGAATGACTTAAAAAGATTACATAAAAACCAGAAGCCATGGTATGGTTGTGTCTTTCTTCAGCCAATTGTGCCTATCATGTTGAGAGATTCTAGAGGGGGGGTGAATAGATGATCCTATAAATTACAACACTAAATAGTCCAAACTTGGTTATGAAAATGTTAGCAATATTAAACCAAGATGCTATAGCGTGAACTCAAGAAGAGAAACCAATCACGATAAAAGGTGACACAAGAGACATGGTGATTTTATCCCGTGGTTCGGCCAATGCCTACTCTACGTTGTGGTGACCTCCTTCCACTACTGGAATCCAATTAATTCCGTCGGCTCAGAACTGACGGGAATAAGCACCAAACCGACGGGAATTAGATGTCAGGGATAAACTAATTTCCGTCAGCGCCCGACGGGAATTAGTAATTCCCGTTGGCTGCATACAAGCGGACGGGAATTAGCTTATCCCCGTCGGCTGCGGCTGGCTGACGGGAATTAATGTTGATGCATGTTGGTCCTATCTAGCTGATGGGAATTATTCGAATTATTCCCGTCAACCAGATAGGACCGACGGGAGTTACTGGGCCGACGAGCATTAACATTAATTCCGGTCGGCTATGGTCAAGCCGACGGGGATTAAGCTATACTGCTACACAAAAATAGCACCAAATGTCATTATTTCTCCACAATTGCACACAACAACACACATACCATATATATCATCATACAGAACCAACACATTATAAACACATACATTGATAATCAATTCACACATCACCAACATAGTTTAAACAAACATTTCAAATGGGAACGACGAGATAAGTTAAAGTGTTTAGTTCACAAAAAACATAGCGTGCACGAGTTAAGAAACAAATACGAAAAACACCATATTTAGGGATAACCACCACTTGGGTGGTTAGAGCTTTGACCGCTGCCGGCACCAGGAGGAGGGAACACAAAGAGGGACTCAACAAATCCAGTCCCTGCTGTGGGATCAGACCAACTACCACCCGCTTCGGGCGTAACCCATGCAAGTTAGCAAATATCAACATTTTTAATGCAAATATCAAACGTTAAATGGAAATATCAACAAGTATACAAGTGTATAAATTCATCTAGAGTTATCAAACGTACCCTATCTCCAGGTGCAGATATATGTGTCGGAGGGGTGTTGAACTGTTGAGTCCCCAATCCCTATTTAATGAATATTCAACAAGTTAAGTATACGGTTCATGTTTTGCTAACTTGATGAATTGCTAGTTTAGACAATGTTATTAACTGAATTTGCTAAGATTAACATACCGAAGCTGGTATGGATGCAAACTGGCTCCATTGTGGTGGCGGTGGAATATTTGGTGTCATGCCCTGTTGCTGCATTAACTGTTAAACATGTGTTACTTTTGAAGATGTTGTATTGAAATATAATAATTTAGAGTTCGGATTATGTATACTCACTTGATACATCGCTTGGTTATGTGCATTGCAAGCCTCCATAAATTCTCGTTGTTGTCTCATCTCCTCACGCATCCTCATAATCTCCAACTCCTGCTCGTTCGGTCGACGAGAGCACGAGCTACGAGAAGACGAACTCGTCCTCTGAGATCTCACCGACGACGAGTCAATGAATCCGTCGAAGAGTACATATCTATAAGTGATTCAAAAATTTATGATTACTGCATGATCAATTTAGTGTCAACCATGTAATTTCATAAGTTAGAGCTTATTGTCCATGCGCTTTTCCACCACAACTTGCGTACACCACCGAGGGATCCACCGGTTCATGTCGCCAGTCTAAGTCAGGGCCATGGTGACGAACCATCTCCTCCCCATATGTCGCCTATACATCATTCACAACCATACAAATACAAATGCAGGAATTTCTATACTTTGAACGTTTGTAATTTAGGGCCAAAACTCACTAGTCGATCCGTGGCTGTCTGGCTACAGAGCTGGTCAGGGTTGTTAGGGTTTGGTCCTTTGTGGCCCTCCTCGTAGACCTCAATGTCACTAGGCTTTTGGCCACACATAGCTTCCTGTATAAACAAAAAACAGCCATAAGCTATCGTACTATTTGGTGATCGACATAGCTAGATCAAACTTACCATTCTTTTTACTTTTCGGAGCATGTCGTCATCGCCAAACTTGTGGTTAGGATTGGTTCCTCGACATTGCCTGTGATGCACTGACGCTTTCTGGAAGACTTCGGAAGCCCAATATCGACACCAAGCATAGTACGCATCAGGCACGGGCGTCATCCATGGAACCATCACTTGCACAGACAATGTTACATATTATATCAATCACAACAATCAATAAAAAGGGTAAAACAAATTGAATACTAACCTCACAATATTGATCCTCAGTCAAATATATCTTTAAGGACCCTTCCTTTTTGTTCAAGGGGCCTGCTTCTTCCGGATGATTTTGAAAATACAGGTTTGTAGCCTGAATTCTCGCATAGTATATGGCATCCTTCACTAGCTTCTTTGCATTGTTTTGGAACACACGTTCAGCGTGCCCCATGTAATCCTCTCCGTCAGGCAACCGATATCGAAGCTACAACATAAAGAATACAAATACAATGGTATAAGTCATAGAATTACAATATTAAGAAACAGAACAAAAACAATAAAGAATTCATAACCAAAAGTCATGACGCACAAGTCCCTGTCTATCGGTGTGGTTTCGTTCCTTTTTTAACTTGTACTCGTCCCAGGTACTGACGAGCACCTCATCGACGCTATCTCCGTCTAACACCTTCACTATACCAGGGTAGTGAATGCGGCAAAGAGAACCCAACGTAAGGTTAACCTGAGTGTGGTGTTCCTTGCCGTCAAAGGTCATATCCTCCCAATTCTTGCATTACACAAAAACATTAACAATACACATAATAGTTATATGAGATAAGTTAATATATTACACTCACCGATCTCCATGAGGCATGATTAAGATCCTATCAACCTCTCGCTCTATCGCGTGACGAGGCTTTACTGAGTGGCTTTTTCTTGAGCGACGTGTGCGTGTCGCTGAAGAGCCTCCTGAGCCATCATCCATCGGGTTGTCAGTTGGTTGGGCCTGTTGGCCCCACTGGTCCCACACCTATTGCTGCTCTCTCTGGTGGTCCCACTGGTCCCATGGCTGGTGCTACTGCGTGTCCTGGTCCCATGTCGCGTGCTGCACCTCCTCATTATGCTGCACCTCCTCATTGTGCTGCTCATCCTTATTGTGTTGCTCCTCAGTGTGCTGCTCATCCTGGTACATACAACTCAAGATTTAGATACAAGTAAATATGTAAACAAATTTATTTATACAAGATATGTTACCTCATCTCCATGTACAGCGCTCCACAGCTCTCGATGTCTACTGCTGCTCGAAGAACTGCCCTGAAATAGGCCTAGGCCCTTGAACAGCCCCTTCACTGACTTCTTCAACTTTGGTGGCATCCTGCATCAAAAATAAGAAAATATTCATTAGTGCATCAAAAATAACATAATCCTTAAAAATTAGAAACAAATGAAAGAACAAAATAATTTACTTGTTAAATATCATCAAAATCAGGATCTATTTGTTCTCTTCTATGTAGAGGTCGCCATGTAACTTTTCTCCTAACAGGTTGTCTTCTCCATCTCTCGGGAAAAGTTAAGACGTTAATGTCTGCAACTAGTGAATCTAATGCTGGTGCAGGATCAATATGAAAACTAGTTGGCAACTCTTCTTCTTGAAACACCTCATCAACCTGCTCAAGATGACCAAATTGATATTCATCCTCACCAGGATTGTATAGGCGTTCGCGGGGATTTACATTATACACAACCCTCCATGTAGACAACTTTTTGCATGGATATATCGAGAAATAAACTTGGTCTGCTTGATCGGCAAGGATATACGTGTCGTGTCCTTGAAGCAATTTTTCAGGTTGGATCTGTGTCATCCCAAATTCGGTCCTATAATACTTCGGGTCATACCATTTACACTTAGAAAACTAGCACTAAAGGCTTATTTCCAGCAAATGTAATCTCGATTATATTTTTGATTTTTCTGTAATAGCAGGCTTCATGTCCTTCCATGTCGGTTGCCCTAGTAACGACTCCACTATTTTGAGTGGCATCCATAGGATGACTAGATTCAAAAATGCTTGAACGAAAGTGATATCCATTGACGTCGTAACGTCCATAACTTTTGGCAGTTACGCTTTCAATAGATAACTGACGTAAATCATCATTCAAATTCATTTCCTCCCCAAACTGTCAATTATGCCACAAAGCATTAGCAAATTCTATAATATTAGTTAACTAAAATTAGTTCTCAGAGCCACATAATTGAGACTTACACGGTCCCGAAGCCACATAATGAAATTAGGTCGCCCATGCATTCCATCACATCGCAATTTGTCTATGTCTGTCGTTGTTGGCCTACCGAGACACCTCATGTTTTGTTCATCAAACTCGCTGTCAAATATTATTGTATGACATGAGATATTTGATAACATAAACTAATTCACATATGAACAATTTAAGGAAATAAGTCTTACACAAAGTATTTCTCCACCTTAGGCATATTCGTGAACATGTACAGTAAACCAGACTTCCATTCTTCCATAGTGAGGTGATATGCCTTGGGTGGACCAACGGCTTTGCCGTTTATCTGAAAAATCGAAAGATCACTACACGGAGGCATCTCTCGTTCATCATCATGGTACCTCTTCTTTCGAGCAAATACATTATGTTCTTCTGCAAAGTAACAACTTGTGAAGTGTGCTACCTCCTTCAATTTAAATTTTTTCGCAATACATCCTTCAACTCTTGCCTTTTTGCCCACCAATGCTCTAAGCTTCTTTAATGCTCTTTCTATATGAAACATCCACCTGTACTAAACAGGACCACCGACCTTAGCCTCATATGGAAGATGTATAAAGAGATGTGGCATAGGATTGAAGAAACCCGGTGGAAATATTTTTTCCAATTTGCACAAAAGCACTGATGCCTCTTTCTCCAGTTGTTCCATCACATCTCTTCTGATTTCTTTAGCACACAACTATTTGTAGAAATAGCTAACTTCATCTAACGTTTTCCACACAGCATCGGAAATGTACCCACGAAACATTATAGGCATGAGCCTTTCCATAATTATGTGGAAGTCATGGCTCTTCAGTCCATTCATCTTCATTGTCTTCAAATTCATAGATCTTCTAAAACTAGCAGCATAACCATCGGGGAATTTCAGATCCTTCATCCACTTCATCACTTCTTTTCGTTGCTTAGGTTTTAGACAATAGTCAGCTTTTGGTTTGCCTCCGTTTTCTCTAAGCACTTGGGTTGGACGATCACATATCAAGGCTAAGTCCATGCGTGCCTTGTCATTGTCTTTCGTTTTATCAGGGAAATCCATGCATGTATTTATGAGGGCTTGGTAAAAGTTACTCTCTTGATGCATGACGTCGATGTTGTGCATCAAAATCAATGACTTAGCATAAGGAAGCTCCCACAAGCCACATATGTGAGTTCAGTTATGCTCCTCACCAAAACCTTGATACCTTTTCCCACTCTCGTCTAGGACAAGTTTCCTATGCACTTCTGTAATTTCTATTCCACTACGTCGCTTGGGTGGTCCCTTCATGACAATGGTGCCCTTCCTAAACTCCTTTCTCTGCCTTCTGAAGGGGTGATTGAAGGGTAGAAAACATCTATGGCAATCAAAGTAACATATCTTGCCACCAGCACTAAGACGAAAACAATATGTATCTTTAGCACACTAAGGACACGTCAATCTACCATGCACGCTCCATCTAGAGAAAATACCATACACCATAAAATCATGAACTGAGAACAGATACACAACACTAAGATTGAATTTCTGCTTCTTGAAGCAGTCATAGGATTCCACTCCTTGCCATAGCTTCTTTAACTCTTCAATCAGTGGTTGAAGCATCACATTGAGGCATACGCCAGGATGCTCAGGCCCAGGTATAACAAGACATAGGAACATAAACTCATATTTCATGCACAGAGCATGTGGAAGGTTGTACGATATGGCAATGACAAGCCAACATGAATACGACGTGGCGGTCATATTGAAAGACGTGAAACCATCAGTTGCCAAGCCAATACTAACGTTTCTTGCATCGCTGGCAAACTCTGGATCAAAGTTGTCAAGAGCCTTCCATGCATCACCATCTGATGGGTGCACCATTAACACATCTTGTCTGTCTATACAATCTTTATGCCACCTCATGTGCATAGCGGTCTTCCTCGAGAGAAACAAACGTTTCACTCTAGGAGTGAGAGGCATGTACCGAAGTTGTTTATGTGCAACCTTTGTCACCACCTTCTCCCCTTCTTCATTTACAAGCTCCACGTACCTCGACTTCCCACATTTTAAGCATTTCTGCTCTCTGCCATGTTCCTTCCAAAAAAGCATGCAGTTGTCTTGGCAAACATTAATCTTCTCATACTCCATACCAAGACCTTCAAGCAATTTCTTGGACTAGTACATGTCTTTGGGCATCTTGTGACCAGTAGGAAGAACCTCGCTAATCAAATCCATGAGCTCTTTGTAACAATTAATAGAGAATGCAAACTTGGACTTGATTGACATTAGCCGTGTCACGAATTCGAGAACGGTCACATCGGTGTGCCCATGAAGAGGCTCTTCTGACGCTTTAAGGAGGTTAAAGAACTTCTGAACCTCCGGTGTTGGTGAATCATGATGATCTGGGGCCAATTCAGGCTGCAGATCCTCAAGCATATGGTCCATCCTATCCACATCTTCACCGTCATCAACTTCTACTTCTGCTGCTCGTTCAAGGCGTGACTCCCTGTGGAGATACCAGACCTTATAGCCTAGCACAAAACCATGCGAGCACAGGTGTAGTGTGACCTGCCTCTTGGTGTGGCTCGTCACATTTCTACATTTATTGCATGTACACCTAATATTATCTATTTGTGACAAAGCAGTTGCATGGTCCAAAAACATCTGAGTCTTGGCAAACCATTCACTTGTGTGACACCCACCCTTCTTGAAACCTTCATACATCCAATCACGTCTATCACCCATTATTGCGGCTGTGTACGAGTAAGGAGTGCGTGTGAGACATTCATGTTTCTACACGTCACACATACATCTATAGGTAAGTAGTAAAACTATATATATACATAACATCACCTTCATCACATTAACATGATATTCATCGATTAACAATATTTGCAACATCCAATTCATCAAATTAAATTATAATTGCAGAACATCAAATTCATTACCTATAACATCAAATCTATCAAATTGATTAATACTTGCATAACATCAAATTCATTAAATAATAATATCAAATACATCATATCATATTTACAAAATCAAGTTAGAAATAACAAATATCATACATTAAATCATATTAGGTCAAATCATACTAACAAATAACAATATTAAACAAATTGTAATCGCATTACAATTAACTCCTGTCAGCCATAAAAATCGATGAAAATAAAAACCACCATAATCTTACTTCTAATCATGAACCATTTGTTTATACTGCTAATCATAAACAATTTATTTAACTGTGATAGAGCAAACACCTGGACGCGGACGACGATGATGGATAGCGTCGGTCGGAGTTGGTGCAGCCTCGGTGGCAGCGCGAGTACGTCGGAGCCACGGCTAGGAGAAGGTGGGGCTTGGGCGGGGCGGCGGCCATCGCTGGAGAAGTCAGCGGCCCACTAAAAGAGAAATGTGCCCTTGGTCCATTTCTATAATGTTTTGGTGATTAAGTGTCCAACACATAGTGAGTGAGTTATTATGTGCCAAACTAGCAAGAAGTGCAAATCATGTAACAAGGTACGTTTCTAGACTTAGTAGATTGTTTTGAGTACTAACATATAATGTCTAAGTGCTAGAAACAGAGAAAAGAAGAAAAGAAAAGAATTGCAATAGACTTGGCTGGGTGCAGCTGAAGTCCAGCTTGGCTTGGCACACCGGACAGTGTCCGGTGCGCCAGGCTGGTCTCCGGTGAACAGGCCGCTCTCGGGAAAAGTTTGGTGGTGTATGGCTATAATTCATCGGACTGTCCGGTGGTGCACCGGACTATCCGGTGAGCCAATGGTCGCCATCGCAACGGTCGGCCATGCAATTCGCGGGCGACGCGTGGCACGCGCCAACGGTCGGCAGGAGGCACCGGACTATCCGGTGTGCACCGGACAGTGTCCGGTGCGCCAACTGGCCCAGAGCTGCAACGGTCGTCTGCGCCAGAAAAGGAAGGAGATCCGCACCGGACCGTCTACAGTGAATGTCCGGTGGCACACCAGACTATCCGGTGCGCCACTCGACAGAAGGCAAGGATGGCCTTCCTTGTTGGCCTCCAACGGCTCCTAGCTGCCTTGGGGCTATAAAAGGGACCCCTAGGCACATGGAGGAGTCACCCCAAGCTTACAAGAAACATTCTAAGACTCCAAGACTCCAACTTCACACATTCGATTCTTTGTTATAGTGACTTGAGCTCCATTTGAGTTGTAAACTTCGTGCATTGTGTTTTGAGCTCAAGTTGTGACTTGTGTGCGTGGTTGTGCTGTGGATTTGAGTCTTGTGTGTGTTGCTCTTCCCTCCCTTACTTCCGTGCTTCTCTTGTGATCATCATTGTAAGGGCGAGAGGCTCCAAGTTGTGGAGATTCCTCGCAAACGAGAGAAAGACTAAGAAAGAAAGCCATGGTATTCAAGTTGATCTTTGGATCACTTGAAAGGGGTTGAGTGCAACCCTCGTCCATTGGGACGCCACAACATGGAAGTAGAAAAGTATTACTTGGCCGAACCACGAGATAAAAATCGCGTGTCTCTTGTATATTTCTCTTTGATTGTCTGTGTTCGCAAGAGCTCGCCTCATAAACTTGATTAACTCTCACTAATATCTTTGTAATCAAGTTTGTTGTAATTTAGTGTTGATTTTATAGGATCACCTATTCACCCCCCCTTTAGGTGCTCTCAATTGGTATCGGAGTCGTTCTCTTCACTTAAGGGACTAACCGCCCAAAGAGATGGATCCTAAGGGAAAGGGGATGGTGGTCAACGACAAGGAGGAGTCCCTCTTCAACGAGCCAAGAGATGACAAGCCCACGGACTCTGGCTCGAGTCACAAGAAGAAGGATGGGAAGAAGAAGAGGCGCATAAAGAAGATCATCTACTACGACAGTGATGCCTCATCTTCTTCACCACACGACGACGATGATGACTCCTCGTCAAAGAAGAAACTGGTGAATCAACACTATTCATTTGATTATTCTCGTATTCCATTTAATTCTAATGCTCATTTGCTATCAATTCCACTTGGGAAACCTCCACACTTTGATGGAGAAGACTACTCTTTTTGGAGTCACAAAATGCGTAGTCACTTATTTTCTCTCCATCCTAGTATTTGGGAGATTGTTGAAAACGGAATGCATTTTGATAGTACTAACAATCCCGTTTTCATAATGAGCAAATTCATAAGAATGCACAAGCTACTACTGTTTTGCTAGCATCCTTGTGCAGGGATGAATACAACAAGGTGAGTGGCTTGGACAACGCCAAGCAAATATGGGACACCCTCAAGATATCGCATGAGGAAAATGACGCCACCATGATCACCAAAATGGAGTTGGTGGAAGGCGAACTGGGGAGATTTGCGATGATCAGGGGAGAGGAGCCAACACAAACCTACAACAGGCTCAAGACCCTCATCAACAAGATTAGAAGCTATGGAAGCACAAGATAGATGGACCACGACGTCGTCCGACTTATGCTAAGGTCATTCACGGCAATTGACCCCCATCTTGTCAATCTCATTCGTGAAAACCCCAGGTACACCAAGATGATGCCTGAGGAGATACTCGAAAAATTCGTGAGCGGGCGCATGATGGTAAAGGAGGCACGATACGTGGATGACGCCTTGAACGGTCCACTACCCATCTACGAGCTGCAACTGGTTGCTCTCAAAGCAACAAGCAGCAAGGAGGCACTACCAAGCAAGGTAGCTCAAGTGGAGGCTGCGGGACTCAATGAAGATGAGATGGCGCTTATCATCAAGCGCTTCAATACCACGCTCAAAGGACGCAAAGAATATCCCTCCAAGAATAAGGCAAAGGGAAAGCGCTCCTGCTTCAAATGTGGTAAGACTGGTCATTTTATAGCTCAATGCCCCGATAATGATAATGACCAGTGTTGGGGACTTGTTCTCAAATGCTATGAGTTAAGAACAAGGCAACACACAAATATTAAATGTTATCACCCTTTGTCCTTCGAAACATTATTTCCCTTAGGATATAATGATCTTCAGACGAAGGTCATAAAGGACATACCTTCATTATCACAGTATATGTAAAAGGGGAAACATATGAAATTATAAGAGATAACATGAATAATTATATGACATAATCAATTCGTTCTCATTTTATTATTATGGAGAAATAGAAATGATATGGAATTACAAAAGTACCTTTGGCTTAACAGAAGATAAAAGTACAAGAGTGACGCACGAGCAAATACCGGTCAGAGTGAACAGTATGGTGGTACTGTTCATCTATCTATAGGCAGAGGACGTAGCCTGCGAGAAATTACATTCATGCCTTCACATTTATTATTGACTTATATACAAATCTATGAGGACTAGATAGCCTTTTCCCCTTTAAGTCGGTTCCTTTTTCTACGATTGAGCCGAAGCTTCCTTGCTTGTAGCTTCGGAGCAATGGCAACCTTCGTCACGATCATGCTCTTCTCATCGTATATGTTTTTATTCTGAGTCCGAAGGTACCTATTCATAGGCCATGCTTGGAAGACATTGTTAAATTACATTTTTGAGGACCTTCGGAGGACGAAGGCCCCCAATAGTAGCCCCTCGCAGTATTAATTTATTTAGGATAACGAATTAAAACTGCGACATGGACGAAGGCCTTAAGTCGAAGGTCCGAAAAAACATCTTCCCTTTGCTAGAATAGCAACAGTCAATGACAGACGGGACCCTCCAATTTGGAGCGCGCCGAGCGTATAAATAAGAACTCACCCTGACCACATTTGGTACGCTGTTTGTGCCACTTGCTTTGCTTGCTCAATTTTATAGCTCTTGCTCACCAACGCTTGCTTAGTTTTTCAAGTTTCCTGAGCTTCGGTTAAAGAGACACGTTTTCGTCATTGCTGAAGGAAAAATGTCTCAAGACAAGAAGGCTGTTGCTGAGACGAAGCTAATCGAAGAGGAGAAGCTCTTTGAACAGAAGAAGGCGGTGAATCCTTATATAGCTGGGTTTTTAGAATCAATGGCAAAATCAAATATAGAGAAGATTACAAAAGAAATATTGGAGGGCCTGTCTGAAGACACTGGTGACAGTGACAGCTATGATGCAGAAAGTGGGGGTGAAGATTCCGAAGATCGACCGTGGAGGCCAAGCCATACAATTTTCGGAAAGTCGACAATTAAACAAAGTCATCTTGACAATATGAGGGGAAGGTACTTTCGAGATATGTCTATTGTGAGAGTCAGTGGAGACAACAACGTCCCTGCCCCTAAGGAAGACGAAGTTGTGATTTACCGAAGTTTCTTCAAGGCTGGGCTTTGGTTTCCATTGAGCAGGTTTGTAGTTGAAGTGTTAAAAACCTTCCAAATTTTCCTTCATCAACTGACCCCCGAAGCTATATTGAGGATGGGAGTCTTCGTCTGGGCGTCAAGAAGCCAAGGTATAGACCCAAGCACAAAATGCTTCTGCAGTATGCATGAACTTATGTATGAAACGAAGGCCACGGAAAAAGAACAGTATCACAACAACTTCGGTTGTTATGGATTTATTGCCCGTCCCAACTCAAGCTACCCAGTGCCAGCATTTCGGAAAAGATGGCCGGGAAATTGGATGGAAGAATGGTTTTATGTGAAGAATGATTTGGTGGCGAGGGAGGATGTTAAGGAGGTTATTATGCGCCCCATTTGGTCCCGCTTCGGCCTCCGAAGGCCGAAAGTTGAGATTGACGAAGCCGCTGAATCATGCCAAAAGGCTTTTGGTACTGTCTGCTTTTTTATTGGTACAAGGGATTTAATCCAAGAGCATATAGTCTTCAGAGTATGGCCGCTTGTAGAGAACTGGGAAATGCCGAAGGAAACTGTCACCAAGTCTAGCGAAGGTGACCTAGTTCGACTGAAATACACCTTCAGACACGGAGATAAATTCGATGAACCAAACGATGACTGGCTAAAATGCATCGAAGCTACCAGTGATGAACTGCTTGGATCATACTCCAAGGCGGAAGATAATGCATTATCCACAGCCTTTGGAGGTCGGGGAAGAAAGAGATTGAATAGAGTTTTTGACGCTATTGGCTTTGTCTACCCCAACTACCGTTATCCACTGCGCGGTCAAGGAAAGAAGAGGAAAACTGCTGCTTCGGCCACTCCAGTCGATCCTGCGCCGAAGGGCAAAAAGTTGAAGGTCCTTACCCATCGGCCACGCTATATTGAACCGGCCGTGGTGCCTGAGTTTGGCGGAGAGACTTCTTCAGCTGCTGAACCAGAAGAGCTCATTCCTCCTACGCAGAAAGCTGAAAAGCTAGTTACAATGCCGAAGGAAGCTTCGGTTGAACATGCTGAGTCGAAGAATAAGGAAGATAAAGCTGAAAAACCAAATATTGAAGAAACAAAAACGCTAGAAATTTTAAGCCCTTCATCGGAAGTAACAGTGCCGAAGGCACAAAAAGGTTCCGCCGCAACTCCTAAAAGGAGAAGGATGGCGAATGTACTAGATGTGTTAGAAACAGTAAAGGCTTTAAGCTCTACTCCTTCAGGGAAAATCGGCGAAGCTTCAAAAGTGCAAACCAAAGCTGAAACAAAGCCGACCAAAATTGAAGCTGCAATAATCCAAGCTGATACCGAAGCTGGGCCTTCAGAGCCCGCTAAGAAAAAACCTTTGGAAATTGAAGAGAAAGCAGTAGAGGAAGAGGCTATAGAGCAGACTTTGCCTGAAAAAGTTGCCACTCCTGCTCCCGAAGCTTTAAAAGAAAGTATTGAATATATCATCCGGCATGCTTCGGGAAAAAGACTCTCTAAAGAAGAAGAACGAGAAGCTCAACACTATGCCCAAAAACTGAAATATCCGAAGGGGGCATTAGTGTTCAATGGCAGCAGGGAGGAAGATTTTTTGTACTGTCTCCCGGATAGCAAAGAGATATATGTTTGTCGGGAGATGGGTAGAAGCTTTGGATTTCCAACGTTAGAAGATGGCCTCTCATTACTGTCGAAGGATGAATTGGCTGACAGTTTAGCATATACTAGCATAAAGGTATGAAAATCAATTTTTATTTGAAAACGAATTACTTCATTGTTTATACTTAATGTTGTACTCCTCTTGTAGGGCTTGATCCTTAGCAATGCCCTCAGAGCACAAAAAAACATCGAAGATGAAGGGTGTACAATGGCTCTGAACAACCTTCGTTCAGAGGTGATTGAACTAAGGAACGAAGGTCTTGAGAAAGAAAAAATATTAATTTCATTGGTAAACAAAATAAAAGAAGAAGAAGCTAATTCCAAAGCTCAAGCTGAGGCCCAGAAAAATGAAATCGAAGACCTTCGGAAACAACTAGCTGAGGCCAAAGTAAAGTGCGCTGTCGCTGAAGCTGATCGAGATGCCAGCGAATATTGGAAGAATTATTTAGAAAAAACAGTGGCAAAGCTTCGCGCATCCAAGGAAAGATGTTTCGAAAAATCTGTGGAGTGCGTGAAGAAAATAAAGACTAGCTTCGCCAATGTGGGCACTTATTCAAACAAAGACAACTTCATACGAGGCGATCCCGAGGGTGTTATCGAGTGGATCAGCAGAGAAGCCGAAGATTTTAAGAAAATTCTGAGTGATCGTGGGGATGTCTGTGCGTTTTCTGGTGCGAGAGAAGTTTCGGCTATCTTGGAGAAGGCGGGTTGCAATCATGTTAAAACCCTAGCTCAGGCCGAAGCTGCCTTCTCCATGGAAGACACGAAGGATCCCTCGGCCGAAGCAAGTTTATTGGGCGGCAAATTTTTCACTGATATTTGGGAAAATGGCGGCCAAGAAATGGCCCATGAAATAATGAAGAAGAGCGAAAAAGATATCCATGACTCTCGAGAAGCAGCAAAGAAAGCTGAGAAAGCTGCAGAACTTGAGAGACAGATAGGTATTGTTTAATGGCTTGCATCTTCGCTGTTTGTTTTCGTGGCTTTGAACTAATTGATTTTTTCTATCGCAGCTGAGCTACCTCCTCCACCGGAGCCGTTCGACCCCCTGGCCGATCCGGAGACAAAGAAAGCGATAGAAATCATTAATATGGCCAAAGCTATAGTCGACGAAGTTGTTACCAAACTGCTTAACGAAGCTGCAGAAAAAGTTCTGAAGGAAGAGTAGTAGTTACTGTAAAAACATTTCTAGGATATTAATGTAACATTTGCTAAACTAAGTCTGTAATATTTGATGTTTATAATTTTGAATCTAATATGTAAGTTGTTTGTAATTCAATTCTTTGTGATGCATGAAATTTTATGTACATGCCGTTTTTGAGCCTTCGGCGAAAAAACACCTTCCCTTCTTTTCATGCTTCGTAAAGAAGAGTTTTTATGCCTTGCAAGAACATCCACACTTCGTAAAAACATCAATGCTTCATAAACAATAGATCCCTTCTTCCACATCAGAACTGATGAAGCTGTAATTCTCAGCTTACTTTGTGCCTTAGCACCTTTTCATTTTTGTAAAGCATTCTCCAAAGTTCTGCTTCGTTTCCAATTCATGTCATTGGTGTGATATGATGTATGATGTGATGCTATGCGATATGATGCGATGATATGATGCAAAGAATGATGCTAATGCCGAAGACACATACCCATGCTGAAACACAACCTCTGCGTCCCCTTAGGAACGATCAAAATCTATTTGCCGTTTATTTTTCGGCTTCACCGCTTATTTTTCAGTGTAAGTTCTGCATCCCCTTAGGAACGTCTTTTAAACTTCTTTGCCTTCTATTTCGGTGGTTTTCGCGTTAACTTTTCGCGCTTCGCCTTATATTTCGGTGGTATTTGGCTCTGCATTCCCTTTGGAACGACTTTTGAGCAGAAAACTTACACTGCGCTCCCTTAGGAACGACTTTTTGTAGCTTCGGCAAACTTACGTTGCGCTCCTTATGAACAACTTTTTGTAACTTCGGTGAAACTTGCACTACAATTTTTAGCTCTGCATTCCCTTAGGAATGACTTTTGAGCTTCAGCCTTTTTTGAGCTTCGTGAGTCTATGGAAAAAATATATTTCACTATGACAAGAACGAAGCTATTACAAGAAATCAAAAATGACAAGAAAACTAGGTTTACATTGATTGTTCCTTATTAAAAAGAAAATGACAATGAATGTAAAAATGCTTTAGAGGTAGGATATCTCTCAATAGATGTGTTTTGATTCTGGCACAGTACTGTTGACTGTGCGAGCTTTGGATTCCTCCCTGAAATCTCGCTGCTGATGGGTCTGTTGGCTCCCTTCTGGCTGCTGACCTCATGAATAGGCAGGTTATAGTGGTGGCGGAGGTGGAAGCTATGGCCAAGAAGCCTGTGGCTGACTAGACGAAGCAACAAAAGCTGGAGGATGATTACCCACATATTCTGGTATGTAGGGTGAGTGACACGAAGCAGTGTGCAGGACCTGCTTCATTTGATTTTGTCGGGTTTCGGCTTCTGCGATCTCCTTCTGCTTTTGAATGGTGATTTGGCACATTCTTGTAGTATGGCCCTTGTCTTCACCACAAAATAGGCAGTAGATCTTTCTTGGTTGATCCCCATATCTTCCTCCAAAGCCCCTAGCGCCTCTGCCTCTTGGAGCTGGCGGCCAGAAAGAGCTTTGTTGCTGCCCCGAAGATTATGAAGTATATTGTGGCCTCTGCAGCTGACTTCCTCTGTCATCACTCTGAGTGGAGTTGTGAATTGACCTGACATGCCTCGGGTGGATTCTTCCTCCGAAGCCCCTGGACATCTCAGAGAACTTGTAAGCTTCCTCCCTTCTTTGGCGGAAGTCATTGTCAGCCCGGATGTACTCATCCATCTTTTGATGCAGCTTCTCTAGAGTCTGTGGAGGCTTTCTAGCAGAATACTGGGCAGTAGGTCCTGGACAAATCCCCTTAATCATGGCCTCAATGACAATTTCATTGGGCACTGTAGGCACTTGTGCTCTCAGACACAAGAACCTTCGGACATATGCCTGGAGATACTCCTCATGGTCTTGCGTGCACTGAAATAGGGCCTAAGCTGTGATTGGCTTCGTCTAAAAGCCTTGGAAACTTGTCACTAGCATATCCTTGAGCTTTTGCCACGAAGTAATAGTCCCTGGCCGAAGAGAAGAATACCATGTTTGGGCCACATTCCGAACTGCCATGACGAAGGACTTGGCCATGACAGCTGCATTGCCTCCATATGAAGATATAGTTGCTTCATAACTCATCAAAAACTGCTTCGGATCTGAATGCCCATCATACAGGGGGAGTTGAGGTGGCTTGTATGATGGAGGCCATGGGATAGCCTGCAGTTCTACTGCCAAGGGAGAAGCATCATCAAAGGTAAAGTTATCATGATTAAAATCATCATACCATCCATCCTCATTGAATAAGCCCTCTTGATGAAGCTGTCTGTGTTGGGGCCTTCGATCTTGTTCATCTTGAGCAAGATGGCGTACTTCTTTAGTGGCTTCGTCGATCTATCTTTGAAGATCAGCCAGTCGGGCCATCTTCTCCTTCTTCCTTTGTACTTGCTGATGGATTATCTCCATGTTTTTGATTTCTTGGTCCAGCTCCTCCTCCTGGAGTGTTGGACTGGTGGCCTTCCTTTTCTGGCTTCAGGTCTCTCAGAGAGAGAGTCTCCTGATTTGGGTCCAATGGCTGTAGTGCAGCAGCCCCTGGCGCTGAAACTTTCTTCGGCGGCATGACGAAGATCAGTGCTTGCCGAAGGTGGTCGAAAAGGGTTCACCGGAGGTGTGCGCCAATGTTGGGGACTTGTTCTCAAATGCTATGAGTTAAGAACAAGGCAACACAGAAATATAAAATGTTATCGCCCTTCGTCCTTTGAAACATTATTTCCCTTAGGATATAATGATCTTCAGACGAAGGTCATAAAGGACATACCTTCATTATCACAGTATATGTTGATAAAAGGGGAAACATATGAAATTATAAGAGATAACAGGAATAATTATATGACATAATCAATTCGTTCTCATTTTATTATTATGGAGAAATAGAAATGATATGGAATTATAAAAGTACCTTCGGCTTAACAGAAGATAAAAGTACAAGAGTGACGCACGAGAAAATACCGGTCAGCGTGAACAGTATGGGGGTACTGTTCATCTATTTATAGGCACAGGACGCAGCCTGTGAGAAATTACATTCATGCCCTTCACATTTATTATTGACTTATATACAAATCTATGAGGACTAGATAGCCTTTTCCCCTTTAAGTCGGTTCCTTTTTCTGCGATTGAGCCGAAGCTTCCTTGCGTGTAGCTTCGGAGCAATGGCAACCTTCGTCACGATCATGCTCTTCTCATCGTATATGTTTTTATTCTGAGTCCAAAGGTACCTGTTCATAAGCCATGCTTGGAAGACATTGTTAAATTACGTTTTTGAGGACCTTCGGAGGACGAAGGCCCCCAACAACCAGGAACAAGAAAAGTATGGGAAGAGGGAGAAGAAGAAGGTTTACAAGAAGGTGAAGGGCGAGGCACACCTTGGAAAAGAATGGGATTTGGACTGCTCTTCATCCGACTCCGATGATGAAGGACTGGCAGCCTCAGCCTTCAACAAGTCTTCTCTCTTCCCCAACGAACGCCACACTTGCCTCATGGCCAAGGAGAAGAAGGTAAGCGTTTGAAATACCTCTAAGTATACTACTTCTAGCGATGATGATTCTAGTGATGATGAAGTAGATTACTCTAGCTTATTCAAAGGTTTAGATAGAGCTAAGGTAGAAAAGATCAATGAATTAATTGATGCGCTAAATGAAAAGGATAGATTGTTAGAAAAACAAGAGGATATTTTATATGAGGAGCATGATAAATTTGTTAGTGTGCAAAAATCTCTTGCTTTAGAGATTAAAAGGAATGAAATGCTATATTCTGAGTTATCTGCTTGCCATGAAATTATATCTAGTTTAAAGAGTTTAAATGATGAATTAACTACTAAGCTAGAAGGAGTTAATAAATTTAGTTCTTGTGAAGAGCATGTTGTTATTTGTGATAGATGTAAGGATTTTGATGTTGATACTTGTGATGAACACCTTATTTCTATTACCAAATTACATGATGAGGTGGCAAGTCTTAATGCTCAACTTAAGACTTGCAAAATTTGCTAGGGATACCTACACTGTTGGTAGACACCCCTCAATTAAGGATGGGCTTGGTTTTCGAAAGGAAGCCAAGAACTTAACAAGCCAAAGGACTCCCATTCCCAACAAGGAGAAAGGGAAGGCCCCTATGGCTAGTAGTAATCAAAAGAATCATGCTTTCATTTATAATAGGAAAGTTGCTAGTCATTCCAATTATAATAGGAGTTATGATCATAATGCTTTTGATTCACATGCTATGTTTGCCTCTAGCTCTACCTTTGTGCATGGTAGAAGTAGACCTAGGAGAAGTAGTGTTGTGCCTCATGTGGCTAGAAGAATGTGTAATGAACCTTCTACTATTTACCATGCTTGCAATACTTCTTTTGCACTTTTATGTAAGAATGAAAAAGTAGTTGCTAGAAAGTTGGGATCCAAATGCAATGGAGACAAGACTTGTATTTGGGTTCCAAAGGCTATTGTGACTAACCTTGTAGGACCCAACAAGAGTTGGGTACCTAAAACCCAAGAGTAAATTACCTTGCAGGTTTATGCATCCGGGGGCTCAAGCTGGATTATCGGCAGCGGATGCACAAACCACATGACGGGGGAGAAGATGTTCACCTCCTACGTCAAGAATAAGGATTCCCATGATTCGATCATCTTTGGAGATGGGAATCAAGGCAAGGATAAAGGACTGGGAAAGATAGTCATTACATCCGAGCATTCTATCTCCAATGTGTTCTTAGTTGAATCGCTCGGGTACAACTTATTGTCTGTAAGTCAATTATGTAACATGGGTTATAATTGTCTATTTACAAATATAGATGTTTCTGTCTTTAGAAGGAGTGATGGTTCATTAGTGTTTAAGGGTGTATTAGACGGCAAACTCTACTTAGTTGATTTTTCAAAAGAGGAGGTCGATCTAGATGCATGCTTAATAGCTAAGACAAGCATGAGCTGGTTGTGCCATTGCCGTCTAGCACATGTTCGAATGAAGAACCTTCATAAACTTCTAAAGGGAGAACATGTGTTAGGACTAACCAATGTATGTTTCGAAAAAGATAGACCTTGTGTAGCTTGTCAGGCAGGGAAACAGGTGGGAAGCACTCATCACAACAAGAATGTGATGACAACATCAAGACCACTGGAGCTTCTTCACATGGACCTCTTCGAACCTGTCGCCTACCTTAGCATCGGGGGAAGTAAGTATGGTCTTGTTATTGTTGATGATTTTTCCCGCTTCACTTGGGTGTTCTTTTTGCAGGATAAATCAGAAACCCAAGGGACCCTAAAGCGCTTTCTAAGGAGGGCTCAAAACGAATTTGAACTCAAGGTGAAAAAGATAAGAAGCGATAACGGGTTCGAGTTCAAGAATATGCAAGTGGAGGAGTATCTTGAGGAAGAAGGCGTCAAGCACGAGTTCTCCGCTCCCTACACACCACAGCAAAACGGTGTGGTAGAGAGGAAGAACAGGACGCTTATCGACATGGCGAGGACGGTGCTTGGAGAGTTCAAGACGCCCGAACGGTTTTGGTCGGAAGCTGTGAACATAGCCTGCCACGCCATAAACCGGCTATATCTGCATCACCTCCTCAAGAAGACCTCCTACGAACTCCTTACCAGTAACAAACCCAATGTATCTTACTTTCGTGTATTTGGGAGCAAATGCTACATTTTGGTATAGAAAGGTAGACATTCCAAATTTGCTCCCAAAGCTGTAGAATGGTTTTTACTAGGGTATGACTCAAATACAAAGGCGTATAGGGTCTTCAACAAATCATCAGGTTTGGTTGAAGTCTCTAGCGACGTTGTATTTGATGAGACTAATGGCTCTCCAAGAGAGCAAGTTGATATTGATGACATAGATGAAGATGATGTTCTGACGGCCGCAATGCGCACGATGGCAATAGGAGAGGTGCTACCACAGGAACAACAGGAGCAAGATTAACCATCTTCCTCGACAATGGTGCATTCCCCAACTCAAGATGATGGATAGGTTCATCAAGAAGAGGCGCGTGATCAAGGGGAGCACAAGAAGAACAAGTTATGGAGGAAGAAGCACCACTGGCCCCTCCAACTCAATTTTGAGCGACAATCCAAAGAAATCACCCCGTTGATCAGATTCTAGGTGACATAAGCAAGGGAGTAACAACTCGCTCATGTTTAGCTAATTTTTGTGAGCATTACTCGTTTGTCTCTTCTATTGAGCCTTTCAGGGTAGAAGAGGCCTTGCAAGATCCGGACTAGGCGTTGGCCATGCAGGAAGAGCTCAACAACTTCAAGAGGAACGAAGTTTGGAGCCTGGTGCCACGTCCAAAGCAAAATGTTGGGGGAACCAAATGGGTGTTCTGCAACAAGCAAGATGAGCACAGAGTGGTGACAAGAAACAAGGCTCGGCTTGTGGCAAAAGGTTATGCCCAAGTCACATGTTTGGATTTTGAGGAGACTTTTGCTCATGTGGCTAGGCTAGAGTCTATTAGAATATTATTAGCCTATGCCGCTCACCGCTCTTTCAGGTTGTTTCAAATGGATGTGAATAGCGCTTTCCTCAACGGGCCAATCAAGGAGGAGGTATACGTGGAACAACCCCCTGGCTTTGAGGATGATAGGTATCCCGACCATGTGTTCAAACTCTCTAAGGCGCTCTATGGACTTAAGCAAGCCCCAAGAGCATGGTATGAATGCCTTAGAGATTTCTTAATTGCTAATTCTTTCAAGGTTGGGAAAGCCGATCCCACTCTTTTCACTAAGACTTGTGACGGTGATCTTTTTGTGTGCCAAATTTGTGTCGATGACATAATATTTAGTTCTACTAATCAAAAGTCTTATGACGAGTTTAGCAGGGTGATGACTCAAAAAATTGAGATGTCGATGATGGACGAGTTGAACTACTTCCTTGGGTTCCAAGTGAAGCAACTCAAGGACGACACCTTCCTCTCTCAAACAAAGTACACTCAAGATCTTCTCAAAAGGTTTGGGATGAAGGACGCCAAGCCCGCGAAGACACCGATGGGAACCGACGGGCATGTCGACCTCAACAAAGGAGGTAAGTCCGTTGATCAAAAGGCATACCGGTCTATGATAGGTTCCTTGCTTTATTTGTGTGCTAGTAGACCGGATATTATGCTTAGCGTATGCATGTGTGCTAGATTTCAATCCGACCCCAAGGAATGTCACCTTGTGGCCGTTAAGCGAATTCTTAGGTATTTAGTTGCTACGCCTTGCTTCGGAATCTGGTATCCAAAGGGGTCTACCTTTGACTTGATTGGATATTCAGACTCCGATTATGCTGGATGCAAGGTTGATAGGAAGAGTACATCAGGGACGTGCCAATTCCTAGGAAGGTCCCTGGTGTCTTGGAGTTCAAAGAAACAAACCTCCACCCTATCTACCGCTGAGGCCGAGTATGTTGCTGTAGGACAGTGTTGCGTGCAACTACTTTGGATGAGGCAAACCCTCAGGGACTTTGGCTACAATCTGAGCAATGTCCCACTCCTATGTGACAATGAGAGTGCTATCCGCATGGCGGATAATCCTGTTGAACACAGCCGCACTAAGCACATAGACATCCGGCATCACTTTCTGAGAGACCACCAGCAAAAGCGAGATATCGAGGTGTTCCATATTAGCACCGAGAACCAGCTAGCCGATATCTTTACCAAGCCGTTATATGAGAAAACCTTTTGCAGGTTGCGTAGTGAGCTAAATGTCTTAGATTCGCGTAACTTGGATTGATCTATAGCATACATGTGTTCTATGCCTTTGATCATGTTACTTATGCATTTATGTAATTTGTTGCTTATTTATGGTTCTCAAGTTGTGCAAGGGATCCCCCAACCTCACAAGTCCATGTGTGAATGATGCGCATATTTAAGGGGAGATGTGCTACAACTTGACCCTTTGAGACTGACCTTTGTATTTAAGTATACTTGATGTAGTCTCAAAGGTGAATTGAAAGGGAAAGGTGAACTTGGACCATGCAAAGACTTCCACTGCACTCCGGTATTGGTGTATTTAATTCCAAGTTCATACTTATGCTCTAGATGCCTTTTTGCTCTTAATTGACATTTTTGGTGAGGCAACGGGGTTACAGGGCCAAAAATGATCCCGTTTTGGTGCTTCATGCCAAAGGGGGAGAAATTAAGGCCAAAGCAAATGGATCAGCTACCACTTGTGAATTTTGAAAACAATAGAGTTAGAAATTTTGATTTGTCCAAAATACTCTTATTGCAAAATTTGGTCTCTTGTGGGGGAGAATTTTGATTATGGGAAAAGGGGGAGTTTTTGGCACTTGATCAATTTTCCTCTTGGATTATCTCTCTTTGTGCCCAAACAAGTGAGTTTGAATTAGAGATAGGAAAATGAATTTGATTTGCAAAAACAAACCAAGTGGTGGCAAAGAATGATCCAAATATGCCAAATTATAGTCAAAAACAATTTGGTCCTTATTTGCATCGATGTTGCACTTATTTTTGTTGCATTTTGATGTGTTGGCATAAATCACCAAAAAGGGGGAGATTGAAAGGGAAATGTGCCCTTGGGCCATTTCTATAATGGTTTGGTGATTAAGGGTCCAACACATAGTGAGTGAGTTATTATGTGCCAAACTAGCAAGAAGTGCAAATCATGTAACAAGGTACGTTTCTAGACTTAGTACATTGTTTTGAGTACTAACATATATTGTCTAAGTGCTAGAAACAGAGAAAAGAAGAAAATAAAAGAATTGCAATAGACTTGGCTGGGTGCAGCCGAAGTCTAGCTCGGCTTGGCACACCGGACAGTGTCCGGTGCGCCAGGCTGGTCTCCGGTGAACAGGCCGCTCTCGGGAAAAGTTTGGCGGCGTACGGCTATAATTCACCGGACTGTCCGGTGGTGCACCAGACTGTCCGCTGAGCCAACGGTCGCCAGCGCAACGGTCGGGCGCGCAATCCGCGGGCGACGCGTGGCACGCGCCAACGGTCGGCAGGGGGCACTGGACTGTCCGGTGCGCCAACTGTCCCGGAGCTGCAACGGTCGTCTGCGCCAGAAAAGGAAGGAGATCCACACCGGACCGTCTACAGTGACTGTCCGGTGCGCCACTCGATAGAAGGCAAGGATGGCCTTCCTTGTTGGCCTCCAACGGCTCCTAGCTGCCTTAGGGCTATAAAAGGGACCCCTAGGCGCATGGAGGAGTCACCCCAAGCTTACAAGAAACATTCTAAGACTCCAAGACTCCAACTTCACGCATTCGATTCTTTGTGATAGTGACTTGAGCTCCATTTGAGTTGTAAACTCCGTGCGTTGTGTTTTGAGCTCAAGTTGTGACTTGTGTGCATGGTTGTGCTGTGGATTTGAGTCTTGTGTGTGTTGCTCTTCCCTCCCTTACTTCTGTGCTTCTCTTGTGATCATCATTGTAAGAGCGAGAGGCTCCAAGTTGTGGAGATTCCTCGCAAACAGGAGAAAGACTAAGAAAGAAAGCCGTGGTATTCAAGTTGATCTTTGGATCACTTGAAAGGGGTTGAGTGCAACCCTCGTCCATTGGGACGCCACAACGTGGAAGTAGGCAAGTATTACTTGGCCGAACCATGGGATAAAAATCGTGTGTCTCTTGTGTACTTTCTCTTTGATTGTATGTGTTCGCAAGAGCTCGCCTCATAAACTTGATTACCTCTCACTAATATCTTTGTAATCAAGTTTGTTGGAATTTAGTGTTGATTTTACAGGATCACCTATTCACCCCCTCTAGGTGCTCTCACCCACGCCGGTGGGGGAGGAGTCAGCGCGGCGGGCGGCGCAGGCATGGGGGAGAGCTCGGGTGGTGGCCGCGGGTACCGGTGGCGCCTATGGCCGGGGCGGGTACAGGCGACGGCTAGGTGGGGGAGAACACCGGCGGCGGCGGCGACAGTGGGCAAGAAGACGGGCGGCGGCGGCGCGATAGAAATTAGAGATAGAAGAAATGAAATTTGGACTCGGGTGCGTCCCAGTCATTAGTAACTCCCGTTGGCTTCGTCCATAGAACGACGGGGATTATTAACTCTCGTCGGCTTGGTCAAGCGACCGACGGGGATTATTAACTCTCGTCGGCTACGGAATGGCCGACGGGGATTGTTTAATTGCCATCGGCTTGGGACAAAACTGGGACGGGGATTAAAGTAGCCGACGGGGATTTTCAGTATTCTTGTTGTGTTCGGTCAAGGATTGCACTCACCCCTCTCAAGTGATCCAATGATCAAACTTGAGTACCACAGTTTTCTTCTGTCGGCGTTTCGACCCCGGGAGGGCCCTGGACCGACGAGTAAATTGTCGCTGCATGCCCCAGCCCAGATGGGTTGGTGCGAGACGGGACACGAAGGGGGGA
The DNA here is from genome assembly GCF_902167145.1 of Zea mays. NCBI lineage: Eukaryota > Viridiplantae > Streptophyta > Magnoliopsida > Poales > Poaceae > Zea > Zea mays. Next base: position 36,366,221 of record NC_050101.1, on the reverse strand, counting down.
AAACCTCGGCTCGTGTTATCCTGCGTCAGAGTGGGTGCGCTTGCAGTAGGGGTTACAAGCGTTCGCGAGGGAGAGAGGGAGTCCCGTGCAACCACCCTCCCGTATGAGGGCCCTAGCCCTTCCTTTTATAGATGCAAGGAGAGGGTCCAGGTGTACAATGGGGGTGTAGCAATATGCTAACGTGTCCAACAGAGAGGAGCCAGAGCCATATGTACATGCCAACGTGGCTGTCGGAGAGGTGCTAGAGCCCTGTGTACGCGGTGTCGTGGCCGTCGGAGGAGCATTTGAGCCATGTAGAAGCACAGCTGTCGGGGCTGTCGGGACCTTGCTGACGTCTCCTTGCTTCCGTAAGGGGCTGAGAGCCACCGTCGTCATGGACGCACGCGGGTAGCCATCATTACTTGTTACCGGGGCGAGCCTGGATGGGACGCCGGTCTTGTTCCCCCGTAGCCTGAGCTAGCTAGGGGTAGGGTAATGATGTACCCCCTGCGGCGTGGTCGGTCCGAGCCCAAGGTCGGGCGAGGCGGAGACTCCTCCTGAGGCCGAGGCCGGGGTCGGGCGAGGATGCGATTTTGCCCGAGGTCGAGGTTGAGGCTGGGCCCTGGGGTTGGGCGAGGCGGAGACCACCTTCCGAGGTCGAGGTCGAGGCCGAGCCCTGGGGTCAGATGAGGCGGAGTCCACCTTCTGAGGCCGAGGCAGTGGCCGAGCCCTAGGGTCGGGCGAGGCGGAGACTTCTCCTGAGGCCGAGGCCCAAGGTCGGGCGAGGCGGAGCTTCCTGTGGCGCCTGAGGCTGGACCCAGCTGCTGTCAGCCTCACCCTGGCGGGTGGCATAGCAGTCGAAGAAGGGTGAGTGGCGCTGTTTTCCTATCAGGTCAGTCAGTGGGAGGGCGAAGTGACTGCGGTCACTTCGACCTTGCCGACTGAGGCACGCGTGTCAGGATAAGGCGCCAGGCGATCCTTGCATTGAATGCGCCTACGATGCGGTCGGTTGGTGAGGTGATTTGGCCAAGGTTGCTTCACATCGAAGCCTGTCCGAGCTGGGCTTCGGGCGAGTCGAGGGTGCGCCCGTTGCTGAGGAGGCCCTCGGGCGAGGCGTGAATTCGCCTGGGACTACTGTTCTCGCCCGAGGCTGGGCTCGGGCGAGGCGAGATTGTGTCCCTTGAGTAGATGAAGCCTTGACCTGAATTGCGCCCATCAGTCTCTGCAGTTTGTGCTGATGGTGATTACCAGCCGAGTTTAGGAGTGTTGGGGGTACCCCTAATTATGGTACCCGACAGTAGCCCCCGAGCCTCAAAGGGAGTGTTGGTACTCGCTTGTAGGCTTTGTCGCACTTTTTTGCAAGGGGACCGGCCTTTCTCGGTTATATTTTGTTTCGGTGGGTGCGCGCGAGCGCACCCGCCGGGTGTAGCCCCCGAGGCCTCGAAGGAGTGGTTTGACTCCTCCGAGGTCTTAATGCCTTTCGTGATTCCTTGGCCGATCTAGTTGTTCCCTCATGCGATCTGATCGTAGTCCGGGTGCATGGTCAGGTTCCGAGTTTTCAGGCTGGTTTGTTGACGCTGTCAACGGTTTGGCCGGAGCCAGGTTTGCGAGAGCAGCCCCCGAGCCTCTGCACAGAGCGAGAGGACAATCAAGGACTGACTCGGCTTTTATCATACGCCCCTTCGTCGCCTTTCCGCAAGGAGGAGGGGGGAAAGCGCCATGTTGCCCTCGGAGGGCGCCGAACATGGTGTCTCCAGTGAGTTGCTAACGGGTGATCCGAGTGGACGCCCGTGCATCGTTCGATAAGGGTCGGCTAGTGGCCTAGAGGCGCGCTCCAAAAGTACCTGTATGTGATTTGCCGGACCCGGTCCCATTCGATAGGGTCCGAGGGCTCGATGCCTCCCTCTGATGGGACTCTGTTACAAAATCGCTCCTGTTGGTCTCGGAAATGTCCTACGGTACCTTGGGAGCATAGCCTGAGCCTCGGCCATGTATCGGACATACCCAGAGTCATCCCTCGCTCTGCGTGCTCTGGGGCGGCTGTCGAACCCTTCGAGGGGCCAGCCTTCGAACCCCTGATCAGTAGTGGGCGTGGAGCCCGAGTGCTCTGAGGCGGCTGTCGAACCCTTCCGAGGGGCCAGCCTTCGATCCTCTGATCAGTATGAGCCTGAAGCCCGAGTGCTCTGGGTGGCTGTCGAACCCTTCCGAGGGGCCAGCCTTCGAACCCCTGATCAGTAGGAGGGCTCGGGGCCCGCTTCCTTCGCGGAGAAGGATCCCTTTCGAAATATCCCCTTTCCCGGTCCCTGTAGCAAGAGAGAGAAAGGGGAAAAAGAAAAGGATACGAATTTAAACGATGTGGCGCACCTTTTTTTGACGCGGTCATCATGGCGGAGGTGAAACGTCGCCCGCTTCGTCTGCCAAAGGTGTCGCTTGCCCTGCCGCGAAGTTAATGCGATGGGACGGGTGGTTCGCGGGGCAGTTGTTGTGCGAGCCGTTCGAGGGACGGAACACGGGCGCGTCGTCTTCACGCCGTGGGAGAGGGCTCCCCTGCTACCCCAGGAGGGGACGTGAGCCTGCAGACAATTTGACTGCTGCTTCCGCTCGCCTGCTGCCACCATTACTGCCGGTCCACTTTTGGCCATATCGACCGTCGCGCCTCCTCCTGCGGCTGACTGGCCCGTGATCGATGTGCTCGGTTGGCACTGTTGGGCCATGCGCAGGGTTGCCTCGAGTCGCGGCACCGGTTCCACAGTCGAGAAGGCGCGACATTGGCGCAAGTGGCGGTGCAGTTTTTCGCACGAAGTAACTGGCGCGCCAGTTTCATGACGTGTGGGCCTGGGCCTCCATGCTGGATGCGTCGAAGTCGAAGGGGTGCGTCTCCGTGGTGCGGTTGCACGCCACCTGCATGGCGGTCCGCCCTTTCAACCGTCGGTTTCGGCGAGGGTGGAGGAGTGCTTGTAACCGCGGGGCGGTTACACGCTCCGCGCGCGGCGGTTTGGCTTCTTCTGTTCTGGGCTAGCTTGTATGACGTGTGGGACCCAGCCCCCATGTGTAGGGGGAGGACCCTGGGGTACGTCAGTGAAGACTTAGTCCGCGACGCCTGAGGACGCGAGTGGGGAGAGCCGCCTTTAAAAAGGGATCGACCCCCCGGGTGGTAGCCATGTCTTCGCACTCACCTCATGCATCGCATCCCTCCACCTTCCGAGCCCCCGGATGGGGAGCGCCCGTGTTGCCTTCGTCTTGTTGTTGGAGGAGCGCAACCTTACGGAGGTGGGCACCCTTCGGCCATCGCTCGGCTTCAAGGATTTTCATCAGGCAGCCCGGCTGCATTCCCTCACCGATGGTCACCCAGGATGGTGACCACCAGTTCGATGGTGGGGAGAAGCAAGCCGGGCTGCGGCCTCTGCCCCGCCCTCGGCTTCAAGGATCTTCATCATCCTTGCTGGGGAGGGGGGCGAGCTGAGCCGGAGCTCTACCTCCCGTATGGGCCGGCGGGCCACCTCTTCATCATCCTTGCTGCGGCCTCCCGTTTAGGGTTTAGGGTTTAGGTTTTAGGGTTTAGGGTTTAGCGAGCTGAGCCAGAGCCATATGTACATGCCAACGTGGCTGTCGGAGAGGTGCTAGAGCCCTGTGTACGCGGTGTCGTGGCCGTCGGAGGAGCATTTGTGCCCTGTAGAAGCACAGCTGTCGGGGCTGTCGGGACCTTGCTGACGTCTCCTTGCTTCCGTAAGGGGCTGAGAGCCACCGTCGTCATGGACGCACGCGGGTAGCCATCATTACTTGTTACCGGGGCGAGCCTGGATGGGACGCCGGTCTTGTTCCCCCGTAGCCTGAGCTAGCTAGGGTTAGGGTAATGATGTACCCCCTACGGCGTGGTCGGTCCGAGCCCAAGGTCGGGCGAGGCAGAGACTCCTCCTGAGGCCGAGGTCGGGGTCGGGCGAGGATGCGATTTTGCCCGAGGTCGAGGTTGAGGCCGGGCCCTGGGGTTGGGCGAGGCGGAGACCACCTTCCGAGGTCGAGGTCGAGGCCGAGCCCTGGGGTCAGATGAGGCGGAGTCCACCTTCTGAGGCCGAGGCAGGGGCCGAGCCCTGGGGTCGGGCGAGGCGGAGACTTCTCCTGAGGCCGAGGCCCAAGGTCGGGCGAGGCGGAGCTTCCTGTGGCGCCTGAGGCTGGACCCAGCTGCTGTCAGCCTCACCCTGGCGGGTGGCATAGCAGTCGGAGAAGGGCGAGTGGCGCTGTTTTCCTATCAGGTCAGTCAGTGGGAGGGCGAAGTGACTGCGGTCACTTCGACCTTGCCGACTGAGGCACGCGTGTCAGGATAAGGCGCCAGGCGATCCTTGCATTGAATGCGCCTGCGATACGGTCGGTTGGTGAGGTGATTTGGCCAAGGTTGCTTCACATCGAAGCCTGTCCGAGCTGGGCTTCGGGCGAGTCGAGGGTGCGCCCGTTGCTGAGGAGGCCCTCGGGCGAGGCGTGAATTCGCCTGGGACTACTGTTCTCGCCCGAGGCTGGGCTCGGGCGAGGCGAGATTGTGTCCCTTGAGTAGATGAAGCCTTGACCTGAATTGCGCCCATCAGTCTCTGCAGTTTGTGCTGATGGTGATTACCAGCCGAGTTTAGGAGTGTTGGGGGTACCCCTAATTATGGTACCCGACAGTAGCCCCCGAGCCTCAAAGGGAGTGTTGGTACTCGCTTGTAGGCTTTGTCGCACTTTTTTGCAAGGGGACCGGCCTTTCTCGGTTATATTTTGTTTCGGTGGGTGCGCGCGAGCGCACCCGCCGGGTGTAGCCCCCGAGGCCTCGAAGGAGTGGTTTGACTCCTCCGAGGTCTTAATGCCTTTCATGATTCCTTGGCCGATCTAGTTGTTCCCTCATGCGATCTGATCGTAGTCCGGGTGCATGGTCAGGTTCCGAGTTTTCAGGCTGGTTTGTTGACGCTGTCAACGGTTTGGCCGGAGCCAGGTTTGCGAGAGCAGCCCCCGAGCCTCTGCACAGAGCGAGAGGACAATCAAGGACTGACTCGGCTTTTATCATACGCCCCTTCGTCGCCTTTCCGCAAGGAGGAGGGGGGAAAGCGCCATGTTGCCCTCGGAGGGCGCCGAACATGGTGTCTCCAGTGAGTTGCTAACGGGTGATCCGAATGGACGCCCGTGCATCGTTCGATAAGGGTCGGTTAGTGGCCTAGAGGCGCGCTCCAAAAGTACCTGTAGGTGATTTGCCGGACCCGGTCCCATTCGATAGGGTCCGAGGGCTCGATGCCTCCCTCTGATGAGACTCTGTTACAAAATCGCTCCTGCTGGTCTCGGAAATGTCCTACGGTACCTTGGGAGCATAGCCTGAGCCTCGGCCATGTATCGGACATACCCAGAGTCATCCCTCGCTCTGCGTGCTCTGGGGCGGCTGTCGAACCCTTCGAGGGGCCAGCCTTCGAACCCCTGATCAGTAGTGGGCGTGGAGCCCGAGTGCTCTGAGGCGGCTGTCGAACCCTTCCAAGGGGCCAGCCTTCGATCCTCTGATCAGTATGAGCCTGAAGCCCGAGTGCTCTGGGGCGGCTGTCGAACCCTTCCGAGGGGCCAGCCTTCGAACCCCTGATCAGTAGGAGGGCTCGGGGCCCGCTTCCTTCGCGGAGAAGGATCCCTTTCGAAATATCCCCTTTCCCGGTCCCTGTAGCAAGAGAGAGAAAGGGGAAAAAGAAAAGGATACGAATTTAAACGATGTGGCGCACCTTTTTTTGACGCGGTCATCATGGCGGAGGTGAAACGTTGCCCGCTTCGTCTGCCAAAGGTGTCGCTTGCCCTGCCGCGAAGTTAATGCGATGGGACGGGTGGTTCGCGGGGCAGTTGTTGTGTGAGCCGTTCGAGGGACGGAACACGGGCGCGTCGTCTTCACGCCGTGGGAGAGGGCTCCCCTGCTACCCCAGGAGGGGACGTGAGCCTGCAGACAATTTGACTGCTGCTTCTGCTCGCCTGCTGCCACCATTACTGCCGGTCCACTTTTGGCCATATCGACCGTCGCGCCTCCTCCCGCGGCTGACTGCCCCGTGATCGATGTGCTCGGTTGGCACTGTTGGGCCATGCGCAGGGTTTCCTCGAGTCGCGGCACCGGTTCCACAGTCGAGAAGGCGCGACATTGGCGCAAGTGGCGGTGCAGTTTTTCGCACGAAGTAACTGGCGCGCCGGTTTCATGATGTGTGGGCCTAGGCCTCCATGCTGGATGCGTCGAAGTCGAAGGGGTGCGTCTCCGTGGTGCGGTTGCACGCCACCTGCATGGCGGTCCGCCCTTTCAACCGTCGGTTTCGGCGAGGGTGGAGGAGTGCTTGTAACCGCGGGGCGGTTACACGCTCCGCGCGCGGCGGTTTGGCTTCTTCTGTTCTGGGCTAGCTTGTATGACGTGTGGGACCCAGCCCCCATGTGTAGGGGGAGGACCCTGGGGTACGTCAGTGAAGACTTAGTCTGCGACGCCTGAGGACGCGAGTGGGGAGAGCCGCCTTTAAAAAGGGATCGACCCCCCGGGTGGTAGCCATGTCTTCGCACTCACCTCATGCATCGCATCCCTCCACCTTCCGAGCCCCCGGATGGGGAGCGCCCGTGTTGCCTTCGTCTTGTTGTTGGAGGAGCGCAACCTTACGGAGGTGGGCACCCTTCAGCCATCGCTCGGCTTCAAGGATTTTCATCAGGCAGCCCGGCTGCATTCCCTCACCGATGGTCACCCAGGATGGTGACCACCAGTTCGATGGTGGGGAGAAGCAAGCCGGGCTGCAGCCTCTGCCCCGCCCTCGGCTTCAAGGATCTTCATCATCCTTGCTGGGGAGGGGGGCGAGCTGAGCCGGAGCTCTACCTCCCGTATGGGCCGGCGGGCCACCTCTTCCTTCAGCATTCAGGGGAGAGGGCGCTCACCGGCCTAGCGGAGGGGGCGGACTTTGACAACGTGGGGCCGGTCGGTCGCAGGCGTCGTCAGCTCCAGCATGCATGGCTCGCTGGCTTAGCTGGCCCTGGCGCTGCTTCCGGTGCCACCTCCCACCGCTGGGGCAGAGCGTGGCCATCTGTCCGTCGTACGGGTGGCTGTTGCGCCGTGCGCACCGGGGGACCGCCCAAGACGTCGCACGCCGCTAGGGCGGCGTTCGTGTTCTTGGGTTGTCTTGTCCTCGCTCCGGCACGACACCTCTGTGAGGAGGTCGGTGCTCGCCCGTCCGGGAGGAATTGAGTGGGGATCTGCCGGTGGGCAGGTGGCTGCCGTCATCGGTGCCACCTGCGGACTGACCTCCGGCTTGTCAGCCTTGGCGGCTTGTCCTCGCCCCTCGAGTGGGGACGTGGGCGAGGACCTTGTCACAGCAGCGTCTGCCTTGAGGTCATCGCTGCTACTGTTTGGCCGCCCAGAGCGGAGGTCGTTGTCGCTGCTGCTGCTGTGCTCGGCGGCGAGCCACCCGGAGTTTGGCGTCCCGCAGGCCCTCCGATGTGGAGGTTGTTCATACCCGCGGGAGTGGAACCGGAGTTCCGTTTGTAATGGCACCTTGAGTGCCGGTGTTTGTTCATTGTGGCTGTCAAGGCATGAACATCTAGGTATTTGAGTGTAATACCGTGTTTCTTCCTCATTTCGAGCACTAGGACTCGCCTGTCGGCTAGCTGAACCGCTTAACCGAGTGTGAGTTGCCCTGTGCAGAACGTGACGAGTGAGGTATCCGTATCCCGGAGGCGTAGGAGTCCCTCGGCTCGGTCGGCCTTGCCACCCAAGGCTTCTCTTGCTCAGTTAAAGAACCCTCGACTGCTCTGCGATGAGCCAGAGCCGGAGGCAGCGGTGTCAGCGTGGACAGAGGCGGAGTCAGCTCAAGAAGAAGCTTCGTTGGCCCGGGAGCACGTGGCCTCCCTGGCCGAAGAGGTGCAGCAGCGACGGCTGGAGCTTGGCCAGGTCATTCGCTGGCGAGACCAACCCCAGAGTGAGGCTGCCGAGGCCGTGAGCCAGGCTCATGTCCTTGGGGGATAGCTGGCTGAGGCTACGGAGCGGTCGGTCGAGGTGTTTGCCTAGGCCAGGACCCTTACGAAGACCTTGGCTATGATGGCCCGAGCTTGGTGCTGGCCTCCTCCTTCGAGGTGGAGATCCTTCCGCCCGCGTCGCCGTCCGAGGCCGGGCCAGATTCCTCCAAAGGTGGAGACGACGCCGAGGGTGCTGCTGCTCCCTCTATTGAGGTCTCAACCTGCAGGGAGAGTTTGTCTGTAGTGTGTGTATGTTTTTCGCGGCCGCCGAGGCCCAAACATATCATTGTCGTGTTGTAAAGTTGCGTTTCCTTTCCTCTTGTTTCGAGTATCAGGACTTGTTCGTCGGTAACAGAATCGTTTATCCGAGCGAGAGTTACTTTTCGCGGAAGGTGTCGAGTGAGGTATCCGTATCCCGGAGGCGTAGGAGTCCCTCGGCTCGGTCGGCCTCGTCGCTTACGTGCACTCTTACTCGTTCGTAGGATTCTGTTATCGATATAGTCGAGAAGGCACAAAAATCATTCTGGCAGAAAAGTTTTCGAGCGTTAAGACTTGTTCGGTTAGCAGAATCGCTTATCCGAGCGTGAGTTACTTATCGCAGATGGTGATGAGTGAGGTATTCGTATCCCGGAGGCGTAGGAGTCCCTCGGCTCGGTTAGCCTTGCCTCTTACGTGTACTCCGTCGTTTTCAGGATCCCGCTATCAAAGCAGTCGAAAAGCACGAAAGATGTTCTGGCAGAAAGACTTTTTCCGAGGAAAATTTTGACGCAGAGGGTGTCCCCCCCTTCTAGCCCCTGAGGGAGGGTCGGGCTTTGCCGAGGCAAGGCTGACCCTTCCTTGACGGTTAGACTTTATTTGTGTATGTATAGAAAACGAGGTATATGAACAACTTGAAAACATTTTAAGGGTAAAAGCGACATAGCTGTCGGATGTTCCAAGCGTTGCTGTAGACCTCGCCTTGATTGTTGGCTAGCTTGTATGTCCCGGGCTTCAAAATCTTAGTGATGATGAATGGCCCCTCCCAGGGAGGTGTAAGCTTGTGGCGCCCTCGGGCGTCTTGCCGCAGCCGAAGCACCAAGTCTCCCACTTGGAGGTCTCGGGGCCGAACCCCTCGGGCGTGGTAGCATCGCAGAGACTGCTGATATTGCGCCGAGTGTAGCAAGGTCACGTCCCGAGCCTCTTCCAGCTGGTCCAGCGAGTCTTCTCGGCTGGTCTGGTTGCTTTGGTCGTCGTACGCCCTTGTCCTCGGGGCACCGTATTCTAAGTCTGTGGGCAAGATAGCCTCGGCCCCATAGACTAGAAAGAACGGCGAGAAACCCGTGGCCCGGCATGGCGTCATCCTCAGACTCCAGACCACCGAGGGTAGTTCCTTCATCCACCGCTTGCCGAACTTGTTGAGGTCGTTGTAGATCCTCGGCTTAAGTCCCTGCAGAATCATGTCGTTGGCACGCTCCACCTGCCCATTTGTCATAGGGTGAGCCACGACGGCCCAGTCTACTCGGATGTGGTGGTCCTCGCAGAAGTCCAGGAACTTCTTGCCAGTGAACTGGGTGCCATTGTCGGTGATGATGGAGTTCGGGACCCAGAAGCGATGGATGATGTTGGTGAAGAACGCCAGCGCCTGCTCGGACCTGATGCTGGTTAGGGGTCGGACCTTGATCCACTTGGAGAATTTGTCGATGGCGACCAGCAGGTGCGAGAAGCCCCCGGGTGCCTTCTGCAAGGGACCAATGAGGTCCAGACCCCACACAGCAAACGACCAAGTGATGGGTATTGTCTACAGGGCCTGAGCGGGCAGGTGCGTCTGTCTCGCATAGAATTGACACCCCTGGCAGGAGCGTACAATCCTAGTGGCGTCGGCCACCACGGTCGGCCAGTAGAAGCCTTGTCGGAAGGCGTTCCCAACGAGGGCTTGAGGTGCTGCGTGGTGATCGCAAGCCCCTGAGTGTATCTCTTGCAATAGCTCCTACCCTTCGGTGATGGATAGGCATCGTTGGAGAATGCCTGAGGGGCTGCGGTGGTAGAGCTCCTTTTCATCGCCCAGTAAGACGAACGACTTGGCGCGCCGCGCCAGTCGCCGAGCTTCGGCTTTGTCGAGGGGGAGCTCTCCTCGGTGGAGATATTGCAGGTACAGGGTCTGCCAGTTTCGATTAGGCCTGACCCCATTCCGCTCTCCCTCGACACGCAGTGCCTCACCCTCGGCGACCGAGGGTGCCTCGAGCTGGGCCGAGGCCTCATTGGGCTGGGCCGAGGTCTCCTCGGGCTGGGCCGAGGCTTCCCTGGGCTCGGGCGTGTCATCGGTCTTGACGGAGGGTTGATGTATGTCTCTGGAGAAGACATCCGGGGGAACCGTTGTCCGCCCCGAGGCTATCTTATCCAGCTCATCCGCAGTCTCGTTGTACCGTCGGGCGACGTGGTTGAGCTCGAGTCCATAGAACTTGTCTTCCAGGCGCTGAACCTCGTCGCAGTAGGCCTCCATCTTTCGGTCGAGGCAGTGGGAGTTCTTCATGACTTGGTCGATGACAAGCTGCGAGTCGCCGCGAGCATCAAGGCGCCGAACCCCTAGCTCGATGGCGATGTGCAACTCGTAAACCAGAGCCTCGTACTCGGCCACGTTGTTTGACGCCGGGAAATGGAGGCGCAGCACGTAGCGGAGGTGCTTCCCGAGGGGCGAGATGAAGAGCAAGCCCGCACCTGCTCCTGTTTTCATCAGCGACCCATCAAAGTACATGGTCCAGAGTTCCGGTTGGATCGGAGCTGTTGGTAGCTGGGTGTCGACCCATTCAGCCACGAAGTCTGCCAAGACTTGGGACTTGATGGCCTTCCGAGGAGCGAACGAGATTGTCTCGCTCATAATTTCCACCGCCCATTTTGCTATCCTACCCGAGGCCTCTCGGCACTGGATGATCTCCCCCAGGGGGAAGGATGACACCACAGTCACCGGATGAGACTCGAAGTAGTGTCGCAACTTTCGCCGCGTCAGAATTATTGCGTACAGTAGCTTCTGAATTTGCGGGTAGCGGATCTTGGTCTCGGATAGCACTTCGCTGATGAAGTAGATCGGCCTCTGGACGAGCAGTGCATGCCCTTCTTCTTGTCTCTCGACTACGATCGCGGCGCTGACCACCTGAGTGGTTGCGGCTACGTAGATCAAGAGGGCTTCTCCTGCAGCAGGGGGCACCAAGATGGGCGCACTTGTAAGGAGTGCCTTTATGTTTCTGAGGGCTTCCTCGGCCTCGGGGGTCCAAGAGAAGCGCTCGGTCTTCCTTAAGAGGCGATACAAGGGTAGGCCTCTTTCGCCGAGGCGCGAGATGAAGCGGCTCAGAGCCACAAGGCATCCCATGACCCTTTGTACTCTTTTCAAGTCTTTGATAGGCCCCATGTCGATGATGGCCGTGATTTTATCCGGGTTGGCCTCGATGCCCTGCTCGGAGATGATGAACCCCAGGAGCATGCCTCGGGGGACTCCGAAGACACATTTCTCGGGGTTGAGTTTCACGCCCTTCGCCCTCAGACACTTGAACGTCGTTTCAAGGTCAGAGAGGAGGTCAGAGGCTTTTCTCGTCTTGACTACGATGTCATCGACGTAAGCCTCGACCGTTCGGCCGATGTGCTCTCCGAACACGTGGTTCATGCACCTTTGGTATGTCGCACCTGCATTCCTCAAACCAAATGGCATAGTAATATAGCAGTACATGCAAAAAGGTGTGATGAAAGAAGTCGTGAGCTGGTCGGACTCTTTCATCTTGATTTGGTGATACCCTGAGTAGGCGTCGAGGAATGACAGGGTTTCGCACCCAGCAGTGGAATCCACGATTTGATCGATGCGAGGCAGAGGGTAGGGAACCTTTGGACATGCTTTGTTTAGACCAGTGTAGTCTACACACATCCTCCATTTCCCACCTTTCTTTTTCACAAGCACAGGGTTGGCTAACCATTTGGGATGGAATACCTCTTTGATGAACCCCGCAGCCATCAGCTTGTGGATCTCCTCGCCTATGGCTCTGCTCTTTTCTTCGTCGAAACGGCGCAGAGGCTGCTTCACGGGTCGGGCTCCAGCTCGAATATCCAGCGAGTGCTCGGCGACATCCCTCGGTATGCTAGACATGTCCGAGGGACTCCACGCAAAAACCTCGGCGTTCGCGCGGAGAAAGTCGATGAGCACTGCTTCCTATTTGGGGTCGAGCTTGGAGCCGATCCGGACTTGCTTGGAGGCGTCGTTGCTTGGGTCGAGAGGGACGGACTTAACCGCCTCTGCTGGCTCGAAGTTGCCAGCGTGGCGCTTCGCATCTGGCACCTCCTTGGAGAGGCACTCCAGGTCAGCGATGAGGGCCTCGGACTCGGCGAGGGCCTCAGCGTACTCCACACACTCCACGTCGCATTTGTACGCGTGTTGGTATGTGGATCCGACGGTGATGACCCCGTTGGGGCCCGGCATCTTGAGCTTGAGGTAGGTGTAGTTGGGGACGGCCATGAACTTGGCGTAGCACGGTCTCCCCAGCACCGTGTGGTAGGTTCCTCGGAACCCGACCACCTCGAACGTGAGGGTTTCCTTTCGGAAGTTGGAGGGAGTCCCGAAGCAGACGGGCAGATCGAGTTGTCCAAGGGGCTGGACGCGCTTCCCGAGGATAATCCCGTGAAAGGGCGCCGCACCGGCCCGGATCATGGACAGATCGATCTGCAAGAGCCCGAGGGTCTCGGCGTAGATGATGTTGAGGCTGCTGCCTCCGTCCATGAGGACCTTGGTGAGCCTGACGTTGCCGATGACGGGGTCGACAATGAGCGGGTACTTTCCTGGACTCGGCACGCGGTCGGGGTGGTCGCCTTGGTCAAAGGTGATGGGCTTGTCGGACCAGTCTAGGTAGACTGGCGCCGCCACCTTCACCGAGCAGACCTCCCAGCGCTCCTGCTTGTGGTGCCGAGCCGAGGCGTTCGCCACTTGCCCACCGTAGATCATGAAACAGTCGTGGACCTCGGGGAACTCCTCTGCCTTGTTGCCCTCCTTCTTGTCGTTGTCATGGCCTCTGCCACCTTCCGCCGGGGGCCCGACCTTATGGAAGTAGCGCCGAAGCATGACGCACTCCTCAAGGGTGTGCTTGATGGGACCCTGATGATAGGGGCACTACTCCTTGAGCATCTTGTCGAACAGGTTGGCCCCTCCGGGAGGCTTCCGAAGGTTCCTGTGCTCAGCGGCAGCGACAAGATCTGCGTCGGCGGCGTCGCGTTTCTCTTGCGACTTCTTCTTCCTTTCTTCTTTGTGTCATGCTGGGCGGACGCCTCGAGGACGTCTTCCTGTTGGCGTCCCTGAGGCTGCTTGTCCTTCCGGAAGATGGCCTCGACCGCCTCCTGACCAGAGGCGAACTTGGTGGCGATGTCCATCAACTCGCTCGCCCTGGTGGGAGTCTTGCGACCCAGTTTGCTCACCAGGTCGCGGCAAGTGGTGTCGGCGAGGAACGCGCCGATGACATCCGAGTCGATGATGTTCGGCAGCTCGGTGCGTTGCTTCAAAAACTGCCGGATGTAGTCCTGCAGGGATTCCCCTGGCTGCTGGCGGCAGCTTCGGAGATCCCAGGAGTTCCCAGGGCGCACGTATGTTCCCTGGAGGTTTCCAGCGAAGGCTTTGACCAGATCGTCCTAGATGGAAATCTGTGCAGGAGGCAGATGCTCCAGCCAGGCTCGGGCGGCGTCGGAGAGGAACAGGGGGAGGTTGCGGATGATAAGGTTGTCATCATCCGTTCCACCTAGCTGGCAGGCCAGCCGATAGTCCGCAAGCCATAGTTCCAGCCTTGTTTCCCCTGAGTACTTGGTGATGGTAGTCGGGGCTCGGAACCGGGTCGGGAATGGCGCCCGTCGTATGGCCCGGCTGAAGGCTTGTGGACCAGGTGGATCGGGCGAGGGGCTCCGATCCTCCCCACTGTTGTAGCATCCCCCACGCCTGGGGTGGTAGCCTCAGCGCACCTTTTCGTCGAGGCGGGCTCGACAGTCGTGGCGGCGGTGCTCGTTGCCGAGGCGACCCGGGGCCGCAGGCGTCACGTCACGCGTGCGCCCGGTGTGGACCGAGGCTTCCCGCATGAATCGGGAAGTCACGGCGCGATGCTCCGGGGGGTACCCTTGCCTTCGGGAGGCAGAGCTCTCGGCCCGTCGGACCGCGGCATCCTCCAGGAGATTCTTGAGTTCTCCCTGGATACGCCGCCCCTCGGTGGTGGATGGCTCCGGCATCGCTCGGAGTAGTATTGCCGCTGCAGCCAGGTTCTGGACGACTCCACTGGAAGCCGGGGGCAGCCTTGCCCTGGCATCGTCAGTGATACGGCGCTAGACGTCCTGGGCCTGATGATGCGCTTCTCCGGCTAGTGCTCGGCCTGCCCACTCCTGCTCGATGTTTTTCCAGAGCTGCACAAGTTGTCCTGCTTCCTCGTCGAGCTTGGCCTGCATCTCACGGATTTGCTCGAGCTATGTGTCCTGACCCCCCGCAGGGACTGGGACCATAGCTAGCACCCGCAGGATGTCAACAAGAGGTGCAGGCCCAGGGGGATCATCGTCCTCTGGCATACCAAGGTGGTTGCCTTCGCCGCGACCCCCTAGATCGACGTGGAAACATTCGCGACTTGTGCCACAACCTTCGTCGTCAAGGCTGTGGCCATCACAGAGAAATTGGAGAGGCAGTAGTCACATGCGGTCATGAAGTCTCGCATGGCGCTAGGATTACCGAGCCCGGAGAAATCCCAACCAGAGTCGGGCTCGTCGTCTTCCTCGGAGCCCAGGGGCTTGTAGGTCGAGACGGCCGTCAGTCGGTCCCAGGTTGACCACATATGGTACCCCGGAAGGTTAGGATATGCCTTTATGAAAGTGCTCACCGAAGCAGGATCGCTTGGTGGATCGAAGCTGAATCTAAAAGGCACAGGGTGGAAAACGGACGGTACCTCTCGATTGATGGACGGTGACGAAGTCGCATCAGGGACAGACTGCACCGTTATGTCAGGTACGAAGCTAATGCTCGGCAGGCCCTTCGCGAGCGTGCTGGCGTCATCTGTTCGCTTGGGGTTGGCGTGTTGCGGAGAAATGACGCTCGTTGTCGTCTCAGGCGCGGGGTCAACGCCCGACGTGTCCCCCGCTGGGGTGCCGGCGTCGTCGACTCGCTCGATAGCCGACGAGGTGCCGCCTCCTGCTTGGTCATTGTTGCCCTGCCTCCTCCTCCTGCGGCGAGGAAGGCGACAGGACAAACCCGGATGCTGCTCTTCCGCCATGGGCGAAAAACGCGCCGAGTCCGCCGCCACCGGGCGGGCTGACGGTCGTCATTGTCACTGTCGCGCTGCGGGAGAAGGAGTACCATGTCGTAGCTGCCGTCGAGGGACATGAACTCAAGACTCCCGAAACGGAGCAACGTCCCGGGCTCAAGAGGTTGCTGGAGACTACCCATCTAGAACTCGATGGGAAGTTGTTCGTCAACACGCAGCAGGCCCCTACCTGGCGCGCCAACTGTCGGTGTTTCGATCCCGGGGGGTCCCTGGACCGACGAGTAAATTGTCGCTGCGTGCCCCAGCCCAGATGGGTTGGCGCGAGACGGGACACGAAGGGGAGAAAACCTCGGCTCGTGTTATCCTATGCCAGAGTGGGTGCGCTTGCAGTAGGGGTTACAAGCGTTCGAGAGGGAGAGAGGGAGTCCCGCGCGACCACCCTCCCGTATGAGGGCCCTGGCCCTTCCTTTTATATATGCAAGGAGAGGGTCCAGGTGTACAATGGGGGTGTAGCAATATGCTAACGTGTCCGGCAGAGAGGACCCAGAGCCCTTTGTACATGCCAACGTGGCTGTCGGAGAGGTGCTAGAGCCCTGTGTACGCGGTGTCGTGGCCGTCGGAGGAGCGTTTGAGCCCTGTAGAAGCACATCTGTCGGGGCTGTCGGGACCTTGTTGACATCTCCTTGCTTCCGTAAGGGGCTGAGAGCCACCGTCGTCATGGACGCATGCGGGGAGCCATCATTACTTGTTATCGGGGCGAGCCTGGATGGGACACCGATCTTGTTCCCCCGTAGCCTGAGCTTGCTAGGGGTAGGGTAATGATGTACCCCCTGCGGCGTGGTCGGTCCGAGCTCAAGGTCGGGCGAGGCGGAGACTCCTCCTGAGGCCGAGGCCGGGGTCGGGCAAGGATGCGATTCCACCCAAGGTCGAGGTTGAGGCTGGGCCCTGGGGTCGGGCGAGGCGGAGACCACCTTCCGAGGTCGAGGTTGAGGCCGAGCCCTGGGGTCGGGCGAGGCGGAGTCCACCTTCCGAGGCCGAGGCGGGGGCCGAGCCCTGGGGTCGGGCGAGGCAGAGACTTCTCCTGAGGCCGAGGCCCAAGGTCGGGCGAGGCAGAGCTTCCTGTGGCGCCTGAGGCTGGACCCATCTGCTGTCAGCCTCACCCTGGCGGGTGGCACAGCAGTCGGAGAAGGGCGAGTGGCGCTGTTTTCCTGTCAGGTCAGTCAGTGGGAGGGCGAAGTGACTGCGGTCACTTCGACCTTGCCGACTGAGGCACGCGTGTCAGGATAAGGCGCTAGGCGATCCTTGCATTGAATGCGCCTGCGATACGGTCGGTTGGTGAGGTGATTTGGCCAAGGTTGCTTCACAACGAAGCCTGTCGGAGCTAGGCTTCGGGCGAGTCGAGGGTGCGCCCGTTGCTGAGGAGGCCCTCGGGCGAGGCGTGAATTCGCCTGGGACTACTGTTCTCGCCCGAGGCTGGGCTCGGGCGAGGCGAGATTGTGTCCCTTGAGTAGATGAAGCCTTGACCGGAATTGCGCCCAACAGTCTCTGCAGTTTGTGCTGATGGTGATTACCAGCCGAGTTTAGGAGTGTTGGGGGTACCCCTAATTATGGTACCCGACATCTTCCTTAGTAGATGTTTCTCTTTTGTGAGACGACGGCCTAGACCTCTCACGAACTCGTCACAGCATCCTCCTTGCGCCTCATCCTGTGATACCTGCTCTTGACCTGTGGAGGTCGACTGCAAGAGTGAGCTAACATACGTACATTGCTCAACAAGTTGCGGGGAATAATGTGTATGAACTCGCCAAAGGTGGGAGCTCATGTGAAGTATAAGGCTTACCAAAGAGGATGGTTGAAGCTGAGCATTGCTTTTAAAGTTGGTCAAAATTTTATTAGCAGTTACTAAGAATAAGTAAATACCAAACCCAATTAAGTAATAGAACAAATGTAAAGCCCAAAATTGGTAGGAGAAAAAAATATATAATTATGTAGTGTTTTGGGATGATGGAACCATTGGGTATTAATTGGTGTTCTCTTCTTTGTGCATATTCGATTAATGGAATTATATTTTAATTATGTTATACATCTAAAGAGTAATTTTAATTGCCTACAAGATTTTTTTGTGTGTATGCATCACTAATTTGAAGCATCTACTTAAATAAAGAAAATAATAAAACATCTCCAATAAGAATAGCAATAGTAAAAATTTGCATCCATGCTGATATTTTTCGTTGTGTGATGCATTTTATTTGAATGCAGGAAGCATGACTTAAATTTGAATTCAAATTATAAGTGAGAAAATATAACAGAAAATGAGTAAAGAAAAGGAAAATACAAAAGAATAAAGAAAAAGAAATAAGAAAATCGCTCTTGGGCCTTTTCCTTTCCTCTCGGCCCATTCCCACGCAGCCCACTTCTCCCCCACGCCCTAAACCAGTCGACCACTTCCATGTGTCCATAGCTCAGGTTCTATTCCGCGACGCTACGTTAGCCACAGGGCAGTGGGGCCATCTCGTCGGATCTATCCCCTTCGTTCTGTTGCGATTGTGTCGCAATCCCTGCAGCCGGAGACTACGACCGGATCTTCCTGGCTTCAGGGTATAACTACCATGGACACTTTCCCCCTTGAACCCCAAGTCTCGGCCAGTGCATACCCCAATGGTGAACCGCCGCGCCATTAGGACCCTGCATTCTGCGTTGAATCGAAACCATGTGAGAGAGAGTCGCCCCGGTGGCGCGTGTACTCCAGTCCGCGCCATCGACCGTTCGTAAAATGACTGCGCTGCGGGATCGACGGCGGGCCTTGAAGCTTGCGGTGTCATCAGTGGGAGGTCAAGTGGGTGCTCGCCGGAGTCCAAGAACCATGGCGGAGAGGCGCCATCACGTGGAACGGAGCCCCTGCGCTGCCATCCTCCAGTAAAATCATCTCCGAATCCCCTCCCTCATCACTAGGTTGCGTAGCCATCCTGCATACTCGACCTAGGTAGCGCTGTTGATGGGAATCGTTCATCGGAGGGAGGTGTTGCCGTGGTGATGGCTGGAACCTGCAGAGAGTGCGGAGAGTTCTGCCTGAGAGAGAGATGTGAGTGGTGATTGATTCTCGCCTTGGCTATCGGTTCGGCCAGGGGGACCCACTCGGGGGAAATCGCGGAGCTCAAGAAGGTTGTGTGGGGCACCTACGGCTGGGGGAAAGCCTTGCCGCCACGGGGATTCCACGCCGGAGTCAACACGCCGCCGCAAATCCGCCGATCGCCATGGACGAGCTCGGTTACCTCTTCAATCGCCGGTGCGTCAACGAGTTGTTGTTCAATAGGGCCCAGACAGCGTCTAGCACCACTTGATTTGAGAATAGGGGTCTTGGAGCGCTAGATTGGGATTGCTCCGGTGAAGCTTCCGCTGTGCTATGTGCACGCTGGCGCTCTGCTCGGTCGTAGGGAAGGCGATCGGTAGCCGTAGGATCTCAAACGGATGGGTGGCCAGGATTGTGGATGGGAGCGGTCTGACCAGATCTTATCTACAGCGTTGATCGACTACTTCACGGCTAGGATTAGATCCTCAGAAAACGTTTCGGTCGGCTGGCGGTGGTCGTCTGATCGTGGATGGACGGTGGAGATCGAATTGAAGCATACCTCTTCACTCTGTCGAATGCGCACCGTTGGATGGCGATCTGATGGCCAGGACAGGATACCGGTTCATTTATGAGTCTAGACTAATCTGCGCCATGTGCTTTAGATCCAACGGCCAGGTTTGACCTATACCCCTTCGCCGAGCCTACTTCGCAAATAAGTCCCTCGGCTTCATTATAATGAACCCGCAGTCCTGCTGTTGGCGCTCTAAGTCTTAAGAAAATTTATACCGTGACCCCTGGGCTTCTCAGATTTTGGTGCGCAGTCCTGGACTCTAGGAAAACAGAGGAATTCTTTTAAGAAATGATTTTTAACACAAAATTCATTATGGAAATTGTTTAATTCATAGAAAACTTATATAAGGTCCAAATTGACCCATTCCAATTTCTATAATTCAATAATATTATTGTTTATCATATAGTGCCTCTGTTTTGACATGAAAGTCACATTAAAATGAATATTCTATTTAACCTTGTACAAAACACATAGAATCTCTCGAAATTCATAACTTAAAATCTATAACTCCGATTTGATCCGTGCAAGTTGTGTTAGTCTCGTATAAATATTTACTATGCAATAACAATATTTATTATACCATGTATCATTATTTTATAATTATATCTGTATTTAACTGATGTTGGTTAGTCTGGTTAAACTGCTTATAAACTACTGGAATATGATCTATGGTTAATTTATAACTTAGATTAAAGTTGAGATAATCATTTATAGAATAACCTCTTATATGATTTATATTAACCAAATTATAATATAGTTTAATATTTTAATCACATAAATCCTCTATAAAATCATAACTCCTTAACCGTAACTCCGATCGTAGTAGTTCTCGATCCCGCGATCTCGTAGCTTCGCGTAGATCATTATTATTCAGTTTGCACTTATGTTTGGTGTGATGTTAATTTTGTCTATACCATGTCTATTTGTATTGCTACGACTAGCAGCGAGGTTTTGAGTCACCTGAAGATCACCCTTGTAACTGGAATCTCAAGTGCCAGGCAAGTTGTGCCCTTGATCCACTTTTGTTACCCAATAATGTTCTTTAATATCACTTATTCAATGCATAGGTTTAATTTTGATGGGACCCAATAGGTCACCCTAGTCTGTTTATCCTGTTTACCTTGTTTACCCCTGATTCACTTGGGTAGTTATGCTATTGCATTATGTGGTTTCGGGATAAAATTTCACTACATCCATGTTCCTATTATTCTATTATGTCATTTATGTTCATGATAAGATCATTATGTTAATGGGAACATGGAGCGACCACCCAGGAAAACAGTGCTACCACAAGGGTTTAATGGGACGCACTTGGCTGATTAACTAGGAAAGCTAGTGGATGACTACCTTACCCGAAAGGGGCAAGGGCAGTAGGGGAGTGGTCAGTGTAGGGAGGTCCTTGGGTTGATTTTGCTGCGATGGCGGTCAGACGAGGGATTCCTGCACTGGAGCTTCCTATAAACTGTAGCGGGTTTTCTGAAGCTAGTGGAACTTTGTAAAGGCCTCGTAGTGTTACCCTGCCTCGCCTCCTCGGTAGAGGTGTATGGGATTCATGACCCCTTGGCAGATGGGTAACATGACTTGTGGGTAAAGATGTGCAACTTCTGCAGAGTGTAAAACTGGTATACTAGTCGTGCTCACAGTCATGAGCAGCTCAGACCCTCACATGATTAATTTATGGAACCTAAATTCAATTTGTCATATGCATTTGCATGAGATTATTTGTTAATTTTGTTCTATTATTTATTATGGTTTTATATTTACTTATACTTAGTAATTGCTAATAAAATTTTGACCAACATATTAAAAGCAATGCTCAGCTTCAACCTTTATGTTGTTGATCAGCCTTACACTTCACATGAACTCCCACCTTTGGTGAGTTCATGCACATTATTTCCCACAACTTGTTGAGCGATGAACATGTGTGAGCTCACCCTTGCTGTCTCACACCCCCCCACAGGAGAAGATCAGGTGGTTCAAGTGGAGCCACACATTGAGGAGTTCGATTCGATCTAGGTGGAGTCTCCCAGTTGACTTTCTAGCGCCAAGGATAGATTTTAGATCCTGTTATATTTATCTTTTATTTTTGTAAGTCTTCCGCTATGTAATAAGTACTCTGATTATTGTGACATTTATCTCTATACACTCTGTTATTATATGTGTTGTCTTCTTTGGCGCATGTATGAGATGCACCCGACTTTGTCCCTTAAAGCCTGGGTGTGACAAAAAAAGCAATGCATATGACAAATTAAATTTAGTTCCATAATTAATCATGTGAGGATCCGAGCTGCTCATGACCGTGAGCATGGCTGATATACCAGTTTTACACTCTGCAGAGGTTGCACATCTTTACCCACAAGTCATGTTACCCATCCGCCACGGGGTTGTACAGGCCCCATACACCTCTACCAAGGAAGCGAGGCAGGGTAACACTACATGGCCTTTACAATGTTTCACTAGCTTCAGAAAACCCGCTACATTTTATAGGAAGCTCCAATGCAGGGATCCCTCGCCTGACCGCCATCGCAGCAAAATCAACCCAAGGACCTCACCACACTAACCACTCCTCTACTGCCCTTGCCCCTTTCGGGAAAGGTAGTCATCCACTAGCTTTCCTAATTAATCAGCCAAGGGCGTCCCATACCACCCTTGTGGTAGCACTGTTTTCCTGGGTGGTCGCTCCATGTTCCAATTAACATAATGATCTTATCATGAACAATAAATAACAACTAATAATAAAAGTATGATAATGAATAATGTGTATCTCTATACCTAAACCCACATACAGAAATAGTAGGTACTACCCAAGAATTCAGTGGTAAACAAGGTATAAAGATAGTCAAACTAGGGTAACCTATTGGGTACTATCAAAATTAACCTATGCAGATCTTTATGATTAATCAGAACATGACTAGGTAAAAAGAAGTGATCAAGGGCACAACTTGCCTGAGACTTGAGATTCCAGGTACCAGGATGATCTTCAGGTGACTCGTCCTCACTGCTAAACGTAGCAATACAGACAAACATGATATAGGTAAAATTAACATCACACCAAACATGTAAACAAAATACATAATAATAATCTACACATTAAAATAAGATTCTAGTCCATCCATAGATGAAAGGCGCAGGATCTTTCATCCTCCTACACCCGTGAACTAGTAGCGCCCAGCTGCACGGCGGTGGGCTTCCCGCCGACGGCTGCCCGCCCGGCGCACCGGTCCCCATCCAACCAAATTGTAGAGCGCGACGCATAGAGAATGGCATGGAGAACAAGAGTAGGGGTATCTCACCGGCTATCACGCAGTCGGATCGGCTGCCCACGGAGAAGAGCGGATCTGCGGCAGTGTCAGACTAATGATGAGGAATTGCGACATCGATGGCCCACAATTGCACCTGGCGAGGGGTCACGCACAGGTGTAGTGGGTCACGGTGATGAACCTAGATGGCATCCCAAGGCCCTGGCGCCAATGGGGGCATGCAACCATGACGGCGGCCTTCCTTTCCCCTCCCTGCAAGTTTTGGAGCTCTCGACGGCGGCGCACTGTGCCCCAATTCCTTGTCGCATAGCTTAGCGCGATGAACGATGAAGGCACGCGAAGCTGTTGCGCGGGCGGCGGTCACGTGCTTCACGGAAGCTGTTGCGCGGGCGGCGGAGGTCTCCGTTTTCCTGGGCGCGCGATGCGGAGGAGATGTGCCCGCCACCAGGGCCCCACATGCCAGAGGGAGGAGGCAACCAGAGCGCGTCGCATGACGCTGAGCAATGGGCCCGTGTATAAGCGACAGCGGCGATGAAGCAGGAGCGCGCGGTGAGGATGGCGCGCGACTGACATAGCGGGTCCACAGTTAAGCGGCCTAGAGTGAGGAAGACTAGCTGACGACCGGGTCCCAGCAATCTGAAGCTGGTGGCGCGCGAAATGGGCTGGCAGTGGTGGAGATTTTGGAAATGGGCCGCAGGGGTACAGGGAAAAGGCCCAGGTCGAGGTTTGCTCTTTTCTTTTTCTTTTTTTCTTTTTATGATTTCTTTTTCAACTTTAAATTCCTATTTCAAATTCAAACAAGATCCAACTTTGAATTTCAAACATAATTCTATCGTGGACATAACTCCTATCTTCATCTTTATTATTATTATTATTATTATTATTATTGTTATTATTATTATTATTATTTATCTTCCCCTCACCATTTAATTCGAAAAGAATTAAATGATCATAATAATTATCTTTCTCAACTCTTTTCGAATCAATGTTTGATCTTCAAATTTCCAAGTGTCCAAACTCATACTAATGTGAATATAACTTCTATTGTTTACAATGTTATTATTTATTCTTCTCCTTTTTATTTATTCATGGGAGGAATAAATGGTTGCCTTTAAAAAATTCCTTTCTCATTTTTTTCATTCCCTAATTCCCAAAGCATTATAATACTATATTTGTTGATTTATTATATTTTTTTCTACTAATTTTGGGTCTTACAAATCCTACCCCCTTAACAGAAATCTCGTCCTCGAGATTTTGTAAGAAAAAGGATGTATACCCATATTGTCTCAAAACATATGCACAAACAAGAATTTCAGCATGATGCATAACTTATTAGCAAAACATGTGGTCGAATAGACCTTATTGTTATTGCTAAAATAGTAACATGCTAACTACTAGCTAAACTAACATTTAGGTCTTACAAATAGTAAAATATATATCTATATTTATGTTTATTTTTATTTATGCTCTACTCTTGTTGCTCGTTGACTTCTTCACCGACTACTTCATCTTCAACTAGCACTTCTTCTTGGATTTCAGCTTCACCCGGCTCAGCTTCTACTTCTGCGTGGTTGGCTTGCCCCCGGTTGACAGATAGGGGACGACTCTTTCCCGTTGAGGCTTGTCCTTGCTTCATTGGAGCTAGTGTAGTGTAGGCAGCCCTGTTGGGCTAGTAGTTGGCATAGTGTCCCGATTGTCCACACTTGAAGCATGCCCTGTTGATGGATGTGTTAAGAGCAATGGGTCCTGCTAGGGTGCTTGCATGAGGAGTAATAGTTTGTGTCTATTGAGTTTGTTGCCCGAAACCGCCACGAGCTGGTGTACTTGGAATGGTAGTATAGCGAGGACGGGAACTACTTCCAGCTTGTCCTTGGTTAGCAGCCCTTCTTTTCTCTCCAAACTCGCACCTCTTGTTTTCCACAGCAATAGCTTTGTCAAGTAGTCTTTGGAAGGACGGGAATGTGTGCGATACCAGTTGATCTTGTAGGGGTCTAATCAAACCATCCAGAAAGAGCTCCTACTTCTTCTCATCATCCTCAACATCCCTAGGAGCATATCGAGATAACTGGATGAATTTGTCCCTATATTCGCTCACGGACATACTTCCTTGCTTGAGGGATAGAAATTCCTTCCTTTTAATCTTCATGAGTCCCACAGGAATATGGTAATTCCTTAACTGAGTAGAGAATTCTGCCCAGGTAATTGTGTTGACGGTGGCATGAGCAGCGCAATACACATCCCACCAATCCGCAGCGGGACCAATAAGACGACCCGATGTGTAGAGCACTTCCTCTCTGTCCGAGCACTGAGCTATGTTGAGCATCTTATCTACAGACTTTAGCCAGTCATCTGCTTGTAGTGGGTCCATGGAGTTGGAGAAAGTTGGTGGTTTGTGACTCATAAACTCCCGGTGCTTATCCCTGGGTGGAGCTGCTGGTGGTGGTTGAGGTAGTGGTGGTTGCTGTTGTTGCACCCTTCGTTCCGGGCGCATCTCCTCCCATTCTTGGCGCATCTCCTAACGCTCCTGTTGCATCTGAGCGTGCATGTCTGCCAAGTGTGCGCCATTTGCTGCATTATTCGCATCTGGGCTAAAACTGTTGGATCAGCATCGGCTGGTGGAGGATTTGGGGGATTGAGAGCACCTAGAGGGGGGTGAATAGGTGATCCTGTAAAAACTTAAACTTATAGCCACAAAACTTGATTAGGCGTTAGCACAGTTTATGCCAAGTGGCTAGAGAGGAGTCAAAACACAATAACCACAAGAATCCAATCACAGAGATGACACAGTGGTTATCCCGTGGTTCGGCCAAGTACAAAACTTGCCTACTCCACGTTGTGGCGTCCCAACGGACGAGAGTTGCACTCAACTCCTCTCAAGTGATCCAATGATCAACTTGAATACCACGGTGTTCTTGCTTTTCTTTTCTCAATCCCGTTTGCGAGGAATCTCCACAACTTGGAGCCTCTCGCCCTTACAAAAGATGTTCACAGAGAATCACAGAGCAAGGGTGGGATTAGCAACTCACACACGACTCAAAGATCACAGCGAATACGCACACACAAGACCAAGACTTGAGCTCAAAAGACTAGCACACTAGAACGGAGCTCAAATCACTAGAATGTCGAACAAGTGCGCGAGATTGATGTGTGAGTGATCAAGAGTGCTCAAGGAATGCTTGGTGTTCTCCTCCATGCGCCAAGGGGTCCCTTTTATAACCCCAAGGCAGCTAGGAGCCGTTGGGAACAAATCTGGAAGGCCATCTTTGCCTTCTGTCTCGTGGCGCACCGGACAGTCCGGTGCACACCGGACACTGTCCGGTGCCCGATTTGTTTCCTTAAACAGCGCATCCGACCGTTGCTGTCTGAGTCAGATCTGCGCACCGTTGGCGCACCGGACATGTCCGGTGCACACCGGACAGTCCGGTGCTTCCTTCCGACCGTTGGCTCGGCCACGTGTCGCGCGCCGATCGCGCGGCTGACCGTTGGCCCGGCCGACCGTTGGCTCACCGGACAGTCCGGTGTACACCGGACAGTCCGGTGAATTTTAGCCGAAGTCGCTGGAGAAAAACCCGAGAGCGGCTGGTTTGCGCTGCGCTGGTCTGGCGCACCGGACACTGTCCGGTGCACACCGGACAGTCCGGTGCCCCAGCCCGAAGCAGCCTTTGGCTGTACACAGCCACTCTCCACTTCTTTTCTTCTTCTTCCTGTTTCTAACACTTAGACAAGATATTAGTACACAAAACCAATGTACTAAGGCTTAGAAACATACCTTAACTTGTGATTTGCACTTTGTTCATCCATGGGCATATTTTCACATTTAAGCACTTGTGTTTGCACTCAATCACCAAAATACTTAGAAATGGCCCAAAGGCACATTTCCCTTTCAATCTCCCCCTTTTTGGTGATTTATGCCAACACAACATAAAGCAACTAGAACAAGTGCAAAATCACTTCAAATAAAAACTGACTTTGAGTTTTATTCAATTTTGGCATATATGGATCATCTTTTGCCACCCCTTGGTTTGTTTTTGCAAATCAAACTCAAATCTCTATCTCTAAGTCAAACACACATGTTGAAGCATAAAGAGAGTCATTCCAGAAGAGATTGATCAAAGATTTCAAAAACTCCCCCTATTTCCCATAATCACCACTTCTCCCCACAAGAAATCAACTTTTGACAATAGAGACAATAAGAGACAATAAAAGCTTTTGACAAAACAAAAACTCTATTCTACTATTTTCAAAATTTGCCAAGTGGTAGCTGATCCATTTATTGCTTTGGCCTTTATTTTCTCCCCCTTTGGCATCAAGCACCAAAACGGGATCAATCTTGGCCCTTTAACCCCATTGCCTCACCAAAGTCTTCAATTAAGAGCAAATGGCAATAAGATTTCATGAGATGAACTTGGAATTAGTTACCCTCTCATCGGAGTGCAGTGGAAGTCTTTCATGGTCCAAGTCCACCTTTTCCCTTTCAATCCTCCTTCGAGACTCAATCAAGCAAGCTCAAGCAAATGGTTAGTCTCAAAGGGTCAAGTTGTAACACATCTCCCCCTAAACATGTGCATCACTTTGCAACGGACTTGTGAGGTCTAGGGAGTGTTGGTACAACTTGAGCACCACAATAAGCAACAAAATGCAGAATGAACCTGATCAAATGCATAAACACATGTATGCTACAATTCAATCCAAGTTCCGCGAATCTAAGACATTTAGCTCACTACGCAGCCTGCAAAAGGTCTTCTCATCTAGAGGCTTGGTAAAGATATCGGCTAGCTGGTTCTCGGTGCTAACATGAAACACTTCGATATCTCCCTTTTGCTGGTGGTCTCTCAAAAAGTGATGCCGGATGTCTATGTGCTTTGTGCGGCTGTGCTCAACAGGATTCTCCGCCATGCGGATAGCACTCTCATTATCACATAGGAGTGGGACTTTGCTCAGATTGTAGCCAAAGTCCCGGAGGGTTTGCCTCATCCAAAGTAGTTGCGCGCAACACTGTCCTGCGGCAACATACTCGGCCTCAGCGGTGGATAGGGCAACGGAAGTTTGTTTCTTAGAATTCCATGACACAAGGGACCTTCCTAAGAATTGGCACGTCCCCGATGTACTCTTCCTATCGACCTTACATCCAGCATAGTCGGAATCTAAGTATCCAACCAAGTCAAAGGTAGACCCCTTTGGATACCAGAGCCCGAAGCAAGGCGTAGCAACCAAATATCTAAGAATCCGCTTCACCGCCACTAAGTGACACTCCTTAGGGTCGGATTGAAATCTAGCACACATGCATACGCTAAGCATAATATCCGGTCTACTAGCACATAAGTAAAGTAATGACCCTATCATTGACCGGTATGCTTTTTGATCAACGGACTTACCTCCTTTGTTGAGGTCGGTGTGTCCGTCGGTTCCCATTGGCGTCTTTGCGGGCTTGGCGTCCTTCATCCCAAACCGCTTTAGCAGATCTTGCGTGTACTTCGTTTGGGAGATGAAGGTGCCGTCCTTGAGTTGCTTCACTTGGAACCCAAGGAAGAAGTTCAACTCGCCCATCATCGACATCTCGAATTTCTGCGTCATCACCCTGCTAAACTCTTCACAAGACTTTTGGTTAGTAGAACCAAATATTATGTCATCGACATAAATTTGGCACACAAACAAATCACCATCACATGTCTTTGTAAAAAGAGTTGGATCGGCTTTCCCAACCTTGAAAGCATTAGCAATTAAAAAGTCTCTAAGGCATTCATACCATGCTCTTGGGGCTTGCTTAAGCCCATAGAGCGCCTTAGAAAGCTTACACACGTGGTCGGGGTACCGTTCATCCTCGAAGCCAGGGGGTTGCTCCACGTACACCTCCTCCTTGATTGGCCCGTTGAGGAAAGCGCTCTTCACATCCATTTGGTATAACCTGAAAGAATGGTGAGCGGCATATGCTAGCAAGATACGAATAGACTCTAGCCTAGCCACAGGAGCAAAAGTCTCCTCAAAGTCCAAACCTGCGACTTGGGCATAACCTTTTGCCACAAGTCGAGCCTTGTTCCTCGTCACCACCCCGTGCTCGTCCTGTTTGTTGCGGAACACCCACTTGGTTCCCACAACATTTTGCTTCGGACGAGGCACCAGTGTCCAAACTTCATTGCGCTTGAAGTTGTTAAGCTCCTCTTGCATGGCCAACACCCAGTCCGGATCTAGCAAGGCCTCCTCTACCCTGAAAGGCTCAATAGAAGAGACAAAGGAGTAATGCTCACAAAAATTAGCTAATCGAGATCGAGTGGTTACTCCCTTGCTAATGTCACCCAGAATTTGGTCGATTGGATGATCCCTTTGAATCATTGCTCGAACTTGGGTCGGAGGTGCCGGTTGCGCTTCTTCCTCCATCACTTGATCATCTTGTGCTCCCCCTTGATCAAGCGTCTCCACTTGAGGTACCTGTTCGTCATTTTCGGTTGGGGGATGCACCATAGTCGAGGAAGAAGGTCGATCTCGTTCATCTTGTTCCTGTGGCCGTACTTCTCCAATCGTCATGGTTCGAATAGCAGCCACTGGAACATCTTCTTCATCTACATCAACACAATCAACAACTTGCTCTCTTGGAGAGCCATTAGTCTCATCAAATACAACGTCGCTAGAGACTTCAACCAAACCCGATGATTTGTTGAAGACTCTATACGCCTTTGTATTTGAGTCATAACCTAACAAAAACCCTTCTACAGCTTTGGGAGCAAACTTAGAATTTCTACCTTTCTTCACTAGAATGTAGCACTTGCTCCCAAATACACGAAAGTAAGATACATTGGGTTTGTTACCGGTTAGTAGCTCATACGAAGTCTTCTTGAGGAGGCGATGAAGGTAGACCCTGTTGATGGCGTGGCAAGCAGTGTTAACGGCTTCCGTCCAAAAGCACTCGGGGGTCTTGAACTCTCCTAGCATCGTCCTTGCCATATCGATGAGCGTCCTGTTCTTCCTCTCTACCACACCATTTTGCTGTGGTGTGTAGGGAGCGGAGAACTCATGCTTGATCCCTTCTTCTTCAAGGAATTCCTCCACTTGAAGATTCTTGAACTCGGACCCGTTGTCGCTCCTTATCTTCTTCACTTTGAGCTCAAACTCATTTTGAGCTCTCCTGAGGAAGCGCTTGAGGGTCCCTTGGGTTTCAGACTTATCCTGCAAAAAGAACACCCAAGTGAAGCGGGAAAAGTCATCAACAATAACCAGACCATACTTACTTCCTCCTATGCTCAGATAGGCGACGGGTCCGAAGAGATCCATATGCAACAGCTCCAGAGGTCTTGAAGTGGTCATCACATTCTTGCTGTGATGCGCTCCTCCCACCTGTTTACCTGCTTGACAAGCTGCACAAGGTCTATCTTTTTCGAAATGCACGTTAGTCAAACCTATCACGTGTTCTCCCTTTAGAAGCTTGTGAAGGTTCTTCATCCCCACATGTGCTAAGCGGCGATGCCACAGCCAGCCCATGCTAGTCTTAGCAAATAAGCATGCATCTAGACCGGCCTCCTCTTTTGCAAAATCAACTAAGTAAAGTTTGCCGTCTAATACACCCTTAAAAGCTAGTGAACCATCACTTCTTCTAAAGACAGACACATCTACATTTGTAAATAGACAGTTATACCCCATGTTGCATAATTGACTGACAGATAGCAAATTATATCCAAGACTCTCTACTAAAAATACATTAGAGATAGAATGCTCATTAGAAATCGCAATTTTACCTAACCCTTTTACCTTGCCTTGATTCCCATCACCGAATATGATTGAATCTTGGGAATCCTTATTCTTGACGTAGGAGTTGAACATTTTCTTCTCCCCCGTCATATGGTTTGTGCATCCGCTATCAATAATCCAGCTTGAACCCCCGGATGCATAAACCTGCAAGGCAAATTTAGGCTTGGGTCTTAGGTACCCAACTCATGTTGGGTCCTACAAGGTTAGTGCAAATATCCTTAGGGACCCAAATGCAAGTTTTGTCTCCCTTGCATTTTGCCCCTAGCTTCCTAGCAACAATTTTCTTATCCTTTCTACAAATTTCAAAGGAAGCATTCAAAGCACAATAAATTGTAGAAGGTTCATTCACTACTTTCCTAACAACATTTCTCCTAGGCATTTGATGAACAACATTTCTTCTAAGCCCATTTCTACCATGCATAACATGAGAACTAGAAGCAGTCATAGCATAAGAGTCATAAGCATGTGAATCAAAAACATCATGACCTCTAAAAGCATTTCTAGAATATCTCCTATCATAGTACATGAAAGCATGATTCTTCTTAACACTATTAGCCATAGGAGCCTTCCCTTTCTCCTTGGTGGAGATGGGAGTCTTATGGCTTGTTAAGTTCTTGGCTTCTCTCTTGAAGCCAAGTCCATCCTTAATTGAGGGATGTCTTCCTATTGTGTAGGCATCCCTTGCAAATTTTAACTTATCAAATTCACTTATGCTAGTCTTAAGTTGGACATTAAGACTAGTCACTTCATTATTTAACTTTGCAATAGAGGCTATGTGTTCACTACAAGCATCAATATCAAATTCTTTACATCTATTGCAAATAGCAACATTTTCTACACAAGTTGTTGATTTACTAGCTATTTCTATCTTAACATTCAACTCATCGTTAATGCTCTTTAATTTAGAAATTGTTTCATGGCATGAGGATAATTCACAAGTAAGCATCTCATTTCTTTTAACTTCTAGAGCATGAGATTTTTGAGCTTCTAAAAATTTATCATGCTCTTCATACAATAAATCCTCTTGTTTCTCTAAGAGTTTATCCTTCTCATTCAATGCATCAATTAATTCATTAATTTTGCCAATTGTAGTTCTATCTAGACCTTTAAATACACTAGAATAGTCTATTTCATCATCGTCACTAGAATCATTATCACTAGAAGAAGCATAAGTAGAGTTTCGAGTACTTACCTTCTTCTCCTTAGCCATGAGACACGTGTGACGCTCGTTGGGGAAGAGGGCCGATTTGTTGAAGGCGGTGGCGGCGAGTCCCTCATTGTCGGAGTCGGAGGAGGAGCAATCCGAATCCCACTCCTTGCCTAGATGCGCCTCGCCCTTGGCTTTCTTGTAGTGCTTCTTCTTCTCCCTTTTGTTCCCCTTTTCCTGGTCACTTTCATTATCAGGACAGTTAGCAATAAAATGACCAAGCTTACCGCATTTGAAGCATGATCGCTTCCCCTTGGTCTTAGTCTTGCTCGGCTGTCCATTGCGACCCTTAAGCACCGTCTTGAATCTCTTGATGATGAGGGCCATTTCTTCATCATTAAGACCGGCTGCCTCAATTTGCGCCACCTTGCTGGGTAGTGCCTCCTTGCTCCTTGTGACTTTGAGAGCAAAAGGTTGCGGCTCGTTGATCGGTCCATTCAAGGCGTCGTCCACATACCTTGCCTCCTTGATCATCATTCGCCCGCTGACGAATTTTCCTAGGACTTCTTCGGGCGACATTTTGGTGTACCTGGGATTCTCACGAATATTATTCACCAAATGAGGATCAAGAACGGTAAAGGACCTGAGCATTAGTCGGACGACGTCGTGGTCCGTCCATCGCGTGCTTCCGTAGCTCCTTATTTTGTTGATAAGGGTCTTGAGCCGGTTGTATGTCTGAGTTGGCTCCTCGCCCCTTATCATCGCGAACCGTCCAAGCTCGCCTTCCACCAACTCCGTTTTGGTGAGCAAGGTAACGTCATTTCCTTCATGAGAGATCTTGAGGGTGTCCCAGATCTGCTTGGCGTTATCCAAACCGCTCACTTTGTTATATTCGTCCCTGCACAATGAAGCTAGAAGAACAGTGGTAGCTTGTGCATTCTTATGGATTTGCTCATTAATAAATGAAGGGCTATCCGAGCTATCAAATTTCATTCCATTTTCCACAATCTCCCAAATGCTTGGATGGAGAGAAAATAGGTGAGTACGCATTTTGTGACTCCAAAATCCGTAGTCCTCTCCATCAAAGTGAGGAGGCTTGCCAAGTGGAATGGGGAGCAAATGAGCATTTGAGCTATATGGAATGCGCGAATAATCAAAAGAAAAGTTTGAGTTAACCGTCTTTTGTTTGTCGTGGTCGTCGTCCTTTTGGGAAGAAGAGGACTCATCGCTGTCGTAGTAGACGATCTCCTTGATGCGTCTTGTCTTCTTCTTCTTCCCATCTTTTCGCTTGTGGCCCGAGCCCGAGTCATTGGACTTGTCATCCCTTGGCTCGTTGACGAAGGACTCCTTCTCCTTGTCGTTGATCACAATTCCCTTCCCCTTAGGATCCATCTCTTCGGGCGGTTAGTCCCTTTCTTGAAGAGAACGGCTCTGATACCAATTGAGAGCACCTAGAGGGGGGGTGAATAGGTGATCCTGTAAAAACTTAAACTTATAGCCACAAAACTTGATTAGGCGTTAGCACAGTTTATGCCAAGTGGCTAGAGAGGAGTCAAAACACAATAACCACAAGAATCCAATCACAGAGATGACACAGTGGTTATCCCGTGGTTCGGCCAAGTACAAAACTTGCCTACTCCACGTTGTGGCGTCCCAACGGACGAGAGTTGCACTCAACTCCTCTCAAGTGATCCAATGATCAACTTGAATACCACGGTGTTCTTGCTTTTCTTTTCTCAATCCCGTTTGCGAGGAATCTCCACAACTTGGAGCCTCTCGCCCTTACAAAAGATGTTCACAGAGAATCACAGAGCAAGGGTGGGATTAGCAACTCACACACGACTCAAAGATCACAGCGAATACGCACACACAAGACCAAGACTTGAGCTCAAAAGACTAGCACACTAGAACGGAGCTCAAATCACTAGAATGTCGAACAAGTGCGCGAGATTGATGTGTGAGTGATCAAGAGTGCTCAAGGAATGCTTGGTGTTCTCCTCCATGCGCCAAGGGGTCCCTTTTATAACCCCAAGGCAGCTAGGAGCCGTTGGGAACAAATCTGGAAGGCCATCTTTGCCTTCTGTCTCGTGGCGCACCGGACAGTCCGGTGCACACCGGACACTGTCCGGTGCCCGATTTGTTTCCTTAAACAGCGCATCCGACCGTTGCTGTCTGAGTCAGATCTGCGCACCGTTGGCGCACCGGACATGTCCGGTGCACACCGGACAGTCCGGTGCTTCCTTCCGACCGTTGGCTCGGCCACGTGTCGCGCGCCGATCGCGCGGCCGACCGTTGGCCCGGCCGACCGTTGGCTCACCGGACAGTCCGGTGTACACCGGACAGTCCGGTGAATTTTAGCCGAAGTCGCCGGAGAAAAACCCGAGAGCGGCTGGTTTGCGCTGCGCTGGTCTGGCGCACCGGACACTGTCCGGTGCACACCGGACAGTCCGGTGCCCCAGCCCGAAGCAGCCTTTGGCTGTACACAGCCACTCTCCACTTCTTTTCTTCTTCCTCCTGTTTCTAACACTTAGACAAGATATTAGTACACAAAACCAATGTACTAAGGCTTAGAAACATACCTTAACTTGTGATTTGCACTTTGTTCATCCATGGGCATATTTTCACATTTAAGCACTTGTGTTTGCACTCAATCACCAAAATACTTAGAAATGGCCCAAAGGCACATTTCCCTTTCAGGGATTCATCTCTGCTTGTTGTTGTTGTCTAAGCACCCTCCGGTTATATGGATTGGCAGGTAGATCAATTCCTCCGCCCTTCCTGGTATTGACCATCTGAGTTAGAAGCATATGGTAAGATAGTTTTGCAAGGGAAATCATTTGGTAGGCGGAATGAATAAGCTAATAACTGGCATGGCTTAATCTGATGTTTTCTGTCAAGATTGGGGTAACTAGTCGTATAAGGTGAATGTCCAAAGGTAAGATAGAATCTGTCAAGATGAGATAGATACAGAATACTAGATATATATTTTAATGGGGATAATCTAGATTGTCTAGTTATTTTATAAATATTTTCATTTATACCTAGATATATATATGCAGATGCAATTGTGGACATTAATCCACAACCCATCACACTCAATCAAAGATCCAAATCAGACAAGTATCATAAGAACAAACATTCAAGTTCATAGATATCAAAAATATAGTTTTGTTTTTGTTCCTAAGATTAGGTCTCCTATTCCTAAAAGTCACTTTAGAAACAGGATTTCAAAGTGTGAAATCCACATTTATCTTTAGAAGTGAAAAGGTAAGAGTAATCAGAGTAAAACAGTAATGGATAGGAAAAGATTAAGGAAAGTTTAGAAAGAATCAAAGTAGCAAAGGTAAGTATCAATGGTTGTCCAGTTCTATCTAGGTTTCGTCCTACAGTCAACATTTCTCTGAAACAACTTCTGTCACACCCAGGTTTTAGGGGTCCAAAACTCGGGCGCGAAATAATCACTAGGTGTGCTGGGACCAAGTCTCACACATATGATGAATAGTGGTACAGAAACGAATGTCACATCTTTACTATATAATAAGGGTTATGTACAAAATAAATAGATAATTACATCATAAGGAGACAACGATCCAGCAACCCAAAGTTGACTGGGAGACGACGGCCTAGACCTCTCATGAACTCGTCACAGCATGCTCCATGCGCCTCATCCTGTGGTACCTGCTCTTGACCTATGGGGGTGCGAGACAGCAAGAGTGAGCTCACATACGTTCATCGCTCAACAAGTTGTGGGGAATAATGTGTATGAACTCGCTAAAGGTGGGAGCTCATGTGAAGTGTAAGGCTTACCAAAGAGGATGGTTAAAGCCGAGCATTGCTTTTAAAGTTGGTCAAAATTTTATTAGCAATTACTAAGTATAAGTAAATACCAAACCCAATTAAGTAGTAGAACAAAAGTAATAACAACACCTACGATGCAATGCGTATGACAAATTGAATTTAGTTCCATAAATTAATCATCTGAGGGTCCAAGCTGCTCATGACCGTGAGCACGACTGATATACCAGTTTTACACTCTGCAGAGGTTACGCATCTTTACCCACAAGTCATGTTACCCATCTGCCACGGGGTTGTACGGGCCCCATACACCTCTACCAAGGAAGCGAGGCAAGGTAACAGTACAAGGCCTTAACAAAGTTCCACTAGCTTCAGAAAATCCGCTACAGTTATAGGAAGCTCCAATGCAGGGATCCCTCGCCTGACCGCCATTGCAGCAAAATCAATCCAAGGACCTCCCCACACTGATCACTCCCCTGCTGCCCTTGCCCATTTCGGGTAAGGTAGTCATCCACTAGCTTTCCTAATTAATCAGCCAAGGGCGTCCCATACCACCCTTGTGGTAGCACTGTTTTCCTGGGTGGTCGCTCCATGTTCCAATTAACATAATGATCTTATCATGAACAATAAATAACAACTGATAATAAAAGTATGATAATAAATAATGTGTATCTCTATACCTAAAACCACATATAGCAATAGCAGGTACTACCCAAGAATTCAGTGGTAAACAAGGTGTAAAGATAGTCAAACTAGTGTAACCTATTTGGTCCCATCAAAATTAACCAATACAGATCATTATGATTAATCAGAACATAACTGGGTAAAAAGAAGTGATCAAGGGCACAACTTGACTGAGACTTGAGATTCCAGGTACCAGGATGATCTTCAGGTGACTCGTCCTCACTGCTAAACGTAGCAATACAGACAAACATGGTATAGGTAAAATTAACATCATACCAAACATGTAAAAATACATAATAATAATCTACACATCAAAATAAGATTCTATGAACATGAATCATTAATTTTGGAGTTATAGATTTTAAGTTATGAATTTCTGAAGGTTTTATGTGTTTTGTACAAGATTAAATAGGATATAAATTTTATTGTGATATTCAAGTCAAATAAATGGTACTAAATGATAAACAATAATATCATAAAATCATAAGAATTGGAATGGATTAATTTGGACTTCATATGAATTTTCTATGAATTAAACCAATTCTAGCATTTATTTCCACATTAAAAATCCATTTCTATATTTATTTTCTGATTTTGTTTCAACTCTCTGGACTGGGCGCCAATTACCAGAGAAGGCTAGGTTTAATCTATAAGATTTCCTAGACTCGGATCTACCCACGATGGACGGCGGGTTTATTCTTGAATAAGTCGAAGGCTTATTTGCAAACTATACAAGCCGAAGGGGTATGGGTGAATGGTGGCCGCGCGATCTGGTTTCAATGGCTCAGATTATAATCCAAGCCCCGTGAATAGGTACAGGCCCTATAGATGTACATTCGGGCCACCCGGCCCGGCCCGGCCCAAGCCTAAAAAGGCCCGTATTGTTTGAATTTCGGGCTGTGTCGTGCCGGCCCGCGGGCCTAGCCCTCGGCCCACGGCCCGGCTCGTAATTTCTTAAACGTGCCGGGCTCATTTCGGGCGG
This sequence comes from Zea mays, assembly GCF_902167145.1. Taxonomy (NCBI): domain Eukaryota; kingdom Viridiplantae; phylum Streptophyta; class Magnoliopsida; order Poales; family Poaceae; genus Zea; species Zea mays. The sequence continues at coordinate 36,329,790 of NC_050101.1, read as the reverse complement.
CCCGAAATTATAAAAGCCCGAAATTCACATTAGGGCACGAAATTCAGTTTTTGGCGCGAAATTCACATCAGAGCCCGAAATTCACATCAGAGTTAATAAAACAAATAAAAGATAAGACAAATAAATTTGACCAAAAGCAAACTTAATATTTGTATTAAGTTACCAGAGCTATGCAATGGCTACCTCGTTTACAAATTATTTTGTTAGAAAGAAATAGATTATAATCAACTCTATATAAAGTTTGTAAGTTCAGTTCATTATCTAATGTTCATAACAAAAATAAAATTACATCACATACTCTAATTCAAAGCTAAAAAACATCTAACTAACATTATCTCTAGCTTTGTGTTCTTTATCAAGTACATGAAAGTGTGGAATGAAGTATGGTTTTAACAAATATATGGGCATTTTCGTGCCTCTATATGAGCCATTTCGTGCCTGCCTTAAACGGGTCGTGCTCGTGCCCGCCCATAGGCCGCGACCTCGGCCCAAACTCGCCCCGGCACTAAAATATTTCGGGTCGTGTTGTGTCTAGGCCGTGCTTCGGGCCAGCCCATTAGGCTCGACCCAAATGTACATCTATAATAGGCCCAAAGCCACTAGATCCAAGATCCATGGTCGGGATTAGAAGCGCGAAGGGGTAAGCACGGGCGCGATCCCAAGCATTCAACTAGCATCAGACGGTCGGGGCTTAATGGTTTCTTGATCTAATCTTGACCGTCCATCCATAGATGAACGGCGCAGGGGCTTTCTTCCTCCCACACCCGTGAAGCAGCGGCGCCCAGCTTCATGGCGGCGGCCTTCCCGCCGATGGCAGTCCGCCCGGCGCACCGGTCCCCATCCAACCAAATTGTAGCACGCGACGCATAGAGAATGGCATGGAGAACAAGAGTAGGGGTATCTCACCGGCTATCACACAGTCGGATCGGCTGTCAACGGAGAAGAGCGGATCTGCGGCGGCATCAGACTAACGGCGAGGAATTGTGGCGTCGATGGCCCACAATCGCACCCGGCGAGGTCACCCACAGGTGCAGCGGGTCACGGTGATGAACCTAGATGGCATCCCAAGGCCCCGGCACCAATGGGGGAGTGCAACCACGGTGGCGGCCTTCCTTTCCCCTCCCTGCAAGTTTTGGAGCTCTCGACGACGGCGCATTGTGCCCCAATTCCTTGCCGCACAGATTAGCGCGATGAACGGTGAAGGCACGCGGTCCCCGTATTTATACCCCGGAGCATCGTTTGGATCCGGCGGCGGTCACGTGCTTCACGGAAGCTGTTGCGCGGACAGCGGAGGTCTCAGTTTTCCTGGGCACGCGATGTGGAGGAGACGTGCCCACCACCAGGGCCCACATGCCAGCGGGAGGAGGCAACCAGAGCGCGCCGCATGAGGCTGAGCAATGGGCCCGCGTATAAGCGACAACGGCGATGAAGCAGGAGCGCGCGGTGAGGATGGCGAGCGGCTGACTTAGGTCTTCTTCGGTTAATCTTGTTACCTATAGATTGGACGGGATTAGGAAAAATTGTAAAAAAATTTGGCTTGCTTGGGATTTAAACACATCCAATCTCACTCAATCCACATGGATTGAGAGCTAACCGAATAAGTCCTTAGCTGGTCCATAGTTAAGCGACCCAGCGTGAGGAAGACTGGCTGACGACCGGTCCCACCAATCTGAAGGTTGTGGCGCGCGAAATGGGCTGGCAGTGGTGGAGTTTTTGGAAATGGGCCGCAGGGGTACAGGGAAACGACCCAGGTCGAGGTTTGCTCTTTTCTTTTTCTTTTTTTCTTTTTATGATTTCTTTTTCAACTTTAAATTCCTATTTCAAATTCAAACAAGATTCAACTTTGAATTTCAAACATAATTCTATTGTGGACATAACTCCTATATTCATCTTTATTATTATTATTATTATTATTATTATTATTATTATTATTATTTATCTTCCCCTCACCATTTAATTCGAAAAGAATTAAATGATCATAATAATTATCTTTCTCAACTCTTTTCGAATCCATGTTTGATCTTCAAATTTCCATGTGTCCAAATTCATACTAATGTGAATATAACTTCTATTGTTTACAATGTTATTATTTATTCTTGTCCTTGTTATTTATTCATGGGAGGAATAATTGGTTTCCTTTAAAAAAATCCTTTCTCATTTTTTTCATTCCCTAATTCCCAAAGCATTATAATACTATATTTGTTGATTTATTATTTTTTCTACTAATTTTGGGTCTTACACTTTTATAGCCCCAAGGCAGCTAGGAGCCATTGGAGCTCTATTTGGTAGGCAATTATTGCCTTCTGTCCGTGGGCGCATCGGACTCTCCGGTGCACACCGGACAGTGAACAGTATGAGCACAGGGCGTGATAGAGAATCGCCTGATTGGCTGGTTTCCTTTTCTGTGGGGCACCGGACTGTCCGGTGCGCCATATGATCGTTGGCCTTAGTCGACGTGGCAGGTAGCCGTTGCACGGCTGGTACACCGGACTGTCCGGCGCCTCGGGCGGACTATCCGGTGAATTATAGCCGACGTAGCCAAGAAAACCCGAGAGCAGCGAGTTGGGCGGACCGTGCACCGGACTATCCGGTGCACACCAGACTGTCCGGTGGTTTACACCGGACCGTCCGGTGTTGCACAGTCACCACCTTTTCAAAGTTCCTTCCTTTGATTCTTTTGGACTTCTCTTAGTTGAGTCCCTGGCACTTAGACAAGTATGTTTAGCACATAAAATGATTGACTAAGTGTCTAGAGCTTACCTTCTCAATTGATCCATCTTGAAATTCCTTTGCTCATCATTATGTTAGTTCACATATTGTGTTGTGCATCTAATCACCAAAACATTATAGAAATGGCCCATGGGCACATTTCCTTTTCAATCTCCCCTTTTTTGGTGATTTATGCCAACACATCAAAAAGCAACTTATTTTGAACCAACATATCTAGACACGCTTAAAAATGCAAATTGAAGGATTTGGCATATTTGGATCATTTTTGCCACCACTTGGTTTATTTTCGCAAAACAAATTCTTTTGCCTATCTTTAAGTTAAACACACTTGTTTTGGCAAATCAAGAGATCTATTAAGAGAAAATTTTATCAAATGCCTAAAACTCCCCCTTTTCCCATAATCAAAATTCTCCCCCATAAGAGAATAATTTTTGCAATAATAGGGTTTTGATCAAATACAAAGCTTCTAACTCTACAAATTTTTGAAATTTCACAAGTGGTTGGCTGATCCATTTGCTTTGGCCTTAATTTCTCCACCTTTGGCATTAAGCACCAAAACAGGAGAACTTTTGGCCCTTTAACCCCATTGCCTCACCAAAGTGTCAGATATGAGCAAAAGGCAATGAGAACATAGGTACGAACTTGAGACAAGATATACTTATACCGGAGTGCAGTGGAAGCCCTTTCTTTGTCCAAGTTCGCTTTTCCCTTTCAATGCATTTTTGAGACTATTTCAAGAGTACTTCAACAAACAAGTTAGTCTCAAGAGAGTCAAGTTGTAGCACATCCTCCCCCTCAACATGTGCATCATTTGCATAGGGACTTCTGAGGTCCGAGGATGACTTGTACAACTTGAGCACCGAATATAAGCAATTAAGGACGTGAATGCTTAAAGTAACATGATCAAAGGCATAGAACACAGGTATGTTATAGATCAATCCAAGTTACGCAAATCTAGGACATTTAGCTCACTACGCAACCTGCAAAACCTTTTCTCATCTAAAGGCTTGGTGAATATATCGGCTAGCTGGTTCTCGGTGCTAATATGGTAAATATCAATATCTCCCCTTTGCTAGTGGTCTCTCAAGAAGTGATGTCAGATGTCTATGTGCTTAGTGTAGCTGTGTTCAACAGGATTATCCGCCAAGTGAATTGCACGCTCATTATCACATAGGAGTGTGACTTTGCTAAGATAATAGCCAAAGTCCTGGAGGGTTTGCCTCATCCAAAGTAGTTGCGCACAACACTGTCCTGCGGCAACGTACTTGGCTTCAGCGGTGGATAGGACAACAGAAGTTTGTTTCGTAGAGCTCCAAGACACCAGGGACCTTCCCAGGGACTGGCAAGTCCCTGATGTGCTCTTTCTATCAACCTTGCACCCGGCATAGTCAGAATCCAAGTTTCCGATTAAGTCAAAGGTACACCCCTTTGGATACAGATCCGAAGCAAGGCGTAGAAACTAAATATCTAAGAATTCGCTTAACGGCCACAAGGTGACACTCCTTGGGGTCGGATTGAAATCTAGCACACATGCATACACTTAGCATAATGTCCGGTCTGCTAGCGCAAAGATAAAGCAAAGATCCTATCATAGATCGGTATACCTTTTGATCAACGGACTTACCTCCTTTATTGAGGTCAAGATGTCCATCTGTTCCCATCGGTGTCTTTGCGGGCTTTGTTTGGGATATGAAGGTTCCTTCCTTGAGTTGCTTCACTTGAAATCCAAGGAAGTAGTTCAACTCGCCCATCATTGACATCTCGGACTTTTGCATCATTGCCCTGCTAAACTCTTCACAAGACTTTTGATTAGTAGAACCAAATATAATGTCATCGACATATATTTGGCATACAAAAAGATCACCATTGCAAGTATTAGTAAAGAGAGTAGGATTAGCTTTCCCAACCTTGAAAGCATTAGTAATAAGGAAATCTCTAAGTCATTCATACCATGCTCTTGGGGCTTGCTTAAGTCCATAGAGCGCCTTAGAGAGTTTCTAGATGTGGTCGGGGTACCTGTCATCCTCAAAGCCAGGGGGTTGTTCCACGTATACCTCATCCTTGATTGGTCCATTAAGGAAGGCGCTCTTCACGTCCATTTGAAAAAGCTTAAAAGAGTGGTGAGCAGCATAGGCCAATAAAATTTGAATTGATTCTAGCCTTGCTACAGGAGCAAAGGTCTCCTCAAAATCCAAACCTGCGACTTGGTCATAACCTTTTTCCACAAGAAGAGCCTTGTTTCTTGTCACCACACCGTGTTCATTTTGCTTGTTGCAGAACACCCACTTGGTTCCCACAACATTTTGCTTTGGACGTGACACCAGGCTCCACACTTCATTTCTTTTGAAGTTGTTGAGCTCTTCCTGCATGGCCAACACCCAGTCTGGATCCTGCAAGGCTTCTTCTACCCTGAAAGGCTCAATAGAAGAAACAAACGAGTAATGCTCACAAAAGGTAGCTAAACGTGAGTGAGTGGTTACTCCCTTGCTGATGTCACCCAGAATCTGATCTACTGGATGATTTCTTTGAATCGTTGACCGGACTTGTGTTGGAGGAATTTGTGGAGCTCCTTCCTCCTTATCCTGTTCTTCATGTGCTCCCCTTGATTCAGCCCTTCATATTGAGGTACATGTTCCTCATCTTGAGTTGGGGGAAGCACCAATGTAGAGGAAGAAGGTTGATCTTGTTCTTGTGGTTCATGTGGTCGCACATCACCTATCGCCATTGTTCGCATTGCGGATGTCGGAACCTCATCTTCATCTACATCATCCAGATCAACTTGCTCTCTTGGAGAGCCATTAGTTTCATCAAATACAACGTCGCTAGAGACTTCAACTAATCCTGATGATTTGTTGAAGACCCTGTACGCTTTTGTATTTGAGTCATACCCTAGTAAAAACCCTTCTACAACTTTGGGAGCAAACTTCAAATGCCTACCTTTCTTTACCAAAATGTAACATTTGCTCCCAAATACACAAAAATATGAAACATTGGGTTTGTTACCAGTTAGGAGTTCGTATGAGGTCTTCTTGAGGAGGCAATGCAGGTAGAGCCGGTTTATGGCATGGCAGGCTGTATTCACAGCTTCCGACCAAAATCGCTCAGGCGTCTTGTATTCTCCAAGCATTGTCCTTGCCATATCAATTAGTGTCTTGTTCTTCCTCTCTACCACACTATTTTGCTGTAGTGTGTAGGGAGCGGAGAACTCGTGCTTGATGCCTTCCTCCTCAAGATATTCTTCGACTTGAAGATTCTTGAACTCAGACCTATTGTCGCTTCTTATCTTTTTCACTTTTAGCTCAAATTCGTTTTGAGCTGTCCTTAAGAAGCGCTTTAGAGTTCCTTGGGTCTCAAATTTATCCTGCAAAAAGAACACCCAAGTGAAGCGGGAAAAATCATCAACTATAACAAGACCATACTTACTTCCCCCGATGCTGAGATAGGCAACGGGCCCGAAGAGATCCATGTGTAGGAGTTCCAGTGGTCTTGATGTTGTCATCACATTCTTGCTTTGATGAGTACTTCCCATCTGCTTCCCTGCTTGGCACGCTGCACAAGATCTATCTTTTTCAAAACAGACATCGGTTAGTCCTTATACATGTTCTCTCTTTAGAAGCTTATGAAGGTTCTTCATTCCAACATGTGCTGGAGGTGGTGCCAGAGCCAGCCCATATTAGTCTTAGCAATTAAGCATGCATCTAGATCAACATTCTCTTTTGAGAAGTCAACTAAGTAGAGCTTGTCGTCTAATACACCCTTAAAAGCTAATGAACCATCACTTCTTCTAAAGATAGATACATCAATATTTGTAAATAAACAATTATAACCCATATGACATAATTGGCTTACAGACAACAAATTGTACCCGACTGATTCTACTAAAAACACATTAGAGATCGAATGCTCGGTTGTGATGGCTATCTTGCCCTAAGCCTTTGACCTTGCCTTGGTTCCTATCTCCAAAAATGATAGTGTCTTGGGAATCCCTGTTCTTGACATCGGAGGTGAACATTTTCTGCTCCCCCGTCATGTGGTTTGTGTATCCGCTATCAATATCCAACTTGAGCCCCCGGATGCATAAACCTGCAAGGTAATTAAGCTTGGGTTTTAGATACCTAACTCTTGTTGGTCCTACAAGGTTAGTTACAACATATTTTGGAACCCAAATGCAAGTTATGTCTCTATTGCATTTAGATCCCAACTTTCTAGCAACTACTTTAGCATTTTTACATGACAGTACAAATGAAGCATCACATGTATGATAAATAGCAGTTGGACCAGTGGATACTTTCCTAGGTACATGAGAAACAACATGATTACGCCTAGGCCATTTTCTACAATGAGCATAAGAGGAGCTAGTTGCAAACATGGCATGAAAACTAAATACATCATCATGACACACAGGAAAAACAAAATGATTATGACACTTATCATGATGAGTAACATTAGTAACTTTTTTATAAAGATAGACATGGTTCTTTTGAGAACTACTAGCCATATGAGCCTTCCCTTTCTCCTTGTTGAGATTGGAAGTGCTATGGCTTGTAAAGTTCTTGGTCCCCTTTTGGAAACCAAGTCCATCCTTAATTGAGGGGTGTCTACCAATGGTGTAGGCATCCCTAGCACATTTTAGTTTATCATAGTTATCCTTGCAAGTCTTAAGTTGAGCATTAAGACTTGCAACATCATTGTTTAATTTAAGAATAGTAGAGGCATGTTCATTACAAGCATCAATATCAAAATCTTTACACCTATTGCAGATTACAATATGCTCTACACATGAACTAGCCACATTAACTTTTTCTAGCTTAGTATTTAAATCAGTATTCAAATTTATTAGACTAGAAATAGAATCATGACAGGTAGACAACTCAGAAAACAATAGTTCATTTTTCTTAACTTCTAGTGCAAGAGATTTTTGAACACTAATAAACTTATCATGTTCCTCATAGAGAATATCTTCTTGTTTTTCTAGTAGCTTGTCTTTTTCATTAAGTGCATCAACCAATTCATTTATCTTGTCTACCTTAGATCTATCTAATTCTTTAAAAAGATCACTATAGTCTATTTCATCATCATCAGAAAATTCATCATCACTAGAAGAAGTGTACTTAGGTGTATCTCATATACGTACCTTCTTCTCCTTAGCCATGAGACATGTGTATCATTCGTTGGGGAAGAGGGAGGACTTGTTGAAGGCCAAGACAGCTAGTCCTTCATCATCGGAGTCGGATGAAGAACAGTCGGAGTCCCACTCTTTTCCAATGTGCGCCTCGCCTTTCGCCTTCCTGTAGTTCTTCTTCCTTTCCTTCTTCCCATACTTTTCTTGTTCCTAGTCATTGTTATTATCGAGACATTGTGCTATGAAATGATCAGACTTACCGCATTTGAAGCAGGAGAGCTTTCCCCTTGATTTGTTCTTGTTAGGGTACTCCTTGCATCCCTTCAAGGCGGTCTTGAAGCGCTTGATGATGAGCGCCATTTCATCCTCGTTGAGACCGACAGCCTCCACTTGTGCTACCTTGCTAGGTAGCGCATCCATGTTGCTGGTTGCTTTGAGAGCAACGGGTTGCGGCTCGGGTAGAGGAAGCAGTCCATTTAAGGCATCGTCCACATACCTCACTTCCTTCACCATCATGCACCCGCTCACGAACTTTCCAAGAATTTCTTCGGACATCATCTTGGTGTACCTAGGGTTCTCACGAATAAGATTTATAAGATGAGGATCAATAACGGTAAATGACCTTAGCATGAGTCAGACGACGTCATGATCCGTCCATCTTGTACTCACATAGCTTCGGATCTTGTTGACAAGGGTCTTGAGCCTGTTGTACATTTGAGTTGGCTCCTCTCCCCTTATCATGGCAAACCTCCCAAGCTCGCCTTCCACCAGTTCCATCTTTGTGATCATGGTGGCATCATTACCCTCATGAGAGATCTTGAGGGTATCCCATATTTGCTTGGCATTGTCCAAGCCGCTCACTTTGTTGTATTCATCCCTGCATAGAGATGCTAGCAAAACAATAGTGGCTTGGGCATTTTTATGTATTTGCTCATTTATGAATACAGGATTATCAGTGCTATCGAAATGCATTCCATTTTCAACAATTTCCCAAATACTAGGATGGAGGGAAGATAAATGACTACACATTTTATGACTCCAGAATGAATAGTCCTCTCCATCAAAGTGTGGGGATTTTCCAAGTGGAATAGATAGTAAATGGGCATTCGAATTATAAGGGATGCGAGAATAATCAAAAGAATAGTTTTCATTAACCGTTTTCTTTTTCGACGAAGAGTCTTCGTCGTCGTCATCCCTTAGTAAAGAAGAGGAGGTGTCGCTGTCGTAGTAGATGATCTTCTTTATGCGTCGCTTCTTCTTCCCATCCCTCTTCTTGTGACTCGAGCCTGAGTCAGTGTCACACCCGGTTTTAGAAGGCAAACCGAATGCGAACCATGTACGTGCCAGGATCAGCAATTCACGTACAAAGCAGTTACATAACTGGACATCACCACACAGTGCTCAAATAATAACATTAAAAAAGGTATAATAGTCGATTACATCATGATGTCCAAGATATCCACATAGTCTTTAACAATTATCAAAGTGCGGAAAAGAAACGTAGATACACACGACCTACACAGACAGCCGACTAGGGGTTTGCCTCTAACCCATGCCTAGAACTCATCGTACTCTTGGAACTCCTGGAAGTCCTCCTCCACGGCTTCATACTCTCCTAAGCAGTGGTTGCAACGAGGACAACCTGGGGGTTTTGGTGTGTAAACCAAGGGTGAGTACACATCAACATACTCAGCAATATGTCCCGTTTGGCTATAGTGGACTAGCTTTATGTGGAGTTAAGTCAAGCAGTTGCTTTTAGTTGGTCAGGTTATTATTACTAGTAGAAAGCCAGGTTTTAGCATTAACCCAAGTTATTAACCCAATGTACCCTTTCCAAACGGAAAGAATACCACTTACCATTACCATAAGCATAATCATAACCATCATCCTTATCACCACTTGTAAACCAAACATCTCTGATCAAGAATCTCTAATCAATGGAGCTCCCTTGGCCGTTCATAACCGCGAGCACGGCTGATATATCAGTTTTATAACACTCTGCAGAGGTTGCGCACTTTACCCGCAAGCCGTGATTCCCTCTTGCCTTGGGCTGATCAAACCCTTAAACACTACCAAGGTGAATAGGCAGGGTTTCACTACGTAGCCTTTACAAAGATTCCCTAGGGTTGTAGCCGCCCGTTAGGTTTCCTAAATGCACCGCACTCATCCCCAAGGGGCGAACCAACCTTGGCAGTGTGAGCCACATACACCGAGCCCCATTAACGGCACGACGGCGAAGCGAACTACACCCCAGTTTGTCTACTTATTCAGCTAAGGGCGTCCCACTCCACCCTCATGGTTGCACTGTTTTCTCGGGCGGTCATCCAACGAACCAGTCCTTACGAAGAGGCACTCAAGAAACAGCTCGAGTCCCCTTAAATGTCACAGTATCATCATCATAATCAAAAAGGGAAACAACGTATCATAGATAATCTCATCATGTTCATTGATTAATGTGAAGCGCTAGCATAAAGCTAAACCATAATAACCCAACCAAAATAGGTAAACAAGGACAAGATAGACAAGAGCTAGTCAATCCTTAGGTATAAACTGTGTAAATGCGGGGAGTGAATTATAAGAATGAGTAGGACATGGATGGGTCAAGGGACACTTGCCTTCACCAACCAGCTGCTGCTCAGGGTCTTCACCTGCAATTCCTTCAGACTCCACCAACTGACTGTTATCTATACGAGTTCAAACACACATTCCACACATTTAATACAAAAGAACAGTACACCATACAATAGAATGTTATAAATAAACAGACACTCGGCGCGGGGCTCACACCTACGACTAAGCGAGAAAGAGAGAGTAACGGTCGGAGCTACGGTCGAAGAGCGATCACGTCACACAAATATAAATCAAAATACTTGTTTAAACATAATAGTATTAATTTAGCTATCGCGTTAAGCATAGGGTAAAGTCATGTTCCATGTTTAATCATTATGAACAGATCAAGGTAAATTAAAAGGATTGTCGCGCGGTGAAACGCGCGACACAACACTTAAACTAAATTAAGAAATAAACGACTCGTCGCGCGACGGAGCGCGCAACGAGACACTTGCATTAATTATAAAAAATAACGTCAAGCGTCGCGCGATGAAACGCACGATGGCATACGTCATCTAAACTGAATTTAAAATGAAACGTCCCGCGACTGGATGCGCGACGCCACACATTAATTAATCTAAAATTAAACTAATTCGTCGCGCGACGGAGCACATGAATAAAGGTGAATTTAAAATGGATCATCGCGCGGCAAAGCGTGCGACACAATACATCGACTAAACCAAATTTAAAATCGAATAAACCAAAAGCTAAACATCGCACAACCACAGTCACGTGCGCGGAAACGCGCGAGGCCATGCCGGGGGCGCGTGAGGCCGCGCGGGGACGCACAGCCATGTCGGGGGAAAGGGCATGGCTGCCAGGGCGCGAGGCACGGGCCGCGGGGGCACAACCACCGGGCGCGAGGACGGGCGAGGGGCCACTGGGCGCGGGCGAGCCGCAGGGGGGGCGCGACGGGGCTATAGGGGGCGCGCAGGGAAGAAGAAAGGGGAGGGGAAGGGAGAGAGACAGGGAGAGGGAGGGAGAGGGGAGGGGAGCTCACCTTGGGGTCCAAATCCGGCGATCTCTGTCTCCAAAACCTAGGGCACAACGGGGAAGAGAGAGATGGGAGAGAGAGAGGGAGTTGTGCGCGGGAGAATTGAATGAGGGAAAGAGAGGAAAGGGGAGGAGGCGCGCGCATGGGGGGAGGGGCAGGGGCGCCAGGGCCGCGCAGGCCAGGGCCGGGCCGGGCCAGGCTGGGTCGCGTCGCGGGTCAAAATCCCACGACACGCACAACCATAGGTAGGAGACGATCGCGAAACGAAATCCGGAACGAGACTAAGCAAAACACGCGACAAAACACGACATCAGACAAGAAATCCTCCTCGGCATGATGCAACACTCCTGTCAACTTAGGTTTTTGTTCACATGCAATACGGACACCAGTCGCTATACTGCTTTGAAATTGGGAAGAAGGAGCGAAACAGGAAGAGAAAAGAGAGTAATGCCTGAATTTGGTGAGTAAAAAGAAGAAAAAATTGTACCCCCCAAATTCTGGGCGTCACAAACCTATCCTCCTTAAAAGAATCTCGCCCTCGAGATTCAAGGTTGGCCAGCAAAGAGTTCAGGATACTTGGCCATCAGATCATCTTCACACTCCTAGGTTGCTTCTTCCTCAGAGTGGTGACCCCATCTGACTTTGCACATTCTGATAGTTTTCCTTCGGGTGACTCTGTCTGCAGTCTCAAGAATCTGCACTGGCCTCTCTATGTAGGTCAAGTCCTCCTGGACTTCCAGACCTTCCACTGGCAACTGCTCTTCTGGCACACGCAGACACTTCTTCAACTAAGACACATGAAAGACATCGTCCACGACAGACAAATTTTCTGGTAGGTTGAGCTGATAGGCCACTTCTCCACGCTTTGCGAGAATCTGATACGGACCAACATAGTGGGGTGCTAACTTGCCTTTGACTCCAAATCTTCTGACTCCTCTGATGGGCGATACTTTCAGGTAGACAAAATCTCCAACCTCGAAACTCAGCTCTCTTCTTCTTGTGTCTGCGTAACTTTGCTGCCTTGATTGTGCTATCTTCAGGTTCTCCTAAACCATCTTGATGATCTCTTTAGCTTCGAGCAAAATGTCTGGCCCAAACACTTGCTTTTCTCCAAGCTGATCCCATTGCAACGGAGTTCTACAACTCCTTCCATAAAGCACCTGAAATGGTGACATCTTCAAGCTGGCCTGGTAACTGTTGTTATAGGAGAACTCTGCATAAGGTAGCCTCTTGTCCCATCCGGACTGATCTTGCAATGCACAAGCTCTCAGCATATCTTCAAGGATTTGGTTTGTTCTTTCAGTCTGACCGTTTGTCTGTGGATGGTAAGCTGAACTGAAATTCAGATATGTACCCAAGGCTTCATGCAACTGCTGCCAGAAATGAGAGGTGAATTGCGTTCCTCTGTCTGACACTATCTTCTTTGGCACACCGTGAAGACAAACGATCTGGGACATGTACAACTCCGCAAATACTGCACTGCTGTAGCTAGTCTTGACAGGTATGAAGTGGGCTGACTTGGTTAAGCGGTCCACCTCTACCCAAATGGAATCGTAGCCGGCTCGAGTGCGAGGCAATCTGACTATGAATTTCATCCCGATTTCATCCCATTTCCACTTAGGAATTCACAACGGTTGCAACAATCCAGCTGGCCTCTGATGCTCTGCCTTGATCCTTTGACAACGGTCACATATTGCCACATGCTCTGCGATCTCCCTTTGCATTCCGTACCACCAGAATTTCTTCTTCAGATCCTGATACATTTTCTCACTTCCAAGGTGTATAGAATATGCTGACTCATGAGCTTCCTTGAGGATCAACTCCCAAATGGACTGGACATTGGGTACGCACAAGAGGTCCTTGAACCATGCCACACCTTCTGCATCTTCCCGAAAATCTTTACCTCTTCCTTCTAGAATCAGTTGCGGATCTCACTGATCTTCTCATCATTCTTCTGTGCTTCTTTGATTTCCCGCTCTAAAGTGGGCTCTAACTCAACTGTCACTCCTCGCATGTTGTTCAGAAATCCGAGGCTCAACCTGTCAAACTCTTTGGCCAACTCATAAGGCATCGGATGAGCGACCATCATATTGACTTGACTTTTCCTGCTTAAAGCATCTGCCACTACGTTCGCTTTGCCTGGATGGTAATGAATCTCCAATTCATAGTCTTTGATCAACTCTAACCATCTTCGTTGTCTCATATTCAGCTCCGACTGAGTGAATACGTACTTTAGACTCTTGAGGTCTGTGTAGACATCACATTTCTACCCATACAGATAGTGCCTCCATGTCTTCAGTGCATGAACCACTGCTGCCAACTCTAGGTCATGGATTGGATAATTCTTCTCATGAACCTTCAGCTGTCGGGACGAGTAAGCTACAACTCTTCCCTCTTGCATCAACACGCATCCCAAACCAGTGTAACAAGCGTCGCAATACACTGAGAAGGGCTTGTGCACATCAGGCAAGACTAAGATAGGCGTTGTAGTCAATTTCACTTTCAGTGCTTCAAAGGCTTCTTGGCAGCAAAGCTATCATCGGTTTCGCAATCTTCGAAAACCCTTCGATGAATCACCGATAATATCCAGTCATTCAAATAAAGCTCTTGATTCCTCTGGCATCTGTTGGCGCTTTCCAGTTCATAATATGTGCCACTTTCTTCGGATCCATAGGTAATCCATCTTTGTTTATTATGTGACCCAAGAACAGGACTTCATTAATCCAGAACTCGCACTTGCTCAACTTTGCATATAGCTGGTGCTCTCGCAATCTCTGCAATACCATCTTCAAATGATCCTCATGCTCCTCCTCACTTTGAGAATATATAATAATATCATCAATAAATACCACCACGAACTTGTCAAGATAATCCATTAATACATTGTTCATCAGATTCATGAAGAAGGCTAGTGCATTCGTTAGGCCAAAAGACATCACAGTGAACTCATACAACCCATACTTGGTAATAAATGCCATCTTCGGAATGTCTGAGGGTCGAATCCTGAGCTGGTGATAACCTGACCTCAGATCTATCTTTGAAAACACGCTGGCTCCTCTCAACTGGTCGAACAGATCTTCTATTCTAGGCAAGGGGTACTTGTTCTTGATTGTGACTTCATTTAGAGCTCGATAATCGATACACATCCTTCTGGTGCCATCTTTCTTCTCCACGAATAGGACAGGGGCGGCCCAAGGTGAGGTGCTTGGCCTTATATAACCTTTCTCTAACAGCTCATCGATCTGCTTCTTGAGTTCAACCAACTCTGGTCCAGATACTCTATAAGCTCTTTTAGAAATGGGGGCGGTGCCAGGAAGAAGCTCTATGGCAAACTCAACTTTCCGCTCAGGTGGCATACCTGGTAAATCTTCCGGAAACACATCTAGAAATTCTGACACAACCTTGATAGTCTCGAGTGAATCTGGCTCCTTTCTATCAATAGCCATATGATGACAACATCCTTTCCTTGGCTCAGGTGAGACTAACTCAGCTACCACTTCTTCTCCTAGTGGAGACACCAACTTAATTGTCCTCTTATCACAACTAATAATTGCTTGGTACTTATCTAGCCAATTCATCCCTAGGATGACATATATTCCCTGAGTACCCATTACTATGAGATTAGCGGGAAACGCTATCCCCCTTATTTCCACACTTACATTCAAGCGAATGCTATCGTCTCGAATTCTACCACCGGCTGAGTCAATTTGGATGGGTGTTGACATTGTAGTTATTGGAAGATTATGTGCTTCTACCCATGATGCAGTAATAAAATAATGTGTTGCTCTAGTATCAAATAACATTTCTACAATATGGGAGTCGACTGAAAACATACCTACTATCATGCCGGGTGTTTCTTGAACTGCTTCAGCCTCCAAGTGGTTCAGTCTCCCATGATTGTAGCGCGTCTGGGAGCGGTTGCCTGCTCCAGACTGGGGCACATTCTGCTTTGCTGGGGCACTAGGACCTGACTGCTGCTGGGCTGCCTTCTTCGGACATTGCATCACCCAATGGCCTTGCTCTCCACAATGGAAACATGCTCTGCTTCCGCCTTGAACTGGGGCTGCTTGACTGCTTTGGTTGGTTGCTGGGGCGGGGAGGCGAGGTGCCTGCTGATTTTGCCTCTGGAACTGTCCTCCTCCTGACTGATTGTTCTGGCGATTCTGCGGATGGTGCTGAGGGTACTGCCTTTGAAACTGCTGCTGAGGCGAGCGCTGATTCTACTTGAACTGCTGAGGCGAGTTGCCTGAGAAACAGGGGTGATTGTTGCTTCCAGGCTGAGGTCCACTGATCTTGCGCTTGCGATCCTCCGTCTCCTTGCGCTTCTTCTCTGTCATGATTGCTCTGTCGATCAGATGCTGAAATGTGGGGAAGGTATGATTCATCAGCTAATATTGTAGAGGTTCAACTAAGCCTCTCAAGAAGCGATACTACCTCTTGGCATCTGTGTTGACATCTTCAGGAGCATAGTGGGACAGCTGCAGAAACCTGTCTCGGTACTCACTGACAGACATAGGCCCTTGCTTGAGCGCCAGGAACTCCTCCTTCTTCACTGTCATCAGACCTGCGGGAACATGGTACTGACGGAAATTGTCTCTAAATTCTTCCCAGGTGATGGTGTCGGGGTTGGCGTGGGTGGTGAGATAGGACTCCCACCAAGACTGAGCTGCTTCTCTCAACAAATGGGGACCATACAGAACTTTCTCCCTGTCATCACACTGAGCGGTGTGCAACTCCCGCTCCACAGTACGCAGCCAATCTTCAGCATCCATGGGGTTAGAAGAGTGAGTGAACACTGGGGGATGACCTCTCATGAATTCAGCACGCTTGTCTGTGGGCATCTGAGGCATCTGAGGATGAGGTGGGGGCTGATGCTGCTGCTGAATGGCGGCCAGAGTCTGACCAATGGCTTGAACTGCCTGAGTGTGCATTAGGAACATCTGCTCGATGGTCATCGGGGGCGGTGGTGGCAGCTGCTGCTGGGGTGCCTCATCCTGCGGTGCTGCCTGATCCTGCTGAGCACGCCTTCCTCCTCTGCGCCTGTTGTTTGACACCTGCAGAATGCAATCACACATCAGAACTGATCTTGCAACTTGCAGCATAAGAAAAGAGTATAGAATCCTTCCACAGTACTGAGCAGATAAGCATCTTCACTGACTCCTAACACAGGCAAACACAACTTCTCAGATAAAGAGGAAAGTAGAATAAAAGGGCTTCCCAACTAGATAACTAATTTTATTAACATTTAACAGGTAAACCAAAGTGCAGGCGGATACCCACACTTCGGTGACAGTCATTACAAAGATCCAAATCCATCATAGTTCATCATGACAAACATAAAAAACACAGGATAAGCAAACTACCCTGTCTAACTAAGACTAACTAAGGGTAAGACTAATGCTAAGACTATAACTTCTATTTTTAAGCATTAATTACAAGCTCTGACGCTGACGATCTATGGTTCTAAATTCATATTGGTCCTACAGTCGGGGTTACCATAAGCATGGTGTCCACGTTGAGGTGAGAGATACGGGTGCTGAGTCCCGACGGGAGCGGGGGAGCCATCCTCCAGGTGACGATGCTCCGCGCGCTCAGCCCACAGCTGGGCAATCTCAGCACGAGCCCTACTCAGCTTGTCTAACGCATGGTCCAGCTCCGTGTTTAGCACGGCGGCTAGGTTGACTGTGCTACTCAACCAAGGATTGTCCTCACCAACAGGTGAGACAACCACGCCTCTTGTGCTGCCAGATGGACGGCGGGGGTAATACCTCAGGTTAAGACTATCGGCCACCCCACCAAGCATTGAGCAGTAGTGCGAAAGCACACACCGTGCGGCATCCTGCATGGCCACCTCGGCCGAGTCCCGCTCAGAGATAGAGTAGTGCTCTGAGAAGACCTCCGCATCCCGGAGACTGTTCTCCGGATGGTGCACCAAACAAGTCGCCTCCCAGCGGTCCGGGTAAACCCCGCGACTATGCTGGAAGACAACACAACGATACTCGATGGACCAGGTGCACCGATCGAGTGCCTGGCGCAACAGGGTGTCGAGCGCGTCGTGAAAGTGACACCCGCGAGCGGCGTCACGGGTGATGGGTCGAGCAACCCATCCCTCCAGCTCCTGCTCCTCTGAAAGGTCGGTGCTGTGGCTCGAGCTGCTGTCATCACCTCCGTCGTCTGGGTTCCTCCATCAGCTGCTCCAGTGGCCGGGACGCCCAGTGGTGGTGCAGGGGGCGCCTCCAGCGGGGGCACAGGAGAGCAGCTCCTCACAGACTCTATCTCCTGTTGAAGCGAGAAATAAGAGCCCTGCTGCTCCAACTCCTGTCGCCGACGCTCCTGCTCCTCGTGCAGGCGGTGGTGCCGCCTCTCCAAATGGCTAGACTAACCAGCCACCGGACGGCGAAGCGGACGCTCCGCGAGACGAGAAGGCAAGAAAGGAATGATTGACTTCTGTGCAGCGTGTCTAAGACGAGTCATCTACAAAAGACACCGTAAGCATAAGAGTGAGAACAGAGCTAATATGACCAGCAAGTAAACCATAAATAAATAAGGAATTAGAATAAAACAAAATTTTCAGCAAGGTATAATATATATAGTAGAACATAGGTTTGGTCGATATGACCAACTTTTGAAGGGATACCAAAGTCAAGGTGATAATAGGGGTCTATACTCCTTAGAACGACCATTCTACTCTAGGTTAGCGGTTCTACAGTCAGCACAGCTTTGATACCACCTATGTCACACCCGGTTTTAGAAGGCAAACCGAATGCGAACCATGTACGTGTCAGGATCAGCAATTCACGTACACAGCAGTTACATAACTGGATATCATCACACAGTGCTCAAATAATAAAATAAAAGAAGGTATAATAGTCGATTACATCATGATGTCCAAGACATCCACATAGTCTTCAACAATTATCAAAGTGCGGAAAATAAACGTAGATACACACGGCCTACACAGGCAGCCGATTGGGGGTTTGCCGCTAACCCACGCCTAGAACTCATCGTACTCTTGGAACTCCTGGAAGTCCTCCTATACGGCTTCGTCCTCTCCTGAGTAGTGGTTGCAACGAGGACAACCTGGGGGGTTGGTGTGTAAAGCAAGGGTGAGTACACATCAACATACTCAGCAATATGTCCCATTTGGCTGTAGTGGACTAGCTTTATGTGGAGTTAAGTCAAGCAGTTGCTTTTAGTTGGTCAGGTTATTATTACTAGTAGAAAGCCAGGTTTTAGCATTAACCCAAGTTATTAACCCAATGTACCCTTTCCAAACGGAAAGAATACCACTTACCATTACCATAAGCATAATCATAACCATCATCCTCATCACCACCTGTAAACCAAACATCTCTGATCAAGTATCTCTAATCAATGGAGCTCTCTTGGCCACTCATAACCGCGAGCACGGCTAATATATCAGTTTCATAACACTCTGCATAGGTTGCGCACTTTACCCACAAGTCGTGATTCCCTCTTGTCTCGGGCCGATCAAACCCTTAAACACTACCAAGGTGAATAGGCAGGGTTTCACTATGTAGCCTTTACAAAGATTCCTTGGGGCTGTAGCCGCCCGTTAGGTTTCCTAAATGCACTGCACTCCTCCCCAAGGGGCGAACCAACCTTGGCAGAGCAAGCCGCATACACCGAGCCCCATTAACGGCACGACGGCGAAGCGAACTACACCCTAGTTCCTCTAATTATTCAGCTAAGGGTGTCCCACTCCACTCTCATGGTTGCACTGTTTTCTCGGGCGGTCATCCAATGAACCAGTCCTTATGGAGAGGCACTCGAGAAACAGCTCGATTCCCCTTAAATGTCACAGTATCATCATTATAATCAAAAAGGGAAAACAGCGTATCATAGATAATCTCATCATGTTCATTGATTAATGTGAAGCGCTAGCATAAAGCTAAACCATAATAACCCAACCAAAATAGGTAAACAAGGACAAGATAGACAAAAGCGAGAAAGAGAGAGTAACGGTCGGGGCTACGGTCGAAGAGCGATCACGTCACACGATTATAAATCAAAATACTCGTTTAAACAGTATAGTATTAATTTAGCCATCACGTTAACCATAGGGTAAAACCATGTTCCATGTTTAATCATTATGAACAGATCAAGGTAAATTAAAAGGATTGTCACGCGGCGAAACGCGCGGCACAACACTTAAAATTGAATTAAGAAATAAACGACTCGTCGCGCGATGGAGCGCGCAACGAGACACTTGCATTAATTATAAAAAATAACGTCAAACATCGCGCGACAAAACGCACGACGACATACGTCATCTAAACTGAATTTAAAATGAAACATCATGCGAATGGACGCGCGACACCACACATTAATTAATCTAAAATTAAACTAATTCGTCGCGCGACAAAGCGCGCGACGCAGCACGTGAATAAAGGTGAATTTAAAATGGATCAACTAAACCAAATTTAAAATTGAATAAACCAAAAGCTAAACATCGCACAACCACGGACACGTGCGCGGGAACGCGCGAGGCCGTGCCGGGGCCGCGCGGGGACGCGCCGCCGCGCCGGGGGAAAGGGCACGGCCGCCAGGGCACGAGGCTGCGGGGGGCACGGCCGCTGGGGTGCAGGGATGCGGGGCGTGAGGCCGCGGGGTGCAAGGCCGCCGGGCGCGGGGCCGGGCAACCGAGGCCGCCGTGGCGCGGGCGAGCCACCAAGGGGGGCGCGACGGGGCTGCGGGGGCGCGCGCGACGGGGCTACAGGGGACGCGCAGGGAAGAAGAAAGGGGAGGGGAAGGGAGAGAGAGAGAGAGAGAGAGAGGGAGAGGGAGGGAGAGGGGAGGGGAGCTCACCTTGGGGTCCAAATCCGGCAATCTCCATCTCGAAAACCTAGGGCACAACGGGGAAGAGAGAGATGGGAGAGAGGGAGGGAGTTGTGCACGGGAGAATTGAATGAAGGAAAGAGAGGTAAGGGGAGGGGGCGCGGGCATGGGGGGAGGGCCAGGGGCGCCAGGGGCGCGCGGGCCAGGGTCGGGCCGAGTTGGGCCAGGTCGGGCCGAGCCAGGTTGGGTCGCGTCACGTGTCAAAATCCTACGACACGCACAACCACTGGTCCGAAACTGATCGCGAAACAAAATCTGAAACGAGACTAAGCAAAACATGCGACAAAACATGACATCAGACAAGAAATATGCCTCGGCATGATGCAACACTCCTGTCAACTTAGGTTTTTTGTTCACATGCAATACGGACACCAGTCGCTATACTGCTTTGAAATTGGGAAGAAGGAGCGAAACGGGAAGAGAAAAGAGAGTAACGTCTAAATTTGGTGAGTAAAAAGAAAAAAAATTCTACCCCCAAATTCAGGGTGTTACAGTTAGTGGGCTTGTCATCTTTTGGCTCGTTGACATAGAGGGTCTCCTTCTCCTTGACATTGATCACCATCCCCTTACCCTTAGGATCCATCTCTTTGGGCGGTTAGTCCCTTAATGAAGAGTATGGCTCCGATACCAATTGAGGGCACCTAGAGGGGGTGAATAGGTGATCCTATAAATTACAACACTAAATAGTCCAAACTTGGTTATGAAAATGTTAGTAATATTAAACCAAGATGCTATAGCGTGAACTCAAGAAGAGAAACCAATCACGATAAAAGGTGACACAAGAGACACGGTGATTTTATCCCGTGGTTCGGCCAATGCCTACTCCACGTTGTGGCGACCTTCTTCGGTCAAGGATTGCACTCAATCCCTCTCAAGTGATCCAATGATCAAACTTGAGTACCACAGTTTTCTTCCTTAGTAGATGTTTGAAAGGGAAATTGGGTTAACCATTTTCTATAATTAATTTTGGTGGTTGATGATCAACACAAACACATGGACTAACTAGTTTGTCTAAATATTATTTATCTTAGGTGCATAAGGTTCAACAAAAACCAAGAAAGAAATCTGGTTAGGGACACGATCAAAAATGGAGCAAACGACTTAAGTGTGCTAGTTTTTGGCGCACCGGACAGTGTCCGGTGCACCAAGCCGTACAGCAGATGAACTAGCCACTCTCGGGAATTTGGAGATGCGCTCCGCTATAATTCACCGGACTGTCCGGTGTGCCAGCGGAGCAACGGCTCTCTGTGCGCCAACGGTTGGCTCTGCAGAGTGAACAATAATGAACAGTGCCGCATAGAAGTCAGAGTGCAGAAGCCAGAAGGCACCAGACTGTCCGGTGTGGCACCGGACTGTTCGGTGCAGCAAGACGACAAGGCGCTCCAACGGTCAACTGCTCCGAACCCTAACGGTTGTGCTGACGTGGCGCGCACTGGACAGTGCACAGTGATTGTCCGATGGCGCACCGGACTGTCCGGTGCGCCCATCGCCAGCAGAAATCAGCCAACGACTAGAAGTGGTTGGGAGGCTCAAGACACAATCAAAGCAATCAATCCACTCAAAGTCCCAAAATCAACTCTAGTGCATTAGGGCTTGTGAGAGGATCAATTGTGTTCTTTTGTTGCTCTTGTCGCTTGGATTGGCCTTTTCTTTTTTCCTTCTTATTCTTAAGAGACTTGTAATCGAAGCAAGAGACACCTAAGTGTGTGGTGGTCCTTGTGGGGTCTAAGTGACCTGTGAGATTAAGGAAAAGGCTCACTCGATCTAAGTGACCGTTTGAGAGAGGGAAAGGGTTGAAATAGGCCCGATCTTTGAGACCTCCTCAACGGGGACTAGGTTCTTTGGAACCGAACCTCGGTAAAACAAATCATCGTGTTCACTCGCCTTGATTCTCGTTTGATTTGTTTTCCCTCTCTAACGTTTCCTTGCTAGTATTGTTTTGAGTTGGCTCCCATACGTCATCCGCATTCTTTGAGCAAACTCTTAGCAAGAGAAACATTCTTTTGACTTGAATTTAATTCTAACACTAACCCCAACCTTTAGTGTGTGTTTAAGTTTATAAATTTCAGGTTTCACCTATTCACCCCCCTCTAGGCGACTTTCAATTGGTATCAGAACCAGTGCTTCATTAAGAGCCTAACCAACTCGAAGTGATGTCTGGAGATCACGCCAAGAGGGAGATCGTGACTGGTGAAAAGCCCACGAGCTCAAGGAGGACTCTCTCAAGGGAGTCCGGCAACAAGTATAAGGAGGAATCCTCTTTCTCCATCAAGTCACATCGGAGAGGTGACAAGAAGAAGATGAAGAAAGTGGTCTACTACGAGACAGACTCTTCCTCACCCTCCACGCCCGGCACCGAGTCATCGACTACTTCTAAGCGCCATGAGCGTAAGAAGTATAGTAAGATGCCCCTACGCTATCCCCGTATTTCAAAGCGCGCTCCATTACTTTCCATACCCCTAGGCAAACCACCATATTTTTACGGTGAAGATTATTGCATGTGGAGTGATAAAATGAGGCACCATCTAACCTCAATCCATGAAAGTATTTGGGATATTATTGAGTTTGGAGCGCAGGCACCAAAGGTGGGGGACGAGAACTACGACTCGGACGAGGCCGCCGAAATACGGCACTTTAACTACCAAGAAACTTCTATACTCCTTGCCTCTTTATGTCGAGAGGAATATAATAAGGTGCAAGGGTTAAAGAGCTCCAAAGAAATTTGGGACGTCCTCAAAACCGCTCACGAAGGGGACGAGGTGACCAAGATCACCAAGCGCGAGACGATCAAGGGAGAACTCGGTCGATTCGTCCTCAACAAAGTGGAAGAGCTGCAAGCCATGTACAACTGGCTTAAGACCATGGTGAACCAAGTGCGCAACCTCGGGAGCACCAAATGGGATGACCATGAAATGGTCAAGGTTATTCTTAGATCTCTCGTATTTTGTAATCCTACTCAAGTACAATTAATATGTGGGCATCCTAGATACAAGCTAATGTCTCCCGAGGAAGTTATTGGCAAGTTTGTGAGCTTTGAACTTATAATCAAAGACTCCAAACACATTGTCAACTTGGAGCAAGGCGCCACCTCTACACTCGAGGTGCAACCCGTCGCATTCAAAGCGATGGAAGAAAAGAAGGAAGAGTCCACACCAAGTAGGCTTCCAATCAACGCCTCCAAGCTCGACAATGAGGAGATGGTGCTCATCATCAAGAGCTTCCACCAAATCCTCAAGCAAAGGAGGGGGAAGGATTACAAGCCCCGCTCCAAGAGGGTGTGCTACCGGTGTGGTAAGTCCGGTCATTTCATAGCTAAATGTCCAATTTCTAGTGAAAGTGACAGGGACGAAGACAAGAAGGGAAAGAAGAAAGAGAAGAAGAGATACTACAAGAAGAAAGGCGGCGATGCGCACATGTGCTGGGAATGGGACTCCGACGAGAGCTCCACCGACTCCTCCTCCGACAAGGATGCCGTCAACAAGGGCCTCCTCTTCCCCAACGTCGGCCATAAGTGTCTCATGGCTAAGGATGGAAAGAAGAAGAAGGTACACTCTAGAGTCAACCCCAAATATACTACATCTAGTGATGAGGGTAGCTCTAGTGATAATGAGGATGATTTACTTTCTCTCTTTGCCAACCTTAGCATGGAACAAAAGAAAAAATTGAATGAATTAATTGAGACCATTAACGGAAGGATGATCTCTTGGAATGCCAATAGGACTTGCTTGTTAAAGAAAATAAAAAAATTGTTAAGTTGAAAAATGTTTATGCTCAGGAAATAGAAAAATTCGAAAACTTATCTAAGGAGCTTAGCATTTGTCATGATTCAATTTCAAGCCTTAGAACTGAGAATGCTAGTTTAGTTTCTAAGATTGAAAAATTGAATGTTTGCAATGATTCAATTTCCTATCTTAGAGATGAGAATATTAGATTAAATGCTAAGATAGAAGAATTGAATGCCAGCAAACCATCTACATCTACTGTTGATCATGTTACTATTTGTATTAGATGTAGAGATGTTAATATTGAAGCTATGAATGATCACCTTGCCATGATTAAACAACAAAATGATCACATAGCTAAATTAACTGCTAAAATTGCTGAGCATGAACTTGAAAATGATAAGTTTAAATTTGCTAGAAGCATGCTCTATAATGGGAGACGCCCTGGCATTAAGGATGGTATTAGGTTCCAACAAGGGAACCAAAGCAATGTCAAGCCTAATGCCCCCAAAAGATTGTCTAATTTTTTAAGGGTAAAGCTCCCATGGTTCAGGATAGTGAGGGCTACATTTTATATCCTGCAAACTATCCTAAGCATAAGATTAGGAAAATTCATGCTAGGAAACCTCATACTATTTCTCACCATGCTTTTATGTATAAAAATGAGACGTCTAATTCTAGGCATTCCACTCTTGTTAAAATGCCTAAAAAGAAAATCCCTAATGCATCAAATCAACATAACATTTCATTTAAAACTTTTGATGCATCTTATGTTTTAACTAACAAATCAGGCAAAATAGTTGCCAAATATGTTGGGGGCAAACACAAGAGCCCAAAGACTTGTGTTTGGGTACCCAAGGTGCTTGTTTCTAATGTGAAAGGACCCAAGATCGTTTGGGTACCTAAGAACAAGGCCTAAATTTGTTTTGTAGGTTTATGCATCCGGTGGTTCAAGTTGGATAATCGATAGCGGGTGCACAAACCACATGACAGGGGAGAAAAGGATGTTCTCGTCATATGACAAAAATGAAGATCCCCAAAGAGCTATTACATTCGGGGATGGAAATCAAGGTTTGGTCAAAGGTTTGGGTAAAATAGCTATATCCCCTGACCATTCTATTTCCAATGTTTTTTCTCGTAGATTCTTTAGATTACAACTTGCTTTCCGTTTCTCAATTATGCAAAATGGGCTACAATTGTCTATTTACTGATGTAGGTGTTACTGTCTTTAGAAGAAGTGATGATTCAATAGCATTTAAGGGAGTGCTAGATGGTCAGCTATACCTAGTTGATTTTAATGACAACCAAGCTGAACTAGCCACTTGCTTAATTGCTAAGACCAACATGGGTTGGCTCTGGCATCGCTGACTTGCCCACGTTGGGATGAAGGATCTCCACAAACTTCTAAAGGGAGAACACATTTTAGGACTAACCAATGTTCATTTTGAGAAATACAAGATTTGTAGCGCATGCCAAGCAGGGAAGCAAGTTGGAGTCCATCATCCACACAAAAACATCATGACGACTGAGAGGCCGCTCGAGCTACTCCACATAGATCTATTTGGCCCGATTGCTTACATAAGCATCGGCGGGAGTAAGTACTGTCTAGTTATTGTGGATGATTATTCTCGCTTCACTTGGGTATTCTTTTTGCATGAAAAATCTCAAACCCAAGAGACCCTAAAAAGATTCTTAAGACGGGCTCAAAATGAGTTCGGATTAAGGATCAAAAAGATAAGAAGCGATAATGTGACGGAGTTCAAGAACTCTCAAGTTGAAGGATTTCTTGAGGAGGAGGGCATCAAGCACGAGTTATCTTCTCCCTACACACCTCAACAAAATGGTGTAGCAGAGAGGAAAAATAGAACTCTACTGGACATGTCAAGAACCATGCTTGACGAGTACAAGACACCGGACCGGTTCTGGGCGAAGGCAATTAACACCGCTTGTTACTCCATCAACCAGTTATATCTTCATTGAATCCTCAAGAAGGCATCGTATGAACTCCTCACTGGTAAAAAGCCCAATGTTTCATATTTTAGAGTCTTTGGGAGCAAATGCTTTATTCTTATTAAAAGAGGTAGAAGTTCTAAATTTGCTCCTAAAGCAGTAGAAGGCTTTTTATTAGGTTATGACTCAAACACAAGGGCATATAGAGTCTTCAACAAATCCACTGGACTAGTTGAAGTTTCTTATGACATTGTGTTTGATGAAACTAATAGCTCCCAAGTGGAGCAAGTTGACCTTGATGAACTAGATGATGAAGAAGCTCTGTGCGTTGCGCTAAGGAACATGTCCATTTGAGATGTGTGTCCTAAGGAATTCGAAGAGCCTCCACAAGCACAAGATCAACCATCATCTTCCATGCAAGCATCTCCACCAACTCAAGACGAGGATCAGGCTCAAGATGATGAAGATCAAGAGGATGAGCCACCTCAAGAGGAGGACATGGATCAAGGGGGAGATGGAGATGATCAAGACAAGGAAGATGATCAAGAAATAAGGGATCAAAGATCGCCACACCCAAGAGTCCACCAAGCAATTCAAAGAGATCACCCCGTCAACTCCATTCTTGGTGACATTCATAAGGGGGTAACCACTAGATCTCGAGTTGCTCATTTATGTGAACTTTACTCTTTTGTGTCTTCTATTGAGCCTTACAAGATAGAGGATGCATTAAGAGATCCGGATTGCACTACAAGAGAAAGAAGTATTGATGACCAAAAATAGACGACCACGTAAAATATTTGGTCGTAAGGACTGTTGGAGGCACAACATCGCCACATCCAAATGAACCGACGACCAGAAAAAAATGCGATCGTTGTTTTCAAATAAGACTGGTCGCTAATGATGTATAATGGCCATATGTACGGAGAGTGACCGATGACCAAAACTAATCAAAACAAGGCGCGAAAAATTAACAGATTCCCGGGCTTGGTTTCCCTCACACGAAGCATATTTGGTAACTGCTTATATGTAGATTCATTAGGCCCCGATCTCCTCCCATTCCTCTCTTGATCTCCTCCATTGCACAGATTCGAAATTCATAGCAGCAGCAACGGGAGAACCCATCCCTAATCTCTCCGGCGACCAAGATCCTCCCCCTCTACTCGTAAGAGGCAGCAGCAAGCATCTCCCCTCCCAGGTGACCACATCCTCCTCCTTTTGCCCTACTGCAATTTTCTCAACCATCCTTGGTGAGCAGGTCCTCCTCCCATCCGCCCAGAGAAGGCAGCTGCTGGAATCACCTCTCCCAGGCGACTACATCCTCCTCCTACTCCTCTCCTCCCCAGCTGCAGTTCGCACACCCACAAAGGGCACTTTGTTTTGGCAAAGGTGTGTTCCTGCTCTTATTTTCTTTCTAATAAGAAGTAATAATTAGGGTGACTTGTAATACGTAGGTTACTGTGAGGCTTATTGTGCCATTATGTGAAGTTCATATAGGAATTTCTTATATCATGATTAAAGGTGTGCTGCACTCCACAAACTGATGTGCTCCAGTAATTAGATATATTAGGTAAAGCATAGAAGACAAGCATTATAGAAAACTGAAAATTGTAGGCATTTGTGAATTATAGAATTGTAGATAGATCTTTGTTGCAAACTATCTTGTAAAGCCACAAACTGAAATATGTTGTGAAGTTTAATTAGTGAATTACAGATGAATTTGTGTTGAAAAACAATCTATTGCTACAGGTTAGTTCATAAGCAATTTTATTACATTTATGGCACCAAGTAAGGCATGGATGGATCTAGTTGATGATCGGCTTAGTGCTGAATGTTGGGATGCTATGTCATCAAAAAAGGATATTTATCTGAATGGGGTAAACAAAAACTTGGATTATGCATTCAGTAGGACTGGTGATGGAGGTAAAATTAGGTGTCCCTGTATAAAGTGTTGCAATACATACAACTTGTCTCGTGAGGTTGTGTATTCACATCTGATGGCTTATGGAATCATAAGAAGCTACACCTTTTGGTATCATCATGGGGAAATTTTGGGAGAAGATGAGAATGATTTAGAAGTGGAAGATGACGATGAATCTGCTGATGGAATGCAGGAGTTGATGGAGGATCTATTCCCTCAGAATAACCTCCCCGGAAGTGACACAATGGCAGACCCATCTTCTAGTGATTTTTTTTGAAGAGCAACCAAATGGGGAAGCTATGAAGTTTTATAATTTGCTTAGTGACTTGAACAGACCTCTTTATCATGGATCCAATACCACTAAATTATCTGCGCTTGTAAAGTTACTTAATGTTAAGAATATGGGAAAGTGGAGTAATAAGTCCTTCACAGATTTACTAGATACACTTCTGAAGGACTTTTTACCTAATAATTCTACTTTGCCAAGCTCTTACTATGATGCAAAAAAAGACTATTAATGAACTAGGGCTTAGTTACAAAAAAATTGGTGCTTGTAAGAATGATTGTATGTTGTATTGGAAAGAAGAAGCAATGGCTGATTTTTGCAAGATATGTGGAAGGTCAAGATGGAAGCAAGACAAGCATTCAGGTGAAAACAAGCAGTCAGGAAAAGGGAAAAATCCCTGAAAAAACTTTACGTTATTTCCCTCTGAAACCAAGGCTACAACGATTGTACATGTCTCGAAGAATAGCCACTTTCTTGACATGGCATAGTGATGGTAGAGTGGACGATGGAGAGATGCGGCATCCAGCAGATTCCAAAGCATGGAAGAATTTTGATGAGTTGCACCCTTCTTTTGCATCTGACCCTCGTAATATCAGGCTATGCCTTGCTGCTGATGGTTTCCAACCATTTTCTAACATCCGATTATCTCATACCATTTGGCCTATATTTCTCGTCCCCCTGAACTTACCTCCTTGGATGTGTATGAAGCAACATAATGTAATCCTCTCCATGTTGATTCCCGGACAAGAAGAACCTAGGGATGCGATTGATATTTACCAGCAACCATTAGTTGATGAATTGATTGAGCTTTGGGAGGAGGGTGTTGACACATATTATTCATCAAAAAATAAATTTTACTCTCAGAGCAGCCATTCTTTGGACAGTCCATGATTTCCCAGCTTATGCAAATCTGTTAGGATATAGCACCAAGGGAAAGCTAGCCTGTCCAATTTGCCACAAAGAAACTTGTTCGTTGTGGTTACCAAACGGTCGAAAATTTTGTTACATGGGTCATAGACGCTTTCTGCCTAAAGGTCACCGATGGACAAATGACAAAGCCTCATTTGATGGAACTAGAGAAGTACGTAGCCCAGCGGAACCCTTAACTGGAGATGAAGTGCTGCATCAAGTGGACGATCTGGAGGGGATTATTTTGTCCAAGGATAAGAGCAAGAAGACTAAGATTTCACACGATGAGAGGGGGGATAATTGGACTAAGAAGAGTATATTTTTTAAATTGCCATATTTCAAAACACTTCTGCTGAGGCATAATTTAGATGTGACGCATATAGAGAAGAACATATGTGATTGTATTATTGAAACTGTTTTTGGCATAAAAGGCAAAACAAAGGATAACAATAAATCTCGTCTTGATTTGAAAGAAATGAATTTAAAGCCACATTTGCATCCTATTGAAGATGGTGGAAAATATGTTATGCCACAGGCAGATTATGCTTTGTCTCAAATGGATAAGAAATCAGTATTACATTTTTTTAAGGATTTGAAGGTTCCAGATGGTTTTTCTTCCAATATTAGTATACGTGTGAATTTGAAGGAGGGGAAACTTTCAGGAACAAAGACCCATGATTGTCATGTCATATTAAATCATATACTCCCTTATGCTCTGCGTGGATTTTTACCAAATAATATTCATGAGCCTTTACTTGAACTTTCTTATTTTTTCGAGAACTGAACTCAAAGGCATTATCAGTTGAACTATTAGAGCAACTGCAGCCTCTTATAGCCACCACTTTATGTAAATTGGAAAAGGAATTCCCACCCTCATTTTTCGTTAGCATGATGCACTTGCCTATTCATTTAGCTTCTGAGGCTCTAATTGGTGGACCTACAATGTATCGTTGGATGTACCAGTTTGAGAGATATATAAAATTTCTGAAATCTCTAGTTCGAAATATGGCTCACCCAGAGGCATCCATAGCAGAGGGTTATATTGCATATGAGTTTATTACGTTGTGTTCAAGGTACTTGGATGATGTAGAGACAGTACACAATCGACCTGGACGAATCAATGATGCATCAAACTATAAAAAGTTTTGTTTACCAATATTTTCTCGCACGGGAAGGCCACTTGGTGCTCACAAGACTCGAGATCTTGAGTTTCTTGAGTTACAGCAGGCTCATATATATGTTCTCAGGAATTGCGACGAGGTGCAACCATTTATTAGGTAATCCTTTTTGACACATCAGATTTTTACATATTTTCGTTTGACTTCCTATTCTAATGTTGGTGCTGATATTTTTTTTGTGCAGTGAGTACAGCAGCGGTGAGGGCTCTTCATTGCTGCAATTTACATCCTCCTGGAACAATAAGTTTATTGAATGGTTCAGGGAGAAGGTAACATATTTTATTGGGTGGTTCAGTGCTTCAATTCAGACTGTTGACTCTATTCAATGCTTAACTTATATTGTGTATATGTTTGATATACTTTCACCTTGCAGATCCATAATTTGTATGAACATGATACAAGTGAAAAAATGGATGACCTTCTATCGTTGTCTCGGGGCCCTTTGCAAAACACAACATGTTTTGCAGGCTATGACATCAATGGATTCAAATATCGTATAGAGATTCGTGATAGAAATCGCTGCACACAAAATAGTGGGGTGGCTGTTTTTTCAGAAGGGAATACAACTGATGACAATGCTGAATATTATGGTGTATTAACAGAGATAATTGAGCTTCAGTTTCTTGGTGGAAGACGTGTGCCATTATTTCGTTGCAAGTGGGTTGACATATTCAATAAAAAGAGAGGAATAAAGAAGGATACATATGGACTTGTTAGTGTCAATTTTAAGTGCCTCCTTCGAACAGATGAGCCGTTTGTATTAGCTAGCCAAGCTTCTCAAGTCTTTTTGTTAAAGATAATGTGATCAAAGGATGGCACTTGGTTGTCAAAATGCATCCACGTGACACATATGATGTAGCCGACGTTTCAGATGATGAAGACGTTGAAGATGAGGATGCCAATGCAGAGGAAGACACATGATGAATATCCTTCAACCACATCCTTGAGTGGAAATAGGAAATATTGTTATGAATTTTGTTTCCATATCTTAGGATATGAAATCTGTGACCATTGCATCAATATTTGTTTTTATATTGACAGCTTATGTATGAACTAGTTTTTATAGCCGTTTTTTATTGTCTCCTTGAGGTGCAGCCACGTGCCTCCATATAATGCAGCTTATGTATGACCATTGCATCAATATTTTTGTATCAACCACATCCTTGCATCAATAGCCGTTTTTATATTTCTATCTTGCCATTAATCTGTTTTCTTGCTTCTATTCACAGCTTACCATTTTTGTGCATTTGTTATCTATGTAGGATGTAGCAATGCAAAGCAAGTATGGAAATGTGAGATCCCCTCCAAGGTCACACTTCATCAGCCCAGGATTGCTTCGTCAACAACATGCGAAAAGGTCCTATCCAAACCCCAATACAGGCATAGGAACAAACAATGAGAGTTCGTCTAGAAAGCGAGCTATGAAAGCTATGGGCAATGTTAACCAACCAAAAGTAGCATATGGTACTGCATGTTACAGTCATATCGAACATACTTGTAATTTTTGTATGCCAATTTTGAGTTACTAACAATATAGACATTGCAGATAATTTAGAAGATGAATGTGTGAATCTTGAAAGCAAAAAATGGGGACTGAAGATTAATAGGGTCACTGGCGAGCCTATGTATGATACAGATGATGAAAGTGAACATGATTCTGAATATGAAAATGAGTACTCTGAAAATGAGTACTCTGAAGATGAAAACATAGTGAATAACATGACAACAGGGGAGAAGAACTTATATTTTCAAAAAAAAGATTCCTGAATAAGGAGAGACATCCAAAGAAGTCAAAATGTGAGGACTAACTTAGTACATGACCAATAAATTGATATCTCATTTTTTCTAAGTCATTGACAATTGTTCCACATGCCCTGCAGCCATGAACCAGGATGCTCCAACAAGCAAAAGGGATTATTTTGAAGATAGGAGGGACTGTGCCAGAGCATCTAATGCTGAAGACTTAATGAATGCTACAAAAAATGGTGTGCTTAATTCACACACCAGAAGGGATGATTATGAAGAAGGGAGGGACAGTGCCAGGGCACCCAATTCTGAAAACTATGAGGAGGGGAGGGACTGTACCAGGGCATCCAATGCCAAAAACATTGTGAATGCTACAAAAAAGGTATGATTAATTTACACAGTTTTCATTTTTCTCTTTTAGGTATAGGAACACAACTAATAGTTGAAGTATAAATGTTTCAGCTGATAGAACTAAAGAGAAGAGGGGTCGTGGCAAAAACAAATGTAAAAAACTTGCTAAACTAAAGCCTAGAGAAAAAAATTAAAGTAACGTTCTACAACAACCGTGCTCTTTGTACAACATTTGCACGACACATAGGTAGAATCGTTCGTGATCCTAGTATTACCCCTATGAGAGTAAAGAAGTGGACTGACATTACTGAGACATCTCTAAAACATATTTTTGCTGCAGTCAAGGTATGCTTTCATAGTACTATTCCCTTGTTTCATCCTAAAAAGGTAGTACAATTTTGTTCGCTTCGGCTTGCTGATTATCCAGGACAAGTTTGAAAACATGGATGAAAACATTGAAATTGATGTCTACAAAAATGACATCATGGAGCATGCTAGGGATTTGTGGAACAATTGGCGCAGTGACTTAAGTCGACACTATGTCAAGCCGACAAAGAATATGCAGCAAGCCATTAAGAATTGTCCGAATGATTTTGCACAAGCTGATTGGGAGTGGTTGGTCAAAGAGCATTTTTGCAGTAAGGAATTCATTGTAAGTTATCCTATTACTGCATAGTGCAACAATTTAGTTTTGACCTCTGATTATGTTGTTAGCATCCATTTCATGTAATTCCTCATGATATTCTAGGCAAAGAGCAAGAGGAATTCTAGAAACCGAAACAATTTGACAATCCTTCATCACAGTGGCAGCAAACCATTCAGGAAAGTGATTTATGACAATGTAAGGATTTGTTAACCAATCTGAACAACCTAATTAGTTTTTCATACTACTTATCGATTATGATTACATTATGTTGTACTAGGGCGACAAGGATAATAATCCACCAGCTTTGGATGCCTTATTTTTTATGACTCACACAAAGGGTGACAATTTTATTGATTCTGAGTCCTCCAGCAAGCATGTAAGCTTATACAATAATATGTGTTTTTGCTATTTGCTATTGTATCATAATGAAAGCTGCTAAGTTAAGTGTTTATTGAATTCTAGGCACAAATTCAGGAACAAATGTTATCAGATCCTTCTCTTTCTAATGCACAACTTATGGACAAGTGCTTCCCTTCAAAACGGCAGGACCATATCATTGGATATGGTGGTGGAGTGAAAGCAAGACATCTTCGAAGTCCATCTGTTAGTAAGGCTGAATTGTTAGAGAAGCTGAAACAGTCGGAGGATGAGAAACGAGCAATGCTTGAGGAGAACAGAGAGCTTCGAGAAGAAAATCGGGCTACAAATAGTCGTGTAAGCCAAATGGAAAAGGAGTGGGCAGAGTTGAAGAAACAAATAAGTAGTAGTTAGCATAGAAATATTGATTTGAGTAGAGTTTGAGTGATATGAATATTTACAACTTTTATACCATTGGATAAATACGTGATACTGGATTTATTATATGTAATAATCAGATTACCACCGATATATATACAAGCTGCAAATGGTTCATTGGTGCATCTCAATGTGAAATTGAATGGTCATTGTTGTTTAATACAGGGAAGCAGAAAGATATCGTTTATTAATGTTTCATGGGTGTCAGGTAGAAGAATGTAGTTGTTGATGTTTCAAAAATGGCTGGTAGAAGAAATAAATTTGGTCGTTAATGCTCCATACATGGATGTTAGAACTAAAAACTTGGTTCTTAATGCGTCATATGTGGTCGCTAAAGGTTACAAATATGATCGTTAATGAATCATGGCAGCCTGTACACAATTATTAACGATGAAAAATGTCATCGTTATTACGATAATTGTGGTCGTTAATACTGTATAATTGACGACAATCACATATGTCGTCGTTAATCATGTAACGACCGGAATCCTCATGTGGTCGTTATTACAATTAACGACGGGACTTTTAACGACCATCGACGACCACATTTTTGTGGTCGTTACAAACTTTTAACGACCACATATGGACTTTTAACGACCACATATCCCGTGGTTAAAACAGGTTTCTCCTGTTGTGTTGGGTGGTGGCAATGCAAGAGGAGCTCAACAACTTCACGAGGAATAAGGTATGGCATTTAGTTCCACGTCCTAATCAAAATGTTGTAGGTACCATATGGGTATTCCACAACA
Source organism: Zea mays (assembly GCF_902167145.1). Classification (NCBI taxonomy): domain Eukaryota; kingdom Viridiplantae; phylum Streptophyta; class Magnoliopsida; order Poales; family Poaceae; genus Zea; species Zea mays. The sequence goes on along the minus strand of NC_050101.1, from coordinate 36,295,225 downwards.
AGCAAGATGAGCATGGTGTGGTGACAAGGAACAAAGCCAGAGACTTGTGGCCAAAGGTTATTCACAAGTCAAAGGTTTGGACTTTGATGAAACTTATGCACCCGTAGCTAGGCTTGAATCAATTCGCATATTACTTGCCTATGCTACTTACCATGGCTTCAAGCTTTATCAAATGTACGTGAAGTGTGCCTTCCTCAATGGACCCATTAAGGAAGAGGTTTATGTTGAGCAACCTCCCGGCTTTGAAGACAGTGTGTATCCTAACCATGTGTATAAACTCTCAAAGGCACTTTATGGGCTCAAGCAAGCCCCAAGAGCATGGTATGAATGCCTGCGAGATTTTCTTATCACCAATGGTTTCAAAGTCGGAAAAGCCGATCCTACTCACTAAAACTGTTGCACAAGACTTGTTTATATGCCAAATTTATGTTGATGATATTATATTTGGGTCTACTAACAAGTCAACTTGTGAAGAGTTTAGTAGGATCATGATACAAAAATTCAAGTTGTCTATGATGGGGGAGTTGAAGTATTTCCTAGGATTTCAAATCAAGCAACTCCAAGATGGCACATTCATCAGCCAAACAAAGTACATTCAAGACATACTTAAGAAGTTTGGAATGAAGGATGGCAAACCCATCAAGACACCCATGGGAACTAATGGGCATCTAGACCTCGACACGGGAGGTAAATCTATAGATCAAAAGGTATACCGGTCGATGATAGGTTCTCTACTCTATTTATGTGCATCTCGACCGGATATTATGCTTTATGTATGCATGTGTGCAAGGTTCCAGGCAAATCCTAAGGAACTTCACCTTAGGGCCGTGAAAAGAATCTTGAGATCTTTAGTTTACACTCCTAAGTTTGGGCTTTGGTACCCCAAGGGATCTACCTTTGATCTAATTGGGTATTCTGATGACGATTATGCCAGATATAAAATAGATAGAAAGAGCACATCAGGGACTTGTCAGTTTTTAGGAAGATCCCTAGTGTCTTGGGCTTCAAACAAACAAAACTCCGTCGTTCTTTCCACTTCTGAAGCCGAGTACATTGCCGCAGGACATTGTTGTGCACAATTACTTTAGATGAGGCAAACCCTTAGGGACTATGGCTACAGATTGAGCAAAGTCCCATTCCTATGTGACAATGAGAGTGCAAACCGCATGGCAGATAATCCCGTTGAACACAGCCGCACTAAGCACATAGACATCCGGTATCACTTTTTGAGAGATCACCAACAAAAGAGGGATATCAAAACTGCTTATGTGAGCACCTACAACCAATTAGCCGATATCTTTACCAAGCCATTAGATGAGAAAACCTTTAGCAAACTTAGGAATGAGCTAAATATACTTGATTCTTGGAACTTTGATTGAAACATTGCACACATTGTGAGTTTATATACCTTTGATCATGTCTCTTTCATTTGGTACAAATGCATATTTCTTATTCTTCTTGTTCCAAGGCTAAAACTAATGTGTTTTCAAGTATATCTCTATGATTAGTCTTAGATTGAAAGGGAAATGGAGTATTCGGCAAAGACAAGGCTTCCACTCCAACTCTGACGGTATCATTTACCCTTTGCCGCTACTCCTACAACTCTCAATGGTATGAACCCTCATTCGTATTTTTTTACCATTGGGGAGAAAGTATTAGGCCCCAAAGGGAGAGAAAAATGCAAAAGGGCTCTCAAGTTCTCTGTTTTTGTGCTTAATTCCAAAGGGGGAGAAAGAATTAAGCCCAAAGCAAAAGGACCGCACCACCACCATTTCAAAATTTTATTTCCCAAATAAGTATTTCAATTGGTACTTGATCAAAATGAATTTTAAATTGGTAAATGAAGTAAAATTTCTTAATTGGTATCTCATTTGATATTTCAAAACCTCACATTAAGAATGAAAAATTTTCAATTAGTAAGAATTTCAATTGGTATAATTTCACTTCATATCTATTTCAAAACCCTCTTGAAAGCTAAGAGGAGAATTTCATTAAGGGGGAGCTTTTATTTAGTCAAAGCAAAAGCATTTGAAATAGGGGGAGGAATTTCAAATCTTAAAAATGCTTCTTGAAATCACATTATCATACCTTTGACTATTTGCAAAAGAATTTGAAAAGATTTTCTAAAGGATTTGCAAAAACAAACAAGTGGTGCAAATGTGGTCCGAAATGTTATAAAAAGAAAAGCAAACCATGCATTCTTAGTGATACTTTCAATTGGTTTAACTCCAAGTAACCTATGCACATTCATCATAAATGCAAACTAGTTACATTTCTGCACTTTATATTTGCTTTGGTTTGTGTTGGCGTCAATCACCAAAAAGGGGAGATTGAAAGGGAAATTGGGTTAACCATTTCCTATAATTAATTTTGGTGGTTGATGATGTTCAACACAAACACATGGACTAACTAGTTTGTCTAGATATTATTTATCTCAGGTGCATAAGGTTCAACAAAAACCAAGAAAGAAATCCGGTTAGGGACACGATAAAAAATGGAGCAAAGGACTTAAGTGTGCTGGTTTTTGGTGCACCGGACAGTGTCCGGTGCACCAGGCCGTACAACAGATGAACCAACCACTCTCGAGAATTTGGAGACGCGCTCCGCTATAATTTATCAGACTATCTGGTGTGCCACCGGACTGTCTGGTGAGCCAGTGGAGCAACGGCTCCCTGCGCGCCAACGGTCGACTGTGCAGAGTGAACAGTAATGAACAGTGCCGCACCGAAGTCAGAGTACAGAAGCCAGAAGGCACCGGACTGTCCGGTGCAGCAAGACAAAAAGGCGATCCAACGGTCAACTACTCCGTACCCTAACGATTGCGCTGACATGGCGCGCACCGGACAGTGCACAGTGACTATCCGGTGGCGCACCGGACATCGCCAGCAGAAATCAGCCAACGGCTAGAAGTGGTTGGGAGGCTATAAATACCCCCCAACTACCTCATTCACTCCCATCCAAGCCTTCTGAAATCTTCATTCATTGCAAGAGCAAAAGCCCAACACTCCAAGACACAATCAAAGCAATCAATCCACTCAAAGTCCCAAAATCAACTCTAGTGTATTAGGGCTTGTGAGAGGATCAATTGTGTTCTTTTGTTGCTCTTGTCGCTTGAATTGGCCTTTTATTTTTCCCTTCTTATTCTCAAGAGACTTGTAATCGAAGCAAGAGACACCTAAGTGTGTGGTGGTTCTTGTGGGGTCTAAGTGACCCGTGAGATTAAGGAAAAGGCTCACTCGATCTAAGTGACCGTTTGAGAGAGGGAAAGGGTTGAAATAGACCCGGTCTTTGTGAACTCCTCATTGGGGACTAGGTTCTTTGGAACCGAACCTTAGTAAAACAAATCATCGTGTTCACTCGCCTTGATTCTCGTTTGATTTGTTTTCCCTCTCTAACGTTTCCTTGCTAGTATTGTTTTGAGTTGGCTCCCATACGTCATCCGCATTCTTTGAGCAAACTCTTAGCAAGAGAAACATTCTTTTGACTTGAATTTAATTCTAACACTAACCCCGACCTTTAGTGTGTGTTTAAGTTTATAAATTTCAGGTTTCGCCTATTCACCCCCCCTCTAGGCGACTTTCAATGTTTCCCTTTTGTGAGGAATCTCCATAAGTTGGAGCCTCTCACCCTTACAAGATTGATCTCAATGAAAACCACAAGAGTAAGGGAGGGAAAGAAACACAGGCAAGAGCTAGAGTTGCAGCAAAGTCACGCACACAAGTTAAGACAAGAGCACACAAAACACATCACAACAAGTTCACAACTAGACAAGTGCTCAAATCTCAATCGCAATGATCCGGATGAGTGCTTGCGGAGTCTAGGCGTATTATGATGTTTAATGGAGGCTTGGTGTACTGCTCCATGCGCCTAGGAGTCCCTTTTATAGCCCCAAGGCAGCTAGGAGCCGTTGGAGCTCCATTTGGTAGGCAATTCTTGCCTTCTGTCTGTGGGCGCACCGGACTGTCCGGTGCACACCGAACAGTGAACAGTACGAGCACAGGGCATGGCATAGAATCGCCTGATTGGTTGGTTTCCTTTTCTGTGGGGGCACCGGACTGTCCGGTGTGGGGCACCGAACGGTCCGGTGCGCCATATGACAGTTGGCCTTGGTCGACGTGGCAGGTAACCGTTGCACGGCTGGTACACCGGACTGTCTGGCGCCTCGCGCGGACTGTCCAGTGAATTATAGCCGACGTAGCTAGGAAAACCCGAGAGCAGCGAGTTGGGCGGACCGTGCACCAGACTGTCCGGTGCACACCGGACTGTCCGGTGGTTTGCACCGGACCGTCCGGTGCTGCGCAGTCAGCACCTTTTCAACGTTCCTTCCTTTGATTCTTTTGGACTTCTCTTAGTTGAGTCCCTGTCACTTAGACAAGTATGTTTAGCACATAAAATGGTTGACTAAGTGTCTAGAGCTTAACTTCTCAATTGATCCATCTTGAAATTCCTTTGCTCATCATTATGTTAGTTCACATATTATGTTGTGCATCTAATCACCAAAACATTATAGAAATGGCCCAGGGGCACATTTCCCTTTCACATGTCCAACATCTTTGCATGATGTGCATTTGTGTGGACTCACACCTTGCTTCCTTTTATTTTTATCAACATAGCATAGTAATCTTCTACATTTCCCTTTCGAACGAATGTCATTTGGTGGATGGACATGTAGAATTTCTAGAATGGACATCCCAATAAAACTTTCTTGCTCCTCTTGTCTGGTGCGAGATACAGACTGAAATAGCAATGATAGTGACTCCAAACTTTGTATTAAAATGTCCATGTCGTCTTCTGAATTCTTGGGCATTTGAAATATATCTTTGAATTTATTATGGACAGTTGACATCTTCCTTCTCATAACATTTATTATGTCTAAGTGTTAGGGACCATATGAAGCCAAGCCAAAAGGAGCAAAAGAAAGTTGGAACAAAAATAAACAAGCAGGGCTGGACTGGGAAGCACCAGACAGTCTGGTGCCACCCACCAGACAGTCTGGTGACCGTCTGACCGAATAGGCCACTCTTGGGCTTGGCCAGGCTTCCTCGGCTAAAAATCACCGGACAGTCTGCGCGGAGCGCCGGACGGTCCGGTGTGAAGACAACCAACGACTATCTGCCACGTTACCCGCAGCCAACGATTAGATGGTGCACCGGTCAGTCCGATGCCCACCTGAAATGGAAAGTGACAAATCAAGGATCTGTTGATCGTTGCACTATGCAGAGTTCGGTGTGCCACCGTATAGTCCCGTGCACCCGCAGACGGGGAAGGCTAGGAGCTTACAAATGAAGCTCCAATGGCTCCTTGGTCCCTTGGGGCTATAAAAGGACCCCCTAGACACATGAGTTGTAACCCAAGCATACTTTGAGCACACCACAACTCCGAACCTCTGTGACCACGTTGTTGATTTGTTAGAGAGATATTTGAGCGTGTTTTTGAGCTGTGACTGTCGTTTTGATTTGTACGCTCTCTCTTTTGTGTGCGTGTTGTTGTTGTTTTGTGCACTTGTGTGTGTCTCTACCTCTCTCCTTACTCCGGATTTGATTGTAATCATTTGTGTGAGGCGTGAGAAACTCCAATTTATGGAGATTTCTCACAACGGGATATTGATATAAGGAAGACAACTGTGACACTCAAGTTTGATCTTTGGATCACTTGAGAGGGGTTGAGTGCAACCCTTGACTAAAAGAGGTCGCCACAACGTGGAGTAGGCATTGGCCGAAGCAAGGTAAAAATCGTTCTGTCTCTTGTCCATTTTATTTATTGCGATTATTGTCTTCTTGAGTTCTCTACTCACTTGCAATATTGCTCCTAAGTTTAATACTCATCCTAAAGGAGCAATGAAGTGAAGAGTTCTCCTTTTCCTTTCTCTTCTCATCCTAAATTGGTTTCAGTTCTCACTAACACATATTATAAACCGAGTTTGTGTTGTTTAGAGTTATGTTCGCAGGATCACCTATTCAACCCCCCTCTAGCTCTAGGTGTTCTCAAAAGCCAAAAGGCCTGCCCAGAAGAAGCTCTTATACACCATGACTTTCAGCTTAGGAAAACTTCCTTCCCTGACAAAACAGATTAAATTTTCAGCATCAATATATCCAAGCCTTTTCAGAACCTTTTACTCGCTGGGCTTTATGAGATATTGCACCATGTCAGTATAACTAGGCTTGGATGGATGAAGGTCATATTCTTCTTCCCCGGCAACATCATCCCCAGTATCAGAGACATTATCCTCTAAATCCTCCCCTTCTTCGACTGCTTTATCAGTCTCCCCCTTCTTCGTCATAGTTTCTATCTTTTCAAATCCTCTGAAATGGGTTGGGATGGATCCGGATATTTATTCGGATGTCAAATTTTTGGTCTTCTTTCTTCGATTATGAACAAATAACATATAAAATTTGTTATGTAAATTTATATTCTTGTTTTTAGCATTGAGGCTATTAATCTTCACAAAAAATAAACATTAAATTCATTCTATATATTTTTAAATAATTGATATAAAATTCGGATGTCTATTCGAATACGGATTCGGATGTTTTTTCACCTTTTTTGTTGTAGGGAGAAAATAATATACATAAAAAATTATATAAAAATTTATTTAAATACTTCATAATATTCTTAATAACATTGCCAAAAATTAGCTTTAAATTCTATGTATATCTACGCTAAAATATTAGATTTATGATACAATTTGGATGTTTTAGGAACATCCCTAGAAATGGGAACACATGCATACCCTTGCATGACTTCGATATCGGTGACTTCCTCGTCTCTCTGCAATGCTTTTAACGACATTGGTGTCTTTACCTTAGCAATTGTGCTAATCCTCACCATGCGAAGGTTATCCAAGTCTCAAGTTTTCAAAGCTCACTCCACGCAGGACAGGCAAATGAGCTTCAAAGGCAGAGAATTTAATGTCAGCAGGTTGGTGCTAGCAGTATATGTTGTGCGACCCAGCTGGGGCCGACCGAGTTATACAGGTAAAAAAGCGCATAACTCAAGGACTCACCCACCTCTGCTCGTTGTCCTATAGACCGCAGTCGTAGGGTCCCGCCTTGACGCCAGTTGTCCAAGCACGTGTTTGTTGGCCTCATTTTCAATAATGTGCTCGAGGGAGATGTTTTTTGGACCTTCGGCACAAGGCATTCATCTGTTTTGCGGTCTGAGCACGTTATGGAAAAAACGAACTAATCCCAGGAGGGGCTACTGTTGGGGGTAAGCCTTACCGAAGGTCCTCAAAATCATCTAGTCTTAACCATCTTCTGATTTTTTTCAAGAGCAACCAATTTATGCTTGTCGAAGCTCATTAATGCATATTGAAAGGGGAATAGAAGAAGATTCACCTTAAGTGCGTAGGCGAAGCATATTGTAGAGCTCGAAGCAAATAGCAAGAAAACGAAGAAAGGATTTTCCAACATGCACACCAAGACTTCAGAAGAAAAGGACGATGATGCCGTTAGTAAATTTTTCATAGTTGTTTGTAAAGTGTTCGAGGTTGTGGTTGTAATTTCTTACGAAGTTGTATACTAAACTGCCACTATAAGTAGAGGTACAGTGCCATACACAAAGGAGACACTATAGGACGAAATTGCTCCGCCTCTAGAGATACACTGCCTTGTCTCACCTTCAAACTATTGTCACAGCCTTCGAAGATATAATTATAATTACTTGTAATCAGAAGGGATGATAAAAGGAGTGTATCAATGATGAATTGTCTTAAGTATCTTTACCTATCTTGCTTCTTTTAAGTTTGTAAAGATCTTCCTTCAATCTAACTCTCATGGGATAGATTTGAAGGATGAAGGTCTAATACCTTTAATTGTGTTGTCCTGTTCTGGTTCTGTAAAGCCCAAAAATTGGTAGAAAAAAAATGGATAAATAAGTGAATATATAAGTGGATGTTTCGGGGATTCCTTGATTTCCTTTTTATACTCAGCTAATGACATTAAATTATGCAAATAACAAATGAACAAATAAAGAAAAGTGCACCCCATACTGATGTTATGTGATGCATCTTATTTGAATCAAGGAAACATAATTTGAATTGACCTCAAAAGAAAATATAAAACATAGGGGAGAAAGGAAATTTTAATAAAGTTATTCTTTTACACAATATGGAGAATAATAAATAAATAATTTCAGTACAAGTAATAGAATAATTAGAATTTGATTTGATGTTTGAAATCTGGAAATTAAAAACCATAATTTGAATCTAGTTTGAGTTTTGATTTGGAAATAAAACAGAAATTATAAAAGAAAAAGAAAATAAAAAGGGAAAAACTCACCTTGGGCCGAATTCCCCCTGCTCGGCCCACCTCCTTTCCTTCCCCTGCGCGCGGCCCAACTTCGCTCCCGCAGGCGCAACGCCCCCCACTGCAACTGACCAGCGGGGCCCATCAGTCGGTGGCTTCATGCGATAACTGCGCGCGCTCACTGCCTTGCGGGCCCGTCTCGTCAGCCGCTTCCACTGCCGCATCCTTGCTTCCTCTGTTCGTGGGACCCGCGTTGTCAGCTCGACCGTTCACCTCGGAACCGAGCCCGCGACGGAGAAGCGCAATCCCGCCATGGTCGTCGCCGGGAATCTCGGGGTCCTCCCTTCCCCGCCAACCGATTGTCCTCGACGCGGACTCCTTTCCCTGCGCTATAAATGTACCCGTCGATTCCCCCTTCTTCATGGTCCTCTACCGTGAGCGCAGCATTGGGAGGAATCGAGCCGAGCGCCGCCGCTACGCCCCCTCCCCACTACCAGCGCTTGGTGTCGGGCAACTGGGCGGAAGGGTTCACTGGGAGGTGAAGATCGCGTGCGTGAAGGATTTGGTGCTCGGGAAGCCTTGGCGGCGCGGCGATTTCTCACCGTCGTGGAGCATCTGCTCGCGGCCGCAACTCTCCGTGGCCAGGGCGCTTCACGGTGCGATTCTCGGTATGGACCCGTACACCGTGCTCGTCTCTTCCTTCTCAACGTGTAGCTCGGTCCAATTTGTATATGGCGCTCGGGAACGGCCGATTGCATCCTCGCCGGCGTGCTCCGCCGAGCGTGCGGGGCGGCGCCGCCGTGCGTTTGGTCGAGGGAAGAAGAAGGGCCTGTGGCCGTCGATCGCGAAATAAACGATGGAGATTAGATCGGGGCATACCTCTTTGGTGTTTAGATCCCGACCGTTGATCTGACTGCTGGCGGCCCAGATTAGCTAGGCGTACCGCTTTAGGTGATTGGATCTGTGCCGTCGGATCGGTATCCTGCGGATCCAAACAGATCGTGTTCCATTAATCTGTGGCCGTCGATCTCCGATCTTGCGGCCGTTAACGCGTACCGGTTCAGACTTATGTGGATCTAATCGTGGCCCTTAGAGTTGGATCCAATGGCTCAGATTCACCGATACCCTTTCGTCGTGCCCATATTGCTAAAGAGCCCCTCTGTTTATTTAAAAACAACCCGCAGTCCCCGGGTGCTGTTCTTTGAGTCTAGGAAACATTGCGCAGAGCCCCCTGCGCTTTGCAATAATTGAGGCCCAGTCCAGAGTATTATAAAACAAAGAAAATAGTTTATAAATGGATTTTTAATAGATAAATAAATGCTAGAACTTGTTTAAATCATAGAAAATCCATTTTTAGTCCAAATTAATCCATTCCACTTTCTAAAATTTTGTAATTTTATTCTCTACCACCTAGAGCCTCTGTTTTGTCATAAAAACAATTAGGAATTTAATCTCTCACTTAATCCATTTTAAACACATAAAACCTTTGAAAATTCATAACTTCAAATCTATAACTCCAAAATTAATGATTCCTGTTCCTATGATCTTATTTTAATGTGTATATTATGTGTATTTTGTTCTTATGTTTGGTGTAATGTTAATTTTGCCTATACCATGTTTGTTTGAATTGCTACGACTAGCAGTGAGGTCACGAGAATCTGAAGATCATCCTGGTACCTGGAATCTCAAGTCTCAGGCAAGTTGTGCCCTTGATCACTTCTTTTACCCACTCATGTTCTAATTAATCATAATGATCTGCATAGGTTAATTTTGATGGGACCCAATAGGTCACCCTAGTTTGTTTATCCTGAATACCTTGTTTACCCCTGAATCACTTGGGTAGTTCTGCTACTGCTTTATATGGTTTTGGGTTAATATTTCATTTTATCTATGTTCCAGTTATGTTGTTATTTCATTTATGTTCATGACAAGATCATTAAATGTTAATTGGAACATAGAGCTTAACTTGAGAAACACGTGCCACCACAAGGGTTTATGGACGCCCTTGGCTGACTAATTAGGAAAGCTAGTGGAGGACTACCTTACCAGAAAGGGGCAAGGGCAGTAGGGGAGTGGTCAGTGTAGGGAGGCCCTCGGGAGGATTTTGCTGCGATGGCGGTCCTGCAAGGGATTCCTGCATTGGAGCTTCCCATAAACTGTAGCGGGTTTTCTGAAGCTAGTGGAACTTTGTAAAGGCCTCGTAGTGTTACCCTGCCTCGCCTCCTCGGTAGAGGTGTATGGGAAGTCGCGATCTCTTGGCAGATGGGTAACATGACTTGTGGGTAAAGGGTACCACCTCTGCAGAGTGTAAAACTGGTATACTAGCCGAGCTCACGGTCATGAGCAGCTCAGGACTCTCTGATGATTAAATTATGGAACTTAAATTCAATTTGTCATATGCATTGCATCGCAGGTGATGTTGTTGTTACTTTTGTTCTACTACTTAATTGGGTTGGTATTTACTTATACTTAGTAATTGCTAATAAAATTTTGACCAACTTTAAAAGCAATGCTCAGCTCTAACCATCCTCTTTGGTAAGCCTTACACTTCACATGAGCTCCCACCTTTGGCGAGTTCATGCACATTATTCCCCACAACTTGTTGAGCGATGAACGTATGTGAGCTCACTCTTGCTGTCTCACACCCCCCCCCCACAGGTCAAGAACAGGTACCACAGGATGAGGCGCTTGGAGGATGCTGTGATGTGTTCGTGAGAGATCTAGGCCGTCGTCTCCCAGTCAACTTTGGGTTGCTGGATCGTTTCCTCATATGATGTAATTATTTAATTATTTTTGTACAGAACTCCTGTTATATAGTAAAGATGTGACATTCGATCCTGTGCCACTATGCATCATATGTGTGAGACTTGGTCCCAGCACACCTGGTGTTTATGTTCGCGCCCGGGTTTTGGACCCCCGAAATCCGGGTGTGACAGAAGTGGTATCAGAGGAATGTTGACTGTAGGACGAAACCTAGATAGAACTGGACAACCAATACTTACCTACCTTTGCTTATTCTGATTCTTTTCTAAACTTATCTTAATCTTTTTCTCATCTATTTCCGCTTACTCTGATTATTCTTACCTTTTCCTTCTAAAGACAAACTTGGATTTCACACTTTGAAATCCTGTGCTTAAAGTGACTTTTAGGAACAGAAGACCTCATCTTAGGGACAAAATCAAAACTATTTTTGTAAATATTTGTATGCTTGAATGCTTGTTCTTAAGATACTTGTCTGATTTGGAACTTTGTTTGAGTGTGATGGGTTGTGGAGTAATGTCCACAATTACATCTGCATAGGCTTAAATAGAATTCATAAGAAAACTAAGCAATTTAGATTATCCTCCATTAAAATGTATCTATCCCATAGAGATCCCTCTAATCTTAAAAGACTCTCCCATATCTTAATAGATTCATCGTATCTTATAAGATTCCCTCATATCTTACTAGATCCACCTCATCTTAAAAGGTTCTTCTTACCTTAATAAATTCATCTTATCTTGAAGAGATTCTATCTTAGCATAACATATCTAACTAATCTCAAAACATCCTAACATATCTTAATAATACATATTCTACCCTGTTGGACCTATCTAACCTAAACTAGTCTAATCTAGTCATATCCAATCTAATCTAGATCTTATCTTACCTAATGTGACCTGATCTAGGGTGGTCTAATGTTATCTAACTTAATGTGGTCCACTTAAACAGATTAATGACACTAGTAGAAGAGATTAGACCCCACTAGCCATGTATTAACTTAACTTAGCACATTGGATCAACTCAACCATGAGCTAACCCAACCCATAGAGCCATGATGAATGGTATAACCTTTCTATTCCCACCTAATAACAAACAAACTTTTAAACCTACATCTTGTAGTCTATCTCACCCATATATATCTCTCATCTTGACAGATTCCATCTTACCCTTGGATATTCACCTTATACAACTGGTTACCCCAATCTAGACGTAAAACAAAGATTAAGCCCTACTAAAGAATCTTCAGATTATAACCAGCTACTAGCTTATTCATTCCGCTTATTGAATAATTTCCTTTGCAAAACTATTACCATATGCTTCTAACTTTCATGGTCAATACCAGGAAAGGAAAGATTATCACGTAACAGCAAACAGAAATGAATCCTCCAAATCCTCCACCTGTTGAAATCGATCAAGTGGTTGCTTCCCAAAGACTGGTAATACAATAATTAACAGACCTGGTGACCGAGATGCAAAATCAGATAAGACAAGAACGCGAGGAAATACGTCAGGTCCGCCAAGAAATAAGGCAAGCACGGTTGGAGAGACAACAACAACAACAACCTCCACCACCACCACCAGCTCCACCAAGCTACATAAATATAAATTATGATGATTTGTAAGATCTAGATGTTACTTTAGTTAGTAGATGATATGATATTATTTTAGAAGGAACAGTAAGGTCTATCAAACCTATGTGTTGTTAAAGGATTATGCATCATGCCGAGATTTCTTTGTTTGTGCATATGTTCCGAGAACAATATAAGCATACATCCCTTTTATTACTAATCTCGAGGACGAGATTATTTTTAAGGGGGTAGGATTTGTAAAGCCCAAAAATTGGTAGAAAAAAAATGGATAAATAAGTGAATATATAAGTGGATGTTTCGGGGATTCCTTGATTTCCTTTTTATACTCAGCTAATGACATTAAATTATGCAAATAACAAATGAACAAATAAAGAAAAGTGCACCCCATACTGATGTTATGTGATGCATCTTATTTGAATCAAGGAAACATAATTTGAATTGACCTCAAAAGAAAATATAAAACATAGGGGAGAAAGGAAATTTTAATAAAGTTATTCTTTTACACAATATGGAGAATAATAAATAAATAATTTCAGTACAAGTAATAGAATAATTAGAATTTGATTTGATGTTTGAAATCTGGAAATTAAAAACCATAATTTGAATCTAGTTTGAGTTTTGATTTGGAAATAAAACAGAAATTATAAAAGAAAAAGAAAATAAAAAGGGAAAAACTCACCTTGGGCCGAATTCCCCCTGCTCGGCCCACCTCCTTTCCTTCCCCTGCGCGCGGCCCAACTTCGCTCCCGCAGGCGCAACGCCCCCCACTGCAACTGACCAGCGGGGCCCATCAGTCGGTGGCTTCATGCGATAACTGCGCGCGCTCACTGCCTTGCGGGCCCGTCTCGTCAGCCGCTTCCACTGCCGCATCCTTGCTTCCTCTGTTCGTGGGACCCGCGTTGTCAGCTCGACCGTTCACCTCGGAACCGAGCCCGCGACGGAGAAGCGCAATCCCGCCATGGTCGTCGCCGGGAATCTCGGGGTCCTCCCTTCCCCGCCAACCGATTGTCCTCGACGCGGACTCCTTTCCCTGCGCTATAAATGTACCCGTCGATTCCCCCTTCTTCATGGTCCTCTACCGTGAGCGCAGCATTGGGAGGAATCGAGCCGAGCGCCGCCGCTACGCCCCCTCCCCACTACCAGCGCTTGGTGTCGGGCAACTGGGCGGAAGGGTTCACTGGGAGGTGAAGATCGCGTGCGTGAAGGATTTGGTGCTCGGGAAGCCTTGGCGGCGCGGCGATTTCTCACCGTCGTGGAGCATCTGCTCGCGGCCGCAACTCTCCGTGGCCAGGGCGCTTCACGGTGCGATTCTCGGTATGGACCCGTACACCGTGCTCGTCTCTTCCTTCTCAACGTGTAGCTCGGTCCAATTTGTATATGGCGCTCGGGAACGGCCGATTGCATCCTCGCCGGCGTGCTCCGCCGAGCGTGCGGGGCGGCGCCGCCGTGCGTTTGGTCGAGGGAAGAAGAAGGGCCTGTGGCCGTCGATCGCGAAATAAACGATGGAGATTAGATCGGGGCATACCTCTTCGGTGTTTAGATCCCGACCGTTGATCTGACTGCTGGCGGCCCAGATTAGCTAGGTGTACCGCTTTAGGTGATTGGATCTGTGCCGTCGGATCGGTATCCTGCGGATCCAAACAGATCGTGTTCCATTAATCTGTGGCCGTCGATCTCCGATCTTGCGGCCGTTAACGCGTACCGGTTCAGACTTATGTGGATCTAATCGTGGCCCTTAGAGTTGGATCCAACGGCTCAGATTCACCGATACCCTTTCGTCGTGCCCATATTGCTAAAGAGCCCCTCTGTTTATTTAAAAACAACCCGCAGTCCCCGGGTGCTGTTCTTTGAGTCTAGGAAACATTGCGTAGAGCCCCCTGCGCTTTGCAATAATTGAGGCCCAGTCCAGAGTATTATAAAACAAAGAAAATAGTTTATAAATGGATTTTTAATAGATAAATAAATGCTAGAACTTGTTTAAATCATAGAAAATCCATTTTTAGTCCAAATTAATCCATTCCACTTTCTAAAATTTTGTAATTTTATTCTCTACCACCTAGAGCCTCTGTTTTGTCATAAAAACAATTAGGAATTTAATCTCTCACTTAATCCATTTTAAACACATAAAACCTTTGAAAATTCATAACTTCAAATCTATAACTCCAAAATTAATGATTCCTGTTCCTATGATCTTATTTTAATGTGTATATTATGTGTATTTTGTTCTTATGTTTGGTGTAATGTTAATTTTGCCTATACCATGTTTGTTTGAATTGCTACGACTAGCAGTGAGGTCACGAGAATCTGAAGATCATCCTGGTACCTGGAATCTCAAGTCTCAGGCAAGTTGTGCCCTTGATCACTTCTTTTACCCACTCATGTTCTAATTAATCATAATGATCTGCATAGGTTAATTTTGATGGGACCCAATAGGTCACCCTAGTTTGTTTATCCTGAATACCTTGTTTACCCCTGAATCACTTGGGTAGTTCTGCTACTGCTTTATATGGTTTTGGGTTAATATTTCATTTTATCTATGTTCCAGTTATGTTGTTATTTCATTTATGTTCATGACAAGATCATTAAATGTTAATTGGAACATAGAGCTTAACTTGAGAAACACGTGCCACCACAAGGGTTTATGGACGCCCTTGGCTGACTAATTAGGAAAGCTAGTGGAGGACTACCTTACCCGAAAGGGGCAAGGGCAGTAGGGGAGTGGTCAGTGTAGGGAGGCCCTCGGGAGGATTTTGCTGCGATGGCGGTCCTGCAAGGGATTCCTGCATTGGAGCTTCCCATAAACTGTAGCGGGTTTTCTGAAGCTAGTGGAACTTTGTAAAGGCCTCGTAGTGTTACCCTGCCTCGCCTCCTCGGTAGAGGTGTATGGGAAGTCGCGATCTCTTGGCAGATGGGTAACATGACTTGTGGGTAAAGGGTACCACCTCTGCAGAGTGTAAAACTGGTATACTAGCCGAGCTCACGGTCATGAGCAGCTCAGGACTCTCTGATGATTAAATTATGGAACTTAAATTCAATTTGTCATATGCATTGCATCGCAGGTGATGTTGTTGTTACTTTTGTTCTACTACTTAATTGGGTTGGTATTTACTTATACTTAGTAATTGCTAATAAAATTTTGACCAACTTTAAAAGCAATGCTCAGCTCTAACCATCCTCTTTGGTAAGCCTTACACTTCACATGAGCTCCCACCTTTGGCGAGTTCATGCACATTATTCCCCACAACTTGTTGAGCGATGAACGTATGTGAGCTCACTCTTGCTGTCTCACACCCCCCCCCCACAGGTCAAGAACAGGTACCACAGGATGAGGCGCTTGGAGGATGCTGTGATGTGTTCGTGAGAGATCTAGGCCGTCGTCTCCCAGTCAACTTTGGGTTGCTGGATCGTTTCCTCATATGATGTAATTATTTAATTATTTTTGTACAGAACTCCTGTTATATAGTAAAGATGTGACATTCGATCCTGTGCCACTATGCATCATATGTGTGAGACTTGGTCCCAGCACACCTGGTGTTTATGTTCGCGCCCGGGTTTTGGACCCCCGAAATCCGGGTGTGACAGGTTCTCCACAGGAATCCTAACAGGTGGCCAACATCCACATCAATGCATATGGATTCAGGTGAATACGAGAGTATCCAAACAAGTCTTTAGTGGATGAGGATAGGAAATTTTCTATCCCCATAGGGATGTAAACGAGGAAAAATTCTCCTCCAATGTGTAAACGGGGACAAGGACAGGGAAGCATTCCCCATCCTATGTCCCCACACTTGTACGTGACGATGTTTTCCTGTAATAGTTAATGATAAAAATAATTAATTACATTGTCAAGAGATCACTCGTTGTACAAATATGTTCATTTTGATGTATATATGTAATAATTTCCTACATGTGCATAAGTGACAATGTCTTATAGTAACAACAAAAGATGTATGCCCTAATTATAATGTAAACGGGGATGAGGATCCATGTCATGGATTTATTCTTGTGGGAAACGACAATGAGGAAGAAACGTCACTCGTAAACATTTTTCATCGCAGGAATAAGAATGGAGAGCTATTCGTCGACCAGAAATGTTGGTTGCCATCCCTACCTTGTATTTGAGTATCTCCAAGAGACTAGCTAAATAACTCGCCTAACCAAATTTTGGCTACTCAATAGGAAAATAACTCTCCAACAGAGTAGCTATCTGACTCACCAAAGTATCTGTCTTTCCAAATTGAATCTCTCACTAGCCAAATTTGCCTAGACACCTCACTGGCCAAATTAGATATATAGTCTGTTGGAGTGAGATGATATATAGAGTGTAATTTTTATAAAAAAGATAAATATATAGTCAAATAGAGAGAAAAAAATTGAAGAGTATCCCAAAGATACTCTTTTAAGAGCAACTCCAATAGTTCTCTAAAATGCTTTCTAAATCAATAATTTAGGTAGTTGACATAAAAACTTATCTCCAATAGTTCTCTAAATGAACTTCCTAAATTTAGCAGCTTCTCATCTAACCTCATTTCTTCTCCACATTTGACAACTATTTAGCAACTCCTTAAACAAAAATGTTGGCTGCATTATATAGATAATGAAAGTAATTGATGACATTTGTGACTTGTTTTTTGGACTTGGATAAATACAAAACAAAACTACAACCTATTTAGAGAACTATTGGAGAACTCTTAATTTTTTTACTCTCAAAGTTATTTAGTAACTTTTTAAATCTGTGATTTAGAGAGCTAAAATTTACATAACTATTAGAGTTGCTCCAAGGGTAGTTTAGAAAATTTTCTCTAAAATCCCTTAAACCTCGAAGGCAGTTGGGCCGTGACGTGATACCCTGCTCCTGGGTCCCACATGCATGCACCGCGCGGCATCGGAGTCCGGGTCCGCCGCCCTTTCCCCCCGCCGCCGCGATATATAAGCCTTCGCCCTCGCCCTCGCCGTCGCCGCACTATCAACCAAAACCAACGGCACGAGTCCGCGGCGCACGCGGAAGCCGTTGAGCACCTGCGAACCAACGATCGCAACGACCCCACGCCCACCGCCCGATCGGCCACGCCCCCCAGCCGCCGCCACCGGCGGGCACCTGCGACCTGCTTGCCGTGCCGCCGCTACTAGCGCAGTCCCGACCGACCACCGACGAGCGCGCGTGCGTCTCGCCATGGACATGTACGCGAGCGGCGCGATGCTGCAGTACGCGATGGCGACGATCGCCGACGAGGCCGCGGACGCGGGGGACGCGGCAGCCGCACTCGCCGCGCTCTGCGAAGTGCTCGCCGTGTCTGGTTCGGCCTCCATCCTGGCCACCCCGCACGCGGGCCTCGCCACGCGACTGCCGGCCCTCCTCGCCGGCGGCTCCGGCTCCCAGGGCGATGACGTGCCGCTGCTCGCCGCGCGCGCCATCGCCGAGGCCTGCGACACCGCGGCCCAGTGGGCTTCGCACTTCGCGCGCCACGGCGCCGTCGAGGCGCTCTGCGACAGGCTCCTCGCCGACGACTGCGTCGAACTCGCCGAGGAGGTTGGTTAATTGCCTGCTGATACAGCACACTTCTCCCTCGCCTCATTCCTTTTCCCCTGTTACCGAGCCGTGCCGCGCCGTCGTACTTATAAACCCTATACCGATTAAAAACCCTGTCTGCTTGCCTTGATAGTAATACTGTAACGCTCTCTTGATTTAGGTTACTCGTGTACGTTATTCTTAATGATCCATTAATGCAAGTGTCGCGAGCTGTGATTAATCTGTTGTCGGCCGGATTGTTATGCAATGCTTTCCTTTCCATCTATATATATGAGCCCCGTGTAGTCGCGCCGGCTAATGAACCTCACCATCATATGAAGTATAGCTGTTGCCCGTTGGCCCTTGGTTTAGGGTTTAGGGTTTTAGAACTAAAACAGGATAGTTGCGTACTAAAGTTTGGGTTCCTTTACACTCATGCACAACTTGTGGATGCATACATATTTGTTTGTACGTGGTTTCTATTTCGTTCTCGAATATTTGTCGTCCGTTATTTTATTTTAAAACTAAAACGCGACGAATAAAAAAGAAACAGAGGAAGTAAAATCCAACTCTGTGTGCTGTAATAAGCGTCTTCTACCTTCCCTTCCGGATCTTATTTCCACAAGTTGCTGCTAAACATACATCTCTCTTTCCTTTCGCTTCGGCAGTGTTTGCGGGCTCTGAACGCCATATCTTTGGAATGCCCTCACGAGTGCCTCAGCCGGGGAGTGGCAGCTGCTGTGCTGCAGTTCTTCGACTTCTTTTCGACGAGCAAGAAGGTAATGACACGTGAGCGAGTGTTCTGTGGCTTGATGTGCTTCTGCACTGTTCGTCCTCTTGCTTCATATGTGCTGTGCTCACCAACAGTTTGTACAAATGCCTACAGATAGTGGCGTTAGAGATCCTCCTGAACATCTTCAGTGATTATGATGAAGTGAATGCGCCTAAGGCCATGGAGGCTGTGCCTGCACTGTGCAACCTCCTGCAGAATTCTGATACAATGGTAAGTATGATTATATATGATGAAAAGTGTGTGTGTGTGACAAAATACATTCATGTGTTGTTGATCCTTGTGGATGCTAGATTCTTGAATCTGTTGTTTCGTGCTTGGTATCGGTTGCTGATGGTGCTTGTGAAAATGATAAATACATGAGTAAGCTCATCTGTGAAACGAATGTGGTCAAGGCAACATTGACCTTGATGTATAATGAGGGGTGGAAGAGCCTCAGTGATGCCACCTTAAAGGTATGTCTCATCATCCTTCCTTGATTTCGTTGCTATCTTTTAGCTTTCTTGGAACCTGAGGACTCAATGGAACATGTCTGGCAGGGCATTCTGAGGCTGTTTAGAGGTCTTGCTTCTTTCTCCGCAAAGGCTGTGAAGTCTCTCTTTGAATTAAATTTTTGTGTATTGCTCGAGCAGATGATAAGTTATTACAGCTACGTGCACCACGATAGTGATAAGGTACTCTACTTCTTCTCTTTGTATTACTTAGTGTAATTTTGTGGTCATGCACTTGCAGTTGAGGTGCCTTAACTACCCCGTAACGTGCCAAGTTTCACGCGATAATGCTAACATCATGTGTCACATATTTATTAAAAAAAAGTAAATTGGAGTATAGTTGCATTTACTTTTGGAGAGTGCACAAAGGGAAGATCTTTTACATTCAAGCCATCAGTAGTGATATCACAAGATACCAGATATGGATGCCATCTATATGCATGTTATGAAACACCTGCAAATATGTTGGTGAATCTCTTGACTGTTGACATTATTATATTCCCATCCCAACTGCAGGTCCAGATGCTCCTGGAGCTCATTTACCAGCTTATGCCACCTCTTGAAACTTCTGGTCAACATCTCAAATTAGTCACTGCAAAGAAAAAAATCATCATGCGACAACGTAGATACATGACCCAGCTTGCTAGCATCTTTGCCCTTTTAGTACAGGTACGAGGTATCTTTTCAGGACCGCTACGGGAGGACCTCTGGATGCTTGCAGAAGTACATATTTTTCCTTGACATGTGCACTTCTTTTGTCTAATGTAGGTTGCAAAATCTGCTGCACTATCATCAATTTGCTACAGCTGTGTTGTTGTCATTGGCAGCTTTGTTAAATTATGCACACCTAATTTGCTAGTGGAGTTACAGAAGACTGTAAATCTCTCTAGGTAAAATTTCTACATTTTTTTCCTTTTAGCAAGAATTTGAGGTTTGGAATTTTCTGCCTTGTACCATGCATAATGTTCATGTTTATTTTTTGCTTTGTATCAGCTTATTTAATTGTTTGTTGGCCCAGAAAAACCAACACGTCTTATTTGAAACACTCAAAATTTCAAGGATCCTTGCAAAAAAAGATCAGCACTTTTTCTTGGAGAGCTTTACCAAGGAGGGTGTAAAGCATGCAATTGAGTATATCGTATCACAATCAAAAAATAACAGTCACCAGAACATGAAAGAATATTGCCTTTGCTTTTACATGGAAACTTCCTCGACTGTTGAGGCATGCAGCATTGCGAATAATTCTGTTACGGAACTAGCAAAAGAGATAAAGAAAAACTTCTTATCGGTAAAAGGGAGTAACAAATCTCCAAATAGGTTTGGATTTACTCTCAAAAGTGTCAGGGACTTTTTTGCTAGGTTGAATTTATATTCCTCGACACACCTTGCTGAAAATCCTGATAGCTGCAAGCAGTTGTCTGATCTTTCAAGGAGATTATTGTCAGATGAACTGCCAGTTACTTCTAATTTTGAGTTTGTGCAGAGTGGGTCTATCAAATGTTTGTCAGTTTATCTCTCAAACGGGGCATACTGCAATGCAGACCTTAATGATGGACCTGTACTTGAGCAGCTTAGTGTGGTGCATAGTCGGTTGCATAAATTTGCTAATTTGGCTCTCACCCCCTTCAATGAAAGTTCAGCAAATCCACTTGGGATTTTGGTGGAGAAGCTGCTAGACACTTTGCACATGTGCTATGGCAGTTTTCCGGTACTGCTATCTTATGAACAGATGTCACGTGAGGACATGACGATGATTCCGCTGAGATATCCTGAGGCCAAGAAACCAACATCATTGCTATTAAAATTCCATAGGTCGCAGAAGGAGAGAGAATTGTACAACTACAATGGTGTTCTTATTGTCGACCTTTTCTCAACACCAGATAGCACCGAACCAATTCTATTTCCTGAGGTCTTTAGAAGAACTGATCAGGAACCTGCATCCGAGGTATTCATAAACACACAGTTGCTCAAAATATAATTTCCTCAATGTTAATGCAAAAAGTGCGATAATTCTCTTCGACTTCGATTATTTCCTTCTAAGTTTCTCTTGAAATTATTATTATCGTATCAATGCAGTTTATATGCAAATCATATCCATTCAGGATAAATCTTGCATGTTTTGCCTTTTTATTTTCAGTATTGCAAACTTTCATTAACAGTATTTAACAATTTCCCTCTTGTTTCCCATCATTGCAGAATTCCAATCAAGATAAAAATGGTATGCATCCTCTTCTCATGTCGCATTCCCTCGTGCTTTCCTTATTACGTTAGTCTTGCTTGATTGTTGATTATAATAAGATAGGAACCTAAATAAAGTGACTTCTGCGTATCTTCTAGACGATGATGGGAACAAATCCTCAAGACTGGAATTCTTCTACAATGGCGTGACACTCCAACCATCTGTTACATTTTTTGAATCGATTCTCCATCTGATGTACAAGGGACAATCTGATTTATGGATCGACCCATCTTTCTGGGTTCAAGAACACAGCATAACCTATAGGAAAAGAATCAAAAGCAATAAGGAGATCTCGTCTCAGAGTTCCTACTATACTCGGTTATCCTACGTGCATGAAATCCTTCAACGTGCATGGTTAAAGGACCCTTTTTTCACTGCCATACTTAATGGCAAACTTCCTGGCAATCTGGATGTGTCTGACCTGTCATACAATCTCTTATTCATGCTTAAAGTTCTTGAAGGGGTGAACCGTTTTTCATATCAACTCTTGATGGATGAACAGATAAACAAATTTGCTGAAGGTATTCAAGAAGATATCAATGATATTGAAGTGGCAATATGTCCAGTACCACGACATCAGTTCCTCAGTAGTCTTCTCATAAATAAGCTAGAGGTGCAAATGCAAGATGTCTTGTTCGATGATGGCCTCATACCCTCGTGGTGTGTCTATCTGGTCGAGAACTGCCCATTCCTGTTGTCCTTGGACACACGGTGGAAGTACTTCTGCCTGACTGTACATCGCTCATTCTTTCCAGACCAGATTAACCGTTATTATCCACAAACTAAAAAGTACAGGGTAGCCCGAAGTGCTATCATTGAAGGTGCTGTATCAGTGATGACCAATCATGGTCCAAGCAATAGAATCATTGAGGTGGAGTTCGAAGGAGAGATTGGGACTGGGCGAGGTCCAACATTTGAATTCTACTCTACAGTTAGTCATGAACTTCAAAGAGCTGGGCTCGGAATGTGGAGAGGA
The DNA here is from genome assembly GCF_902167145.1 of Zea mays. Taxonomy (NCBI): domain Eukaryota; kingdom Viridiplantae; phylum Streptophyta; class Magnoliopsida; order Poales; family Poaceae; genus Zea; species Zea mays. The sequence goes on along the minus strand of NC_050101.1, from coordinate 36,272,622 downwards.
GACAGCGGTGAACATGGATTCGTTCATGCTCCTTTTGGACTATTTCCAAAGCCGTGGCCACCATCATCACAAGGAATTGATTTTACTAATATGCTACAAAAATTCAAACTTCTAGGGAATCTTGTAGTGAGAGCGGTTCTGGATGGAAGGATTCTGGATATTCCACTTTCTAAAGCATTTTACAAAATCATGCTTGAGCAGGTAGGTAATTCTTCCCTCTTCTATGATGACCCTTCTCATTCTGAATTCCCTCTCTCTTGTTCTAATTATTGTATTTTTGGTTTTAGGAACTCGATATGTATGACATCCTATCATTTGATCCTGAGCTGGGCCGGACAGTAATTGAGTTTCAAGCACTTGTTAGCAGGAAGAATTTTTTGGAAACCTCTTCAGAGGAATCTAACCCTACGGCTGACTTGTCCTATAAAAACGTGAAATTGGAGGATTTGTGCCTTGACTTCACTCTTCCTGGAAATCCTGAATATGAACTTGTTCCTGGAGGCTCAGAGAAGATGGTAACACTTGACAGTTTAGATCAATATGTATCTTTGGTCGTTTATGCCACACTGAAGAGTGGGATTGCCAAGCAGATCGAAGCTTTCAAGTCTGGAATTAATGAGGTATGTTTGTCATATAATGGAATAGAGCTAAATGAGTTTTTTCTCTGCTATGCAAAGAACAAATACAAATTTAGGTTCTACAACTTGCAGGTTTTTGATCTCAAGGCCCTCAAAATGTTTACAGAAGAGGAAATGGAACGCATACTATGTGGTGAACAGGGTGCTTGGGATGTACGTGTCTTTCTGTACTCCCCAAGTCTTGTGCAAACATGATCCTTAAATTGTTCTAATTGTGTTTATGTTTTGCAGTTAAAGAACCTTGAGGATCACATTGTGTTTGAGCATGGCTACGATATGAGCAGTCAACCGGTTATTATTGTAAGTAGTATGCTTATCAGACTTGATATTCCTTGAACTCTACACCAACCAATTAAGATCTCAACTGTAACAACTTGCAGTTTCTGGAGATATTGCGAGAGTTTGGAAGAGAGGAGCAGCGGGCTTTCACACAATTCAGCACTGGAGCCCCTCATCTCCCACTTGGCGGCCTAGCTTCGCTTGATCCCAAGCTCACTGTCGTACGCAAGGTTTGTTAGCATAGCAAATTATACATACCACTAGGGCACAGACCTATTCTTTTGTTGAATACTTATCTGCCATGCATCTTGCCCGACAGCAATGCGATGGCAATGTAGACGACGAATTGCCAAGCGTCACTACCTGCCGGCACTTTATCAAGCTCCCTCCTTACTCCTCGAAGGTACCAAATATGCCTGATATAGACTTTATCAAGCGTCAGTATCTGATGGCAATGTAGACTTGATATACCTGTTTGTTAATCTGTTTTTATTTTTGTGAAGATGTAAAACTAACACCTATTTACCTTTGATATCTGTTTTGATCGCAGGAGATAATGAGAAAGAAGCTCAAATATGCCATTACAGAGGGTCTAGGCCCTTTCCACTTATCATGATAACAAGACTGAGGTCCACCAGATGGTGGAAGAGTAGTGTACATTATTGTAGGAGGAGGTAGATAGCAACTGATTGTTGTACATTTTTGTGAATCACGCGACAGCTCCAGATTTGATGTAAACAGCCATTTAGACCTCTCAGTATTCTGATTTAGCTCTCTTTTTTTAAACTAAAATTTATCTATATTTTTTTGGTTGGGAATCAGATCTAGGCTTGCTCAAGTTTTCTCCACTCTAGTATAATTCTCTACCTAGTGTATAAAACATGCATGGCAACAAATATGTAAATTCTCGTACATTTTGGATGAAATAATATCTATCTCAACTATATTAAAACGCTAGTTTTGATGGGTGTCATTTTTTTACAGATACCCCCTAAAGTTGTACAAATCAACATGTGTCCCCTTTCCACGAGTGATGCGCCCCTTGCCCCTTTTATCGAACCCCCTCTCTGCCTCCCTCCCCACACCCAAAATGCTATTTTCAGAGTTGTTCGAATTAAAAATTCTCTTGATATTAGGGGTGAAAACGGGCGGATACAGACGGATAATAGCTCATCTTGTATCCTACCCTAATGTATTTAAAACGGATTCGGGATCAGATACGGATAGTTAGAAACGGGACGGATACAGGGACCGGATATTTATCCGGGCGGATAAGTGACGGATACGAATATTATTTGATCGGATATCAGATACTTATCAGATAATGCATTAATAGGTTATCATAAAATATTCTTGTTCGACCACGAAATTACAAGTAAATTAATACTAATAAACATTTAATAGAAGATAATCTCAAGTTCCCACATAAAAATAGTAAAGTGAAGTATTGATTATGTTGAAACTTGGATACTTAGAGTGATTTCACGTGTAACTCACGCCATAAGTGGAAATAAAATAGAAGAAACGTTGACATCCTGTGGATTTTATGGTCCCATTATTTTTTATGACTATATGTGACCATATGTTTTACCTTCGTATAATTTCATAGATTTCTGAGGCTATTTGTATATTATTATTATTTTTCTACATAAAATCATCAAAATATAATTAAAATTCATAAATACACTAGTTTTGACCCAAAATTGCAAAAAAGCTTACCAAAACAAATAAACATTCTATTCAAATAAAAACTCAAGTCGCCACATGAAAATGATAAGTGAAATATTAATTATGTTGAAACTTCGATACATAAAATGATTTCACGTGTAACATAATAAGGCCTAGTTTGGATACTTTAGGATTAGAGTGTTTTGGAGGGATTGGAGAGTGTGTAAATCCCCAATAGATCAAATACTCTCTCAATACATCTGACATCTCAATCCACTTCAATCTCACTCATTACTAGAGTACCCAAACTAGACCTAAGTGGGAGTGGAATGGAAGAAACACCAACATCTTGTGGATTTTATAGTCCAAATGTTTTTGAGACATATATGTGGATATATGTTGTGTTCCCGTAAAAATTCATGAAATTTTTAGGCTATTTGGTGTATTATTAATTTCTTGTTATAGAAAATCATCAAAATACAATTAAATTCATAAAAATATTGTAGTATCGACCGGAAATTGCAAATAAGTTACCAATATTAATAAATAGTTTATAAAAAGATAATCCTAAGTCCCCACACAGAGATAATCTTAAGTCCTCACATGAAAATGATAGTCTATTATTTTGATACAAATTTAGACATTATTTCAATGATTTTGTCCTAAAGATATGTTTAAACAAAAATGTGATGTACTACAAAGTTATAGATCTCTTCGAGCTCTACAATTTTCATATAAACTTTATCTTCTTCCGATTTCATATGTAAAAGTTATGATTTTATAACTGAAAGGGAATTAGGCTTACACCTATTTCCTAATTGATTTTGGTAGTTGAATTGCCCAACACAAATAATTGGACTAACTAGTTTGCTCTAGTCTATAAGTTCTACAGGTGCCAAAGGTTCACAATAAGCCAATAAAAAGACCAAGTAAAGGGTTCAAACAAGAGAGCAAAAGACAACCCAGAAGGCACCCTGTTCTGGCGCACCGGACTGTCCAGTGTGCCACCGGACAGTGTCCGGTGTGCCAGGGCACTCGAGGCTGAACTCTTCACCTTCGGGAATTTCCAAGGGTGCTCCGCTATAATTCACCGGAATGTCCGGTGAGTCACCGGACAGTGTCCGGTGCACACCGGACTGTCCGGTGTGACAGCGGAGCAACGGCTACTTCATGCGCAACGGTCGACTACAACGCATTAAATGCGCGCCTGCGCGCGCAGAGGAGCAGAGCACGCGCGGGTGGCACACCGGACAACCTACAGGGTCTGTCCGGTGCACCCCCGGACAGCCAGGCGGGCCCACAAGACAGAGCTCCAACGGTCGAACCCCAACGGTCTGCTGACCTGGCTGGCGCACCGGACTGTCCGGTGCGCCATGCGACTGCAGCTTTCCAACGGCCACTTTATGGTGGTTGGGGCTATAAATACCCCAACCACCCCACATTCAATAGCATCCAAGTTTTCCACCTTCCAACTACTTACAAGAGCTAGCATTCAATACAAGACACACCAAAGAGATCAAATCCTCTCCCAACTCCACACAAAGCTTTAGTGATTAGAGAGAGTGATTTGTTGTGTTCATTTGAGCTCTTGCGCTTGGATTGCTTCTTTTCTTCCTTCATTCTTGTGATCAAACTCAATTGTAACCAAGGCAAGAGACACCAATTGTGTGGTGGTCCTTGCGGGAACTTCGTGTTCCTTTTGATTGAGAAGAGAAGCTCACTCGGTCTAGGTGACCGTTTGAGAGAGGGAAAGGGTTGAAAGAGACCCGGTCTTTCTGACCACCTCAACGGGGATTAGGTTTGCGAGAACCGAACCTCGGTAAAACAAATCAGTGTGTCTCACTCTTTATTCGCTTGCGATTTGTTTTCACGCCCTCTCTCGGACTCGTTTATATTTCTAACGCTAATCCGGCTTGTAGTTGTGCTTAAGTTTATAAATTTCAGATTCGCCCTATTCATCCCCCCCTCTAGGCGACTTTCAATTGGTATCAGAGCCCGGTGCTTCATTAGAGCCTAACCGCTCGAAGTGATGTCGGGAGATCACGCCAAAAAGGAGATGGTGACCGGCGAGAAGCCCGCTACAAGCCACGGGAAGGCTCCATCGGGAGAATCCTACAACAAAGGGAAGGGGAAGGAAAAGGAATCCCCTTCACACAAGTCGCGTCGGAGCGGTGACAAGAAGAAGAAGATGAGGAAGGTGGTCTACTACGAGACCGACTCCTCGTCGTCATCCACCTCCGGCTCTGACACGCCGTCCATAACTTCTAAGCGCCATGAGCGCAAGAAGTTTAGTAAGATCCCCCTACGCTATCCTCGCATTTCTAAACATACGCCATTACTTTCCGTCCCATTAGGCAAACCACCAACATTTGATGGTGAAGATTATGCTAGGTGGAGTGATTTGATGCGATATCACCTAACCTCCCTCCACAAAAGTATATGGGATGTTATTGAGTTTGGTGTACAGGTACCATCCGTAGGGGATGAAGATTATGATGAGGACGAAGTGGCCCAAATCCAACACTTCAACTCCCAAGCCACAACTATACTCCTTGCCTCTCTAAGTCGAGAGGAGTATAATAAGGTGCAAGGGTTGAAAAGTGCTAAGGAGATTTGGGACACGCTAAAGACCGCGCACGAAGGAGACGAGGTGACCAAAATCACCAAGCGGGAAACGATCGAGTGGGAGCTCGGTCGCTTCTGGCATCGCCAAGGGGAGGAGCCACAAGAAATGTACAACCGGCTCAAGACCTTGGTGAACCAAGTGCGCAACCTCGGGAGTAAGAAATGGGATGACCATGAGATGGTGTAATACTCAAAATTGTATACAAGGAATATATAGTGATTTCTTCATTTTATGTGTCTCATTTGCATCATAAGAAAAGAGCCCACACACCATTTAGAGATTAAGTCAAACAAATGATAAAAAAATGCATCATGCTGGAGTTTATATGTTTGTGCATTAAATGAAATAATAATGCTAATGATAATAAGATAATAATTACTAGAAGTTGAATTAAAACCTAAATTAAAATTTGGGTTTTGAAAATGAGAAGAGAAAGTATATAAAAATATAAATAATATAATTATATTTTAAAACTGGTTTTTTTAATTTCACAGAAGTAAAAGGGATTAATGTAGCACAAGCTTGAATTTAAATTTGAATTCAAAATTTAAATTTGGAAATAGAGGAGAGAGAAAGAAAATTAGAAAAAGAAAAGGAAAAGAGATGAGGTCGCCGGTGGGCCGGTGGCGGGGATTTCGGTCCACTGTTTCATTCAGCGCGCGCGCGGCCCAACTTGCCCTCCTTCTGCGTGCGCCGACAAGTGGGGCCACGTTGTCATCCCTCTCCTTCGCAACCGAGCTCACGAAGTCTTCGCCGCAACGACCGCCGCGAGAACGCCGGGCTACTGACCGCCCTCGGACCTCGCCTGCGCCGTATAACAACCCTGGACCCGTCCACGCTAGTCCATAACCTGGAGACCCCAACCGCATCGCAAATCCGAGAGAGAAAGAGGAGAAGAGTTCCGCGCCACCGCGGATTCCATCGACCGCCGTCGGTGAATCCTCTCTGGTCCTCCGGTGGGCGCTACGTGTAGTTCGGGGGCTTGCGCAAGCCATCAAGGAGTATTCTGTGGCTCTGGCGGCGGGATCATCAACTGGACACCCGCGAATTGCTCGCCGGAATCGGAAGAACTCGGTGATCCGTCGGTGCTCCGTGGCCAACCCTTCTCGGCGCTCCAACCTTCGGTAAAGACCCTTTTACCACATTCGCTACCCCCTCGTCTACGTAGTTGTCACACCCGGTTTTAGAAGGCAAACCGAATGCGAACCATGTACGTGCCAGGATCAGTTATTCACGTACACAGCAGTTACATAATATGGACATCATCACACAGTGCTCAAAATAGTATTAAAAGGGAATAATAGTCGATTACATCGTACGTCTGAGACGTCCATATAGTTCTTACAATAAATCAAAGTGCGGAAAAGAAACGTAGATAACTGCGGCCTTCACAGGCAGCCGACTGGGGGTTGCCGCTAACCCACTCCTAGAACTCATCGTAGTTTTGGAACTCCTGGAAGTCTCCTTCCACAGCTTCATCTTCGCCTGAGCAGTGGTTGCAATGCTGACAACCTGGGGGGGGGTTTGGTGTGTAGAGCAAGGGTGAGTACACATCAACATACTCAGCAAGTATCCTGTTTGGCTGTAGTGGACTAGCTTTATGTGGGGATAAGTCAAGCAGTTGCTTTTAGTTGGTCAGATTATTACTTACTAGTAGAAAGCCAAGTTTTAGCATTAACCCAAGTTATTAACCCGATGTACCCTTTCCAAACGGAAAGAATACCACTTACCAGCACCATAGTCATAACCAAAACCATCAATCTCATAACCACCTGTACCAAAGTATCTCTGATCAAGTATCTCTAATCACTGGAGCTCCCTTGGCCGCTCATAACCGCGAGCACGGCTGATATATCAGTTTTCAAACACTCTGCAGAGGTTGTGCACTTTACCCACAAGCCGTGATTCCCATTCTGCCCGGAGATCATGACTCTCCATTGATCACTACCAAGGTGACCCAGCAGGGCATCACTACGTAGCCTTTACAAAGATTCCCCGGGGCTGTAGCCACCCGTTAGGTTTCCTAAATGTACCGCACTCCTCCCCAAGGGACAAATCAACCTTGGCAGAGCGAGCCGCATACACCGAGCCCCATTGACGGCACGACGGCTAAGTGAACTACACCCCGGATCCTCTAATTATTCAGCTAAGGGCACCCCATTCTACCCTCATGGTTGCACTGTTTTCCCGGGCGGTCATCCATAGAACAGGTCCTTACGGAGAGGCACTCGAGAAACCGCTCGAGCCCCCTTGAAGGTCACAAGTACAACATCATAATAAGAGAAGGGAAAACAGCGTATCATAGATAATCTCATCATGTTCATTGATTAGAGTTTGAGCAATAGCATAAAGCTAAACAGTAATAATCCAACCCAAATAGGTAATCAAGGACAGGGATAACAAAAGCTAGTCAAACCTTAGGCATAAATATGTAAAGCGGGAGGTGAATTAAATAATGAATAGGACATAGATAGGTCAAGGGACACTTGCCTCCACCAACCGACTGCTGCTCAGGGGCTTCTCCTGCGAGTTCCTCGGGCTCTTCAACCGGATCGTTCTCTATGCGATTGCAAGCATACATACATTCATCCATTCAAATTGGGAAACAAACAGCACATCATACAAGGGAACAAATAAAGTGAATATGCATCAAGTATGACATTCGATATCGCATTCATTATGGTTAGAAAAGAAACGGGAAAAGGTCTCGCGGGAGGGGGGGTTAAAGCTTATGCACTAATGATTAGTTACAATTGGTTCTAACAAAAGAATTCAGTTATATGCACTAATGGAAACCTAGTCGTTTTTAGTTGATCAACATTGGACTGGATAAACAATTAATTGTATGAATAACTAGCATAACGAAATTCTAAATTAAGTTTCCTATTTCAATAACATGAACAATGATTAACCTACCTAAAATAAAATAAGTAACAGTAATGAAAGAAAATAAATAATAAAAAAAAATAAAAAAAGGGGGGCGGTTGAACCGGCCAGGGGGCGGTTGAACCGGCCCGGGGCAGGGGCGGGGGCGGCCGAGCCGGCGGCGCGCAGGGGTGGTTGGGCAGGGGCGGGCGGGCGGTTGGGCCGGGACCGGGGCGGCCGAGGCCGGGCGGCGCAGGGGCGGCCGAGCCGGGCGGGCACAGGGCAGGGCGTGCGGGGCGGCCGAGCCGGCCATGGCGGCCGAGCTGGGCGGCGGGCGGCCGAGCGGCGAGGGGAAAGGGGGAGGGGAGATGGGGGAGGGAGGAGAGGGGGAGGGGGACCTCACCGGGGGCGGGGACGGGCGGCCGAGCGGCGGGGCGGCCGGGCTGCAGGGGCGGCCGAGCGGCGGGGCGGCGGCTAGGGCAGGGGGCGGCGGTTGGGTTGGGGAAGAGAGAAAATGAGAGGGAGGGAGAGGGGTTGGGGAATTGGGGGAATTTGGGGGGAAGGGAGGGGGCGGTTGGGCCAATGGGCCCAAAGGGGGCGCGCGGGGGGGGCGGCTGGGCCGGCCAGGGGCGGCCCACGGCGCGGGAGAGAGAAAGAGAGGAGAGAGAGAAAGAAAAAGAAAAGAAAGAAAAGGTTTTTTTTCTCCTTTTCGAAATCCGATCTTTCTAGATGAATGCACTTACATCTCTAAGCAATCAAAGAATGCATAGTTCGGCATGGTGCATCAAACAACATAAAGTAATTTAGGGTTTTTCATAACACGGGAAATCCAAGCCAAACCCCGCTATAACTTTGGAAAAGGTCAAGGTTTAGCGAGAGAACGAGAAAAGAAAAGAGTAACGCCTGAATTTGGTGAGAGAAAAGAAGAAAAAATTCTACCCCCAAATTCAGGGCGTTACAGTAGTGCACCATTTTGATTTTAGAATAGTGCGCTAGGGCGTAGTTTGGTCGCGGGCGGCAATGGTGCCGCCGTGCCACAGCCCTGCGCCGCCGCGCTCGCCGTCGGGGTTGGGGGGAGAACTTTGCCGCCGTCAGTTCGGCGATGAACGGCTCGGATTAGACCACACGTACTGGTTCGCTGTGATTGCACAACGACCGTCCGATCAGGATCAGATGGTTATTACTCGCACTGGGGCTCATTAAAGCAGGGACACTGATGGGGGATCCAACGGCTGGGATCAAATACCGATTCATGGAGTGAGTAGGCTGATTTGGGCGCTCGATCTCTGATCCAACGGCCAGAGTCAGCCGATACCCCTTCGCGGGTACTTTTTGTTAAAGGGTCCCCGAGGAAAGCAGTAATCAACCCGCCATCCACTCGTACTGTGCTCTATGTCTTAGAAAACTTACACCGAGAACCCTGTGCTTACCAGAAAATGACGCCCAGTCCAGATAATTAATAAAACAGGGAAAATCATTTAGAAAATAGTTTTAGCACATATTTAAATGCAGAAACTTGTTTAAATTGTAGAAAATTCATATGAACTCCAAATTGAACCATTCCAGTTCCTAAAATTTTGTAATTTTATTCTCTATCATTTAGTGTCTCTGTTTTGACATGAAAACAGTAAGAAAATTAATTTCTCATCTAATCCTATTTTAATCACATTAAACCTTAGGAAATTCATATCTTGAAATCTATAACTCCAAATTTAGTGATTCAGTTCCTATGATCTCATTTTAATGTGTAGATTTTTACTGTGTATTTTATTTGCATGTTTTATGTGATGTTAATTTATGCTATACTATGTATGTATTGTGTTTATGCGAGTAGACGAGCAAGCCACTGTGGATCCTGAGGTTCAACAAGTAGAAGTAGCTGAGCAGGAGCTCATTGAAGGCAAGTTGTGCCCTTGATCACTTACTTTTTCCCAGCCATGTTCTTATTAATTATAATGATCTGCATAGGATAATTTTGATGGGACCCAATAGGTTACCCTAGTTTTGGCTATCTTTATACCTTGTTCACCACTGAATTATTTCTTTGGGTAGTACCTGCTATTGCTTTATGTGGATTTGGGTATGAAGATACTTTATTCATAATTACTCTTTTATTCTCTTTTATTATTACTGTTCATGTTAAGATCATTATGTTAATGGGAACATGGAGCGACCACCCGGGAAAACAGTGCTACCACAAGGGTATAATGGGACGCCCTTGGCTGATTAACTAGGAAAGCTAGTGGAGGTCTTCCTTACCCGAAAGGGGCAAGGGCAGTAGGGGAGTGGTCAGTGTAGGGAGGTCCTTGGTTGATTTTGCTGTGATGGCGGTCAGGCAAGAACCCTGCATTGGAGCTTCCTATAAACTGTAGCGGGATTTCTGAAGCTAGTGGAACTTTGTAAAGGCCTCGTAGTGTTACCCTGCCTCGCCTCCTCGGTAGAGGTGTATGGGATTGGCCATCTCTTGGTAGATAGGTAACATGACTTATGGGTAAAGATGCGCAACCTCTGCAGAGTGTAAAACTGGTATACTAGCCGTGCTCACGGTCATGAGCGGCTCGGACCCTCACATGATTAATTTATGGAACTTAAATTCAATTTGACATTTGCATCGCATTTGGGGTTATTTTACTATTATTGTTCTTTATTATTATTAAGGTTTGGTATTTACTTACACTTAGTAGTTGCTAATAAAATTTTGACCAACTTATAAAAGCAATGCTCAGCCTCAGCCTTTACTTCATTGATTAGCCTTACACTTCATGAATTCCCACCTTTGGTGAATTCATGCCACATTATTCCCCACGACTTGTTGAGCTATGAACGTATGTGAGCTCACTCTTGCTGTCTCACACCCCCCACAAGAGAAGAACAAGTGGTTCAGGAGGAGCCACAAGGCGAGGAGTATGATCTGATCTAGGTGGCGTTTCTTAGTTGACATTGGCGCCAACGATCCTTAGTTCGTTTTATATTTATTATTTTATTTTGTAATAAGTCTTCCGCTATGTAATAAATACTCTGATTATTGTGACATTTATCTCTATACACTCTGTTATTATATATGTTGTCTTCTTGGCGCATGTATGAGATGCACCTGACTTTGTTCCTTAAAGCCGGGTGTGACAGAAGTGGTATCAGAGGAAATGTTGACTGTAGGACGAAACCTAGATAGAAATGGACAAACCCTTACCTACTTATCTTATTCAGATTCATTCTATACTTACCTTACTCTGATTCTCTCTATACTTATCTTGATCTTGTCTCAACTTCTATTGTTCTACTCTTATGATTCTTACCTTTTCTACTCCGAGACAAGATGGATTTCACACCTTGGAATCCTACATTTATGAACTTCTTAAGAGATAGGAGACCTAAGAAAAAAATTAAAATTATTTTCTCTATTAAAAATGTTGGTTGATTGTTCTGATGATCAATGTCTGATTTGCTTCTTTGATTGATTGAAATAGTATAGACGGACATCTTAGCATGTACCACCATAAGGTAATGAATTAGCTTTAGTAGGCAACACACTTAACTAATGAATCCCCCAAAGTAACATGATTCGTAATTACTCGCCTTGTCTACAATCCTTTCTTTCGTACCTTGTATTTCTAACCCTGATGGGCTACCCCTATAGTGTTAGAAGAGAGCACTATAGACGTGATCCTTGGTATGTCATGGTTAAGAAAGGCAAAGGTAGTCTATACATTGTGCTAAAGGAACCATAGAACCCACCAGTTCCAAAGGACAAAGATTTGAAGTTGAAGTTGCAGTAACTACCACCATCAGACTAGCGGCATTCTTAGTCGATGGGAAGTTTGTTGGTGACAACATTCGTGTGGTTAAGGATTTTCCGGATGTCTTTCCAGTGGAGTTACCAGGGATGCCACCAAATACGGAAGTTGAGTTTGTCATAGATCTCTTACATGGAACTGCTCCTATTTCTAAACGGCCATATAGGATGTATGTAGAAGAGTTAAAAGAACTCAAGAAGCACTTAACGAAGTTACAAGAGGCTGGGTACATTCGTCCGAGTCTTCACCTTGGAGAGCATCGGTTTTGTTCGTACAGAAGAATGATGGATTGCAAGGGATGTGCGTGGATTATAGGTCCCTTAACAACGTCACTGTGAAGAACAAGTGTCCATTACCATGCATTAAGGATTTATTTAATCAGATGAGATGTGCAAGGGTATTCTCGAAGATTGATCTCCGATCGGGTTACCATCAAATGAAGATTAGACCATCGGATAATTCCAAGACGGATTTCTTGACCCTATATAGTTTATATGAGTTCACTATTATGTCATTTGGACTAACTAATGCACCAGCCTATTTTATGGATCAGAAGAATAAGGTGTTCATGATCTGGACAGATTCGTCGTGGTTTTCATCACGATATTTTTAGTTATTCCAAGAGTGATAATGATCATGAGGAACATCTGAGATTGGTGCTACAGAAGCTACGAGATAATCAACTCTACGCCAAGTACAGTAAATGCGAGTTTTGGATTGACGAGGTGCCATTCCTTGGACATATTATTTCTAATGGAGGGATATTAGTGGATCCTGCTAAAGTCAAGGAGATAGTGGTGTGAAGCATACCCACTACAGTTACTGAAGTCCGAAGATTCTTGGGACTCGCAGGATATTACCGGAGATTTATTGAAGGGTTCTCTAAGATTGCCAAGCCTATGACAACGCTGTTGGAGAAAGGAAGAGAATTCAAGTGGGATAAGAAATGCCAAGAAAGCTTTGATCAATTGAAGGAGAGATTGATGTCTCCGCCAGTATTGATTATGCCAGATCTACAGAAGGGATTTGACATTTATTGTGATGTATGTGGCCAAGGACTTGGATGTGTGCTCATGCAAGAAGGTCATGTGATTGCCTATGCATCTCGTCAGTTGCGGAAACACGAATTGAACTACCCCACTCATGACTTGGAGCTGGCAGCAGTTGTGCATGCACTTAAGATTTGGAGACACTACATTATGGGAACTAAGTGCCAAGTATACACGGATCATAAGAGCTTGAAGTACATATTCACTCAGAAGGATCTCAACCTTAGGCAACGCCGTTGGTTGGAGCTCATTAAGGATTATGATTTGGAAATTCACTATCACCCAGGCAAGGCAAATTTGGTTGCAGATGCCTTGAGTCGGAAGGAGCATGTTCACTCCGCTTTCGTTGTCCAACTACCTGATGAATTAGCAAAAGATTTTGAGAGACTCAACCTGGGGATTGTTACACATACGGAAGGAATTACCATTGAATTGGAACCTACCTTGGAGCAAGAAATTCGTAAAGGTCAGGTTGGTGATGCTAAAATCCAGGAGATCAAGGATCTAATGACAGAGGGTAGAGGCCCGGAATTCACAGAGGATGAGCAAGGCACGATATGGTTCAAGAATCGGATCTGTGTTCCCGATATTGATAGTCTTCGGGAAACCATATTGAAGGAGGCACATGACTCAGTTTATTCTATTCACCCTGGGAGTACTAAGATGTATCAGGATTTGAAGCAAAAATATTGGTGGTATGGATTGAAGAGAGATGTGGCTGCACATGTGGCTATGTGCGATGGGTGTCAAAGAGTTAAGGCTGAACACCAGAGGCCTGCTGGACTACTGCGTCCACTTAAGATACCCGAGCGGAAATGGGAAGAGATTGGCATGGACTTCATTGTTGGATTACCCCGCACGTCTGCTGGATATGATTCTATATGGGTGATTGTGGACAGGCTAACTAAAGTAGCCCACTTTATTCCAGTGAAGACCACGTATTCAGGAGCCAAGTTAGCAGAGTTGTACATGGCACGGATTGTTTGCCTACATGGTGTGCCAAAGAAGATTGTGTCAGACCGGGGATCACAGTTTACCTCTCGGTATTGGAAGAAGTTGCACGAGTCATTGGATACGAGATTGAATTTTAGTTCGTCTTACCATCCACAGACTGATGGGCAGACTAAGAGGACCAACCAAGTGCTAGAGGATATGTTAAGAGCTTGTGCTCTTAAACATGGTGGAAGTTGGGATAAGAGTTTGCCTTATGCGAAGTTCTCTTATAATAATAGCTATCAGGCCAGTTTGAAGATGTCACCGTTTGAGGCTTTGTGTGGCAGAAAGTGCAGGACTCCACTGTATTGGGATCAAACTGGTGAAAGGTAGTTATTTGGACCTGAGATTATACAAGAAGCAGAGGAACAAGTTCAGCAAATAAGGGAGAATTTGAGAACTGCACAATCCAGGCAGAAAAGCTATGCTGATACTCGAAGGAGACAGCTCGAGTTTAAGGAGGGAGATTATGTCTATTTGAAGGTGTCACCACTCAGGGGTATGAGAAGATTTAAAGTCAAAGGAAAGTTGTCCCCTCGCTTTATTGGACCCTTCTTAATCTTAAAGCGAGTGGGTGAGGTTGCATATCAATTGGAGTTACCGGATCACCTTGCGGATGTTCATGATGTCTTTCATGTATCTCAGCTGAAGAAATGTCTCAGGGTGCCTGAAGAACAGTTACCAATGGAAGACCTTAGTGTTCAAGAGGATTTGACTTATGCTGAGTACCCCATCAAGATTCTTGATACATTGACTCGAGTTACGAGGAATAAGGTTATAAAGATGTGCAAAGTGCAATGGAGCCACCACGGTGAAGATGAAGCAACTTGGGAAAGAGAAGAAGAGCTTCGCATAGATTTTCCTCACCTTTTCTCTAGATCTTCCTAAATCTCGAGGACGAGATTATTTTTAAGGGGGGTAGGATTTGTAATACTCAAAATTGTATACATGGAATATATAGTGATTTCTTCATTTTATGTGCCTCATTTGCATCATAAGAAAAGAGCTCACACACCATTTAGAGATTAAGTCAAACAAATGATAAAAAAATGCATCATGCTGGAGTTTATATGTTTGTGCATTAAATGAAATAATAATGCTAATGATAATAAGATAATAATTACTAGAAGTTGAATTAAAACCTAAATTAAAATTTGGGTTTTGAAAAAGAGAAGAAGAGAAAGTATATAAAAATATAAATAATATAATTATATTTTAAAACTGGTTTTTTTTAATTTCACAGAAGTAAAAGGGATTAATGTAGCACAAGCTTGAATTTAAATTTGAATTCAAAATTTAAATTTGGAAATAGAGGAGAGAGAAAGAAAATCAGAAAAAGAAAAGGAAAAGAGATGAGGTCGCCGGTGGGCCGGCGGCGGGGATTTCGGCCCACTGTTTCATTCAGCGCGCGCGCGGCCCAACTTGCCCTCCTTCTGCGTGCGCCGACAGGTGGGGCCACGTTGTCATCCCTCTCCTTCGCAACCGAGCTCGCGAAGTCTTCGCCGCAACGACCGCCGCGAGAACGCCGGGCTGCTGACCGCCCTCGGACCTCGCCTGCGCCGTATAACAACCCTGGACCCGTCCGCGCTAGTCCATAACCTGGAGACCCCAACCGCATCGCAAATCCGAGAGAGAAAGAGGAGAAGAGTTTCGCGCCACCGCGGATTCCATCGACCGCCGTCGGTGAATCCTCTCTGGTCCTCCAGTGGGCGCTACGTGTAGTTCGGGGGCTTGCGCAAGCCATCAAGGAGTATTCTGTGGCTCTGGCGGCGGGATCGTCAACTGGACACCCGCGAATTGCTCGCCGGAATCGGAAGAACTCGGTGATCCGTCGGTGCTCCGTGGCCAACCCTTCTCGGCGCTCCAACCTTCGGTAAAGACCCTTTTACCACATTCGCTACCCCCTCATCTACGTAGTGCACCATTTTGATTTTAGAATAGTGCGCTAGGGCGTAGTTTGGTCGCGGGCGGCAATGGCGCCACCGTGCCACAGCCCTGCGCCGCCGCGCTCGCCGTCGGGGTTGGGGGGAGAACTTTGCCGCCGTCAGTTCGGCGATGAACGGCTCGGATTAGACCTCACGTACCGGTTCGCTGTGATTGCACAACGACCGTCCAATCAGGATCGGATGGATATTACTCGCACTGGGGCTCATTAAAGCAGGGCCACTGATGGGGGATCCAACGGCTGGGATCAAATACCGATTCATGGAGTGAGTAGGCTGATCTGGGCGCTCGATCTCTGATCCAACGGCCAGAGTGAGCCGATACCCCTTCGCGGGTACGTTTTGTTAAAGGGTCCCCGAGGAAAGCAGTAATCAACCCGCCATCCACTCGTACTGTGCTCTATGTCTTAGAAAACTTACACTGAGAACCCTGTGCTTACCAGAAAATGACGCCCAGTCCAGATAATTAATAAAACAGGGAAAATCATTTAGAAAATAGTTTTAGCACATATTTAAATGCAGAAACTTGTTTAAATTGTAGAAAATTCATATGAACTCCAAATTGAACCATTCCAGTTCCTAAAATTTTGTAATTTTATTCTCTATCATTTAGTGTCTCTGTTTTAACATGAAAACAGTAAGAAAATTAATTTCTCATCTAATCCTATTTTAATCACATTAAACCTTAGGAAATTCATAACTTGAAATCTATAACTCCAAATTTAGTGATTCCAGTTCCTATGATCTCATTTTAATGTGTAGATTTTTACTGTGTATTTTATTTGCATGTTTTATGTGATGTTAATTTATGCTATACTATGTATGTATTGTGTTTATGCGAGTAGACGAGCAAGCCACTATGGATCCTGAGGTTCAACAAGTAGAAGTAGCTGAGCAGGAGCTCATTGAAGGCAAGTTGTGCCCTTGATCACTTACTTTTTCCCAGCCATGTTCTTATTAATTATAATGATCTGCATAGGATAATTTTGATGGGACCCAATAGGTTACCCTAGTTTTGGCTATCTTTATACCTTGTTCACCACTGAATTATTTCTTTGGGTAGTACCTGCTATTGCTTTATGTGGATTTGGGTATGAAGATACTTTATTCATAATTACTCTTTTATTCTCTTTTATTATTACTGTTCATGTTAAGATCATTATGTTAATGGGAACATGGAGCGACCACCCGGGAAAACAGTGCTACCACAAGGGTATAATGGGACGCCCTTGGCTGATTAACTAGGAAAGCTAGTGGAGGTCTTCCTTACCCGAAAGGGGCAAGGGCAGTAGGGGAGTGGTCAGTGTAGGGAGGTCCTTGGTTGATTTTGTTGTGATGGCGGTCAGGCAAGAACCCTGCATTGGAGCTTCCTATAAACTGTAGCGGGATTTCTGAAGCTAGTGGAACTTTGTAAAGGCCTCGTAGTGTTACCCTGCCTCGCCTCCTCGGTAGAGGTGTATGGGATTGGCCATCTCTTGGCAGATGGGTAACATGACTTGTGGGTAAAGATGCGCAACCTCTGCAGAGTGTAAAACTGGTATACTAGCCGTGCTCACGGTCATGAGCGGCTCGGACCCTCACATGATTAATTTATGGAACTTAAATTCAATTTGACATTTGCATCGCATTTGGGGTTATTTTACTATTACTGTTCTTTATTATTATTAAGGTTTGGTATTTACTTACACTTAGTAATTGCTAATAAAATTTTGACCAGCTTATAAAAGCAATGCTCAGCCTCAGCCTTTACTTCATTGATTAGCCTTACATTTCATGAATTCCCACCTTTGGTGAATTCATGCCACATTATTCCCCACAACTTGTTGAGCTATGAACGTATGTGAGCTCACTCTTGCTGTCTCACACCCCCCCACAGGAGAAGAACAGGTGGTTCAGGAGGAGCCACAAGGCGAGGAGTATGATCTGATCTAGGTGGCGTTTCTCAGTTGACATTGGCGCCAACGATCCTTAGTTTGTTTTATATTTATTATTTTATTTTGTAATAAGTCTTCCGCTATGTAATAAATACTCTGATTATTGTGACATTTATCTCTATACACTCTGTTATTATATATGTTGTCTTCTTGGCGCATGTATGAGATGCACCTGACTTTGTTCCTTAAAGCCGGGTGTGACAGATGGTTAAGGTTATTATTAGATCACTTGTTTTCCTTAACCCTACTCAAGTTCAATTAATTCGTAGTAATCCTAGATATACACTAATGACTCCCGAGGAAGTGATAGGAAACTTTGTGAGCTTTGAATTGATGATCAAAGGCTCAAAGAAAATTAACGAGCTAGATGGCCCCTCCACACCCGAAGCTCAACCGGTAGCATTCAAGGCAACGGAAGAGAAGAAGGAGGAGTCTACATCAAGTAGACAACCAATCGACGCCTCAAAGCTTGACAATGAGGAGATGACGCTCATCATCAAGAGCTTCCGCCAAATCCTCAAGCAAAGGAGGGGAAAGGACTACAAATCCCGCTCCAAGAAAGTTTGCTACAAATGTGGTAAGCCCGGTCATTTTATTGCAAAATGTCCATTATCTAGTGATAGTGACAGGGGCGACGATAAGAAGGGGAGAAGAAAGGAGAAGAAGAGGTATTACAAGAAGAAGGGCGGCGATGCCCATGTTTGTCGGGAATGGGACTCCGACGAGAGCTCTACCGACTCCTCCGACGAGGACGCCGCAAACATCGCCGTCACCAAGGGTATTCTCTTCCCCAACGTCGGCCACAAGTGCCTCATGGCAAAGGATGGCAAAAGGAAGAAGGTAAAATCAAAATCCTCCACCAAATATGAAACCTCTAGTGATGAGGATAATGCTAGTGATGAGGAGGATAATTTGCGCACCCTTTTTGCCAACCTTAACATGCAACAAAAAGAAAAGTTGAATGAATTAATTAGTGCTATTCATGAGAAGGATGATCTCTTGGACTCTCAAGAGGACTTCCTAATTAAGGAAAATAAGAAGCATGTTAAGGTGAAAAATGCTTATGCTCTAGAAGTAGAAAAATGTGAAAAATTATCTAGTGAGCTAAGCCCCTGCCATGATACTATTACCAATCTTAGAAATGAAAATGCTAAACTTATTACTAAGGTTGATTCTAATATTTGTGATGATTCAATTTCCAATCTTAGAAATGATAATGCCAATTTGCTTGCTAAGATTGAAGAATTGAATATCTCTCTTGCTAGCCTTAGAGATGAAAATGAAAAATTAATTGCTAAGGCTAAAGATTTTGATATTTGCAATATTACTATTTCTAACCTTAAAAGTGAAAATGATATATTACATGCTAAGGTTGTAGAATTAAAATCTTGCAAACCCTCTACATTTACCGTTGAGCATACTTCCACTTGTACTAGATGTAGAGATATTAATGTTGATGCTATTCATGATCACCTAGCTTTAATTAAGAAACAAAATGATCACATAGCTCAACTTAATGCTAAGATTAATGAGCATGACTTAGAAAATGAAAAATTTAAATTTGCTAGAAGCATGCTCTATAATGGGAGACGCCCTGGCATCAAGGACGACATTGGCTTCCAAAAGGGGTACAATGTCAAACTTAATGCCCCTCCTAAAAGATTATCTAATTTTGTTAAGGGCAAGGCTCCCATGCCTCAGGATAACGAGGGTTACATTTTGTACCCTGCCGGTTATCCCGAGAGCAAAATTAGGAGAATTCATTCTAGGAAGTCTCACTCTGGCCCTAACCATGCTTTTATGTATAAGGGTGAGACATCTAGTTCTAGGCAATCAACCCATGCAAAATTGCCTAAGAAGAAAACTCCTAATGCATCAAATAAACCTAGCATCTCATTTAAAACATTTGATGCATCTTATGTTTTAACTAACAAATCCGGCAAGGTAGTTGTCAAATATGTTGGGGGCAAACACAAGGGATCAAAGACTTGAGTTTGGGTACCCAAAGTTCTTGTATCTAATGCCAAAGGACCCAAAACCATTTGGGTACCTAAAGTCAAGAACTAAACTTGTTTTGTAGGTTTATGCATCCGGGGGCTCAAGTTGGATCATCGATAGCGGGTGCACAAACCACATGACAGGGGAGAAGAAGATGTTCTCCTCCTACGAGAAAAACCAAGATCCCCAACGAGCTATCACATTCGGGGATGGAAATCAAGGTTTGGTCAAAGGATTGGGTAAAATTGCTATATCTCCTGACCATTCTATTTCCAATGTTTTTCTTATAGATTCTTTAGATTACAACTTGCTTTCAGTTTCTCAATTATGCAAAATGGGCTACAACTGTCTTTTCACAGATGTAGGTGTTACTGTCTTTAGAAGGAGTGATGATTCAATAGCATTTAAGGGAGTGTTAGAGGGTCAGCTATACTTAGTAGATTTTGATAGAGCTGAACTCGACACTTGCTTAATTGCTAAGACTAACATGGGCTGGCTCTGGCATCGCCGACTAGCACATGTTGGAATGAAGAATCTTCACAAACTTCTAAAGGGAGAACACATTTTGGGACTAACAAATGTTCATTTTGAGAAAGACAGGATTTGTAGCGCATGTCAGGCAGGGAAGCAAGTTGGTGTTCACCATCCACACAAGAACATCATGACGACTGACAGGCCACTCGAGCTCCTACACATGGACCTATTCGGCCCGATAGCTTATATAAGCATCGGCGGGAGTAAGTACTGTCTAGTTATTGTGGATGACTATTCTCGCTTCACTTGGGTGTTCTTTTTGCTGGAAAAATCTCATACCCAAGAAACCTTAAAGGGATTCTTGAGATGGGCTAATGAGTTCGGCTTAAGGATCAAGAAAATTAGAAGCGACAACGGGACGGAGTTCAAGAACTCTCAAATTGAAGGCTTCCTTGAGGAGGAGGGCATCAAGCATGAGTTCTCTTCTCCCTACACCCCACAACAAAATGGTGTAGTGGAGAGGAAGAATAGAACTCTATTGGACATGGCAAGAACCATGCTTGATGAGTACAAGACTTCGGATCGGTTTTGGGCTGAGGCGGTCAACACCGCTGCTACGCCATCAACCGGTTGTATCTACACCGAATCCTCAAGAAGACATCCTATGAACTCCTAACCGGTAAAAAGCCCAATATTTCATATTTTAGAGTCTTTGGTAGCAAATGCTTTATTCTTGTTAAAAGAGGTAGAAAATCTAAATTAGCTCCTAAGACAGTAGAAGGCTTTTTACTAGGATATGATTCAAACACAAGGGCATATAGAGTCTTTAACAAGTCCTTAGGACTAGTTGAAGTTTCTTGTGACGTTGTGTTTGATGAGACTAACGGCTCTCAAGTAGAGCAAGTTGATCTTGATGAGATAGGTGATGAAGAGGCTCCGTGCATCGCGCTAAGGAACATGTCCATTGGGGATGTGTGTCCTAAGGAAACCGAAGAGCCTCCAAATACACAAGATCAACCATCCTCCTCCACGCAAGCATCTACACCAACTCAAAATGAGGATGAGGCTCAAGTTGATGAAGGAGAAGATCAAAGAGATGAGCCATCTCAAGATGACGACAATGATCAAGGGGGGGATGCAAATGATCAAGACAAGGAGGATGAAGAACCAAGGCCGCCACACCCAAGAGTCCACCAAGCAATCCAACGAGATCACCCCGTCGACACCATCCTCGGCAACATTCATAAGGGGGTAACCACTAGATCTCGTGTTGCACATTTTTGTGAGCATTACTCTTTTGTTTCCTCTATTGAGCCACACAGGGTAGAGGAAGCACTACAAGATTCGGATTGGGTGGTGGCGATGCAAGAGGAACTCAACAACTTCACTAGAAACGAGGTATGGCATTTAGTTCCACGTCCTAATCAAAATGTTGTAGGAACCAAGTGGGTTTTCCGCAACAAGCAAGACGAGCATGGTGTGGTGACAAGGAACAAAGCCCGACTTGTGGCCAAGAGATATTCACAAGTCGAAGGTTTGGATTTCGGTGAAACCTATGCACCCGTAGCTAGGCTTGAGTCAATTCGTATATTACTTGCCTATGCTACTTACCATGGCTTTAAGCTTTATCAAATGGACGTGAAAAGTGCCTTCCTCAATGGACCAATCAAGGAAGAGGTCTATGTTGAGCAACCTCCCGGCTTTGAAGATAGTGAGTACCCTAACTATGTTTATAAACTCTCTAAGGCGCTTTATGGGCTCAAGCAAGCCCCAAGAGCATGGTATGAATGCCTAAGAGATTTTCTTATCACTAATGGCTTCAAAGTCAGAAAGGCCGATCCTACTTTATTTACTAAAACTCTTGACAATGATTTGTTTGTATGCCAAATTTGTGTTGATGATATCATATTTGGGTCTACTAACGAATCTACATGTGAAGAATTTAGTAGGATCATGACACAAAAATTCGAGATGTCTATGATGGGGGAGTTGAAGTACTTCTAGGGATTTCAAGTGAAGCAACTCCAAGAGGGCACCTTCATTAGCCAAACGAAGTATATTCAAGACATTCTAAACAAGTTTGGAATGAAGGATGCCAAACCCATCAAGACTCCCATGGGAACCAATGGGCATCTCGACCTCGACACGGGAGGTAAATCCGTCGATCAAAAGGTATATCGGTCGATGATAGGCTCTTTACTCTATTTATGTGCATCACGACCGGATATAATGCTTTCCGTATGCATGTGTGCAAGATTCCAAGCCGACCCTAAGGAAGCTCACCTTACGACCGTAAAACGAATCTTGAGATATTTGGCTTATACTCCTAAGTTTGGGCTTTGGTACCCTCGGGGATCCACATTTGACTTAATTGGTTATTCCGATGTCGATTGGGCGGGTTGTAAGATTAATAGAAAGAGCACATCGGGGACTTGCCAGTTCTTGGGAAGATCCTTGGTGTCTTGGGCTTCAAAGAAGCAAAATTCCGTAGCTCTTTCTACCGCCGAAGCCGAGTATATTGCCGTAGGCCATTGTTGCGCACAATTACTTTGGATGAGGCAAACCCTTAGGGACTATGGTTACAAATTAACCAAAGTTCCTCTTCTATGTGATAATGAGAGTGCAATCCGCATGGCGGATAATCCCGTTGAGCATAGCCGCACTAAACACATAGCCATTCGATATCATTTCTTAAGGGATCACCAACAAAAGGGAGATATCGAGATTGCATATATTAACACTAAGGAACAATTAGTCGATATCTTTACCAAGCCACTAGATGAACAAACCTTTAACAAACTTAGGCATGAGCTAAATATTCTTGATTCTAGGAATTTCTTTTGATGTCTTGCACACATAGCTCATTAATATACCTTTGATCATGTCTCTTTTATATGCTATGACTAATGTGTTCTCAAGTAAATTTCAAACCAAGTCATAGGTATATTGAAAGGGAATTGGAGTCTTCGGCAAAGACAAAGGCTTCCACTCCACTCCATCAACTCATCCTTCGTCGTCGCTCCGAGCAACTCTCTGTATTTGGTATAATCTTCACCCATATATTGTTTGCCAAAGGGGGAGAAAGTAGTAACTAAGGGCTCTAATGATTCCGTTTTTGGCGATTTATGCCAAAGGGGGAGAGAGCATGAGCCCAAAGCAAAAGGACCGCACCACCACCAATTTCAAAAATTTTAGTCTTTCAATTTGGATTTTAAAGAAGTATTTTCAAATTGGTATCTTATTTGTGATATAATTTCAAATTAGTATACCCTCTTCAAAATTAATATCAAAACCCTCTTAAACACTAAGAGGAGGATTTCATTAAGGGGGAGTTTTGTTTAAGTCAAAGGAAAAGCATTTGAAACAGGGGGAGAAAATTTCAAATCTTGAAAATGCTTCTCAAAATCTTATTCATTTACCTTTGACTATTTGCAAAAGAACTTTGAAAAGAATTTACAAAAGAATTTGCAAAAACAAAACATGTGGTGCAAGCGTGGTCCAAAATGTTAAAAATAAAGAAACAATCCATGCGTATCTTATGAGTATTTGTATTGGCTCAATTCTAAGTAACATTTGCACTTACATTATGCAAACTAGTTCAATTATGCACTTCTATATTTGCTTTGGTTTGTGTTGGCATCAATCACCAAAAAGGGGGAGATTGAAAGGGAATTAGGCTTACACCTATTTCCTAATTGATTTTGGTGGTTGAATTTCCCAACACAAATAATTGGACTAACTAGTTTGCTCTAGTCTATAAGTTCTACAGGTGCCAAAGGTTCACAATAAGCCAATAAAAAGACCAAGTAAAAGGTTCAAACAAGAGAGCAAAAGACAACCCTGAAGGCACCCTGGTCTGGCGTACCGGACTGTCCAGTGTGCCACCGGATAGTGTCCGGTGCACCACCGGACAGTGTCCGGTGTGCCAGGGCACTCGAGGCTGAACTCTTCACCTTCGAGAATTTCCAAGGGCGCTCCGCTATAATTCACCTGAATGTCCGGTGAGTCACCGGACAGTGTCCGGTGCACACCGGACTGTCCGGTGTAACAGCGGAGCAACGGCTACTTCGCGCGCAACGGTCGACTACAACGCATTAAATGTGCGCCTGCGCGCGCAGAGGAGCAGAGCACACGCGGGTGGCACACCGGACAGCCTACAGGGCCTGTCCGGTGCACCACCGGACAGCCAGGCGGGCCCACAAGACAGAGCTCCAACGGTCGAACCCCAACGGTCTGCTGACCTGGCTGGCGCACCGGACAGTGTCCGGTGGCGCACCGGACTGTCCGGTGCGCCATACGACTGCAGCTTTCCAACGACCACTTTGTGGTGGTTGGGGCTATAAATACCCCAACCACCCCACATTCAATAGCATCCAAGTTTTCCACCTTCCAACTACTTACAAGAGCTAGCATTCAATACAAGACACACCAAAGAGATCAAATCCTCTCCCAACTCCACACAAAGCTTTAGTGATTAGAGAGAGTGATTTGTTGTGTTCATTTGAGCTCTTGCGCTTGGATTGCTTCTTTTCTTCCTTCATTCTTGTGATCAAACTCAATTGTAACCAAGGCAAGAGACACCAATTGTGTGGTGGTCCTTGCGGGAACTTCGTGTTCCGTTTGATTGAGAAGAGAAGCTCACTCGGTCTAGGTGAGAGCACCTAGAGGGGGGGTGAATAGGTGATCCTGTAAAACTTGAAACTTAAGCCACAAAAACTTAGTTAAGTGTTAGCACAATAATCGCCAAGTGGCTAGAGAGAAGTCTCAACAAAACACAAAAACCACAAGAGATCAATCATAGAGATGGCACGGTGGTTATCCCGTGGTTCGGCCAAGACCAACGCTTGCCTACTCCACGTTGTGGCATCCCAACGGACGAGGGTTGCAATCAACCCCTCTCAAGCGGTCCAAAGACCCGCTTGAATACCACGGTGTTTTGCTTTGCTTTTCTTAATCCCGTTCGCGAGGAATCTCCACAACTTGGTGCCTCTCGCCCTTACACTTGAAGTTCACAAAGAAGCACGGAGTAAGGGAGGGATGAGCAACTCACACAAGACACAAAGATCACAGCAAGTACGCACACACAAGACCTAGACTTAAGCTCAAAAGACTAGCACACTAGAACGGAGCTCAAATCACTAGAATGTCGAACAAGTGCGCAGAATGGAGTGTGAGTGATCAAGAGTGCTCAAGGAATGCTTTAGTGTGCTCCTCCATGCGCCTAGGGGTCCCTTTTATAGCCCCAAGGCAGCTAGGAGCCGTTGAGAGCAATCCGGGAAGGCAATTCTTGCCTTCTGTCGCTTGGCGCAACGGACAGTCCGGTGCACCACCGGACACTGTCCAGTGCGGATTTCCTTCCTTAATTGGCGAAGCCGACCGTTGGCAGCCTTGGAGCCGTTGGCGCACCGGACACTGTCCGGTGCACACCGGACAGTCCGGTGCCCCCTTCCGACCGTTGGCTCGGCCACGTGTCCCGCGCGGATCGCGCGGCCGACCGTTGGCTCGGCCGACCGTTGGCTCACCGGACAGTCCGGTGAATTTTAGCCATACGCCGTTAATCACTTCCCGAGAGCAGCAAGTTCGCCTGAGTCTGCCTGGCGCACCGGACACTGTCCGGTGCACCACCGGACAGTCCGGTGCACCCAGACAGAACAGACTTTGGCAGAACAAAGCCATCTCTTTTCCAATTTGGTTTCTCCTGTTTCCAGCACTTAGACACAATACATCAGTCCATAAAACAATGTACTAAGTCTAGAAACATACCTTTTGACTTGATTTGCACTTTGTCCACCACTTTGCATAGATCAACACTTAGGCACTTGTGTTGGACACTAAATCACCAAAATACTTAGAAATGGCCCAAAGGCACATTTCCCTTTCAATCTCCCCTTTTTGGTGATTTATGCCAACACAACATAAAGCAGGTAGAACAAGTGCAAAATCACTTCAAATAAGAACTCAAGATTGTTTTAATTCAAATTTGACATATATGGATCATTCTTTGCCACCACTTGGTTTGTTTTGCAAATCAAACTCAATTTCCTATCTTTAAGTCAAACACACATGTTAAAACATAAAGAGAGATATTTCACGAGACATTGATCAAGGATTCAAAAACTCCCCCTTTTTCCCATAATTAAACCTTCTCCCCACAAGAGACCAACTTTTGACAATAAGAGGCAAACAAGAGTATTTTGACAAGCAAAAACTATAACTCTACTATTTTCAAAATTCACAAGTGGTAGCTGATCCATTTATTGCTTTGGCCTTATTTTCTCCCCCTTTGGCATCAAGCACCAAAACGGGATCAATCTTGGCCCGAGAACCCCATTGCCTTACCAAAATCTTCAATAAGAATACAAAGGCAATAAGAGTACGTGAGATGAACTTGGAATAAGTTACCCTCTCATCGGAGTGCAGTGGAAGTCTTTCATGGTCCAAGTCCACCTTTTCCCTTTCAAACCTCCTTTGAGACTAAAACAAGCAAACTCAAGCACACGGTTAGTCTCAAAGGGTCAAGTTGTAGCACAGCTCCCCCTAAATATGTGCATCACTTGCAAAAAGGACTTGTGAGGTCCGGGGAGTGTTTGTACAACTTGAGCACCACAAGTAAGCAACAAGATGCATAAGGAACATGATCAAAGGCATAAACACATGTATGCTATAAATCAATCCAAGTTCCGCGAATCTAGAACATTTAGCTCACTACGCAGCCTGCAAAAGGTCTTCTCATCTAAAGGCTTGGTAAAGATATCGGCTAGCTGGTTCTCGGTGCTAACATGAAACACTTCGATATCTCCCTTTTGCTAGTGGTCTCTCAAAAAGTGATGCCGGATGTCAATGTGCTTTGTGCGGCTGTGCTCAACAGGATTTTCCGCTATTCGGATAGCAGTCTCATTATCACATAGGAGTGGGACTTTGCTCAGATTGTAGCCAAAGTCCCGGAGGGTTTGCCTCATCCAAAGTAGTTGCGCGCAACACTGTCCTGCGGCAACGTACTCGGCCTCAGCAGTGGATAGGGCAACGGAAGTTTGTTTCTTAGAATTCCATGACACCAGGGACCTTCCTAAGAATTGGCACGTCCCCGATGTACTCTTCCTATCGACCTTACATCCAGCATAGTCGGAATCTGAGTATCCAATCAAGTCAAAGTTAGACCCCTTTGGATACCAGATCCCGAAGCAAGGCGTAGCGACTAAATATCTAAGAATTCGCTTCACGGCCACTAAGTGACACTCCCTTGGATCGGATTGAAATCTAGCACACATGCATACGCTAAGCATAATATCCGGTCTACTAGCACATAAATAAAGCAAAGATCCTATCATTGACCGGTATGCTTTTTGATCAACGGACTTACCTCCTTTGTTGAGGTCGGTGTGTCCGTCGGTTCCCATTGGTGTCTTTGCGGGCTTGGCGTCCTTCATCCCAAACCGCTTTAGCAAGTCTTGCGTGTACTTTGTTTGAGAGATGAAGGTGCCATCCTTGAGTTGCTTCACTTGGAACCCAAGGAAGTAGTTCAACTCGCCCATCATTGACATCTCGAATTTCTGCGTCATCACCCTGCTAAACTCTTCACAAGACTTTTGGTTAGTAGAACCAAATATTATGTCATCGACATAAATTTGACACACAAAGAGATCACCATCGCAAGTCTTAGTGAAAAGAGTTGGATCGGCTTTCCCAACTTTGAAAGCATTGGCAATTAAAAAGTCTCTAAGGCATTCATACCATGCTCTTGGGGCTTGCTTAAGTCCATAGAGCGCCTTAGAGAGCTTACACACGTGGTCGGGGTACCGTTCATCCTCGAAGCCAGGGGGTTGCTCCACGTACACCTCTTCCTTGATCGGCCTGTTGAGGAAAGCGCTCTTCACATCCATTTGGAACAACCTAAAAGAATGGTGAGCGGCATATGCTAGCAATATACGAATAGATTCTAGCCTAGCCACAGGAGCGAAAGTCTCCTCAAAGTCCAAACCTGCGACTTGGGCATAACCTTTTGCCACAAGTCGAGCCTTGTTCCTCGTCACCACCCCGTGCTCGTCCTGTTTGTTGCGGAACACCCACTTGGTTCCCACAACGTTTTGCTTGGGACGAGGCACCAGTGTCCAAACTTCATTGCGTTTGAAGTTGTTGAGCTCTTCCTGCATGGCCAACACCTAGTCCGGATCTAGCAAGGCCTCTTCTACCCTGAAAGGCTCAATAGAAGAGACAAAAGAGTAATGCACACAAAAAATCACCAATCTAGAGCGAGTAGTTACTCCCTTGCTAATATCACCCAAAATTTGGTCGACGGGATGATTCCTTTGAATCGTCGCTCGAACTTGGGTTGGAGGTGCCTGAGGTGCTTCTTCCTCTTCACTTTGAACATCCTGTGCTCCCCCTTGATCATGTGCCTCCACTTGAGGTACCTATTCGTCATCTTGGGTTGGGGGATGCACCATTGTTGAGGAAGATGGTTGATCTTGCTCCAATTGTTCCTATGGTCGCACATCGCCAATCGCCATGGTGCGCATTACGGCCGTTGGAACGTCTTCTTCATCTACATCATCAAGATCAACAACTTGCTCTCTTGGAGAGCCATTAGTCTCATCAAATACAACGTCGCTAGAGACTTCAACCAAACCTGATGATTTGTTGAAGACCCTATACGCCTTTGTATTTGAGTCATAACCTAATAAAAACCCTTCTACAGCTTTGGGAGCAAATTTAGAAGTTCTTCCTTTCTTCACAAGAATATAACACTTGCTCCCAAATACACGAAAATAAGACACATTGGGTTTGTTACCAGTTAGTAGTTCATACGAAGTCTTCTTGAGGAGGCGGTGAAGGTAGACCCTGTTGATGGCGTGGCAAGCCGTGTTCACGGCTTCCGACCAAAATCGCTCGGGGGTCTTGAACTCTCCAAGCATCGTCCTCGCCATATCGATGAGCGTCCTGTTCTTCCTTTCTACCACACCATTTTGCTGTGGTGTGTAGGGAGCAGAGAACTCGCGCTTGATCCCTTCCTCCTCAAGGAACTCCTCCACTTGGAGGTTCTTGAACTCGGACCCATTGTCGCTCCTAATCTTCTTTACCTTGAGCTCAAACTCATTTTGAGCTCTCTTGAGGAAGCGCTTGAGGGTCCCTTGGGTTTCAGATTTATCCTGCAAAAAGAATACCCAAGTGAAGCGGGAAAAATCATCAACTATAACAAGACCATACTTACTTCCTCCTATACTTAGATAGGCGACGGGTCCGAAGAGGTCCATATGAAGCATCTCCAAGGGTCTTGATGTGGTCATCACATTTTTGGTGTGATGAGAACTTCCCACCTGTTTCCCTGCTTGACAAGCTGCACAAGGTCTATCTTTTTCGAAATGCACGTTAGTTAGACCTATCACGTGTTCTCCCTTTAGAAGCTTGTGAAGGTTCTTCATCCCCACATGTGCCAAGCGGCGATGCCACAGCTAGCCCATGCAAGTCTTAGCAATTAAGCATGCATCTAGACCAGCCTCTTCTTTTGCAAAATCAACTAAATAAAGTTTGTCGTCTAGTACACCCTTAAAAGCTAGTGAACCATCACATCTTCTAAAGACAGACACATCTACATTTGTGAATAGACAATTATATCCCATATTGCATAATTGACTAACAGACAACAAATTATATCCAAGAGACTCAACTAAAAACACGTTAGATATAGAGTGCTCAGATGAAATAGCAATTTTACCTAACCCTTTTACCTTGCCTTGGTTCCCATCACCGAATATTATTGAATCTTGGGAATCCTTGTTTTTGACGTAGGAGGTGAACATCTTCTTCTCCCCCGTCATATGGTTTGTGCATCCGCTGTCGATAATCCAGCTTGAACCTCCGGATGCATAAACCCGCAAGGCAAATTTAGGCTTGGGTCTTAGGTACCCAACTCTTGTTGGGTCCTATAAGGTTAGTGATAATGGTCTTAGGGACCTAAATGCAAGTTTTGTCTCCCTTACATTTGGCCCCTAACTTCCTAGCAATTACCTTCTTATCCTTTCTACAAATACCAAAGGAAGCATTGCAAGCATAATAAATTGTAGAAGGTTCATTCATTACTTTCCTAGGAGCATGAACAATATTCTTTCTAGGCACATGAACAATATTTCTCCTAGACATATCTCTACCATGCATATGGGAAGAACTAGAAGCAAACATGGCATGAGCATCATAAGCATTATAACTCCTATAAGCATTTCTAGACTGTCTGTAACACCCTAAAGTTCAATTTTGTGAAGACAAGGAAAATTTCCCAAAGGTTTTAAATCAAAACTCCTTTCCTTAAAGATAATCATAATTTGGAAGTTTCTACTCCCAAAATGAATATGTTAAAAAAATATTTATAATTAAAAATCCTTAGATAAACTAAATTGCCTTTGGATTAGAATATATATAAGAATTATGATTAAACTATTTCGTAACATATATAATCTACAATATAAATTTTATTTCCCTAGAATTAATAAGGTGTGGACTATTCTCTATTATATGATTGGAAGCTTGTCTAAAAGAACTAAAATAAAATAAATATATAAAATTTGTTTTTGCACATCATGCTGAACTTCTATAGGTATATCTAAATTAAGGTTTGAACTTCAAACTTGGGTTGATTGGAAATTCAAATAGAAAATAAAATAGAATAAAAGAAAAGAGAAAAGGAATAGCAAACCTGCGCATGGGCCGACTTCTCCCCTGCCCCGGCCCATCATCCCCCGTGTCTTCCTCGTTTGCTCCGGTGTACGGCGCGTGGCCCCTGTTCGTCTGTCTCTGAAACGCGCTCGTTTCTGTGTGTCGCTGGCTCGTGGGGCCCGCTTGTCATCTCTATCCCCACCTCCTCCAACAGATCGCATCCGGGTCCGTAGCTCGCGTGCGCATCGTTGCGATTTCCTGGATCCGCGCGCACTTGATAGGATCCGGGATCCTGGCACCCACACGGACTCCGCGCAGACCCTGGCCAGCAGACAACCTCTCCATCGGTGTCGCCATGTTTCTCGGCCGCGCGAAGTGCGGAGCCCCTCGACCGAGCTCCATGGCGGACTCCGCCCTTACCTCTATAAAACCGGGAGGCCACACGGGAACGGCGGCCCTACCGGCTCTCGGCCTTAGGGAAGGATCCGGGGAGCTCCATCGGGCGGCACTGAAGATGATTGTGGCCTAACTATGCGGGATGGATTCTCTGTGAGTCAGTGATTTCTCGTCGTGTTTCCTCCGCCGCCGTAGCTCCGCGGGAAACCGTGGTCGACCCCCTGCGCGACACAATCGACCGGTAAAGTCCTCCCCAATCGAATCGCCTCGCTTCCCTCAACGTGTAGCACCGTTCGATTAAAGAATTAGGATCCGGGGTGGCTGGCTCGCTTGTCTCCGGCGTGGATCCGCCGTGTCACTGGGCGGCGCCGCCGTCCGGTTGCTCTGTTGGGGGGAAAAGACAACGCGCGTCGCGACCGTCGGATCTTGCGAAAACGGCCAGGATTAGAAGCAGCTTACCCCTTCGGTCGGATGCAATCTAGAACGTTGGCGCGATATCGGGCGGTGATGGGTGAGTCGGGTCGGGCTCACTCTCATCCATGGATGTTGGATCTAACGGTAAAAAAATGTCTATGTTTTATGATGCGCGATCTAATCCGGTGCGTCGGGTTTGGATCGGGCGGTTCAGGATGCAAGATACCCCTTCGGCCCTGGTCGTTTTTCTAAAGAGCCCCTGCCCTTTTTCGTAATCAACCCGCAGTCCATTGATCTGTTTGTATAGTAGCCCCTGGCTTCCCTGTATTTGACGACCAATCCAGAGATTAGAAAATTCAGAAAAATAAATAGAAAATGGATTTTAATATGAAGATATTTGCTAAAACTTGTAAAATTCCTAGAAAATTCATATGGAGTCCAAATTTATTCATTCCAATTTCTATAATTTTATAAAATTATTGTTTATCATTTAGTACCACTGTTTTGACATGAAAGTCACATTAAAATTTATATCCCATTTAGTCTTGTACAAAACACATAGAATCTTCAGAAAATCATAACTCATCCGTTTTAACTTCGACTTGATCCGTTCAAGTTGCGTTAGTCTCGTAGCGACGCGTAGATCATTATTATGCAGTATGATCTTATGTTTGGTGTGATGTTAATTTTGTCTATACTATGTCTGTTTGTATTGCTACGACTAGCGCGAGGACACGTGTCATTTGAAAAGCAAGTTGGTACCTGGAATCTCAAGTGCCAGGCAAGTTGTGCCCTTGATCACTTCTTTTTACCCAGTCATGTTCTGATTAATCATAATGATCTGCATAGGTTAATTTTGATGGGACCCAATAGGTTACCCCAGTTTGACTATCTTTATACCTTGATTACCACTGGACTTTTTGGGTAGTACTTGCTATTGCTTTATGTGGTTTTGGGTATGGAGATACACTATTCATGATTACACTTTTTATTATCTGTTTATTATTTACTTGTTCATGATAAGATCATTATGTTAATTGGAACATGGAGAACCACCCGGGAAAACAGTGCTACCACAAGGGTTTAATGGGACGCCCTTGGCTGATTAACTAGGAAAGCTAGTGGAGGTCTTCCTTACCCGAAAGGGGCAAGGGCAGTAGGGGAGTGGTCAGTGTAGGGAGGTCCTTGGGCTGATTTTGCTGCGATGGCGGTCAGGCAAGAACCCTGCACTGGAGCTTCCTATAAACTGTAGCGGGATTTCTGAAGCTAGTGGAACTTTGTAAAGGCCTCGTAGTGTTACCCTGCCTCGCCTCCTCGGTAGAGGTGTATGGGATTGGCCGTCTCTTGGCAGATGGGTAACATGACTTGTGGGTAAAGATGCGCAACCTCTGCAGAGTGTAAAACTGGTATACTAGCCGTGCTCACGGTCAAGAGCAGCTCGGACACTCACATGATTAATTTATGGAACTAAATTCAATTTGTCATATGCATTACATCGCAGGTGATGTTGTTATTTTTGTTCTACTACTTAATTGGGTTTGGTATTTACTTATACTTAGTAATTGCTAATAAAATTTTGACCAACTTTAAAAGCAATGCTCAGCTTCAACCATTCTCTTTGGTAAGCCTTACACTTCACGTGAGCTCCCACCTTTGGCGAGTTCATGCACATTATTCCCCACAACTTGTTGAGCTATGAACGTATGTGAGCTCACTCTTGCTGTCTCACATCCCCCCCCACAGGTCAAGAACAGGTACCGCAGGATGAGGCGCATGGAGGATGCTGTGAAGTGTTGTGAGAGATCTAGGCCGTCGTCTCCCAGTCAACTTTGGGTTGTTGGACCGTTGTCTCCTTATAATGTAATTATTTATTTTGTATAGAACTCCTGTTATATAGTAAAGATGTGACATTCGATCCTGTGCCATGATTCATCATATGTGTGAGACTTGGTCCCAGCACACCTGGTGATTATGTTCGCGCCCGGGCTTTGGACCCCTAAAACCCGGGTGTGACACTGTCTCCGATCATGGTACATAAAAGCATGGTTCTTTTGCACACTACTAGCCATAGGGGCCTTCCCTTTCTCCTTGGTGGAGATGGAAGCCTTATGGCTTGTTAAGTTCTTGACTTCCCTCTTGAAGCCAAGACCATCCTTAATTGAGGGGTGTCTACCAATCGTGTAGGCATCCCTTGCAAATTTTAGCTTGTCAAATTCACTCTTGCTAGTCTTAAGTTGGGCATTAAGACTAGCCACTTCATCATTTAATTTAGAAATGCAAACTAGGTGTTCACTACAAGCATCAATGTCAAAATCTTTACACCTAGTGCAAATCATAACATGTTCTACACAAGAGTTAGATTTATTTGCTACTTCTAGTTTAGCATTTAAATCATTGTTAATTCTCTTTAAGCTAGAGATAGAGTAATGACATGTAGACACTTCACTAGAAAGAATTTCATTTCTTTTAACTTCTAGAGCAAGTGAATTTTGTGCATTAACAAATTTATCATGCTCTTCATATAAAAGGTCCTCTTGTTTCTCTAAAAGTCTATCCTTTTCATTCAAGGCATCAATCAATTCATTAATCTTATCTATTTTAGCTCTATCCAATCCCTTGAACAAACTAGAGTAATCTATTTCTTCATCACTCGACTCATCGTCACTAGAAGAATTATAAGTAGTACTGTCTCGAGTACACACCTTCTTCTCCTTCGCCATGAGGCATGTGTGACGTTCGTTGGGGAAGAGGGATGACTTGTTGAAGGCGGTGGCGGCGAGTCCTTCATTTTCGGAGTCGGATGACGAACAATCCGAGTCCCACTCCTTGCCAAGGTGTGCCTCGCCCTTAGCCTTCTTGTATGCCTTCTTCTTCTCCCTCTTGCTCCCTTGTTCCTGGTCACTATCATTATCGGGACAGTTAGCAATAAAATGACCAATCTTACCACATTTGAAGCATGAGCGCTTTCCCTTTGTCTTGATCTTGCTAGGCTGTCCCTTGCGACCCTTTAGCGCCGTCTTGAAGCGTTTGATGATGAGGGCCATCTCTTCATCATTGAGTCCAGCCGCCTCAACTTGTGCCACCTTGCTAGGTAGCGCCTCCTTGCTCCTCGTTGCCTTGAGAGCAATGGGTTGAGGCTCATGAATTGGACCGTTCAACGCGTCGTCCACGTATCTTGCCTCCTTGATCATCATTCGCCCGCTTACGAACTTCCCAAGGACTTCTTCGAGCGACATCTTGGTGTACCTAGGATTTTCACGAATATTGTTCACCAAATGTGGATCAAGTACAGTAAAGGACCTTAGCATTAGGCGGACGACGTCATGGTCCGTTCATCGCGTGCTTCCATAGCTCCTTATTTTGTTGATGAGGGTCTTGAGCCGGTTGTATGTTTGGGTTGGCTCCTCGCCCCTTATCATCGCGAATCTTCCTAGCTCGCCCTCCACCAACTCCATCTTGGTGAGTAAGGTGACGTCGTTCCCCTCATGAGAGATCTTGAGGGTGTCCCAGATCTGCTTGGCATTGTCCAAGTCGCTCACCTTATGGTACTCGTCCCTGCACAAAGAGGCTAACAACACAGTAGTAGCTTGTGCATTTTTATGAATCTGTTCATTAATAAATATAGGACTATCCGAGCTATCAAATTTCATTCCATTCTCAACAATCTCCCATATGCTTGGATGGAGAGAGAACAAGTGACTACGCATTTTGTGACTCCAAAATCCGTAGTCCTCCCCATCAAAGTGTGGAGGTTTGCCAAGAGGGATGGAAAGCAAATGTGCATTTGAGCTATGCGGGATACGTGAATAATCGAAAGAAAAGTTTGAGTTAACCGTCCTTCGTTTGTCGTAGTCGTTGTCGTCGTTGTCCTTTTGGGAAGAAGTGGACTCATCGCTGTCGTCGTAGTAGACGATCTCCTTGATGCGTCTCGTCTTCTTCTTCTTCCCATCTTTGCGTCTGTGGCTCGAGCCCGAGTCGGTAGGCTTGTCATCCTTGGGCTCGTTGACGAAGGACTCCTTCTCCTTATTGTTGATCACGATTCCCTTCCCCTTAGGATCCATCTCTTCAGGCGATTAGTCCCTTCATGAAGAGAACGGCTCCGATACCAATTGAGAGCACCTAGAGGGGGGGTGAATAGGTGATCCTGTAAAACTTGAAACTTAAGCCACAAAAACTTGGTTAAGTGTTAGCACAATAATCGCCAAGTGGCTAGAGAGAAGTCTCAACAAAACACAAAAACCACAAGAGATCAATCACAGAGATGGCACGGTGGTTATCCCGTGGTTCGGCCAAGACCAACGCTTGCCTACTCCACGTTGTGGCGTCCCAACCGACGAGGGTTGCAATCAACCCCTCTCAAGCGGTCTAAAGACCCGCTTGAATACCACGGTGTTTTGCTTTGCTTTTCTTAATCCCGTTCACGAGGAATCTCCACAACTTGGAGCCTCTCGCCCTTACACTTGAAGTTCACAAAGAAGCACGGAGTAAGGGAGGGATGAGCAACTCACACAAGACACAAAGATCACAGCAAGTACGCACACACAAGACCCAGACTTAAGCTCAAAAGACTAGCATACTAGAACGGAGCTCAAATCACTAGAATGTCGAACAAGTGCGCGGAATGGAGTGTGAGTGCTCAAGAGTGCTCAAGGAATGCTTTAGTGTGCTCCTCCATGCGCCTAGGGGTCCCTTTTATAGCCCCAAGGCAGCTAGGAGCCGTTGAGAGCAATCCGGGAAGGCAATTCTTGCCTTCTGTCGCTTGGCGCACCGGACAGTCCGGTGCACCACCGGACACTGTCCGGTGCGGATTTCCTTTTTTAATTGGCGAAGCCGACCGTTGGCAGCCTTGGAGCCGTTGGCGCACCGGACACTGTTCGGTGCACACCGGACAGTCCGGTGCCCCCTTCCGACCGTTGGCTCGACCATGTGTCCCGCGCGGATCGCGCGGCCGACCATTGGCCCGGCCGACCGTTGGCTCACCGGACAGTCCGGTGCACACCGGACAGTCCGGTGAATTTTAGCCGTACGCCGTTAATCACTTCCCGAGAGCAGCAAGTTCGCTTGAGTCTGCCTGGCGCACCGGACACTGTCCAGTGCACCACCGGACAGTCCGGTGCACCCAGACAGAACAGACTTTGGCAGAACAAAGCCATCTCTTTTCCAATTTGGTTTCTCCTGTTTCCAGCACTTAGACACAATACATCAATCCATAAAACAATGTACTAAGTCTAGAAACATACCTTTTGACTTGATTTGCACTTTGTCCACCACTTTGCATAGATCAACACTTAGGCACTTGTGTTGGACACTAAATCACCAAAATACTTAGAAATGGCCCAAAGGCACATTTCCCTTTCACTAGGTGACCGTTTGAGAGAGGGAAAGGGTTGAAAGAGACCCGGTCTTTGTGACCACCTCAACGGGGAGTAGGTTTGCGAGAACCGAACCTCGGTAAAACAAATCCGTGTGTCTCACTCTTTATTCGCTTGCGATTTGTTTTCACGCCCTCTCTCGGACTCGTTTATATTTCTAACGCTAATCTGGCATGTAGTTGTGCTTAAGTTTATAAATTTCAGATTCGCCCTATTCACCCCCTCTAGGCGACTTTCAATAACTATATTATTATGCAGAAAAAGAAAAACGGGTACCCGTATCCGATCCGGGTATTTACCGAGTAGTACTCGCTCCGCATCCGACCCGAATCCGAAGTTGTACTATCCAGGTATTACCCGTATCAGTCCCGAATATAAAAATACACGTACCCGTATCCGAAAAATGGTCCCGAATCAGTACCCGTATCCGGTACCCATTTCGGGTACCCTGCCCGTTTTCACCCCTACTTGATATGGACTTCTCACTTTTGAAGTATTTTCCCCTCAAAGTAAAAGTATTTTCTAATAAAAAAGTTTGGATTCCTATATTAACTAAACTTATGGATATAATTATTCAATAAAAGAGGTTATCACCTAAATGATTTTTTTGTTTGGTTAAACTATACACCAGCATACTCTCAAGAGAATTAAAGTTATTGATAAGACCTCACATTCAAAATTATTTATTTATCCTAAACCAAATAAATTTTAAATTAATTTTTAATTGAGCACACATTTAAAAATGTTACTTCCCTAAAATGAATGAGTCACTCTTTATTATATGTT
Source organism: Zea mays (assembly GCF_902167145.1). Classification (NCBI taxonomy): domain Eukaryota; kingdom Viridiplantae; phylum Streptophyta; class Magnoliopsida; order Poales; family Poaceae; genus Zea; species Zea mays. The sequence continues at coordinate 36,234,746 of NC_050101.1, read as the reverse complement.
CTGAAACATGGATAAGATAAACTAATATAAACTTAAATATAAAAAGTGTATCCTTTCATTTCATGTTGGATACGTTTTTGGGGTTGTTGCATCCAAACCAAATTTGAATTTTGAAATACAAACTTGAATTGGAAATATATAACTAGAAGCTGGAAATAGAAAAGGAATAAGAAAAGCAAAAAAAAAGGGAGAAAGCCTATCTTCGGACCAGCTCGGTCCACTACTTCACCGCGATCAACCGGCCCACTTCTTTTATAATCGGCCCACGTCGTGAAGCCGCCGCGAGTGGGGCTCGGCTACACCCGCGTGGAAGCATCGGGAGTGGGACGAGATGCTTCTCTGTGCTGCGTGGAAGAAGTCTGAAATGATATCAGGCGAGATCGATGGGCGGGCCGTGGGTGGAGCTCTCTGTGTCATCGGAGTAACCCAGTCACCAAGAAGTCGTCGGCTCGTCGCGCGCCGTGGGTGGAGCTCTCTGTGTCATGACATTCTATATCACCCGTACATCACGTAGCGTCCCTTCATTCGTGGATTCGAGCACCAGGGTGCCGAGTGCCTTCACAACGGCGATGGGCCACCGCAAGAAGGGGCAGCGCTGCCGATGCATGGAGTCGGGTGGGGGAAGATGTCCCCTGGCCGTTGTGTTATAGATGTGCGGCCCAGATTAGAGCATGCATACCCTTTCGGCTTGAGCTTGTCTCAGTCGTTGATCTGGTAGTGTACGCGTAAGATTTGGCCTCGGGTGTTTTAAATCTAGGCAGTCGATTGAGAATCTGACAACCAGCGCAGCGCACCCCCTTCGTGATGTAATTTGCGCCTTAGATCAGATATTGGTCGTCGTGGTAGTTAAGCTAAAGAGCCCTCGAGTATAGAAAGAATTAACCCACAGTCACACCTAATAAAAAGAGTATAACAAATCAATCCTGATTTTTGTACATGTGACCCTGGACTTTTGTAAAATATGAGCCATCGTCCGAGGAATAAGGAAATAAAACCAGAATTTATTTTAATGTGAAGAATAAAATTCCAGAAAATTGTAAAATCCATATCTTTCTCGTTTTAACTCCGATTTGAACCGTTCCTGTTGCGATAGTGTTGGTCACTTGTTCTCAGATGCTATGAGTTAAGAACAAGGCAACACAAATGTTAATGGTTAAAAACCTTCGTCCTTCGAAGCATTATCTCCCTTAGGATATAATGATTTTTAGACGAAGGTTATGAAGGACATACCTTCATCATTTCAATATGTAAGAATAAAAACAGGGACATATGAAACATAGAAAGAACATGAATAATTATATTAAATCATTAGATTATTCATATTGTTATTATATAATCATGAACAAACATTAATGATATTAAATTACATTTGTACCTTCAGCTTGACAGAAGGTAAAAGTCCAAGAGTGATGTGCAAGCGATTACAAGTCAACGTGAACAGTACGGGGGTACTGTTCATCTATTTATAGGCACGGGACACAACCGGGACAAAATTACATTCATGCCCTTGATAACTAATCATAACCCTGACACGGACTATCAGGGACTATGCGGTCTTTTCATCTTTAAGTCGGTGCCACCCTTCGTCTCAAGCGTGTCGTCATGCCGAAGCTCTTTCAATTGTAGCTTCGGCATACATCTTCATGTCACGCCTGCTTGCTTGTCAACTTGCCGAAGGTGTTTTTGCTTAGAGGACCTTCGGCGGAGAAGAAGGCCCCCAACAGTAGCCCTTTCGCGGTGCTAGATCGTTTTTTGTAACGAGCTCGATCCGCGAAAAACTCGAAGGCTTCGGAATGCCGAAGGTCCGAAAAACACCTTCTCTAAGCTCGTTGCCGAGAAACGATTATAATATTCCAAGCGTCGAGTGGCCCACCGTTCAGCGAGTGCAGACAACCTGGCGGTTCGCCTTCCCACCTGCAGCACTATATAAACAGACGGGTTGGTGAAGAGTTAACACAGCTGTTGGGACTATGCTTCGTCGCCGAAGGTCTTGTAGGAAGAAGCAGTTTTCGGCTGAAGTTATTCGTATGAGATGACCGAAGGTTCCTCTTCATGAAGCTTCGGAATTTACAAACCGACATAAAAGTAGAATGACCTTTTAGTCCATAAATGTTTGAGTCACCGTTGTAATCCCTTATGAGGGACATAATTGTAATTCCTCATAGGCTACGCCCTGTGCCTATAAATAGGTGAACAGTACCTCTGTACTGTTCACGCAATCTTGTAATCACTGGCACATTACGCTGGAATTATTGCTTTCTGCTAAGACGAAGGTATAAATGTACCTAAATATTATGTTTCAATATTTAGGTTCATATAATAAAAAATATGTGAATATTGTTATTCATTTTCGGCATGTCTTTCTATAATGCCTTATGTTTTGCATTTTACTTCATATTGTTTTTCAAGTATGATCACGAAGGTATGACCTTCGTGATATTTTGTTTATGGCCTTCGTCCGAAGCTCATTAAATCCTTGGGGAGATAATGCTTCCGCGGACGAAGGGCATCAATGTTTAACATTTCATGTTGCCTTGTTCTTAATTCATAGCATTTGAGAACAAGTCCCCAACATTGGCGCCCACCTCCGGTGAACTCACTTCCACTTTTTTGAGCTGATGGCTTCGTTCAACGATCGAGCTGGAGCTGCTTCGGCTCCGAAGCTGGTGCTCCCGATAACAGGTGGTTCGTGCTCAGAACCAGCCAACAAAAAGCAAAAGAAAGAGGCGCAAAGAAGGGTACAACATGTTGGAGTGCAGGGACCCTTCATCAAGTCAAGGTGGTCCCACATACCAATCACCTTCTCCCAGAAGGACCTTCAGCTAAAGGATTTTCCTCATAACGATGCTATGGTTATTTCTTGCGTTATCAAAGGGTTTCTGGTCCACAATGTCTTGGTTGATACAGGCAGTGCAGCTGATATCATATTTGCTAAGGCCTTCAGGCAAATGCAAGAGCCAGAAGATAAGATTCATGATGCTACACACCCTCTCTGTGGCTTCGGAGGAAGACAGATTGTAGCACTGGGCAAGATCACCATGCCAGTGACCTTCGGATTCATCAACAACACCAAAACTGAGCAAGTTGTGTTTGACATTGTTGACATGGAATACCCTTACAATGCAATTATTGGTCGTGGCACCCTCAATGCTTTCGAAGCAATTCTTCATCCTGCTTACCTTTGCATGAAGATACCTTCGGATCAAGGACCCATTGCTATTCATGGGAGTCAGGAAGCTGCCAGAAGGGCTGAGGGAAACTGGACTGACTCAAAAGCAATCCATAACATAGATGGAGCTGAAGCTTGTGAACAGTACAAATTCAGAAGGGAGAAAGCAGCTTCAGCAGATCAGCCGAAGCCCATGCTCTTATGTGAGGACATAGCAGAGCAGAGGGTGCTGTTGGGCTCTCAATTATCCGAAGAACAGGAGAAAACCTTGATAAGGTTTTTGTTCAACAACAAAGATGTTTTTGCATGGTCAGCCAATGATCTTTGCGGAGTTAACAGGGATGTTATTGAACACTCGCTCAATGTTGACCCATCCTTCAGACCCAGAAAGCAGAGGCTTCGGAAAATGTCTGATGACAAGGCCGAAGGTGCTCGTAATGAAGTCAAAAGACTCCTCAGTGCAGGAGTTATCAGAGAAGTAAAGTACCTAGAATGGCTAGCTAACACTGTTATGGTAAAAAAGGCCAATGGCAAATGGCGAATGTGTATCGATTTTACAGATCTCAACAAGGCCTGTCCGAAGGACGAATTCCCTTTGCCAAGGATAGACTCCTTAGTTGATGCAGCAGCTTCGTCAGAGCTTATGAGTCTTCTCGATTGTTATTCAGGCTATCATCAAATTTGGATGAAGGAGGATGAGCCAAAGACCAGTTTCATAACCCCTAGTGGAACATATTGTTACCTTCGGATGCCTGAGGGGCTCAAGAACGCTGGAGGAAGTTTCAGCAGAATGACTGCGAAGGTTCTCCAGTCTCAAATAGGCAGAAATGTGCTAACTTGTGTTGATGACATCATTGTAAAAAGCACGAAATAGGAAAATCACATTGCTGATTTGCAGGAGACCTTCGCCAGTTTTAGACAAGCTGGCCTAAAGTTGAATCCAGAAAAATGTGTCTTCGGAGTAAAGAAGGGGAAATTTCTTAAATGCTTGGTTTCAACAAAGGGAATTGAAGCTAATCCAAGTAAAATTGAAGCTATACTTCGAATGGAGCCACCAACTACAAAAAAGGGGGCCCAAAGATTGACAGGGAGGCTGGCATCTCTTAATAGATTTATATCCAGATCAGCAGAAAGAAATTTACCATTCTTCGAAGTGCTGAAATCAGCCAAAGTCTTTCAATGGGGACCAAGCCAACAAAAAGCCTTCGAGGAGCTGAAGCAATATTTGATAGATTTAACAACATTAACTCCACCAACGCCAGGGGCTCCTTTGTTATTATATGTGGCAGCTTCGCACTCAGCGGTAAGTGTAGCACTTGTTCAGGAGAAGCTTGATGGCCAAGTCAAGAAGCAGGTCCCAATGTATTTTGTATCTGAAGTTCTTAGTGAAAGGGAATTAGGCTTACACCTAGTTCCTAAATAATTTTGGTGGTTGAATTGCCCAACACAAATAATTGGACTAACTAGTTTGCCCAAGTGTATAGATTATACAGGAGTAAAAGGTTCACACTCAGCCAATAAAAAGACTAAGTTTTGGATTCAACAAAGGAGCAAAGGGGCAACCGAAGGCACCTCTGGTCTGGCGCACCGGACTGTCCGGTGTGCCACCGGACATGTCCGGTGCACCAGGTGGACTCAGACTCAAACTCGCCACCTTCGGGAATTCCCAAAGGCGACTCGGCTATAATTCACCGGACTGTCCGGTGTACACCGGACAGTGTCCGGTGCACCAAGGGAGGTCGGCCTCAGGAACTCGCCAGCTTCGGGAAACGCCAACGGCTAGTCCACTATAATTCACCGGACTGTCCGGTGTGCACCGGACTGTCCGGTGCGACTCCGGAGCAACGGCTATCTCTGCGCCAACGGCTCTCTGCAGAACAATAAATGCGCGCGCAGCGCGCGCAGGAGTCAGAATCGCCCATGCTGGCACACCGGACAGCAAACAGTACATGTCTGGTGTGCACCGGACACCCAGGCGGGCCCACATGTCAAAAGCTCCAACGGTCAGAATCCAACGGCAGTGATGACGTGGCAGGGGGCACCGGACTGTCCGGTGTGCACCGGACTGTCCGGTGCGCCATCGAACAGACAGCCCAGCCAACGGTCAAGTTTGGTGGTTGGGGCTATAAATACCCCAACCACCCCACCATTCATTGTATCCAAGTTTTCCAGCTTCCAACCACTATACAAGAGCTAGCATTCATTGCAAAGCACACCAAAAGAGATCAAATCCTCTCCCAACTCCACGCAAAGCATTAAGTGACTAGAGAGAGTGATTTGTAGTGTTCATTTGAGCTCTTGCGCTTGGATCGCTTCTTTTCTTTCTTGATTCTTTCTTGTGATCAAACACTCACTTGTAATTGAGGCAAGAGGCACCAATTGTGTGGTGGCCCTTGCGGGAAGTTTGGTTCCCAAGTGATTTGAGAAGAGAAGCTCACTCGGTCCGAGGGACCATTTGAGAGAGGGAAGGGTTGAAAGAGACCCGGCCTTTGTGGCCTCCTCAACGGGGAGTAGGTTTGCAAGAACCGAACCTCGGTAAAACAAATCCGCGTGTCACACTCTTCATTTGCTTGCGATTTGTTTTACTCCCTCTCTCGCAGACTCATTTATATTTCTAACGCTAACCCGGCTTGTAGTTGTGATTATTTTTGAGAATTTCAGTTTCGCCCTATTCACCCCCCCTCTAGGCGACTTTCAATTGGTATCAGAGCCCGGTGCTTCATTAGAGCCTAACCGCTCGAAGTGATGTCGGGAGATCACGCCAAGAAGGAAATGGAGACCGGCGAAAAGCCCACTACAAGCCACGGGAGCACTTCATCGGAAGAGTCCCGCACCAAGAGGAAGGAGAAGAAGAAGGACTCCTCCAAACGGAAGGAGAAAAAGTCTTCCTCTTCTCACCACAAAGAGAAGAAGGAGAAATCTTCTTCCCACAAGCCGCATCAGAAAGGCGACAAGCACAAGAGGATGAGGAAAGTGGTCTACTACGAGACCGACACTTCATCAACATCGACCTCCGACTCCGATGCGCCCTCCGTCACTTCTAAGCGCCAAGAGCGCAAGAAGTATAGTAAGATCCCCCTACATTATCCTCGCATTTCCAAACATACACCTTTACTTTCCGTCCCATTAGGCAAACCACCAACTTTTGATGGTGAAGATTACGCTAGGTGGAGCGATTTAATGCGATTTCATCTAACCTCGCTCCACAAAAGCATATGGGATGTTGTTGAGTTTGGTGCACAGGTACCGTCAGTAGGGGATGAGGACTATGATGAGGATGAGGTGGCCCAAATCGAGCACTTCAACTCTCAAGCAACAACAATACTCCTCGCCTCTCTAAGTAGGGAGGAGTATAACAAAGTACAAGGGTTGAAGAGCGCCAAGGAGATTTGGGATGTGCTCAAAACCGCGCACGAGGGAGACGAGCTCACCAAGATCACCAAGCGGGAAACGATCGAGGGGGAGCTCGGTCGGTTCCGGCTTCGCAAAGGGGAGGAGCCACAACACATGTACAACCGGCTCAAGACCTTGGTGAATCAAGTACGCAACCTCGGGAGCGTAAAGTGGGATGACCACGAGATGGTTAAGGTTATTCTAAGATCTCTTATTTTCCTTAACCCTACTCAAGTTCAATTAATCCGTGGTAATCCTAGATATACTAAAATGACCCCCGAGGAAGTTATCGGGAATTTTGTGAGTTTTGAGTGCATGATCGAAGGCTCGAGGAAGATCAACGAGCTTGATGATGCCACCACATCCGAAGCTCAACCCGTTGCATTCAAGGCAACGGAGGAGAAGAAGGAGGAGTCTACACCAAGTCGACAACCAATAGACGCCTCCAAGCTCGACAATGAGGAAATGGCGCTCGTCATCAAGAGCTTCCGCCAAATCCTCAAGCAAAGGAGGGGGAAGGATTACAAATCCCGCTCCAAGAAGGTTTGCTACAAGTGTGGTAAGCCCGGTCATTTTATTGCTAAATGTCCTATATCTAGTGACAGTGACCGAGGTGACGACAAGAAGGGGAGGCGAAAGGAGAAGAAGAGGTACTACAAGAAGAAGGGCGGTGATGCCCATGTTTGTCGGGAGTGGGACTCCGACGAAAGCTCAAGCGACTCCTCCGACGACGAGGACGCCGCCAACATCGCCATCACCAAGGGACTCCTCTTCCCCAACATCGGCCACAAGTGCCTCATGGCAAAGGACGGCAAAAAGAAGAAGGTTAAATCCAACTCCTCCACTAAATATGAGTCTTCTAGTGATGATAATGCTAGTGATGAGGAAGATAATTTGCGAACTCTTTTTGCCAACCTAAACATGGAACAAAAGGAGAAATTAAATGAACTAATTAGTGCCATCCATGAAAAGGATGATCTCTTGGACTCCCAAGAGGACTTCCTAATCAAGGAAAATAAGAAACATGTTAAGGTTAAAAATGCTTACGCTCTACAAGTTGAAAAATGTGAAAAATTGTCTAGTGAGCTAAGCACTTGCCGTGAGATGATTGACAACCTTAGAAATGAAAATGCTAGTTTAAATGCTAAGGTTGATTCTCATGTTTGTAATGTTTCAATTCCCAATCCTAGAGATAATAATGATGATTTGCTTGCTAGGATTGAAGAATTAAACATTTCTCTTGCTAGCCTTAGATTAGAGAATGAAAATTTGATTGCTAAGGCTAAAGATTTTGATGTTTGCAAAGTTACAATTGCCGATCTTAGAGATAAGAATGATATACTTCGTGCTAAGATTGTTGAACTTAATTCTTGCAAACCATCTACATCTACCATTGAGCATATCACTATTTGTACTAGATGTAGAAATGTTGATATTGATGCTATTCATGATCATATGACTTTAATTAAACAACAAAATGATCATATAGCAAAACTAGATGCTAAAATTGCCGAGCACAACCTAGAGAATGAGAAATTTAAGTTTGCTCGTAGCATGCTTTATAATGGAAGACGCCCTGGCATTAAAGATGGCATTGGCTACCAAAGGGGAGACAATGTCAAACTTAGTGCCCCTCCTAAAAGATTGTCAAATTTTGTTAAGGGCAAGGCTCCCATGCCTCAGGATAACGAGGGTTACATTTTATACCCTGCTGATTATCCCGAGGACAAAATTAGGAGAATTTATTCTAGGAAGTCTCACTCTGGCCCTAATCATGCTTTTATGTATAAGGGTGAGACATCTAGCTCTAGGCAACCAACCCGTGCCAAGTTGCCTAGAAAGAAAACTCCTATTGCATCAAATGATCATGCTATTTCATTTAAAACTTTTGATGCTTCTTATGTGCTTACAAGCAAATCCGGCAAGGTAGTTGCCAAATTTGTTGGGGGCAAACACAAGGGATCAAAGACTTGTGTTTGGGTACCCAAAGTTCTTGTTTCTAATGCCAAAGGACCCAAAACAGTTTGGGTACCTAAAGTCAAGAACTAAATTTGTTTTGTAGGTTTATGCATCCGGGGGCTCAAGTTGGATACTCGACAGCGGGTGCACAAACCACATGACCGGGGAGAAAAGGATGTTCTCCTCATATGAGAAAAACCAAGATCCCCAACGAGCTATCACATTCGGGGATGGAAATCAAGGTTTGGTCAAAGGATTGGGTAAAATTGCTATATCACCTGACCGTACCATTTCCAATGTTTTTCTTGTAGATTCTTTAGATTACAATTTGCTTTCCGTTTCTCAATTATGTCAAATGGGCTACAACTGTCTATTCACTGATGTAGGTGTCACTGTCTTTAGAAGAAGTGATGATTCAATAGCATTTAAGGGAGTGTTAGAGGGTCAGCTATACTTGGTAGATTTTGATAGAGCTGAACTCGACACATGCTTAATTGCTAAGACTAACTTGGGTTGGCTCTGGCACCGCCGACTAGCCCATGTTGGAATGAAGAATCTTCATAAGCTTCTAAAGGGGGAACACATTTTAGGATTAACCAATGTTCATTTTGAGAAAGACAGGATTTGTAGCGCATGCCAAGCCGGGAAGCAAGTTGGCACTCAACATCCACACAAGAACATCATGACGACCGACAGGCCGCTTGAGCTACTTCACATGGATCTTTTCGGCCCGATTGCTTACATCAGCATCGGCGGGAGTAAGTATTGTCTTGTAATAGTGGATGATTATTCTCGCTTCACTTGGGTGTTCTTTTTGCAGGAAAAATCTCAAACCCAAGAGACCTTAAAGGGATTCTTAAGACGGGCTCAAAATGAGTTCGGCTTAAGGATCAAGAAAATTAGAAGCGACAACGGGACGGAGTTCAAGAACTCTCAAATTGAAGGCTTCCTTGAGGAGGAGGGCATCAAGCATGAGTTCTCTTCTCCCTACACCCCACAACAAAATGGTGTAGTAGAGAGGAAGAATCGAACTTTATTGGACATGGCAAGAACCATGCTTGATGAGTACAAGACTTCGGATCGGTTTTGGGCCGAGGCGGTCAACACCGCTTGCTACGCCATCAACCGGTTGTATCTACACCGAATCCTCAAGAAGACATCCTATGAACTCCTAACCGGTAAAAAGCCAAATATTTCATATTTTAGAGTTTTTGGTAGCAAGTGCTTTATTCTTGTTAAGAGAAGTAGAAAATCTAAATTTGCTCCTAAAACTGTAGAAGGCTTTTTACTAGGATATGACTCAAACACAAGGGCATATAGAGTCTTTAACAAGTCCTCAGGACTTGTTGAAGTTTCTTGTGACGTTGTGTTTGACGAGACTAACGGCTCTCAAGTAGAGCAAGTTGATCTTGATGAGATAGGTGAAGAACAGGCACCATGCATAGCGCTAAGGAACATGTCCATTGGGGATGTGTGTCCTAAGGAATCCGAAGAGCCTCCACATGCACAAGATCAACCATCCTCCTCCACGCTGGCATCTCCACCAACTCAAAATGAGGATGAAGCTCAAGTTGATGAAGGAGAAGATCAAGCAAATGAGCCACCTCAAGATGACGGCAATGATCAAGGGGGAGATGCAAATGATCAAGATAAGGAGGATGAAGAGCAAAGGCCCCCACACCCAAGAGTCCACCAAGCAATCCAACGAGATCACCCCGTTGACACCATCCTCGGCGACATTCGAAAGGGGGTAACTACTAGATCTTGTATTGCACATTTTTGTGAACATTACTCGTTTGTTTCCTCTATTGAGCCACACAGGGTAGAGGAAGCACTACAAGATTCGGATTGGGTGGTGGCAATGCAAGAGGAGCTCAACAACTTCACTAGAAATGAGGTATGGCATTTAGTTCCACGTCCTAACCAAAATGTTGTAGGAACCAAATGGGTCTTCCGCAACAAGCAAGATGAGCATGGTGTGCTGACAAGGAACAAAGCTCGACTTGTGGCCAAGGGATACTCCCAAGTCGAAGGTTTGGATTTCGGTGAAACCTATGCACCCGTAGCTAGGCTTGAGTCAATTCGCATATTATTAGCCTATGCTACTTACCATGGCTTTAAGCTTTATCAAATGGACGTGAAAAGTGCTTTCCTCAATGGACCAATCAAAGAAGAGGTCTATGTTGAGCAACCTCCCGGCTTTGAAGATAGTGAGTACCCTAACCATGTCTATAGGCTCTCTAAGGCGCTTTATGGGCTCAAGCAAGCCCCAAGAGCATGGTATGAATGCCTTAGAGATTTCCTCATTGCTAATGGCTTCAAAGTCGGAAAAGCCGATCCTACACTCTTTACTAAAACTCTTGAAAATGACTTGTTTGTATGCCAAATTTATGTTGATGATATTATATTTGGGTCTACTAACGAGTCTACATGTGAAGAGTTTAGTAGGATTATGACACAGAAATTCGAGATGTCTATGATGGGGGAGTTGAAGTATTTCTTAGGATTCCAAGTAAAGCAACTCCAAGAGGGCACCTTCATTAGCCAAACGAAGTACACTCAAGACATTCTAAACAAGTTTGGGATGAAGGATGCCAAGCCCATCAAGACACCCATGGGAACCAATGGGCATCTCGACCTCGACACGGGAGGTAAGTCCGTGGATCAAAAGGTATACCGGTCGATGATTGGTTCATTGCTTTATTTATGTGTATCTCGACCGGACATTATGCTTTCCGTTTGCATGTGTGCAAGATTCCAATCCGACCCTAAGGAATCCCACCTTACGGCCGCAAAACGAATCTTGAGATATTTGGCTTATACTCCTAAGTTTGGGCTTTGGTACCCTCGGGGATCCACATTTGATTTGATTGGTTATTCGGATGCCGATTGGGCAGGGTGTAAGATTAATAGAAAGAGCACATCGGGGACTTGCCAGTTCTTGGGAAGATCCTTGGTGTCTTGGGCTTCAAAGAAGCAAAATTCGGTCGCCCTTTCTACCGCCGAAGCCGAGTACATTGCCGCAGGCCATTGTTGCGCGCAATTGCTTTGGATGAGGCAAACCCTGCGGGACTATGGTTACAAATTAACCAAAGTCCCTTTGCTATGTGATAATGAGAGTGCAATTAAAATGGCCGACAATCCCGTTGAGCACAGCCGCACTAAGCACATAGCCATTCGGTATCATTTTCTTAGGGATCACCAACAAAAGGGAGATATCGAGATTTCTTACATTAATACTAAAGATCAATTAGCCGATATCTTTACCAAGCCCCTTGATGAACAAACTTTTACCAAACTTAGGCATGAGCTCAATATTCTTGATTCCCGCAACTTCTTTTGTTAGATTGCACACATAGCTCATTTATATACTTTTGATCATATCTCTTTTATATGCTATGACTAATGTGTTTTCAAAGTCTATTTCAAACCAAGTCATAGGTACATTGAAAGGGAATTGGAGTCTTCGGCGAAGATAAAGGCTTCCACTCCGTAACTCATACTTCGCCATCACTCCAAGCAACTCTCTATTCTTTGGGGAGAAATGAGCATCAAAGAAAAGGACTTCATCTTTGGTATAATCTTAACTCATTTATTTATGACCAACGGGGAAGATAGCACTTAGAGGGCTCTAATGATTCCGTTTTTGGCGATTCATGCCAAAAAGGGGGAGAAATGAGCCCAAAGCAAAAGGACCGCACCACCACCAATTTCAAAAACTTAGTGCTTTCCAAAAGTATTTTTCAATTGGTATCCTATTGTGTTCAAAAGGAAAAGAAAATTAGTTTTTCAAAAATGTATATCAAAACCCTCTTGAACGCTAAGAGGTGGATCTCCTTTAGGGGGAGTTTTGTTTAGTCAAAGGAAAAGCATTTGAAACAGGGTGAGAAAATTTCAAATCTTGAAAATGCTTTGCTAACTCTTATTCATTTATCTTTGACTATTTGCAAAAGATCTTTGAAATGGACTTACAAAAGAATTTGCAAAAACAAAACATGTGGTGCAAACGTGGTCCAAAATGTTAAATAAGAAAGAAACAATCCATGCATATCTTGTAAGTAGTTATATTGGCTCAATTCCAAGCATCCTTTACACTTACATTATGCAAACTAGTTCAATTATGCACTTCTATATTTGCTTTGGTTTGTGTTGGCATCAATCACCAAAAAGGGGGAAATTGAAAGGGAATTAGGCTTACACCTAGTTCCTAAATAATTTTGGTGGTTGAATTGCCCAACACAAATAATTGGACTAACTAGTTTGCCCAAGTGTATAGATTATACAGGAGTAAAAGGTTCACACTCAGCCAATAAAAAGACTAAGTTTTGGATTCAACAAAGGAGCAAAGGGGCAACCGAAGGCACCTCTGGTCTGGCGCACCGGACTGTCCGGTGTGCCACCGGACATGTCCGGTGCACCAGGGGGACTCAGACTCAAACTCGCCACCTTCGGGAATTCCCAAAGGCGACTCGGCTATAATTCACCGGACTGTCCGGTGTACACTGGACAGTGTCCGGTGCACCAAGGGAGGTCGGCCTCAGGAACTCGCCAGCTTCGGGAAACGCCAACGGCTAGTCCACTATAATTCACCGGACTGTCCGGTGTGCACCGGACTGTCCGGTGCGACTCCGGAGCAACGGCTATCTCCGCGCCAACGGCTCTCTGCAGAACAATAAATGCGCGCGCAGCGCGCGTAGGAGTCAGAATCGCCCATGCTGGCACACCAGACAGCAAACAGTACATGTCCGGTGTGCACCGGACACCCAGGCGGGCCCACATGTCAGAAGCTCCAACGGTCAGAATCCAACGGCAGTGATGACGTGGCAGGGGGCACCGGACTGTCCGGTGTGCACCGGACTGTCCGGTGCGCCATCGAACAGACAGCCCAGCCAACGGTCAAGTTTGGTGGTTGGGGCTATAAATACCCCAACCACCCCACCATTTATTGTATCCAAGTTTTCCAGCTTCCAACCACTATACAAGAGCTAGCATTCATTGCAAAGCACACCAAAAGAGATCAAATCCTCTCCCAACTCCACGCAAAGCATTAAGTGACTAGAGAGAGTGATTTGTAGTGTTCATTTGAGCTCTTGCGCTTGGATCGCTTCTTTTCTTTCTTGATTCTTTCTTGTGATCAAACACTCACTTGTAATTGAGGCAAGAGGCACCAATTGTGTGGTGGCCCTTGCGGGAAGTTTGGTTCCCAAGTGATTTGAGAAGAGAAGCTCACTCGGTCCGAGGGACCGTTTGAGAGAGGGAAGGGTTGAAAGAGACCCGACCTTTGTGGCCTCCTCAACGGGGAGTAGGTTTGCAAGAACCGAACCTCGGTAAAACAAATCCGCGTGTCACACTCTTCATTTGCTTGCGATTTGTTTTGCTCCCTCTCTCGCAGACTCATTTATATTTCTAACGCTAACCCGGCTTGTAGTTGTGATTATTTTTGAGAATTTCAGTTTCGCCCTATTCACCCCCCCCCCCCTCTAGGCGACTTTCACTTAGTATATCAAAGAAAAACTATACAGAATTGGAGATGGTGTTATATGCTGTTTTGATGGCATCCAGGAAGCTTCGGCATTACTTTCAAGCATACAATATTGTTGTTCCTTCTTCGCAGCCGTTGAAGGATATTATGAGAAATAGAGAAGCTACTGGGCAGATTGGAAAATGGGCTGCAGAGCTCAATGAATTTTGCATTGATTATGTGCATAGATCTTCGATTCAGTCTCAAGCGTTGGCAGATGTAACATCCACTTGTAAATTGCTAGGAAAAATACCAATAGAGAAACAATTTCTCCTTATGTCAGTTTAATCTTTGTGCATCATCACATGTGTACACCCTAGGTAAAAACAAATAATTAATGACATAAAAGCCACTAGAATCATGCATCATGCTGGTGTTTATATGATTGAGCATTCACTCATGGAAATAATGAGACAAGGAAATATATTAAAACCCAAAAGTGGAATTTAAGAGCTAAAAGGAATCTTAGAATTTGAGAAAAGAGGAGAAAAGTACTATATAAATATAAATAAAATATGATTAATCAAATATTTGTACTTGAGCATACTATATTATAAACTTATATTTTTGGTTAAGGAATAAACTTCACAACAGCACTTGAATTCAAAATTTGAAAAACATAAACTTAGGAAAGAAAAGAAAACAGAAAAATAAAAAGTAGAAAAGAATAAAACCTTACCTGGGCCGGCGGCTACCAATTCGGCCCATCTATCAATCACCCACGCGCGGCCCGTGATCTCCTTCCCTCCTACGCGAATTCCACGGTTGACCCGTGGGCCCCGCCTCCAGTCTCACCAGATCACGCGTACGCCACTGGCACTCGCTTACGCGCCGGGCCCACATGTCATCCCTAACCGTGTCCGAGATCCGGCCGTAGCTGAGCTCAACGGAATGCGTGATTTCCGGACCGCCATTCTCGCGCCGGTCGTTGGGGAGGCCGCGACCTCTACCACTCCTCCCCGACCTTCGGTGTATATAGGCGCCGTCAGCACGTTTGTATCGCCACGGCGCTGCTTGACGCGAGATAACCAACCGAGAGCCCCTCTTGTCGTTCTACCATTTTCGAGACTCGCCGGTGTTCTACCCTCGAAGCTCCGTCGCCGGAATCGCCTTGGCGCGCGGAGTGTGAGGTCCCGTTTGCGCACGCCTAGGAAGCCTCGGCGGCGACCAATTCCTCGATCCCTGCTGGTGCCACCATCCCGCGCGAAAGACGACACCCGCCCGGACACGAAGTTGGTGAGCAATTCCTCCCTTACTCGTGTTTATCTCTGCGTTCCCTAGTGCATTGCAGTTCTGGACTTAGGTTCCGATGGGCCGAACGGTCGGGCACCGCCACTAACCATGCCATGGTCGCGGCCGGTGGTGGTCTGTGCTATAGCGACTGCAATCTGGGACAATCCCCATCCCAATCGATTCGGGTGAAAGCGAATTTGGTTTTGCGTGGGTTCTGGCGCGAATTATCCACTGGCGCGGTAGATTGGGATTCTCCGGCGAGCTTAGTCGCGGCCCGGTGGGCGGCGCCGCCGTGCGAGCCTGCCCTATTGGGGCGATGATTGTGCTCCGTCGGATCAATGGCGGACGACCCCGATTAGAAGTTAGGTACCGGTTCGGTGGGATCGGGTCCGTGCCGCGCGATCTTGATCCAACGCGCTAGGTTGCTCCGTAGTATTTTAAATCTGGACCGTGCGTGCTCGATCCGACGGCTCGGTGCGGGTGCCAGTTGATCTGGGTTCCGATCTAATCCTGACCGCAGATCAAGATCCAACGGTCGAGGTCTTCTCATACCCCTTCGCGCTAACACTTTTATTAAAGAGCCCCTGAAGTTTCATAGTATCAACCCGCCATCCTCTGGCACTGTGCCCTGTGTCTGCGGATTTTTACACCGAGCCCCCTATGTTCCTGTTTAAATGAGGCCCAGTCCAGAGCTTATTTAAACTGTATAAAAGAATTAGAAATTGAATATTTAATAGAAAAATAATTGCTAGAACTTCAATAATTCATAGAAAATTCATACTAACTCCAAATCACTTCATTCCAGTTCCTAAAATTTTGTAATATTATTATCTATCACCTAGAGTCTCTGTTTTGTCATGAAAACAGTAAGAAATTTAATTCTCACTTAATCCTATTTAAAGCACATAAAACCTTTGAAAAGGCATAACTTAAAATCTATAACTCCAAAAATTATGATTCCTGTTCCTAGAATTTTATTTTACTATGTAGAATATTTCTGTGTATTTTGTATATATGTTTGGTGTAATGTTAATTTCTCTATATGCACTGTTCTTGTTCGTATTGTGGCGAGTAGAAGAGCCCGTTGCTGAGGATACTGGTGAGCAGCAGGTTGAAGTAGCTGAGCAGGAGCTCATTGAAGGCAAGTTGTGCCCTTGACCACTTTTTACCCAATAATGTTCTTTAATATCACTTATTCATGCATAGGTTAATTTTGATGGGACCCAATAGGTCACCCTAGATTGTTTATCTCATTACCTTGTTTACCCCTGAATCACTTGGGTAGTTTGCTATTGCTTTACATGGTTTTGGGATAATCATTTATTATATCTATGTTCCAATTATTCTTGTTATTCTATTTATGTTCATGTTGAGATCATTAATGTTAATTGGAACATAGAGCTTAACTTGAGAAACACGTGCCACCACAAGGGTTTAATGGGACGCCCTTGGCTGATTAACTAGGAAAGCTAGTGGAGGTCTACCTTACCCGAAAGGGGCAAGGGCAGTAGGGGAGTGGTCAGTGTAGGGAGGTCCTTGGTTGATTTTTGCTGCGATGGCAGTCAGTCAAGAACCCTGCATTGGAACTTCCTATAAACTGTAGCGGGTTTTCTGAAGCTAGTGGAACTTTGTAAAGGCCTCGTAGTGTTGCCCTGCCGCGCTTCCTAGGTAGAGGTGTATGGGATTCGCGACCCCTTGGCAGATGGGTAGCATGACTTGTGGGTAAAGGGCACAACCTCTGCAGAGTGTAAAACTGGTATACTAGCCGAGCTCACGGTCATGAGCAGCTCAAGACTCTCTGATGATTAAATTATGGAACTTAAATTCAATTTTGTCATTTGCATATGCATGGGATTATTATTAATTTTGTTCTATTACTTTTATTATGGTTTGGTATTTACTTACACTTAGTAACTGCTAATAAAAGTTTGACCAACTACTTAAAAGCAATGCTCAGCTCTAAACCCTATCATTGATTAGCCTTACACATCACATGAACTCTCACCTTTGTGAGTTTATGTCCACTAGTTCCCCACAACTTGTTGAGCTATGATCATGTATGAGCTCACCCTTGCTGTCTCACACCCCCCCACAGGAGAAGAGCAGGTGGTTCAGGAGGAGCCACAAGGCGAGGAGTATGATCTGATCTAGGTGGTGTTGCTCAGTTGACATTGGCGCCGACGATCCTTAGTTCGTTTTATGTTTATTCTTTTATTTTGTAATAAGTCTTCCGCTATGTAATAAATACTCTGATGTTTTATGACATTTATCTCTATACACTCTGTTATTATATATGTTGTCTTCTTGGCGCATGTATGAGATGCACCTGGCTTTGTTCCTTAAAGCCGGGTGTGACAGAAGTGGTATCAGAACAAATGTTGACTGTAGGACGAAACCTAGATAGAAATGGACAAACCCTTATCTACTTACCTTACTCTGATTCATTCCATACTTATCTTATCTTGATCCTATCTCGCCTTCTACTGTTTCCCTCTGATTATTCTTACCCTTACTACTCTAAGACAAGATGGATTTCACACCTTGGAATCCTACATTTATGAAGTTCTTAAGAGATAGGGAACCTAAGACAAAAATTTAAAACTATTTTCTTTAAAAATGTTGTTTGGTTGTGCTGATGCTAAATGCCTGATTTGCTTCTTTGATTGATTGAATTATAGATGGACATCTTAGCATGTACCAACATAAGGTGTTGAATTAGCTTTAGTAGGTAAAATATTAATCTTCTTAGCTAATAAAATTCCCCAAAGTAACCTGCTTCGTAAATACCTACCTTGTCTACTATTTTCTTACCATATGTATCTAACTCAGATGGTCAATACCAGGCGGGGTGGTGGAATTGATTTGCCTCCTAACCAACACACTCGAAGGATATATAGACAACCTCAGCCACAGCCTGCAGAGATGAATCCTCCTAATCCTCCACCAGGCGGAGTTGACCCACTGGTTGCTACTCAGATGGCGGTGATGCAGCAAATGGCAGACACTATGGCTGATATGCGTGCCCAGATGCAGCAAGAACGCCAGGAGATGCGTCAGGAAAGAGAAGATATACGCCAGGAATTGCGCCAGGAGCGAGATGAGATACGCCAGGAAAGGAGGGCACAACAACAGCAGCTGCAACAACAAATGCAACAGCAGCAACAAGTGCCACTGCCTCCACCACCACCACCAGTTCCACCCTGAGACAAGCATAGAGAGTTCATGAGTCATAAGCCACCTACATTCGCTAACTCACCTGATCCACTGGACGCGGATGATTGGCTGAAGTCTGTTGAGAAGATGTTGAATATTGCACAATGCACTGACCGGGAGAAGGTTTTATATGTTCTGGACGTCTGACAGGTCCTGCTGCTGACTGGTGGGATTCTTATACTGCTGCCCACGATGCTGCTGATACTATTACTTGGGCAGAGTTCAGTACACAATTCAGGAACTACCATATTCCAGCTGGTATGATAAAGATCAAGAAGAAGGAGTTTTTGTCGTTGAAGCAAGGTAACATGTCGGTCAGTGAGTACAGAGACAAATTTATTCAGCTGTCGAGATATGCTCCGGAGGAAGTTGCTGAGGATGAGAGGAAGCAGGAGCACTTCATTGAAGGACTTAATGGACCCTTGCAGTATGCACTGGTTGCACACACTTTTCCATCATTTCAGAGGCTGCTGGATAAGGCTCTTGCTATTGAACACAAGCGGGTTCAGCTGGGTGATTTGAAGAGAAAGGCAATATCTCAAGGACAAGGAAGCAGCAGTGTTCGCCCTCGCTACAGTTCACCACAGGGTACACCGACTCGACCAGGAGGACCGCGCCCAGTTCAGCAATCACCACTGAGGACTCCACCTCCTCAGCAGGCTACCCCTACTGGCACCCCGACAAAGTTTTCAGGACAGAGTCCCGGCACTACTTGTTTCAAGTGTGGGAAGACTGGTCACTACGCAAATGTCTGCCCACAGAGGATTGCTACTACTCCAGTTCAGAACAGGCAGCAAACTCCAGGATCTGGCAAGGGATATTCTATTGCCAAAGTTAATCAAGTCAGCGTTGATGCTACTCCGGATGGTGGGGACCTCGTAATTGGTATGTTTTATGTTAATGCAATTCCTGCAACCATATTATTTGATTCTGGTGCTACACATTCATTCATGTCTGCTAGATATGCCAACACAAATGAAATACCACTGCTAAATATGAGAAAACCCATGATAGTAATTACACCTAAAGGGCCTGTTGAGGCGAATCAAATGACACGTAGATTGACATTGACCATTATGGGTAGAGAATTTGGAGCTACTGCTATAATATTAGGGTCAAGCAGTATAGATCTGATCCTTGGTATGTCATGGCTAAGAAAGGCAAAGGCCGTTATAGCATGTGGTAGAGGTACCGTAGAACTCACTACTACCAAGGGAGAAAGGTTTCAAGTTAATATTGCAGTAACCTCCTCACCCATGCGTGCAATGTTCTTTATACCGGAGGAGTTTGTTGGTGACAACATCCGTGTGGTTAGAGACTTTCCGGATGTCTTTCCAGAGGAGTTGCCAGGGATGCCACCTGACAGAGAAGTTGAGTTTGTTATTGATCTCTTACCTGGAACCGCCCCTATTTCTAAACGGCCATATAGAATGTCCGTGGAGGAGTTGAAGGAACTTAAGAAGCAGTTAACTGAGTTACAAGAGGCTGGGTACATTCGTCCGAGTTCCTCACCTTGGGGAGCACCGGTTCTGTTTGTACAGAAGAAGGATGGATCGCAGCTGATGTGTGTGGATTATAGATCTCTTAATGATGTTACGGTGAAGAACAAGTATCCGTTGCCCCGCATTGAGGATTTGTTTGATCAAATGAGAGGAGCAAGAGTATTTTCGAAGATCGATCTCCGATCTGGTTACCATCAGATGAGGATTAGACCATCGGATATTCCCAAGACGGCTTTCTCGACTCGATATGGATTATATGAGTTTACTGTTATGTCGTTTGGATTAACCAATGCACCAGCGTATTTTATGAACTTAATGAACAAGGTGTTTATGGAGTATTTGGACAGATTCGTCGTGGTATTCATCGACGATATTCTTATCTATTCCAAGAGTGATAGTGATCACAAGGAACATCTGAGGATGGTGCTACAGAAGCTACGAGATAACCAGCTATATGCCAAGTTCAGCAAGTGCGAGTTTTGGATTGGCGAGGTGCCATTTCTTGGTCATATTATTTCTAATGGAGGAATATCAGTGGATCCTGCTAAAGTTAAGGAGATAATGGAGTGGAGAGTACCCACTACAGTTACTGAGATTCGGAGTTTCTTGGGATTAGCAGGATATTATCGGAGATTTATCGAAGGATTTTCTAAGATTGCTAAGCCTATGACTTCGCTTCTGGAGAAAGGGAGAGAATTTAAGTGGGACGAGAAGTGCCAAGACAGCTTTGAGCAATTGAAAAAGAGGTTGATGTCGCCACCAGTATTGGTTATGCCAGACCTACAAAAAGGATTTGACATCTATTGTGATGCATGTGGCCAAGGCTTAGGATGTGTGCTCATGCAAGAAGGACATGTGATTGCCTATGCTTCTCGTCAGTTACGCAAGCATGAATTGAATTACCCCACTCATGACTTGGAATTGGCAGCCGTTGTGCATGCGCTTAAGATTTGGAGACATTATATCATGGGAACCAAGTGTCAAGTATGTACGGATCATAAGAGTTTGAAGTATATATTCACTCAGAAGGATCTCAACCTTAGGCAACGCCGTTGGTTGGAGCTTATTAAGGATTATGATTTGGAGATTCACTATCAACCGGGCAAGGCAAATTTGGTTGCAGATGCCTTGAGTCGCAAGGAGCATGTTCATTCAGCTATTGTTGCCCAGCAACCCGATGAGATTGTTGAGGATTTCAGGAGACTTAACCTGGGGATAGTTGCTCATACTGAAGGAGTCACTATTGATGTGGAACCTACCTTGGAGCAAGAAATCCGCAAAGGTCAACTTGAGGATGCTAAAATAAAAGAGATTAAGGATCTGATTACTGAAGGTCGAGTTCCGGAATTTACGGAAGATGAGCAAGGCACTATATGGTTCAAGGACAGGATGTGTGTTCCTGATATTAAAAGCCTTCGAGAGACTATTTTAAAGGAGGCCCATGATTCGGATTATTCTATTCATCCTGGTAGTACCAAGATGTATCAGGATTTGAAACGGAAGTATTGGTGGTATGGATTGAAAAGAGATGTGGCTGCACATGTGGCTATGTGCGATGTATGTCAAAGAGTTAAGGCTGAACACCAGAGACCAGCTGGACTATTGCATCCACTGAAGATACCCGAGTGGAAATGGGAAGAGATTGGTATGGATTTCATTACTGGATTGCCTCGCACCCAGAAAGGATATGATGCTATATGGGTGATTGTGGATAGATTGACTAAAGTGGCTCACTTTATTCCTGTAAAGACTACTTATAAAGGTTCTCATCTAGCAGAATTATATATGGCTCAGATTGTGTGTTTGCATGGAGTACCAAAGAAGATCGTGTCTGATCGAGGTTCGCAGTTTACCTCAAGATTTTGGAGAAGCTTTCACGAGAACATGAGTACAAAGTTGAATTTTAGTACAGCATATCACCCTCAGACTGATGGACAGACTGAAAGGACAAATCAAGTATTGGAAGATATGTTGAGAGCATGTGCTCTTCAACATGGAGGAAGTTGGGATAAAAGTCTACCGTATGCTGAGTTCTCATATAATAATAGTTACCAGGCCAGTCTAAAGATGTCACCTTTTGAAGCTTTATATGGGAGGAAGTGCAGGACTCCTCTATATTGGGATCAGACTGGAGAGAGACAGTTCTTTGGGCCTGAACTGATTCAAGAAGCAGAAGAACAAGTTCGTATAATTCGAGAGAATTTGAGAGTGGCTCAAACCAGGCAAAAGAGCTATGCTGATAATAGAAGGAGGCCACTGGAATTCGAAGAAGGAGATTATGTGTATCTCAAGGTATCACCACTTCGTGGAATGAGGAGATTCAAAGTTAAGGGCAAATTGTCCCCTCGCTATATTGGACCATTCTTGATCTTTAGGCGAGTTGGGGAGATGGCATACCAACTCGAGTTACCGGATAGTCTATCGGATGTGCATAATGTGTTCCACGTATCTCAACTGAAGAAGTGTCTCCGTGTTCCCGAGGAACAGTTACCCATGGAAGAGCTCAGTGTTCAAGGTGATTTGACTTACACGGAGTACCCAATCAAGATTTTGGATACTTTGACTAGAGTTACAAGAAATAAGGTGATAAAGATGTGCAAAGTGCAATGGAGTCACCACGGTGAAGAAGAAGTGACTTGGGAAAGAGAAGAAGAGCTTCGCATAGATTTTCCCCACCTTCGCATAGATTATTTCTAAGGGGGCTAGGATTTGTAACATCCACTTGTAAATTGCTAGGAAAAATACCAATAGAGAAACAATTTCTCCTTATGTCAGTTTAATCTTTGTGCATCATCACATGTGTACACCCTAGGTAAAAACAAATAATTAATGACATAAAAGCCACTAGAATCATGCATCATGATGGTGTTTATATGATTGAGCATTCACTCATGGAAATAATGAGACAAGGAAATATATTAAAACCCAAAAGTGGAATTTAAGAGCTAAAAGGAATCTTAGAATTTGAGAAAAGAGGAGAAAAGTACTATATAAATATAAATAAAATATGATTAATCAAATATTTGTACTTGAGCATACTATATTATAAACTTATATTTTTGGTTAAGGAATAAACTTCACAACAGCACTTGAATTCAAAATTTGAAAAACATAAACTTAGGAAAGAAAAGAAACAGAAAAATAAAAAGGAGAAAAGAATAAAACCTTACCTGGGCCGGCGGCTACCAATTCGGCCCATCTATCAATCACCCACGCGCGGCCCGTGATCTCCTTCCCTCCTGCGCGAATTCCACGGCTGACCCGTGGGCCCCGCCTCCAGTCTCACCAGATCACGCGTACGCCACTGGCACTCGCTTACGCGCCGGGCCCACATGTCATCCCTAACCGTGTCCGAGATCCGGCCGTAGCTGAGCTCAACGGAATGCGTGATTTCCGGACCGCCATTCTCGCGCCGGTCGTTGGGGAGGCCGCGACCTCTACCACTCCTCCCCGACCTTCGGTGTATATAGGCGCCGTCAGCACGTTTGTATCGCCACGGCGCTGCTTGACGCGAGATAACCAACCGAGAGCCCCTCTTGTCGTTCTACCATTTTCGAGACTCGCCGGTGTTCTACCCTCGAAGCTCCGTCGCCGGAATCGCCTTGGCGCGCGGAGTGTGAGGTCCCATTTGCGCACGCCTAGGAAGCCTCGGCGGCGACCAATTCCTCGATCCCTGCTGGTGCCACCATCCCGCGCGAAAGACGACACCCGCCCGGACACGAAGTTGGTGAGCAATTCCTCCCTTACTCGTGTTTATCTCTGCGTTCCCTAGTGCGTTGCAGTTCTGGACTTAGGTTCCGATGGGCCGAACGGCCGGGCACCGCCACTAACCATGCCATGGTCACGGCCGGTGGTGGTCTGTGCTATAGCGACTGCAATCTGGGACAATCCCCATCCCAATCGATTCGGGTGAAAGCGAATTTGGTTTTGCGTGGGTTCTGGCGTGAATTATCCACTGGCGCGGTAGATTGGGATTCTCCGGCGAGCTTAGTCGCGGCCCGGTGGGCGGCGCCGCCGTGCGAGCCTGCCCTATTGGGGCGATGATCGTGCTCCGTCGGATCAATGGCGGACGGCCCCGATTAGAAGTTAGGTACCGGTTCGGTGGGATCGGGTCCGTGCCGCGCGATCTTGATCCAACGCGCTAGGTTGCTCCGTAGTATTTTAAATCTGGACCGTGCGTGCTCGATCCGACGGCTCGGTGCGGGTGTCAGTTGATCTGGGTTCCGATCTAATCCTGACCGCAGATCAAGATCCAACGGTCGAGGTCTTCTCATACCCCTTCGCGCTAACACTTTTATTAAAGAGCCCCTGAAGTTTCATAGTATCAACCCGCCATCCTCTGGCACTGTGCCCTGTGTCTGCGGATTTTTACACCGAGCCCCCTATGTTCCTGTTTAAATGAGGCCCAGTCCAGAGCTTATTTAAACTGTATAAAAGAATTAGAAATTGAATATTTAATAGAAAAATAATTGCTAGAACTTCAATAATTCATAGAAAATTCATACTAACTCCAAATCACTTCATTCTAGTTCCTAAAATTTTGTAATATTATTATCTATCACCTAGAGTCTCTGTTTTGTCATGAAAACAGTAAGAAATTTATTTCTCACTTAATCCTATTTAAAGCACATAAAACCTTTGAAAAGGCATAACTTAAAATCTATAACTCCAAAAATTATGATTCCTGTTCCTAGAATTTTATTTTACTATGTAGAATATTTCTGTGTATTTTGTATATATGTTTGGTGTAATGTTAATTTCTCTATATGCACTGTTCTTGTTCGTATTGTGGCGAGTAGAAGAGCCTGTTGCTAAGGATACTGGTGAGCAGCAGGTTGAAGTAGCTGAGCAGGAGCTCATTGAAGGCAAGTTGTGCCCTTGACCACTTTTTACCCAATAATGTTCTTTAATATCACTTATTCATGCATAGGTTAATTTTGATGGGACCCAATAGGTCACCCTAGATTGTTTATCTCATTACCTTGTTTACCCCTGAATCACTTGGGTAGTTTGCTATTGCTTTACATGGTTTTGGGATAATCATTTATTATATCTATGTTCCAATTATTCTTGTTATTCTATTTATGTTCATGTTGAGATCATTAATGTTAATTGGAACATAGAGCTTAACTTGAGAAACACGTGCCACCACAAGGGTTTAATGGGACGCCCTTGGCTGATTAACTAGGAAAGCTAGTGGAGGTCTACCTTACCCGAAAGGGGCAAGGGCAGTAGGGGAGTGGTCAGTGTAGGGAGGTCCTTGGTTGATTTTTGCTGCGATGGCAGTCAGTCAAGAACCCTGCATTGGAACTTCCTATAAACTGTAGCGGGTTTTCTGAAGCTAGTGGAACTTTGTAAAGGCCTCGTAGTGTTGCCCTGCCGCGCTTCCTAGGTAGAGGTGTATGGGATTCGCGACCCCTTGGCAGATGGGTAGCATGACTTGTGGGTAAAGGGTACAACCTCTGCAGAGTGTAAAACTGGTATACTAGCCGAGCTCACGGTCATGAGCAGCTCAGGACTCTCTGATGATTAAATTATGGAACTTAAATTCAATTTTGTCATTTGCATATGCATGGGATTATTATTAATTTTGTTCTATTACTTTTATTATGGTTTGGTATTTACTTACACTTAGTAACTGCTAATAAAAGTTTGACCAACTACTTAAAAGCAATGCTCAGCTCTAAACCCCTATCATTGATTAGCCTTACACATCACATGAACTCTCACCTTTGTGAGTTTATGTCCACTGGTTCCCCACAACTTGTTGAGCTATGATCATGTGTGAGCTCACCCTTGCTGTCTCACACCCCCCCACAGGAGAAGAGCAGGTGGTTCAGGAGGAGCCACAAGGCGAGGAGTATGATCTGATCTAGGTGGTGTTGCTCAGTTGACATTGGCGCCGACGATCCTTAGTTCGTTTTATGTTTATTCTTTTATTTTGTAATAAGTCTTCCGCTATGTAATAAATACTCTGATGTTTTATGACATTTATCTCTATACACTCTGTTATTATATATGTTGTCTTCTTGGCGCATGTATGAGATGCACCTGGCTTTGTTCCTTAAAGCCGGGTGTGACAGCAGATTTTATCGCCGATTGGACGCCAGGGGCTCAGGATGAAGAAACAAATAAAGATGCTGAAGTATGGACAGTGTTTTGCGATGGGTCTTGGGGAACCTTCGGAGCAGGAGCAGCCGCTGTGTTGGTCTCACCATCCAAGGTTAAAACTTGTTATGCGGCAAGACTCGATTTTACTTGTACAAACAATATTACTGAGTACGAAGCCCTGCTTTTGGGTCTTCGGAAGTTAAAAGCAATGGGAATCAGAAGGGCCATTCTTAAAACTGATTCCCAGGTTGTTTCGGGTCATATCGACAAGAGTTGCAAGGCTAAAGATCCGAAGCTTGAAAAATATCTAGACACGGTCCGAAAAGTCGAAGCTTCCTTCGAAGGATTTTCTGTCAAAAATATCCCTCGAGGACAAAATGAGCATGCTGATTTGCTAGCTAAGTCAGCAGCACAGAGGCTGCCCTTACCTTCGGATGTGTTCTTCGAAACAATAAAAGCACCTTCAGTGGAACTTCTTGAAAGAGCAGTCCTCAATATATCTCCTGTTTATAGCGAAGACTGGAGAACTGAGATCATCTCTTACCTTCAGGGTAAAGTCCTTTCAGATGACGAAACTTATAACAGGAGGATAGAGGCAAGAGCTCGTCCATATGTCATGATAGAAGGGGAGTTGTACAAGCATGGAGTTTGTGCTCCACTACTCAAGTGTTTATCTAGAACCGAAGGCATAGAATTGATGAAAGAAATACATGCAGGCCTGTGCGGATCTCACATTGGATCTAGGCCGTTACTTGGAAAAGTTTTCCGCCAAGGGTTTTATTGGCCGAAGGCAGCTTCGGATGCAGCGGAATTAGTTCAAAAGTGCGAAGGTTGTCAGAAATGTGCAAGAGATCAAAAACAACCTTCGTCCTTAACCCAGCTCATACAACCCATCTGGCCATTGCAAAGGTGGGGCCTTGACTTGTTAGGTCCGTTACCACCGGCCCAAGGGAACTTAAGATATGTTGTAGTGGCTGTGGAATATTTTTCTAAATGGATTGAGGCAAAGCCTTTAGCCACAATAACTTCGGCAACCATTCAAAAGTTTTTCTGGCAGAATATTGTTTGTCGTTTCGGGGTACCAAAGGCCATCACTGTAGATAATGGAACACAGTTCGACTCTGAAGCTTTCAGAGATTTCTGTGATCAAATTGGTACGAAGATCCATTTTGCATCAGTCAGGCATCCGGAGTCAAACGGACTCGTTGAAAGAGCCAATGGCATTATAATGACAGGAATAATGAAGTTAATCTTCAATCAACCCAGGGGAAAGTGGCCAGATCAATTAATCAAAGTGGTATGGAGCCACAACACAACAATATCAAGGTCAACAGGCTTTACTCCATTCAAACTATTGTTTGGTGACGAAGCAATAACTCCGGAGGAAGCCAAAACTGGATCAATAAGAGTAGTAGCTTCGGCAGAATCAGATTCTGAAGCTGTTTATTCTGTGGAAAAAGATGCTATAGAAGGGATCATGCTTCAAGCTGTGGAGAACATCAATAAGTATCAAGCCGAAACAATCAAATGGCGTGATAGAAAGGTTCGGCTAAAGAATATTGAGCCAGGACATTTGGTGCTTCGGCGAGTGGTTAACCCAGATACAGTGGGCAAGTTGCAGTTGAAATGGGAGGGACCTTTTTTGGTAGCATCTTCGTCAAGACCTGGTTCATACAGATTGAAGGATATGGACGGCAACGACATTCCTAGATCT
The DNA here is from genome assembly GCF_902167145.1 of Zea mays. Taxonomy (NCBI): domain Eukaryota; kingdom Viridiplantae; phylum Streptophyta; class Magnoliopsida; order Poales; family Poaceae; genus Zea; species Zea mays. The sequence continues at coordinate 36,206,931 of NC_050101.1, read as the reverse complement.
TGGAATGCGGATGAGCTTCGGCGATATTATGTGTAACTTGATGTAATTTTTTATATTTTTTCTTTTATGGCACCCTTTTCCTTTCTGAAGGGGGAGAAAGGTTTTTAATGGGGCCATCATATGTAATTTCCTTTTTTAGTTCTATAAGAGCAAAATCCCCCAAGGATGTAAATGTAAAAGCTGAGAACATACCATCGAGTGCCGAAAAGTAAAAGGCGAAGAAGCTCCAAAGACGTTCCTAAGGGAATGCAGAGCTTACAGCGAAAAGTCAACGCTGATTCCGCCGAAAGTAAAAGGCGAAGAAGCTCCAAAGTCGTTCCTATGGGAATGCAGAGCTTACAGCGAAAAGTCAACGCTGATTCCGCCGAAAGTAAAAGGCGAAGAAGCTCCAAAGTCGTTCCTAAGGGAATGCAGAGCTTACAGCGAAAAGTCAGCGCTGATATGTGATTGTTTCTAAGGAAATAACGGCTGTAATTATGGCTTCGGATATGTGTCTGGACATTCATTTGCACATCACATTACATCATAGCATTTGCATTCATAAACATTCATCCAGGCATATGTAGGATAACCATCATCATAGCATAAGTGGTTGCTTCGGCAAAAAGAAAAAACTGTCTTTTGTACTTCTTCGAGTACGAAAAGAAGAGCTTCGGAAAAAAGGGAAATGTTGTTTTTTATGCTTCGCTGTGTACGAAAAGAAGGGAAGGTGTTTTTTTCGCTTTCAGCTCAAAAAGATAATTTCGTCCACATCAAAGCACCTCTCATACATTAATGGAAGGGTAAGAGCATATTACAAGGTATGAACAGAATTCATTAAAGACAAGTTTAGTTACATTTACAAAAGTTATCTCAAAAGTTTCTTGAGTCTGTCTACAGTCTACTCCTATTTAATCTTCAAGGGACCTCAGCTTCGGCGTCATTCTCTTTAACCATCGGCCTCGGCTTCGTCATCCTACATGAATTAAGTTGTTGTAAGTCAAAATCGAGCTTGAAGGAAGAGGTAAGCACAAGGTATGATTTCTTACTGGTTCAAGATGACTCCGAGCTTCGTCTCCAGCCTTTTCTCGCCCGCCTTTTGTCCATATCATCTTTACAAATCTATTAGAAATGCTTCGGGCGAGATCAGGAATGTCATCTAGAATTGATGGTGATAAAGTGAAATTGGGCCTATTGACAATTTTTCCATGATCGCAGCCAGCTTTTAGGAAAGCTGCAGCAGTGCCCCGAGAAGCTACCCAGGCGCAGAAGTCACCGTGCCCGGCTATAACTTCGTCAAGCTCATCAATTTCACCCTCAATATGTTCGAAGGTCTTTGGTAAATCCTCAGCTGACGGGGTGAATTTCTCACTGCTAGCTCCAACTGAGTGGAAAATTTTTCTCAGTCGTTGAATACATTTGTTGCTAAATTCCAAACATTTGTCTTGAAGGCCCGCCAATAGTTTTTTCAAATCTGAATTTTGTTGGACTTCGGCTTCAAGTTTTGCATTAAGTTCTTGCTTTTCTTGTTCAAACTGTTCAGATTGGCAGAGAAGCTTCGTGTTCAGTTCTGTTATCTTAGCTTCGGCTTCCGCCAATAAGCCTTCAGTTGCTTGAAGCTCAAAGTTCTTCTTTTCAATAATAGCTGATTGCTCTTTTATTTTGCCTTCTAAATTTTCAATTATAACCTCTTGTTTCTTGTCTTCCAGATCTTGTTGCATTTTCAAAGCTTTGCTCAACAGCATACTCTGCATGAAAACAACCTTCGTTAGACATGTCTTCATTATTAAGAACAATAAAAGTCAAGGGAAAAGTAGTTCACCTTGAAATTGGAATAAAATAAACTACCAACGATATGTTGTCATCGGTAGCGGCTAATGTCCGTTTCTAGCTTCGGAAAGCCGATACTCTTTGACAGAGTACCGATAACCTTAGCTCCAGTTTGATCCCGGATACAGTCTAATTTTTCATCATCAATACCTCCGAAGAGGAGTGCTCCTGGCTTATATCCGCAAGATTTGGCATACTCTTTAAGCTCTTCTATTTCGGTTTTTGACAATTTTTCTCCAACTAAATTTTGAAACATGAAGGCCTCGTCTTCTGAAGCTTCGTCAGCAATTTCCTTTTCTTTCCCCGACACTGCGGTCATGGCCTCTTCGGCGGCAGTAGTAGCTTCTTCTGTGGCCATGTCTAGCAGCATTTTGTCGATGTGTTCGATTGTGCTTTCCAAGTTTAAATCTTCAATTGAGGTAGCTTCGGCAGCCGCGACCTCCGAAGGTGTGATTTCAATATTTGTTATTCCCTCAGCCGCTGGTATCTTCTGAGCTGAAGCTCTCGGTGGTATCTTGTCAATGACCTCCGTCACAGCGATGATTCTTTGTCTCTTTGCTTTAGTCATTTTCTTCGTTTTTTCGGGCTCCTTTTCCTTCTGAAAAAACTTTGTCAGTTGAGGCCCCAATGGACTTAGCTTCGCAGGCAGGGATTCAGTCATTACCTTCAAAATTTCCTCCACGTCGGTGGCAGAGTGTGATGCGGGAGTTTCTTCTTCGTCGGATATTTTTTGCTTCGGAGAAGACACTTTCCTCTTCTTCGGAATTTTCTTCTTTGATGGTTCTTTCTCATCTTCATTTAAGGCTTCGGTTATCCTTTTCCTTTTCCAGCCTTCGACACCTTTATTTAGATTTTCGTAGTCAGGGTATTCAAAACCCAAGGCGTCCAGCACTCGATTCAGTCTTCGCTTCGGACGGGTGCCGAAGGCTGCAGTCATCAACTGATCTTCTTTTTTGGAGTAATTGCCAAGTATTTCATTGCACATTATTTCAATTGTTTCCAACCACTCTTGGCAAGGTGTTTTAAAGTATTTCTTAAACTTGTAATAGTAAGGTAACCGCACAAGTTCCCCTTCTTTCTTCTCCCCCTCTAGCTTCGGCATTTCCCATTCTTTTAAACTAGGAAAAACTCTGAAAGCCAAAAACTCCTGAACCAGGTCTCTTGTACTGATATGTTCTGCAATAATTCTGAATTCATCCAACGCTTGTTGGGTTGGACCTTCTGGTGTCATGTTGCAACGAGGTCGGGTTTCTCCGAAGATTAGTTCAAGTGGACTTTGCACAAGCTTCTCCTTGTCGTCATCAACCTTGACATAGAACCACTCCGACTTCCAGCCTGCTGCCCATTTGCTTCGGTAGCTGATTACAGGAAACTTTGTGGTTTTCCGATAAGCAAAATTATAGCAACCAAAATTGTCATGCAATCCATCTTTTCTAGCCTTCGTCTGATAGTGCAGCTCGTGAACTCGACAAAAGCTGTCCGCAAACGGCTCCACCGCTTGTCTTCGGAGGGCCCAGATATAAACACTAAGCCTAACGATAGCGTTAGGAGTCAACTGATGAAAGTAGATACCAAACCTCTTCAGTACCTCTGCAATAATCCCATGTAGGGGGAATCTTAATCCAGCCTTTAGAAAGCTCTTGAAAATGACTATTTCATCCTTCTCCGGCTTTGGGGTTGTTTCTTCCCCCCCGAAGCGTAGTAGCTTCTTCTGACTTTCACTGAAATAACCCGACTTTACCATCTTGGAGAGATCAGCCTTTGAAATAGTAGACTTTCCGAAGTCCAAGTGGCTGGGTTTACTTGGCATGGCAATACGATAATCATCTTCGGGATCAGTTTCTTCGATGTTTTCTTCTTCTGCTTCGGCAGTTGTTTGTTCTGCTTGTTCTGCATCAGCACTGAGGATTTTTTCCGAAGTTACCAGCCCGGATCGTTGCATCGCTTCGGAGATGGGAATAGTCTCCGAACCTTTAGCTTCGCCTCCCTCACGCTCAACCCTAGCGGTAGAACGCACTCTAGCCATTTAATTCTGAATTTGTGGGAATTAAATACTTTTTCTTCCGAAGTTTTTTCTTCTGACGAAGCAGGCTTCAAGCTGGAGCTTCGTTCGATTCCGAGAGTCAAGCTTCGGCTATGGTTAAAAATTTTGGCAGCAAAACAGTGCAAATAGCAATGAATGTTGTGGTAACTTCACACCTACTCGTCTGTTTATATAGTACTGCAGGTAAGAAGGCGAAGCGCCAGGATTTTTACACCAGGCGGACATCCGCTTGCACTCGCTGCGCGGTGGATCGCAGAGACCAAACAGTAACTCTGCAAGGTGGGACCGCTATGCGCTGGGAAACTGAATCGTTTCTCGACAACGAGCTCAGGGAAGGTGTTTTTTGGACCTTCGGCTTCTTGAAGCTTAGGAGACTTTTTTCACGGATCAAGCTCGTTACGAAAAACGATCTAGCACCGCGAAAGGGGCTACTGTTGGGACTATGCTTCGTCGCCGAAGGTCTTGTAGGAAGAAGCAGTTTTCGGCTGAAGTTATTCGTATGAGATGACCGAAGGTTCCTCTTCATGAAGCTTCAGAATTTACAAACCGACATAAAAGTAGAATGACCTTTTAGTCCATAAATGTTTGAGTCACCGTTGTAATCCCTTATGAGGGACATAATTGTAATTCCTCATAGGCTACGCCCTGTGCCTATAAATAGGTGAACAGTACCTCTGTACTGTTCACGCAATCTTGTAATCACTGGCACATTACGCTGGAATTATTGCTTTCTGCTAAGACGAAGGTATAAATGTACCTAAATATTATGTTTCAATATTTAGGTTCATATAATAAAAAAATATGTGAATATTGTTATTCATTTTCGGCATGTCTTTCTATAATGCCTTATGTTTTGCATTTTACTTCATATTGTTTTTCAAGTCTGATCACGAAGGTATGACCTTCGTGATATTTTGTTTATGGCCTTCGTCCGAAGCTCATTAAATCCTTGGGGAGATAATGCTTCCGCGGACGAAGGGCATCAATGTTTAACATTTCATGTTGCCTTGTTCTTAATTCATAGCATTTGAGAACAAGTCCCCAACAACAGCATTCATTGCCATTGCACTGTTGTGCTGTTAAAAAATTTAACCATAGCCGAAGCTTTCTGCACTGCGCTTTCAAGCGAACACTTCATCATTTAAGGTTAACTTCGTCAGACGGGTTAGCTTCGTCAAACTGTAAAAATCCATCAAAATGGCCAGAGTGCGATCAACTGCAAGGGTGTCTCGTGAGGGGGAAGAAACCAAGGCCACTGAAACAGCACCAAATTCAGAAGTAATGAAACGATCAGGTCTTGTTGTGGCTGACGAAAGTACTTCTAATGTCGAAGCTGAGCAGACTGTGATTGAGGGTGAAGATGTTGAGAGCGAAGAAGACTACAGTATTCTGATCCCAACAAAGCCTAGTCATCTAGATTTGAAAAATCTACTGTGTTTGAAGACGACATACTTATGATGATGAAACTGGGCTATTTTGGAAAAGCTGAAAGCAAACTTGTTCGATTTGCTGGAGAAGAAACTACCCCAGTGCCGAAGAAGGATGAAGTTGTGGTTTTTCAAGAGCTTCAGAACGGGGCTGCGATTTCCCCTGAATGAGATGATAGGAGAAGTCCTAAAGAATTTCGAAATATATCTTCATCAGCTGACTCCTAACGCTATCGTTAGGCTCAGCGTCTTTATCTGGGCCCTTCGAAGCCAAGGGATGAGCCCAGATGCCGAAGCTTTCTGCCGAGTGCATGAGCTGCACTATCAGACGAAGGCTAGGGAAGATGGTCTTCACGAAAATTTTGGTTATTATAATTTTGCGTATCGAAAGGATACAAAGGCACCAGTCCTCAGCTACCGCACAAAGTGGCCAACCGGCTGGAAAAATGAATGGTTTTATATAAAGGCTGATGAGAAAAAACAGGGAGAAGCTGATGACCATGGTCATGAGTCCTCTGAGCTTGAGCTTTGGAATGACCCAGCCCTTATGCAACATGCAACTGGGGTCACCCTGTCAGCTGGCCGAAGTGGAATTTAGAGTGCTAGCTGAGCAGATCAGTACCAGAGACTTAGTGCAAGAATATTTGGCTAAAAGAACATATCCATCAAGTGGCTGGGGGATGCTGAAGAAGAAGGAAGCGGGGAAGAAGCACGAACTCGTTCGACTTTCTTACCGCTTCAAATTTGAGAAACAATTCAAAAGGTCGTGCAAAGAATTGCTGGACATGATCGAGACAATGTGCAATGAAATACTTGGAAATTATACCAAAAAGGAAGACCAACTGATGACCGCAGCCTTTGGCACCCGGCCAAAACGAAGATTGAACCGGGTGATGGATGCCTTGAAATTTGAATGTCCTGATTATGAAAGGCTTGATAAGGGTGCCAAAAGGGTAAAAAGAAAAAATTGTCAGCATTTTGAGTAGGCAAGCTGCTGGAATGGTAAAGAAGGATGAAAAGGCTTCAAAGAAGTTAAAGGCTGCTCCTGAACCGAAGGCGGCAGTTTCGAAGAAGAGGAAGGCTGAAACTCTAGAGCTGAAGATAACTGAGGCAACAGAGGAGACTCCTTCGACACCTCCCGCTGCTGAAATAGCAGAGATTTTAAAGGTAATGACTGAATCTTTACCCATCAAGCTGCTAAGTCTTCTCGGACCAGAACTGACATGACTTTTATAGAAGAAGGATCAACCCTCAACTGTAAAGGAGAAGACTGAGGGTTAGAAAAAACAAAAAATTGTTACTGTCATGCAAGCCATCGAGCCACTACAGGAAACGCATAAATTTTTGTGGGCCGTTTTATTTTCGTCGGCCGACCCACGAAAATTCGAATGTTATTTTCGTCGGCCTCGTGACCGACGAAAATGTGACGTATTTTCGTGGGCCGGAGAATATTTTCGTGGGCAGGCCCATGAAAATACTGTAGTTATTTTCGTCGGCCTCTGGACCGACGAAAATGTGGCGTAGTTTCGTCGGCCTCACTGAGGCCGACGAAAATGGTGGCCCTAAAACCCATCGAATCGACCGACGCACGTCCTGACACTCCTGCTCCCCTGTCGCGCGCGGGCACCCCACAGCTAGCCTACCACCGCCGCCGCCGGCCTGCTCCCAACCACCGCCGCCGCCGGCCTGCTCCCAACCGGCAAGTCCAGGAGGACGCCACTTCGATCCGCCGCAGGGAGGCCCCGGCCAGGCTCCATCTCCGGATCCGCCAGGCTCGGTTCAATCCGGTACGTTCCCTTCCGATCCGGTTGGTGCTTTCCTTACGGCGAAATCTTCGTGTTAGGTGCGGTTGGTGACGGATTGCTCGTCGCCCCACTTTGTTTTTTTAAAAATCTCTCCCTTCCGCTCCCTGCTTCGTCTGGGACTCAGTGCTCGGCGATTAGCGACCTGATGCGCTGCTGTGATGCGCTGCGCGTGTGGCATTTTAAAAAAAAGTCAGGCGAGATCTGGTTGCAGCGCTGCATTGTTGCTTCTGCTGCTCGTAAAGCATGTTCCTTGTGCTTTACGAAATTACTCAGCCCTAAAAACATATCAGAAGTAAAGATTATGCCACTGAGGAGCCCAGATTTGTGAACAGAAAATAATACATGCCAGAAATGGTGTTAATTTACATGGTTGATGTAACAGAGACTAATGGCTGCAGACTAATGGTGTTAATTTACCTGGATGAATATCACACGAGAGAATTTTTGGCCTGCAGACTAATGGCTGCAGCTTTTCTGGGTTTATTCTCTACTCAATAATGAACGAGATACATCCGGCTTATAGCCGTTTCCCCGTCGCACGAAGGCTCCACGTCTCCTGTAATTTCGGATCAGAGAGAGACGTGCACAACGCAAACACGACGTCGCGACGGGGTAACCCACATGGCGGTCATGGCATGGTCTGTGCGCGTTCCAGGCACCCATGAAACTACGCCAAACAAAAACTGAAAGCGTAAATACTGATTCCAACAAGATTACATGGTGCTCAGCACTTTATTTGTCTAACAAAACACCCCCTTAATCTTGTTGAACTTGAACCACTCCCAGCCTGGTTCTCAGCTCGACAAACTTAAGCCTTGCAAGTGGCTTTGTCAATATGTCTGCCAGCTGATTGTCTGTACCCACATGTTCCACATCAACCACTTCTTTCTCGATGCAATCTCGAATATAATGATATCTTGTATCAATGTGCTTACTCCTGTCATGATGTACTGGATTCTTGCTTAGTTCAATGGCTGACTTGTTGTCTATCAACAACCTGAACTTTTGGACAGTGCGGTTCAGTATATCTGCCACTAGCATGCTCAGCCAGACTCCTTGACAGGCTCCAAGTGCAGCGGCCACATATTCAGCTTCACAAGATGAGAGAGCAACTACTCTTTGTTTTTGTGAAGACCATGTTATTAGGTTCATGCCGAGGAGAAACAGAATCCCAGAGGTGCTCTTTCTCTTAATAAGGTCCCCTGAACAGTCACTGTCAGTATACCCGAGCAATGACAACTTTGTTCCTCCGCCTTTCTTGAGTCTAACTCCATAACCCAAAGTTCCAGCAACATATCTAACGATTCTTTTTACTGCAGCCCAGTGGTCTACTCCAGGTGACTCCATGAACCTGCTGACCATACCAACAGCAAAACATATATCAGGTCTAGAATTAACGAGGTATCTCAGGCTCCCAACAATACTTCTGTATTTTGTTTGATCTCTTTCAGTTCCCTTTTCTGCCGTTACCAGCTTAATTCTTTGTTCCATTGGAGTGTCACTTGGATTGCAACCAGTCATATTCAAAGACTCCACTAATTTTGCTGCATACGCCTTCTGACAGAAGGTGATTTCATCTGTTGTCTGTCTGACTTCTAACCCCAGATAATAAGTTAGCAAGCCCAGATCACTCATGTCAAATGACTGCTTCATTTTCCTCTTAAACTCTGCAATTTCTTTTACTGAAGGGCCACAGATAATCAAGTCATCCACATAGACACCTACTATCAACAAAGATTCACCAGAGCCCTTTCTATAAACTGCATGCTCCACACTGCATTTTGCAAACCCCAACAGAATCAGCTCAGAGTCTAGTCTTGAATTCCAAGCCCTGGGAGCTTGTTTCAGACCATACAGGGCCTTGTTCAACCTCAAAACTTTTGAATCCACTTCTGATTTCTGAAATCCTGGTGGCTGTGAGACATACACTTCTTCTTTGAGGTATCCATTCAGAAAAGCAGATTTTACATCCATGTGATGTAGTTCCCAATTTTCATGAGCAGCTAAGGCAATCAACACTCTCACTGTTTCTAGTCTAGCTACAGGTGCAAACACTTCATCGAAGTCTACTCCTTCTCTTTGAGCATACCTGTAACGCCCCGAATTTTGCAGTTGAATTTTTTTTTCTTTTCTTTACTCGCCAAAATTCGGGCGTTACCTTTTCCTTTTCTTTTTCCCCTCGCTAAACCTTGACCTTTTCCAAAGTTTAGCGGGATTCGGTTTGGATCTCCCGTGTAGGAAAAACCCTAAATACCTTATGTTGTTTGATGCACCATGCCGAACCTTGCATTTCTTTCGATTGCTTTGAAAGTGCAAATGCATGCATGTAGAAAGATCGGATTTCAAAAATGAAGAGAAGATCTTTCTTTCTCTTTTCTCTCTCTCTTTCTCTCTCCCCTCTCTCTCTCTCTCCCGCGCCCTGGGCCGACCCCGGCCGGCCCAGCCGCCCCCTGGCGCCCCCCCCTTGGGCCCAATAGGCCCAGCCGCCCCCCCCTCTTTCCCTTATTCCCTAACCCTCTCCCTCTCCCCCCTCATTTTCTCCCTCCCCACCTAGGCCGCCGCCCCTACCCCCTACCCGCCCCCTGCCCTAGGTAGCCGCCGCCGCCCCCTGCTTGCCGCGCCGCCCCCTGCCGCCGGCCGCCCCTCGCCGTCGATCCCCGACGCCGGTAAGCCCCCCCCTCCTCCCTCTCTCCTCCCTCCCCCATCCTCCCTCCCCTTCCTCTCGCCGCTCGGCCCCATGGCCGGTTCGGCCGCCCGCCCCACCCCGCCCGCTCGGCCCCTTGGCTGCGCCCCCGGCCCCCCCCGCGCGCGCCCCCATGGCCGGCTCGGCCGGCTCGGCCGGCTCGGCCGCTCGGCCGCCCCGCCCCCCCCCCCCCCCCCCCTGCTCGGCCGCTCGGCCACCCCGTGCGCGCCCCGCCTAGGGCCGGTTCAACCGCCCTAGGGCCGGTTCAACCGCCCCCCCCCCCTTCTGTTTTTTTTTTATTTTATTTTATTTACTTTCTGTGATCATAATTACTGTATTTTAAGTAGGCTAATCACTGTTCATGCTATGGGAAAATAGGAAGTTTAATTTAAAATTCCGTTATGTTATTGATTCACGTAGTTAATTGTTTACCCTGTGCAATGTTGATCAACTAAAAGTGATTAGGTTTCCATCAGTATATATAAATATATATAACAGAATTATTTTGTTAAAAACCAATTGTGTCATTAGTGCATAAGATTTAACCCCCTGCGAGACCTTTCCCGTTTCTTTCTAACCATAACAAATGCGTTATCGAATGTCATACTTGATGCATATTCGCTTTATTTGTTATCTTGTATGGTGTACTGTTCTTTTGTATTAAATATGTGGATGTATGTATGTATGTTTGCGCTCGCATAGAGAACGATCCGGTCGAAGAGCCCGAGGAATTCGCAGGAGAAGCCCCTGAGCAGCAGTCGTTTGGTGGAGGCAAGTGTCCTTTGACCTATCTATGTCCTATTCATTCTTTAATTCACCTCCCGCATTACACATTTATACCTAAGGATTGACTAGCTTTTGTTATCCATGTCCTTGTTTACCTATTTGGGTCGGATTATTACTACTTAGTCTGATGCTATTGCTCAACTCTAATCAATGAACATGATGTGATTATCTATGATACGCTGTTTTCCCGTTCTTCTTTATGATTATACTTGTGGTTTTCAAGGGGACTCGAGCGGTTTCTCGAGTGCCTCTCCGTAAGGACCTGTTCTATGGATGACCGCCCGGGAAAACAGTGCAACCATGAGGGTGGAATGGGGTGCCCTTAGCTGAATAATTAGAGGATCCGGGGTGTAGTTCACTTAGCCGTCGTGCCGTCAATGGGGCTCGGTGTATGCGGCTCGCTCTGCCAAGTTTGGGTTCGCCCCTTGGGGAGGAGTGCGGTGCATTTAGGAAACCTAACGGGTGGCTACAGCCCCGGGGAATCTTTGTAAAGGCTACGTAGTGAAACCCTGCCTATTCACCTTGGTAGTGTTTAAGGGTTTGATCGGCCCGAGGCAAGAGGGAATCACGGCTTGTGGGTAAAGTGCACAACCTCTGCAGAGTGTTATGAAACTGATATATCAGCCGTGCTCGCGGTTATGAGCGGCCAAGGGAGCTCCAGTGATTAGTGGTACTTGATCAGAGATATTTTGGTACAGGTGGCAATGAGATTGATGGTTTTGGTTATGACTATGGTGCTGGTAAGTGGTATTCTTTCCGTTTGGAAAGGGTACATCGGGTTAATAACTTGGGTAATGCTAAAACTTGGCTTTCTACTAGTAAATAATAATCTGACCAACTAAAAGCAACTGCTTGACTTATCCCCACATAAAGCTAGTCCACTACAGCCAAACAGGATACTTGCTGAGTATGTTGATGTGTACTCACCCTTGCTCTACACACCAAACCCCCCCCCCCCCCCAGGTTGTCAGCATTGCAACCACTGCTCAGGCGAAGATGAAGCTGTGGAAGGAGACTTCCAGGAGTTCCAAGATTACGACGAGTTCTAGGTGTGGGTTAGCGGCAACCCCCAGTCGGCTGCCTGTGAAGGCCGCGTTATCTACGTTTCTTTTCCACACTTTGATTTATTGTAAGAACTATATGGACGTCTCAGACGTATGATGTAATCGACTATTATCCCTTTTTAATACTATTTTGAGCACTGTGTGATGATGTCCATATTATGTAACTGCTGTGTACGTGAATAACTGATCCTGGCACGTACATGGTTCGCATTCGGTTTGCCTTCTAAAACCGGGTGTGACATAAGTGGTATCAGAGCCGTGCTGACTGTAGGACCGCTAACCTAGAGTAGAATGGTCGTTCTAAGGATTATAGACCTCTGTCCCTGCCTTGACCTTGGTACCCCTTCAAAAGTTGGTCCTACTGACCAAACCTATGTTCTACTATATATTATACCTTGCTGAAAATTATGTTCTACTCCAATCCTTCATCTATTTATGATTCATTACTTGCTGGTCATATTAATTCTGTTCTCACCCTTTTGCTTGCGATGTCTTTTGTAGATGGCTCGACTTAGACACACTGCACGAAAGTCAGTCATCCCCTTCTTACCCTCCCGCCTTGCTGAGCGTCCGCTTCGCCGTCCCGTGGCCGGACAGTCTAGCCACTTGGAGAGACTACACCACCGCCTGCGTGAGGAGCAGGAACGTCGACGACGGGAGCAGCAGAGCTCTTCCTTCTCGCTCCACCAGGAGATAGAGTCTGTGAGGAGCTGCTCCCCTGTGCTTCCTCTGGAGCCGCCCCCTGCACCACCACTGGGCGCCCCAGCTTCTGGAGTAGCTGCTGGAGGAGACCCAGACGACGGAGATGGCGACGACAGCTCGAGCCACGACACCGACTTCTCTGCTAACCTTGAGCCGGAAGGATGGGTTGCTCGACCCATCACTCGCGACGCTGCTCGCGGGTGTCACTTCCATGATGCGCTCGACACCCTGCTACGTCGGGCATTTGACCGGCATACTTGGTCCGTCGAGTATCGCTGTGTGGTCTACCAGCATAGTCGCGGGGTCTACCCGGACCGCTGGGAGGCGACTTGCTTGGTGCGCTGCCCGGAGGACAGTCTCCAGGGTGCAGAGGCCTGTTCAGAGCACTATTCTATCTCTGAGCGGGACTCAGCTGAGGCAGCCATGCAAGATGCTGCACGGCGTGCGCTTTCGCACTACTGCTCGGTTTTCGGTGGGGCAGCTGACGGTCTTGACCTGAAGTATTACCCCCGCCGTTCATCTGGCAGCACAGGAGGCGTGATTGTCTCACCTGTCGGTGAGGGCAATCCTAGGTTGAGCAGCACAGTCAACCTAGCCGCCGTGCTAAACACGGAGCTGGACCATGCATTAGACGAGCTGAGTAGGGCTCGTGCTGAGATCGCCCTGCTGTGGGCTGAGCGCGCGGAACGTCGTTATCTGGACGGTGGTTCCCCCGCTCCCGTTGGGACTCAGCACCCGTACCGCTCACCTCAGCGTGGACACCAGTCTTATGGCAATCCCGCCTGCAAGACCAAGATAAACCTAGAACCATAGATCGTTAGAGTTGGATCTTGTAATTAATACGAAATAAATATATACATGGAAGCTTCAGTCTTAGCGTTAGTCTCGGTCTTAGTTAGTTTTAGTTAGACAGGGTAGTTTGCTATATCCTGTGCATTTATGTTTGTCATGATGAACTATGTTTGGTTTGGATCTTTGTAATGATTGTCACCAGAGTGTGGGTATCCCCTGCATTTTGGTTTACATACTATGTCAATAAAGTTAGTTATATAGTTGGGAAACCCATTATTCTCCTTTCCTCTTTATCTGAGAAGCTGTGTGGTCTGTGTTGGAGATCAGTGAAGATGCTCATCTGTTCAGTGCTGTTGGAGAATTCTATACTCTTTTCTTATGCTGCAAGATTTGCCAGATCAGTTCTGATGTGTGGTTGCGTTCTGCAGATGTCAGAGAACAGGCGTAGAGGAGGAAGGCGTGCTCAGCAGGAGCGAGCCGCTCCGCAGGATGAGGTGCCCCAGCAGCAGCACCTGCCGCCCCCGCCCCCGATGTCGATTGAGCAGATGTTTCTGATGCAGACTCAGGCAGTTCAAGCCATCGGTCAGACTCTGGCCGCCATTCAGCAGCAGCAGCAGCAGCAACAGCAGCAAGCACCACCCCAGCCTCAGATGCCTCAGATGCCTAGAGACAAGCGTGCTGAATTCATGAGAGGTCATCCACCAACGTTCGCTCACTCTTCTGACCCCATGGATGCTGAAGATTGGCTGCGCACCGTGGAGCGGGAGTTGCATACCGCTCAGTGCGATGACAGGGAGAAAGTTCTGTATGGTCCCCGTCTGTTGAGAGGAGCAGCCCAATCATGGTGGGAGTCTTACCTCGCCACCCATGCCAACCCCGACACCATCACCTGGGAAGAATTCAGAGGTAGCTTCCGTCAGTATCATGTGCCTGCAGGTCTGATGACAGTGAAGAAGGAGGAGTTCCTGGCCCTCAAGCAAGGGTCATCGTCTGTCAGTGAGTATCGAGACAGGTTTCTGCAATTGTCTCGCTATGCTCCTGAAGATGTCAACACCGACGCCAAGCGACAGTACCGTTTTCTGAGAGGCTTGGTTGACCCTCTGCAGTATCAGCTGATGAACCACACCTTCCCGACATTCCAGCACCTGATTGACAGAGCAATCATGACAGAGAGAAAGCGCAAGGAGATGGAAGATCGTAAGCGCAAGATCAGTGGACCCCAGCCTGGAAGCAGCAGCCGTCCCCGTTTCTCAGGCAATCAACCTCAGCAGTTCAGGCAGAACCAGCGTCCACCTCAGCAGCATCAGCAGCGTCAGCAGTATCAGCAGTTCCAAAGGCAGTACCCTCAGAATCAGTACCAGAACCGTCAGAGCAATCAGTCAGGAGGTCAGTTTCAGAAGCAGAATCAGCAAGCACCTCGTCTTCCTGCCCCAGCAAATCAGCAGAACAGTCAGGCAGCACCAGCTCAGGTTGGAAACAGGGCGTGTTTCCACTGTGGAGAGCAAGGCCATTGGGTGATGCAATGTCCGAAGAAGGCAGCCCAGCAGCAGTCAGGCCCCAATGCCCCAGCAAAGCAGAATGTGCCTCAGCCTGGAGCAGGCAATCGCTCTCAGCAGCGCTATAATCATGGAAGATTGAATCACTTGGAGGCTGAAGCAGTTCAGGAGACCCCCGACATGATAGTAGGTATGTTCCCAGTCGACTCCCATATTGCAGAAGTGTTATTTGATACTGGAGCAACACATTCTTTCATTACTGCATCATGGGTAGAAGCACATAATCTTCCAACTACTACCATGTTAACCCCCATTCAAATTGACTCAGCCGGTGGTAGAATTCGAGCTGATAGCATTTGTTTGAATATAAGTGTGGAAATAAGGGGGATAGCGTTTCCCGCCAACCTTATAGTAATGGGTACTCAGGGAATAGATGTCATCCTAGGGATGAATTGGTTAGATAAGTATCAGGCAGTTATCAGTTGTGATAAAAGGACAATCAAGTTGGTGTCCCCACTAGGAGAGGAAGTGGTGACCGAGTTAGTCCCGCCTGAGCCAAAGAAAGGAAGTTGTTATCGGATGGCTGTCGATAGCAGTGAAGCAGACCCAATTGAGAGTATCAAGGTTGTGTCTGAATTCCCAGATGTGTTTCCAAAGGATTTACCGGGTATGCCACCAGAGCGGAAAGTTGAATTTGCTATAGAGCTTCTTCCTGGAACCGCCCCCATCTCTAAGAGAGCTTACAGAATATCTGGACCAGAGTTGGTTGAGCTTAAGAAGCAAATTGATGAGCTGTCAGAGAAAGGTTACATCCGGCCAAGCACCTCGCCTTGGGCCGCCCCTGTCTTGTTTGTGGAGAAGAAAGATGGTACTAAGAGGATGTGCATCGATTATCGAGCTTTGAATGAGGTCACGATCAAGAACAAGTATCCTTTGCCCAGAATAGAAGATCTGTTCGACCAGTTGAGAGGAGCCAGTGTGTTCTCCAAGATCGATCTGAGGTCAGGTTATCATCAGCTCAGGATCCGACCTTCGGACATTCCGAAGACGGCATTTATTACCAAGTATGGTTTGTATGAGTTCACAGTGATGTCTTTTGGTTTGACCAATGCGCCAGCATTCTTCATGAACTTGATGAACAGTGTATTCATGGATTATCTTGATAAGTTTGTGGTGGTATTCATAGATGACATTCTGGTTTATTCTCAAAGTGAAGAAGAGCATGCAGATCATTTGAGGATGGTATTGCAGAGATTGCGAGAGCACCAGTTGTATGCAAAGTTGAGCAAGTGTGAGTTCTGGATCAGTGAAGTCCTGTTCTTGGGTCACATAATCAACAAAGAAGGATTGGCTGTGGATCCGAAGAAAGTGGCAGACATTCTAAACTGGAAAGCGCCAACGGATGCTCGAGGAATCAAGAGCTTCATTGGAATGGCCGGATATTATCGGCGATTCATTGAAGGGTTTTCGAAGATTGCGAAGCCAATGACAGCGTTGCTAGGCAACAAGGTTGAGTTCAAGTGGACCCAGAAATGCCAAGAAGCCTTTGAAGCGCTGAAAGAGAAGTTGACTACAGCGCCTGTCCTAGTCTTGCCTGATGTGCACAAGCCCTTCTCGGTGTATTGCGATGCTTGTTACACAGGTTTGGGATGTGTGTTGATGCAAGAGGGAAGAGTTGTGGCTTACTCGTCCCGACAGTTGAAGGTTCATGAGAAGAACTACCCAATCCATGATCTAGAGTTGGCAGCAGTGGTTCACGCACTGAAGACATGGAGGCACTATCTGTATGGACAGAAATGCGATGTTTACACAGACCACAAGAGTCTGAAGTACATATTCACTCAGTCAGAATTGAACATGAGGCAACGAAGATGGTTAGAATTGATCAAAGACTATGAGTTGGAGATTCATTACCATCCAGGAAAAGCGAACGTAGTGGCAGATGCTTTGAGCAGAAAGAGTCAAGTCAATCTGATGGTCGCTCGTCCGATGCCTTATGAGTTGGCCAAAGAGTTTGACAGGTTGAGTCTCGGATTTCTGAACAATTCGCGAGGAATTACAGTTGAATTGGAACATACCTTGGAGCGCGAAATCAAAGAAGCGCAGAAGAATGATGAAAAGATCAGTGAGATTCGGCGATTGATTCTAGATGGCAGAGGCAAAGACTTTCGAGAAGATGCAGAAGGTGTGGTATGGTTCAAAGACCGCTTGTGTGTTCCCAATGTCCAGTCTATTCGGGAGTTGATTCTTAAGGAAGCTCATGAGACAGCTTATTCGATTCACCCTGGTAGTGAGAAGATGTATCAGGATCTGAAGAAGAAATTCTGGTGGTACGGAATGAAAAGAGAAATCGCAGAGCATGTGGCTATGTGCGATAGTTGTCGAAGAATTAAGGCAGAACACCAGAGACCAGCTGGATTGTTGCAACCGTTGCAGATCCCTCAGTGGAAATGGGATGAAATTGGTATGGATTTCATAGTCGGATTGCCTCGCACTCGAGCCGGCTACGATTCCATTTGGGTAGTAGTGGACCGCTTGACCAAGTCAGCCCACTTCATACCTGTCAAGACCAACTACAACAGTGCAGTATTGGCAGAATTGTATATGTCTCGGATCGTCTGTCTTCATGGTGTGCCAAAGAAGATAGTGTCAGACAGAGGAACGCAGTTCACCTCTCATTTCTGGCAGCAGTTGCATGAAGACTTGGGCACGCATCTGAATTTCAGTTCAGCTTATCACCCGCAGACAGATGGTCAGACTGAAAGAACCAATCAAATTCTTGAAGATATGTTGAGAGCCTGTGCGTTGCAAGATCAGTCCGGATGGGACAAGCGATTGCCTTATGCAGAGTTTTCCTATAACAACAGTTATCAGGCCAGTTTGAAGATGTCACCGTTTCAAGCGCTCTATGGAAGGAGT
This sequence comes from Zea mays, assembly GCF_902167145.1. Classification (NCBI taxonomy): domain Eukaryota; kingdom Viridiplantae; phylum Streptophyta; class Magnoliopsida; order Poales; family Poaceae; genus Zea; species Zea mays. The sequence goes on along the minus strand of NC_050101.1, from coordinate 36,189,404 downwards.
TGCAGAACTCCGTTGCAATGGGATCAGCCTGGAGAGAAGCAGGTGTTTGGGCCAGATATTTTGCTTGAAGCCGAAGAGAACATCAAGATGGTTCGAGAGAATCTGAAGATAGCGCAATCGAGGCAGCGAAGCTATGCAGACACAAGAAGAAGAGAGCTGAGCTTTGAAGTCGGAGACTTTGTCTATCTGAAAGTGTCACCGATCAGAGGAGTCAGAAGATTCGGAGTCAAAGGCAAGCTAGCACCCCGCTACATTGGTCCGTATCAGGTTCTTGCAAGACGTGGAGAAGTGGCCTATCAGCTCAGTTTGCCAGAGAATTTGTCTGCTGTGCATAATGTCTTTCATGTGTCTCAGTTGAAGAAGTGCTTGCGTGTGCCGGAAGAGCAGTTGCCAGTGGAAGGTCTGGAAGTCCAGGAGGACTTGACCTACGTTGAGAAGCCAGCTCAGATCCTTGAGGTTGCAGATAGAGTCACCCGAAGGAAGACCGTCAGAATGTGCAAAGTCAGATGGAGTCACCACTCTGAGGAAGAAGCAACCTGGGAGCGTGAAGATGATCTGATGGCCAAGTACCCGGAGCTCTTTGCTAGCCAGCCCTGAATCTCGAGGGCGAGATTCTTTTAAGGGGGATAGGTTTGTAACGCCCCGAATTTTGCAGTTGAATTTTTTTTTCTTTTCTTTACTCGCCAAAATTCGGGCGTTACCTTTTCCTTTTCTTTTTCCCCTCGCTAAACCTTGACCTTTTCCAAAGTTTAGCGGGATTCGGTTTGGATCTCCCGTGTAGGAAAAACCCTAAATACCTTATGTTGTTTGATGCACCATGCCGAACCTTGCATTTCTTTCGATTGCTTTGAAAGTGCAAATGCATGCATGTAGAAAGATCGGATTTCAAAAATGAAGAGAAGATCTTTCTTTCTCTTTTCTCTCTCTCTTTCTCTCTCCCCTCTCTCTCTCTCTCCCGCGCCCTGGGCCGACCCCGGCCGGCCCAGCCGCCCCCTGGCGCCCCCCCCTTGGGCCCAATAGGCCCAGCCGCCCCCCCCTCTTTCCCTTATTCCCTAACCCTCTCCCTCTCCCCCCTCATTTTCTCCCTCCCCACCTAGGCCGCCGCCCCTACCCCCTACCCGCCCCCTGCCCTAGGTAGCCGCCGCCGCCCCCTGCTTGCCGCGCCGCCCCCTGCCGCCGGCCGCCCCTCGCCGTCGATCCCCGACGCCGGTAAGCCCCCCCCCCCTCCTCCCTCTCTCCTCCCTCCCCCATCCTCCCTCCCCTTCCTCTCGCCGCTCGGCCCCATGGCCGGTTCGGCCGCCCGCCCCACCCCGCCCGCTCGGCCCCTTGGCTGCGCCCCCGGCCCCCCCCCCCGCGCGCGCCCCCATGGCCGGCTCGGCCGGCTCGGCCGGCTCGGCCGCTCGGCCGCCCCGCCCCCCCCCCCCCCTGCTCGGCCGCTCGGCCGCCCCCTGCGCGCCCCGCCTAGGGCCGGTTCAACCGCCCTAGGGCCGGTTCAACCGCCCCCCCCCCCTTCTGTTTTTTTTTTATTTTATTTTATTTACTTTCTGTGATCATAATTACTGTATTTTAAGTAGGCTAATCACTGTTCATGCTATGGGAAAATAGGAAGTTTAATTTAAAATTCCGTTATGTTATTGATTCACGTAGTTAATTGTTTACCCTGTGCAATGTTGATCAACTAAAAGTGATTAGGTTTCCATCAGTATATATAAATATATATAACAGAATTATTTTGTTAAAAACCAATTGTGTCATTAGTGCATAAGATTTAACCCCCTGCGAGACCTTTCCCGTTTCTTTCTAACCATAACAAATGCGTTATCGAATGTCATACTTGATGCATATTCGCTTTATTTGTTATCTTGTATGGTGTACTGTTCTTTTGTATTAAATATGTGGATGTATGTATGTATGTTTGCGCTCGCATAGAGAACGATCCGGTCGAAGAGCCCGAGGAATTCGCAGGAGAAGCCCCTGAGCAGCAGTCGTTTGGTGGAGGCAAGTGTCCTTTGACCTATCTATGTCCTATTCATTCTTTAATTCACCTCCCGCATTACACATTTATACCTAAGGATTGACTAGCTTTTGTTATCCATGTCCTTGTTTACCTATTTGGGTCGGATTATTACTACTTAGTCTGATGCTATTGCTCAACTCTAATCAATGAACATGATGTGATTATCTATGATACGCTGTTTTCCCGTTCTTCTTTATGATTATACTTGTGGTTTTCAAGGGGACTCGAGCGGTTTCTCGAGTGCCTCTCCGTAAGGACCTGTTCTATGGATGACCGCCCGGGAAAACAGTGCAACCATGAGGGTGGAATGGGGTGCCCTTAGCTGAATAATTAGAGGATCCGGGGTGTAGTTCACTTAGCCGTCGTGCCGTCAATGGGGCTCGGTGTATGCGGCTCGCTCTGCCAAGTTTGGGTTCGCCCCTTGGGGAGGAGTGCGGTGCATTTAGGAAACCTAACGGGTGGCTACAGCCCCGGGGAATCTTTGTAAAGGCTACGTAGTGAAACCCTGCCTATTCACCTTGGTAGTGTTTAAGGGTTTGATCGGCCCGAGGCAAGAGGGAATCACGGCTTGTGGGTAAAGTGCACAACCTCTGCAGAGTGTTATGAAACTGATATATCAGCCGTGCTCGCGGTTATGAGCGGCCAAGGGAGCTCCAGTGATTAGTGGTACTTGATCAGAGATATTTTGGTACAGGTGGCAATGAGATTGATGGTTTTGGTTATGACTATGGTGCTGGTAAGTGGTATTCTTTCCGTTTGGAAAGGGTACATCGGGTTAATAACTTGGGTAATGCTAAAACTTGGCTTTCTACTAGTAAATAATAATCTGACCAACTAAAAGCAACTGCTTGACTTATCCCCACATAAAGCTAGTCCACTACAGCCAAACAGGATACTTGCTGAGTATGTTGATGTGTACTCACCCTTGCTCTACACACCAAACCCCCCCCAGGTTGTCAGCATTGCAACCACTGCTCAGGCGAAGATGAAGCTGTGGAAGGAGACTTCCAGGAGTTCCAAGATTACGACGAGTTCTAGGTGTGGGTTAGCGGCAACCCCCAGTCGGCTGCCTGTGAAGGCCGCGTTATCTACGTTTCTTTTCCGCACTTTGATTTATTGTAAGAACTATATGGACGTCTCAGACGTATGATGTAATCGACTATTATCCCTTTTTAATACTATTTTGAGCACTGTGTGATGATGTCCATATTATGTAACTGCTGTGTACGTGAATAACTGATCCTGGCACGTACATGGTTCGCATTCGGTTTGCCTTCTAAAACCGGGTGTGACAATACCCTTTAGCCACTAGCCTTGCTTTGTGTTTCACAACATTCCCAGCTGCATCTTTTGTCACCTTAAACACCCACTTAAGACCAATTGCTTTATGTCCCATTGGTAGATCAGACCACTCCCAGGTATTGTTACTCTCTATATAGCCTGGAGTTCTGAATCCATGGCGTTTTTCCAATTTTGATTGGATAAGGCACTCTCCACATTCGCAGGTTCTTCTGCTGCAAGCAAACACAGACCACTGTATTCGAAATCATGGATTTCTTCAGTTGCATCAAACAGATCAGTCAGTGTTCTATATCTCACTGGCACACCATCTGTGTTCCCACTTGAGCCTGAAGTTGAAACAGGAATTTGGGCTTGAGCACGTGGAGCAGCTGGAGTCATAGGTGTTGCAGATGGTTGGGCCTGTGGAGTTACAAAGCCTGTGGAGGATTGTCCATGAGGAACCATAGATGCTGTTGATGACTGTGGAGATTGAAGTGATAAATTTTCACCCCCTGAATTTCCACTACCAGTATCTGTCTCAGCTGAAATTTCTATTTCCAAACCAGGTACAGTGTACTGAAAATCCACAATAAACCCCTCAGTTTCAGATTGCTGAACTGTGATATGATTGTTCCAGTCCCACGCTTCATGCTCCTCGAACACTACATCTCGACTAATATGTAACTTTTCAGTGGTAGGGTCAACCAGTCGGTAGCCTTTTGTTCCTGGTTCATACCCCAGCAGTACCATCTTGGAGGACCTGTCTGACAATTTCCCAACACCATTTGAAGTTTGGCATGGCACAAAGCCTACCTTGAACACTTTTCGTTGGAGATCGGTTCAGCAGATATACTGCTGTTGTGACTGCCTCTCCCCAATATTTCTGTGGCATTCTTTTACTCTTTAGCATACACCTGGCCATCTCCACCACTGACTGGTTTCGACGCTCAACCACACCATTTTGCTGAGGTGAATATGGGGTGGTTGTATAGTGCTTGATGCCTTGTTCATTACAGAAAATGGTGAAGGTAGCTGAATTGAACTCACCCCCTCGATCAGTTCTTATAGCCTTTAGCTTACCCTCATTTTCAGTCTCAGCCCTTTGCTTGATCTTCTTCAGGGACAACAATGCCTCATCCTTAGATCTTAGCAATTCTATCCACATGTATCGACTGAAATCATCCACTACAAGTAGAAAATAGGATTTTCCACCCACTGTTTGTGGTCTTACTTGCCCACACAGATCAGCATGGAACAATTCCAAACCCTTTTTGGCTCTATAAGGTGACACCTTTGGGAATGGTGACCTATGCTGCTTTCCCAGAGTACAGCCATCACACACTTGTTCCACACGATCTACAGTAGGCATACCTTCAACCATATTTTTCTGTTATGCCCAATTTTACTGTGTACAGTCTATTTCCAGCCCTGGGAGCACATACTAGTAGGTTGCATTCAGGATCAAACACCTTTAGACGACCGTTGAACAGTCTTATATCACAACCCACCTCTTCTAGCTGACCAAGGCTGATAATATTGCTCTTTAGCTTTGGGATGTAGTAAACATTTGTGAGCACTTTGTGTTGGTCCTGCCTTCCTTGAACAACCACAAAACCTAACCCACAAATTTTAACAGTGGATCCATCTCCAAACCTCACAGACCCTCTAACAGTATCATCAAGATATGATAGAGCAGATCGAGTACCTGTCATGTGGTTACTAGCTCCAGTGTCTAGTACCCACTCATCAGCAGCACAAATCATGGGCACCACTCTGTTTTCTGATAGATGAACAAACTGTAGTGACAAACTTTTTATCTCTTCAACTTCAGTCAGCAGGAGTGCTGCATTTTCTGTCCCAACAGCAACATTTACCTCGGGTTGCTTCTGCTCCTTCTTATCCTTTTTTGGACGTTTACAGTCCTAGCTCCAGTGTCCATATATGCCACAATTTCTGCATCTACCCTTCCTTCTCGGTGTCCCTTGGGAAGTGAATTTTCCCTTACTGACACTGCCTAAACTGCCACTATCTGAACGGTGTTGATTCTTGGCCTTCCACTGACTGCTGCCTGCACTGCCTTCATCTTTCTGTGAGCTAGTTTGGAAACGGTGCTTGTGTCTCTCAAGCCACTCATCTTCAGCAAGTAACAGACGACCAGTTTTATCCGTAATATGAGCCATTTTATCTTCCAGCCGGTCTTCTGCAGCACGAAGACGCCCCACTAAATCTTCAACTGTGAGAGTCTTCATATCACAAAACATCTCAATGGAAACTGCAATTTGGTTGAAGCGAGGTGGAACTACACGCAGAAATTTTTTCACCACTCGAGTGTCTTCCACTGTCTCACCTAGTGACTTGATGTTTACCACTAGATTGCACAATGTTTTTCGCCGGCCTCAGCCTAGCTTAACTGTTGTTTGCTTTAATTTATATTAGTCATCTTGTCGTGTTGTGATTAGTTTAACTGTTGTTTGCTTTAATTCAAATTCATATTTTTTAATGTTTAGAGTTTAGTTTTAATCGTTAACCGTAGCGAACCGTATGCGTCACCCGTTCGGGAACGGCGAACGTCACATTGGCTTGTGAGGTTTGCCGTTCCGGAATTGTCCACGTATTTTGGACAGCCTGAGAGTGTAGGCCGATGCTTGTGATTTGTGACATGTGCCTTACGATTGACGGGGAATTTCGGTTGTGTAACTCAGTTGTTCTCCAACACACCATGTTCAGGCGTGTGCTTGGAGAGCAGCGGGGTTATGCTGCTGAAATTTCACGGCAATCGTAGGCTACACGTCACAAATCACAAGCATCGGCCTACACTCTTGGGTGGGTTTAGGGCCTTTACCTAATAGGGAGTTCACCTAAGCCACGGACGATCGTTGATGTTATTTGTCTTTTGTTTAATTAGCCTTTGAAATGGACGGTGATCGGAGGGTGATATATGACGGGTGGAGAAAGGATGGGGCACATTCGAATGAATGGATGGTTGTAACAAAGGCTTTTCTTGAGCACGCTTTCAAAGATGCAACTGGTCGTCTAGTGAAGTGTCCTTGCAATCGTTGCGAGAACAAGTGGCCTCAGAAGAAGGAAGAAATGGAGAAACACCTTTGCAAAAGTGGGTTTATGCCGAACTACCTTGTATGGTACTGGCATGGAGAGTCTATTAGACACGTTGACACGGAGGTGGAACTTGATGATGATCATGATAGGATGGACGACATGTTGCATGATCTTGGTAGGGAGGTTGAAATTAACGCTGAGGAGCCGGGGCAGCTTCCACGCGATGCTCAGGAATTCTTCCGGCTACTCGCCGCGGGAGAAGAGAGACTGCACGAGCACACTCAGATGTCAGTTCTTGGGACTCTCACAAGACTAATGGCGATAAAGTCGAAGCACAACATTTCAAACAGTGCTTACAACGACATTGTCCAACTGATGGGCGAGGTTCTCCCGGAGAATCATAAGTTGCCAAAGAATATGTACTTCGCAAAGAAGATGTTGGCTGGTCTTGGGATGACATATGAGAAGATCGACGTGTGTCCCAATAGTTGCATGCTATTCTTTGAGGAGGATGACAAGCTGGACCGTTGTAAGCATTGCGAAGCTTCTAGATATGTCGAGGTGACAAATGATGAGGGTGAATTGGTAGTTACGAAGGTCGCAGCTAAGCAACTTCGTCGGTTGCCCATCATTCCTCGGCTTTCAAGGTTGTTCCTCAACAAGGAAATAGCTCTGCATATGACGTGGCCAAAGAATGGTGTACGTCTCGTCACTGATCCAGACATAATGGTCCATCCGTCGGACGGTGATGCGTGGAAGGCATTTGACGAGTTTTATCCCGAATTTGCAAACGACCCTAGGAGTGTACGGCTTGGTCTATCGACGGACGGATTCACACCTTTCAATAGCAGTGCAAGCCCTTACTCGTGTTGGCCTGTCTTCATTGTGCCATATAATCTTCCTCCTGAGTTGGTCAATAAAGAAGAGTTCATGTTCCTTGCACTAGTCATCCCAGGCCCCGAGCATCCAGGGCCAAAGCTGAATATGTTTGTTCGCCCTTTAATTGAAGAGCTGAAACAATTGTGGAGAGGTGTGAAGGCTTATGATAGCCATACTGAAAAGGAGTTTACCATGCGCGCTGCTTATTTGTGGTCAGTGCATGATCTGCTAGCGTATGGAGATTGGTCTAGATGGTGTGTTCATGGTCGGTTGTGTTGTCCCATATGTATGAATGATACGGATGCATTCAGATTGAAGCATGGTAGGAAAGTGTCATTCTTTGATGCTCATCGACGTTGGACTCCATTCAAGCATGATTTCAGGAGTTCGCTTACTGCATTCAGAAGTGGAGCCAAAATCAGAAATGGGCCACCAAAGAGGCTAACTGCACCGCAGATAATGGCATGGCATGCTTGTCTGAAGCAAGGAGAAAATGATAGGTTCCAAGGCTACGGGGAGGACCACAACTGGACCCATATTTCATCAATATGGGAGCTTCCGTATGCAAAAGCCTTGATCATGCCGCACAACATAGACTTGATGCACCAAGAACGTAACGTTGCTGAAAGCATCATAAGCACATGTTTCGATGTGACTGATAAAACGAAAGATAATATGAAGGCAAGAAAAGACATGGCTGAAATTTGTAAGAGGCCGATGCTCGAGTTGAAAGTAAGCGATAAAGGGCATGAGAGTAGGCCGCGAGCTGATTACTGCCTCAAGCCGGATGAAAGGAAAGAAATATTTAAGTGGTTGAAGAATCTGAAATTTCCAGATCGATATGCGGCAAATCTGAAACGGGCAGTCAATCTGAAGACCGGTAAATTGATCGGTTTGAAAAGCCATGACAACCATATTATTATGGAGAGGCTGATGCCCGTGATGTTTCGAGGCTATTTTAAGGATGAGCTTTGGAGCATATTTGCAGAGCTGAGTTACTTCTATAGGGAAGTATGCGCAAATACGGTATCGAAGAGGTTGATGCAGAAATTTGAGAAAGAAATTCCAATCCTTATTTGTAAATTTGAAAAGGTTTTCCCGCCAGGATTCTTCAATGTGATGCAACATCTAATTGTGCATTTGGCTTGGGAAGCTTTGGTAGGGGGACCAGTGCAATTCAGGTGGATGTATCCTATAGAAAGGGCGTTGGAAAAGCTAAGGGCGTCTGTTCGGAACAAGGCTAGAGTCGAAGGGTGTATTGCGGAGGCTTTTGCCCTTAAGGAGATATCTCAATTCTCAACCAGGTATTTCGCTCGAGCCAACAATGTGTTTGCGCCTTCAGTGCGACTTCATGTCGAAAATGAATCACCCCAAAGCACCCTTCAAATTTTTGCGAATCCGGGTAAAGCAGTTGGAAAAGGGAGTGTACGTCACATTGAAGCATCAGATTTGAACACGTTAATGCTATATATGTATAGCAATATTGACAGCACACAGGAGGCGTTCGAGTAAGTTTTCCTCATAGTTACGTCCATTTTCTCATCTCATAATTTCTATAGTGTGTAATCTCCATGTTTGTAATATGTCCAGCATGTTTGATGAAGAATGTTGGAAATCTACTAGTAAACCTACGGCCATCCAATTAGAAAATCTTCGACGTGATGGGTTGAAAGGTGGACCAAACTTCGTGCAGTGGTTTCGTAATTATGTTAGTAATTGTCGTTCTCTCATTGTCCATACTTAATCTTTGAATTTTGGACTTGGAAGATATAATGCATATACTAATTACTTGTATAGGTTTCCAAATACTCTGTGCACCCGGACTTGCAGCAAATGGCACATACCTCTGTGTCCGTCCGGAACTATACTCGCTATGATGTAAATGGATATCGCTTCCGAACCGCGAAATTGGAGAAGAGTCGACCATTGGCAGCCACCACCAATAGTGGTGTGTTGGCAAGTTCATATGTTGACGATGACAAAGTAGTGGACTATTACGGTGTTCTTCAAAACATTGTAGAGTTGATTTTCGATGGCCCCAAAGAACTTAAAGTCGTGTTTTTCGAGTGCGACTGGTTTGATGCTCATAGTGGGACTCGTGTCGACAAGTATGGTAATGTCGAGGTGAAGCATAGCTCTAGGATTCCGAGCAGTATGAGCGATGTTGTCCTTGCAAATCAGGCAAAACAGGTGTACTACCTGCCATATCCTCACCCAAGCCTTAGGGCTTGGTGGGTTGCAATCAAAGTCAACCCACAAGTCGTCGCTCCAGAGAGTGCTGACTACGTGAGTACGAGCAGGGACAACGATGATGCTGTTTTTCAACCAGAAGCGGCGTCGAATCAAGACATAGCTCATCGATTCCATGTGACCAATGGAGAAGGACTTGAAAATCTCTGTTGCAATTCAAGCGACTTAATTGAAGAACCTAGGTCAAAGCGCAAACGACCTGTCGTCGTTGGAAGATCAGTAAGGATCCAACGAAATCAAGAGCGTATGAATAAACAACGAGCCGAAGAAGCATCATCGGATGCGGAGGACTTTTGATTAGTATGTTTCTTTTAGTTAATCAATTAAGCTATGTATTCCAATTTTCACATTATTAATTTTCATATTATTTGTTTCATATATTGTGGTTTGACATTAATTTATCTACAGTTGACCATGTTCAAGCATAGGAGATCGAGGAGGAGTGGGGGCAGCGCGGCCAGCGAGGACAGCTCGGGCAGTGGGCTTTTTCAGGGCACCTCACAGAGCCGACAGAGGCAGCAGCAACTTCTCGACTGTCTAGACGAAGTGCAGGGTGAGGAGGGTGTCGGTGTTTTGGGTCCGACCGCACACCCGGGGTTGCCCCTCAAGGTGTTTTTAGGAGTAGGACGGTGTCGACAACTGTAGCAAAATGGTTCGTGCCGATCGCACGAGGGACAATGGACAAGATTTTCAGGTTCGGGCCGCTTAGAAGTGCGTAACACCCTACGTCCTGGTGAGTATATGAGCGTGGTTACAAGAGGATTCTCTGGATGGAGGGCACAGAGAGTTTTTGTGGGTGGCTAAGTAGAACCGAGTCAATCGTTCTGAAGAGGTGCCCCCTAGGCCTTATATACTCGACCGTGGGGCAGTACACGTGGGTAAGATAACAACAAGTAGCTAAAAGATAGTGAACCTCTTGAGATTATCCCTACGTAACCCTCGCCGACTTATCCTCGCATGGCTTCGTTGCATGGAGACTCCAGTGCGGGAAAGTCGGATCTCTGTTGCAGCCATTCGCTCGACGCTGTGGGCCGTCCGGGTTTGCACCAATTCGGCTTCATGTCGTTCTGTTTTGCCGGTTGTTTCTCCCCAGGCCCACGAAAGAATGACCTTACGATTTATTGGGCCCTTGGGCCTTTCGTGAGGTCCTTTACTCTTTTAGTGGACCCGGGGGATATCTATCTCCCACAAGCCCCCGATCTTTGGGTTGATTTGGAGGTAATCAACTCAAAGATCCAAGGTCCAAAAATGATTTCCTGCTGTTTTCTCTTGCTCTGATCACTTGTTCGACCAAAGTTTAGCTTTGTGCTTGTGCCTTAGAGGTCGACATTTCGGATTGTCAGACTCTAGACTTCATTGGGTGCACCGGAGGTGCACCCAATGGGTGTAGCCCCCGACCTTTGAGTAGATTTTAGAAGATAATCTACTCAAAGGTCTTCTCCAAAGGTTATCTCCATTCGCGTTCCTATATCTCAGTTGAGGATTGATCTTTCCAATCTTGTTCCACGCCTTAGAGGTCGGCACTATATTGATTTAGAATGATAATCCATGGGGTGCACCGAAGGTGCACCCAATGGGTGTAGCCCCCGACCTTCAAGTGGATTTTTGAGGATAATCCACTCGAAGGTCTTCCTTCTGTGTCCTTTTTGCTGAAAATTATCCTTTCTGCTTGTAAAAAATTGGCATGATGTCATCCACGCTATGTCATCAGTATTATGCTTCAGAGGTCAGCATGTATTTTGTCTTTTGCAGCCGAGTTCGCAATCCATCCATATCTCGCTAGGTAGTGTAATTTATTTGCTCTGTGACTGATTGGACAGTTGATGGACGTTCTCTGTCTAGCCTTCAAGTCATTTCTGTCGACCATATTTTGCACTCTACTGGCTATATTTGGCTTCCCTCTAACTCTTGTTGATATCTCATTTTTGTCTCGAGGTATTCACTGCATGCCCTGCACGGATGTGACCGTTTGAGAAATATACTGATAATTCCTGGGCGTCCCCCCCCAATGGGTGTGGGCAAGGGACGGCTTGGTACGCTGAGTGTTTTAGCCGGTTGCCTCTGAGTAGTAATGCGATGGGACGGCTAGTGTAATCATATCCTTTGCGCTGTTGACTGGAGTCCCAATGGGTGTAGTGTTGCATGAAACGGCGTCCACCGTCTGACGTGTCTTCGGGTGGGTGGAAGTGCTTATTGAATGCCTTGCGACTGTTCAGTGACCGCGGTTAGAAGTGAGCGGTTGCCTTTCCCTTCTATAAATAACCCCTTTGCTTCTCTGGTTTCTTCATATCTCTTCGCTGCTCCTTACTGCCTCTTCCCTTTCTTCTTTCCCAAAGCTTCAACCATGGGCAAGAACAACAAGCGCAAGCGTGAACCGACTCCTCCATCGGAGGAGTTTGGTGACTCGGAATACTCGGAGGAGGAGTTCTCCTCCGAGCCCGAGGGGTCTCCGGCTCCCGTCTCTCCCCCGGCGTCGTCTGATGACTCGGACGACTCCCAGGGGATAGCCGCGGAGGTCTGGACGTACATCCGAGCCGTCGAGTGCGCCGGGCTCGATGGCTCGGATGAGTCGGAGTACTCCTCGGATGAGGAGGACTCGGACGGCGGCGACGAGGGTGAAGACGACGACGACGACGACGATGACGACGACGACGGCGACGACAGTGGCAGGGGCGGCGGCGACGGCAGCAGGGACAGCACCAAGGGCGGCAGCAGCAGGGGCAGCACCAAGGGCAGCAGCAGGGGCAGCACCAAGGGCGGCGGCGGCGGCAGGGGCAGGGCCAGTGGCTAGACGCCACTGGTCTTCTTAGATATTAGTATAGTTTAGTATAGCTAGAATAATGTAGTAGTAATTAGTGTAATTTAGTAGTAGTGGTAATGTAGAGTAGTATATTGTAGTTTAGTAGTAGTAATGTAGAGTAGAATTAGGGAAGTACCAACTCATAAAGAGTTGGTTTGTAATCTCGTCAACTTCCCTTTAATGAAGTATATCGTTTATCCCCCCTTTTTGATGACTTACCACTGCTTTTGCTGAATGTTGAACTGATTCTTTTGATATAGTAGAAACAGCGCCGAGCGATGTGAAGATTGACATCAGCGTTTTTAGAAGTAGCACTGAGCGATCGAACACAAGACCAGCATTTTAGAGGCAATGCCGAATGATAGAAGGTCGGCATCGGCATTTTTAGAAGTAATGCCAAGCGACAAAATACGGGGCCGGCATTTTAGAAATAACGCCGAGTGATAGAATATCGGCGTCAGCATTTTAGAAGTAATGCTGAGCGTTTGAACACGTGGTCGGCGTGCTAAAGGACACGCCGAGTGATTGAAGGTCGGCGTCGGCATTTTAGAAGTAATGCCGAGCGATTGAACACGTGATCGGCGTTTTAGAGGCAGCGCCGAGTGATTGAAGGTCGGCGTCGGCATTTTAGAAGTAATGCCGAGCGATTGAACACATGGTCGGCGTTTTAGAGGTCAGCGCCGAGTGGTTGAAGGTCAGCGTCGGCATTTTAGAAGTAATGCCGAGCAATTGAACACATGGTCGGCGTTTTAGAGGTCAGCGCCGAGTGATTGAAGGTCGGCGTCGGCATTTTAGAAGTAATGCCGAGCAATTGAATACGTGGTCGTCGTTTTAGAGGCAGCGCCAAGTGATTGAAGGTCGGCGTCGGCATTTTAGAAGTAATGCCGAGCGCTTGAACACGTGGTCGGCGTTTTAGAGGCAGCGCCGAGTGATTGAAGGTCGGCGTCGGCATTTTAGAAGTAATGCCGAGCGATTGAACACGTGGTCGGCGTTTTAGAGGCAGCGCCGAGTGATAGCCAGCTTCTCAAGTTACTTTGAGGAAAATGGCCGAGTGATGAGGTGGCACATCGGCTTTCTTGGAAATAACTGTTAGATATCCACGTGGCATGCTGGGATTTCGGAGATGACCGCCGGGTGATGACTGGGCACTTTTGAAAAGGTATCTGGCTCAAGAATATCCCTTAAGAGTCGCGCTTTCAGCCGCCTTTGCTTTCCGTGCCCTAGTTCTTGCATTTCCGCATCTGAGTCTTCTCTGCCACTCGCCCCCTGCTCTGTTTCGCCGGCGAGAAGCAAGATGGCGCCCAAGAGGAAGACCGCGAACTCGTCTGCTGCAGTGATCCCCGCCATCGATCCCAACAGTCAGTTACCCTTCGCAGGTAACCATATGTCTGTGATTTCTGAAGTTGAGCTTCTCCGCCTTGTCTCCATCGGGGTTCTCCCTCCACGGGAACTCTGTTCTTGGCGTTCTTGCCATGGGACTACTGTCCCAACCGAAGATACCCACGAGTCAGTGGTTTACACTCCTTTCCTTCTTCGCGGCCTCGGCCTTCCCATATCTCCTTTTTTCCGTGGCATCCTTGATTTTTATCACATCAACCTGACTCACTTGAACCCTAACTCCATTCTCCAAATCTCTATTTTCGTTCACCTTTGCGAAGCTTATCTTGGCGTGCTGCCGCATTTTGGCTTATGGAAGTATCTGTATCACTGCCGTCCTGGGATGGCCGGGGGGCAACATCAATTGGTCGGAGGTGCCAGTTTAGAGATGCGTCGGGGGCGGAAGACCGAGTATCTCGAGATACCCCTTAAAGACAGCATTAAAGGTTGGCGTCTGGAGTGGTTTATAATGGATAATTATGGAAATTCTCTTCCTTCCCGCTCGGGAAGACAGGCAGACGTTCGTACTCCGAGTTGGACTGAATCTCCCACGGACCAAGAAGTAGCCGAAGCGGGTGCGTTGCTTACTGAAGTTGGATTACTGAAAGAGAGAGGTCTGACTGCCGAAGCCGTGGTCACAGATTTTGTGTTCAAAAACATTCAGCCGCTGAAAGACAGGGCCTATCCGGCATATCTTTACCGAGGGCTGGCCGACTCAACCCGAGTTACTAATAGGAGAATTCCTTCTGTTGATTTGGTGAGCCGACTCGAAATGATCCTCAGGGGTAAAGTTTCAAATGTTGGAGCTCCAGTGGCATACTCGGCTTGGAACCTACCTTCTCCCAAAGCTTTCACTCTTTTTGTATCCAATCCACCCATGACAGATAGCAATTTGGGTCTTAGAGTGCGACCCTCTGCTGAAGAGGTCCGTTCCTTAGTTGCTTCGCTCGGGGAGATACCTGATGATGAACGGCTGATTTATTTTGAAGTGCCCCTGAACCCTAGTGATGCAGACATAAATGACATGCTCGATCTGCTAGCCGAGGATTCATCTGATACTGCTCCTGATGGTACATTGGCAGTGGTGCCCCTTCCAGAGGTTAATGCGACCTTGGACGTCTCGAAACCTGTCAGTACTCGCCCGAGGCGCCCTAGCCGAACCAGTCAGCCCGAGCCTTCTGCAGATGAGCAGAAGAAGAAAAGAAGACGCCTCCGGCGAGTGTCCAGCTTTGACGAGGATGCCAGCACCTTAGCTCCTGCTGCCGAGGAAGTGACTGCAACTGGCCTTGCTGACGTTGAACCCAATGGGTGTGCCCAAACTGTCGTTGATCCCAATGGGTGTGCTGCTTGTGTTGCCACTGTAGAGGATGAAGGGGAAGAAGATGAAATTCCTTTAACTCGGAAAAACAGTCAGCAATTCATTGCTAGCGGTGGAAGTAGTGGGGTTCCTTCTCCTGCTTTGTCTGCCCTTATTGGCTTGCAAGAGCTGTCCATGGCCGACTTTGATAAAACTCTAGAGGATATGGTCCCGGAAGACTTGCTATCGGAGCCTGCAGATGCTGATGCGACAGAAACTTGTGCAGCCGTTCCAGATGCTGGGTTGAGGTCGTCCCGTGCCTCGTCGACCTTAGAGCATGGTCTCGAGGGTCGGGATGCTGACCTGGATCGTTCTGATCCCCTGGAAGTAGCTGAAGGTCCGTCAACCTTAGAGGTGGTCACGGCAGAGAGCTTGGGTCCCAAGAGTAGCGCTGATATGTGCCCAGCCCCCGAGGGTGTCGCCGGGGAGGACTCAGCTCAGGTGAGGAGCGTAGGCCACTACCCAGCCCCCGAGGGTGCTGCCGGGGGTAACCCGACTCAAGTGGGCAGTGCCAACCTTGACCCAGCCCCCGAGGGTGTCCGAGCGAGGTCTCCCTCCTGCACTTCCATGGATGTTCATGTGGGTTCACCTCCACACTCTGGCGGCATGGTGGTGGCTCAAACTCCAGATCAGGGGGTCGCTTTAGAGGGCAGCATCCCCACTGGTCTGGCGTTAGGCTCTGCTGAATGTACTGAGCTCGTTCCTGCTGGTCTACTGCAAGCTGCTTCGGGTGGTGGTCCGACACCTGATTATCAGCTGATTTCTCCTGACTTGGGGATCCCTTCGTTCTTTTCCAACCTCCAGGTGCTGTGTTGTGCTTTAGTTAGATCTTTATGTTGCATGAATTGCTGTCATTATGCTCATCTGTTCTTCTCGTCAGGCTTTGGTGAATGGATTGGCCAGTCAACTGAAATCACAGGGTGCTTCTACCCCAGAAGTGGCGTCATCTCTCGAGCGTTGGAATCCAGTGTTGCTTCATCGTCGTGTATCTGAGTTGGAGGCCACCAATGCTGGTCATTGTCCTTTCTTCTTCTTCTTTGTTCTTGCCCGTAGGTTGTTTTACCTTCTGACCTCATTTTGTTTGAATACCTCTTGATAGGGATGACTCGGCAGATCACAGTTCTTGAAGAAAAACACTCTCAAGATCAAGCTGAAATGGCTCGACGATGTGCTGACTTCGAGGAGAAGTATTCTCAAAGTCAGATCGAGTTGAGTCAGGTCTCTGCGGCTTTGGATGATGCCAATGCTCTGAGTTCTTCTCTTCATGCTCAGCTTGACTCTGAGAAGGTAGCTTACGTACCTGTGCTTCGCCTTATCATGCTCTTGGATTCTGAATGAGTTTGATTTTTGCTTGTAGGATGAAAAACGTATCCTTGCTGCTTCTCGCGACAACTTGGACAGATTGTACCGAGATTCCAGTAACTCGCTGACCATCTTGGAGAGGAGCCACCGTTTTACGATGGAGGAGCTTGACAATCAGCGCCGTCAACTGCAAGAATCTTCAGACGAAATGGCCCGCCTTACACAGTTGCTATCAGCAAAGGATGCCACCATCAAGGAACTCCGAGCTTCCAAGAAAACCACTGCCCGGGAGTTAGAAACTGCTCAGCTGGCCGCTAAAACCGCTGAAGAGACTGCTGCTACTTTCAAAGCCCAGCGCGATAAAGCCATGGACAAGGCTATTCGAGCGGGGCGAATCTTGATGAGAAGACCCGGAGTGGTAGTTCCTGAAGATATAAAAGCTGATGTGCATGCCACCCCCGATTCTTCGATTCGCCCTTCTTCATCGGTCGTTCCTGAGAAAGATATTGGAAAATAGGGAAACACTTTGCGTGCCATGAGCACGCGGTTAGTATGAGCAAGCATTCATTTAGAGGACATCATCTTATCATTCGAATGTTATGATTTCTTTCTTATCGTATCAGAATTTATTAGTTCGCAAGTTTGTGGTAACGCTGCATGATGATTATGAAGTTTGTTTGTGGGATATGGAGATCATTCCTTGAACTGCATAAGCGCGAGTATGCTATACTGGTTTAAGCCGCCAATGACTTTTAGCCGGTAACTTCCGTTAGTAGGGTTTAGTGATCGCCCTAGGTAAAGTAAGCATAAGCATGTTGCACCGCCTTAAGTCGTTGTCGACTTAAGTCGATTGCTCCGTTTGCAGGGCATAGTGGTCACCCCGAGTTAAGTAAGTGTGAGCATGTTGCACCGCCTTAAGTCGTTGCCAACTTAAGTCGATTGCTCCGTTTGTAGGGCATAGTGGTCACCCCGAGTTAAGTAAGCGTGAGCATGTTGCACCGCCTTAAGTCGTTGCCGACTTAAGTCGATTGCTCCGTTTGTAGGGCATAGTGGTCACCCCGAGTTAAGTAAGCGTGAGCATGTTGCACCGCCTTAAGTCGTTGCCGACTTAAGTCGATTGCTCCGTTTGTAGGGCATAGTGGTCACCCCGAGTTAAGTAAGCGTGAGCATGTTGCACCGCCTTAAGTCGTTGCCGACTTAAGTCGATTGCTCCGTTTGTAGGGCATAGTGGTCACCCCGAGTTCAGTAAGCGTGAGCATGTTGCACCGCCTTAAGTCGTTGCCGACTTAAGTCGATTGCTCCGTTTGTAGGGCATAGTGGTCACCCCGAGTTAAGTAAGAATGCAAGTCAATCATAAACGAACCGAGTATCTTTGAAATCTATCTTTATTGATGACATATTTCCACTTTTACAGAGTACATGGTCGCCCCGGCTGTTTTGAAATACAGCTAGGGGTAAAACTTTCTGAGGTGCTCTATGTTCCAAGAGTTCCCGACTTCTATACCATCCGTCTGGGTGAGGCGATACGATCCGGGCCGAGTGACCTCTGCTATTATGAAGGGTCCTTCCCATAAGGGTGATAGCTTGTGCCGTCCCCCCCCCCCGTTAGAATTCGGCGGAGGACGAGGTCTCCTACTGAAAAGGACCTTTGCCGCACAGCCTTATCGTGATAGCGCCTTAGAGTCTGCTGGTACCGTGCTGATTGGATTACTGCATTCAGTCGTTCTTCCTCAAGTATATCAATATCCTCCAGCCTGGTGGCCTCAGCTTCCGCTATGCTTTCGAAGATCAATCTTGGTGCCCCAAACTTGAGGTCAGCAGGTATCACTGCCTCCGACCCATAGACCATGAAGAAAGGAGTGTTTCCATGCAGGGCTCGGCTAGGTTGGGTTCTCAGGCTCCAAACGACATAAGGTAGTTCTCTTATCCATTTTCCTGCGAATTTTTCATTTTTATCGAAGACCCTTTTCCTGAGTGCCTCCAATATCATTCCGTTGGCTCGCTCAACCTGCCCGTTGGCTCTTGGATGCGCCACAGATGCATATTTGATCTGAATGCTCTTTTGCTCGCAGAAGTCAAAGAATTCTGAGCTGGTGAAGTTGGATCCTAAGTCAGTGATGATGCTGTTTGGTATCCCGAATCTGAATATTATATCCTGTATGAATTCCACGGCCTTAGCAGAGGTTAAAGAAGCAATGGGCTTGAACTCTATCCATTTAGTGAATTTGTCAATTGCCACCAATACGTGGGTATAACCTCCTTGAGCTTTCTTGAAAGGTCCAATCATATCCAATCCCCAGCATGCGAAAGGCCAAGTTACTGGTATGGTCTGTAGCTGCTGTGCTGGCATGTGCTGTTGCTTCGACAGGTATTGACAAGCTTCGCATCTCTGAACTAACTCGGCTGCGTCGCTCTTTGCTGTCGGCCAATAGAACCCTGACCTGAAGACCTTCCCGACTAGTGTTCTGGAGGCTGCATGTATTCCACATTGCCCTGCATGGACTTCCTCCAGAAGTTGCTTCCCAGTGGATGGGAGAATACACTTCATGAGAACCCCTGATGCACCCCTTCTGTATAATATCTCCCCAATGAGTGTGTAGTGAGCCGACTGTCTGGCAATGCGCTCTGCTGAGTTCTTGTCGTCTGGCTCTTCTTCGTTCTTTATGTACTTAATGATCGGCCTCCTCCAGTCATCAGAGTCTGACTCGGGTTGATCTACGATGTTGCACTCTTCTGTTTGGTCTATTGAGATACTCGGCCGTGTAATTTCCTGTACGAAAACTCCGGGTGGGACCTGAGTTCGACCGGATCCGAGCTTGGATAGTGTATCAGCTGCTGTGTTTCGATCCCTTTCCACATGATGAAATTCCAGACCCTCGAACTTATCTTCCAGCTTTCGAACGGCAGCGTAATATTTTCCCATTGAATCACTTGAACAATCCCATTCTTTGTTTATCTGGCTAATGACTACCAGAGAGTCTCCATATACCATCAATCTCTTGACGCCCAGTGATATGGCGATGTTTAATCCGTGTATCAAGGCTTCATACTCAGCTGCGTTGTTAGAGGTCGGGAATAGCAGCTGGAGAGCATACTTGAGGTGCTCGCCTCCAGGTGCAGTGAAGAGAATTCCTGCTCCTGCTCCTTGCAGTTTCAGCGAGCCATCAAAATACATTCGCCATACTTCTGCGGTTTCTGGATTATCCGGTACTTGCTGTTCTGTCCACTCTGATACGAAATCGACCAGTGCTTGAGTTTTGATGGCAGTGCGAGGTCGGAACTCGATATCATGGGATCCCAACTCGCAAGCCCACTTGGCTATTCGGCCAATGGCTTCCTTGTTGTGAAGAATGTCCCCTATTGGAAAACCAGTGACTACTATGACTTTGTGGTCGTCAAAGTAGTGACGCAGCTTGCGGGCAGTTAGAAGTACTGCATATAATAGTTTCTGAACTTGAGGATATTTTTTCTTCGATGGGCCTAAAACTTCACTGATGAAGTAGACAGGATGTTGTACCGGGTGGGCATGCCCTTCTTCTACTCGCTCGACTACCAACGCAGTGCTTACCACGTGAGTCGTGCAAGAGATATATAGCAGTAAATCTTCAGCCGGCTGAGTCGGCGTGGCTCGCCGGGGCGGTTTCAATACTGGCGGTGTTGTCAGGAATTTCTTCAGTGCGTCTAGAGCTTCTTGTGCCTCTGAAGTCCATTGAAACTTATCCACCTTTTTCAACAGTTTATAAAATGGCAGACCTTTTTCTCCCAGTCTGGATATGAATCTGCTCAGGGCTGCCATACATCCAGTGAGTCGTTGAACCTTCTTTTGCGATCGAGGAGCTTCCATCTTCATGATAGCTTCAATCTTATCTGGATTAGCTTCAATTCCCCGGTGGCTGACAATAAATCCGAGTAACTTTCCTGCTGGTACCCCGAAGACGCATTTCTCAGGATTGAGCTTCCATCTATATCTTCTCAGGCTGTTGAAAACCAGCTGTAAGTCTTCGATGAAGTTTTCCGGATTCTCTGTCTTAATCACCACGTCGTCTACGTAAGCCTCCACACGCTTGCCCCAGTGATCGGCTAAGCATGTTTGAATAGCTCTCTGATAAGTCGCTCCAGCGTTTTTGAGGCCGAACGGCATGGAGGTATAACAGAAAGCACCAAACGGGGTGATGAACGCCGTTTTTTTCCTCGTCTTCTTTTGCCAAACTAATCTGATGATACCCGGAATAGCAATCTAAGAAAGACAGCATCGAACATCCAGCGGTGGAATCCACCACCTGATCTATCCTTGGGAGCCCGAAGGGATCCTTCGGACAGTGTTTGTTGAGATCAGTATAGTCGACGCACATGCGCCAATCCACTTTATTCTTTTTGAGTACAAGAACAGGGTTGGCTAACCACTCGGGGTGTAATACTTCTCTAATAAATCCGGCCGTGACCAAGCGAGCTAACTCGGCACGAATGGCCTCTCTCTTGTCGGGCGTAAAACGACGCAGCTTTTGCCGGATCGGCCTCGCCTGAGGATAGACTTTCAATTTGTGCTCGGCCAGTTCCCTCGGGACTCCCGGCATATCCGCAGGTTGCCATGCGAATACGTCTCGGTTATCTTGTAGGAACTGGACGAGCGCGCTTTCCTATTTGTCACTCAAACTGGAGCTGATGATGGCCGTCTTGCGCTCATCAGCGAACCCCAGGTTGATCCGCTTGGTGTTCTCAGTCGGCCGCATAGAGGTCGCGGCCTGAGCTTCGTTTGCCGGCACGGCGAGGTCTTCTTCAGGCTTAGAGTTCGCCGGTGTAGAAGGAACCGTTGACGGCTTGGTGGTGAGGGCTGCTTGGATGGCCACTCGGAAACATTCTGCGGCGCCTTGGAAGTCGGCGCGCACAGTTATGATTCCTCGTGGTCCTGGCATCTTCAGTATCATGTACGTATAGTGTGGGATGGCCATGAACTTGGCCAGCCCTGGCCTCCCGATGATGGCGTTGTACCCGCAGTCGAAGTTCGCCACCTCGAACCTCAGGAACTCGGTTCTGTAATTATCCGGAGTCCCGAAGGTGACCGGCATGTAGATGTGGCCTAGCGGGTATTCCCCTTCCGTCGGCACGATGCCGAAGAAAGGAGTGTCTGACTCGTGGAGCTCTTTGAGGTGAACTCCCAAGCCTTGGAGCGTACGGGGGAAGGTGACGTTGATGCTGCTCCCCCCGTCCACTAGCACCTTCTTCACCCGGCTCTCTCGGATCACTGGATCGACGAGGAGCGGATATTTTCCCGGGTGGTCGAAGTTGAGCCATTGATCCTCCCGAGTGAACGTGATTGGGTGCTCCGACCACCGGTACGGGGCGGGAGGGCCGATGGTCGCCACCAGTATCTGGCGATCGTTGAGCTTTTGTTGTCTCTTGTTCTCCTGCGACCCATGTCCACCAAAGATGACGTTGACCTCCCTGTCAACGCGCGGGAATGCTCCTCCTCCCCCCTCCTCCGGCTGATGGGGCTGTCGTGGTTCATCTGGTCCTCCCCTCGGCGGAGGAGGTGGTAGAGGTTGGAAGGGTCGGCCATGCCCGACGGAGTGCTTGAAATCCCGGCAGTTGCGGAGAGTGTGGCGCATGTCCTTGTGGTACGGGCACTGGGCGTCGAGGATGTCGTCCAGCGTGCGTTCGCCTCCACGAGGTCCTCCTCGGGCGCGAGAGGCGGGTGGTCCGGCGGCGTGTACTTCTTCGCGAGGCCTCTTCTCCCAGCGCTTGTCGGGCGGCTGGTTCGCGTCGCGTCGTGGTGCTGCTGGCGCGTGCTTTGCTCCTCCGATGAGGTCCTGGGCTCGCTCGTCAGCGGTGATGTAGAGGTCGGCTTCCCGGAACAGCTCCTCGGAGGTAGTCGGCGCCTTTTGCAGTATGGCTCGGACGAAAGCCGAGTCGTTAGATCCTTTGTAGAAGTCCTCGATTACGGCCGCCTCCGTGACCTCGGGGATGCGGTTTCTCATGGTCTGGAACCTTTTAAGGTATGACCTGAGAGTCTCATCCCCCCGGCGCTTGATGGATTTGAGGTCCCATGGTTGCGCTGGCTTGTCGGAGAGAGACTGGAAGTTGGCGGTGAAACGTCGACTGAAGTCTCCCCAGTCGTCGATGCAGTGTCGGGGTAGATGTCGTAGCCACTGCAGCGCGTCTTGCCCGAGGACGATGGGCAGATACGCAGTCATGACATCCTCGGATGCCCCGGCAGCCCGAGCAGCGGTGGTGTAGACGGCCAACCAGCCCCCTGGATCCTGCTTAGGTTCATATTTGTCGACATTGGATACCTTGAAGTTGGGAGGCCATTGGATGGCCCTAAGGCGCGGAGTAAGGGCGGATACTCCGCACGTGTCCTCCTGTCGACGAGGATGTCGTCTGTCCCGGGGAGGGGAGTGGTGGTGGTGGTTCCTCGACCGTCCCCAGGTGGTTCCTCCAGTTGAAGCTGTTGCCGACTCAGTTCGGGTGGCCTGGCTTTGAGTCGGGAAGCCATGATCTCGATCATACTCCTCCCGACGACGAATTTCGTTCTCGTGCCGCCGTTCGCGCGAAGCGTTGATAGAGCTCCACGCGTCTCGGCGACTGTTGATGGCGTGTCGCAGATCGTTCGGCGGGTGAGCGAGCGTTAGAAGATGGTTGGCTGCCTGAGTGAACAGGCGTCGGTATCCCTCGGCGTCGGGGGTCCGAGGAAGTCCGTCAGCTATCCGGGCCAGAACGCCTCCGACTTCGCTCGACGTATTCATAGCTCGGGCGAAGTCGGGGTTCAGGTTGCGCCCGAAGAGCGGATTCTCGCGTCGTTGCCTTGCATCTTGCTCGGCTTGCTCCTGAGTCCGACGGCAATCTCGTCGCCGGGAGTTCCTTCGTTCCCTGAAGACGCGTTCTTCCGGAGTTTCTCCTATCTCTGAGACCTCGTCTCGCGAGACAGGTTGCTCCGGATCCCGTTCTCCGGCTGCGTGATGTCGTCGAATGTTTCTGCGTCGGTTCCTTCGTCGGCGGGATTCTCGCTGAGGTGGTTCTTCTCCGGGCGCGGTCGGTTCATCATCGGAGACGGCGGGCGACTCTGCCCTCCCGATGAAGAGGACGTCGGGGTAGAACGGTATTGCTGCCGCGGCGGCTTTCTTTCTGTTCTCCTTTGAGGTCGGAGGAACGGAAAGAACGACCGGCCTCTCCCTGATCTCCTTCCTTCTCATGACCTGTGTCCATTCTTTCGTCGGGGAAGTAGACAGCGGAGTCTTCCGGGTCAGCGAGCTTCTAGCTCCAGCCTCCCCGGAGACGATCTTGTTCCGAAGAGCCGGAGGTAGCTTCTTTCCAGCATTTTCGGAGTTTGTTGGAGGAGACTTCTTTTCCGGCAGATCCGCGAGGCGGTGTAGAATTCCTTCTTCGTCCGCCACGGATGAGATTGTCCCGAAGCAGAATGTGGATCCGGGACGCATGGTGATCTTGCTGTGGAAGGTGACGGCCATTGAGCTAGCTTGGATCGTCGACACACCCCCTACCTGGCGCGCCAGCTGTCGGTGTTTTGGGTCCGACCGCACACCCGGGGTTGCCCCTCAAGGTGTTTTTAGGAGTAGGACGGTGTCGACAACTGTAGCAAAATGGTTCGTGCCGATCGCACGAGGGACAATGGACAAGATTTTCAGGTTTGGGCCGCTTAGAAGTGCGTAACACCCTACGTCCTGGTGAGTATATGAGCGTGGTTACAAGAGGATTCTCTGGATGGAGGGCACAGAGAGTTTTTGTGGGTGGCTAAGTAGAACCGAGTCAATCGTTCTGAAGAGGTGCCCCCTAGGCCTTATATACTCGACCGTGGGGCAATACACGTGGGTAAGATAACAACAAGTAGCTAAAAGATAGTGAACCTCTTGAGATTATCCCTACGTAACCCTCGCCGACTTATCCTCGCATGGCTTCGTTGCATGGAGACTCCAGTGCGGGAAAGTCGGATCTCTGTTGCAGCCATTCGCTCGACGCTGTGGGCCGTCCGGGTTTGCACCAATTCGGCTTCATGTCGTTCTGTTTTGCCGGTTGTTTCTCCCCAGGCCCACGAAAGAATGACCTTACGATTTATTGGGCCCTTGGGCCTTTCGTGAGGTCCTTTACTCTTTTAGTGGACCCGGGGGATATCTATCTCCCACAGAGGGTGAGCAGGAGGCTCCTCAGCAGGATGCTCATGTGCAGGGTGACGAGGGTGAGCAGGATGAGGAGGGTGAGCAGGATGAGGAGGTTGACCCTATGGGGGCAGGCAGCGCGGGCGACGCGTCAGATGGTTCTACGTCCTTCAGGTATTATTATGCATATTAGTTTAATTGATATTAGTTTTTTATCATTTCATCATATTGAATTTACTTGTATACTTAGGTCTAAAAAGAGCAATGCGCTTGGTCCGAGACCTGCTGAGAGGAGGCTCATCCGGCCGCATGGAGAATGGTGGGGCTTATTTCTGTTGTGTTAATTTTTTAATGTGAATGTGATTGCACTGGTTTACTTTTTTTATTAATGTTTGTAGGTCATGGGAAGACTTGAATTGGGACGGTACAGGCAGACGTCCCAAGGTGAACGCAGTGTTGGGTAGCCTCTGTCGCTTCTACTACCCTGGCATGGTGGAGATCAATGGCGAGAGGTTCGCGGCTATGCAGTGGGCCGACTGGGGTCTAAAGGACTATGTCCAGCCAGGGGAGTCAGGGGAAAGCAGTAGCGGAGGGGGAAGTTCGGAACAAAAACGAAGAACTTGTCAGGTGGCTGTGTGGGACGAGTTCTGGGTGAGTCTACTTTCGTATATAAGCAATTCACTGAATTATTGCTTCTCCTAATATTACTTTAACTTAACTTCTCCATTGATATGTAGGGGAGGTTCCAATTGCCGAATGAGATCGAGGAGGATCAGGCTCAGTGGGCACGTGTGAAGAGGCACTTTCGGAAGTGCGCTGATAAGGTAATCAAGGATGCCATGTACAATGCTCGCATCGCGGCCGTCAACTACTACTACAAGAAGATAAAGGGGCAGAAAATGAGCAAAGCATTAGGGGCCAATGAGATCTACCTCACAGAGGAGCAGTACCTGGAGAGCGTTGTGGATTGGCTGGCGAAGGACATGGAAGCCTGGAGGTGGTTGGCTAAGAGATGGGCGTCGCCAGAGTGGATTGCAGAGTCCCAGAAGCACCGTACCAACCGTGGCACTGAAGGACCGGGGCACAGGTACGGCGCCGATGGACACCTTGGTACCGCACGCCGCATGGTAAGTATATAAATCAAACTTGTATGTTACATCTATGAAAATTCTATGGTTTAACTCTTCTTTTTCATGCAGGAAGCTGAAAGTGGAGTTGCTCCAAGTTTTATGGAGGTTTATGTCCGTGGTCACCGTGGCCCTGATCCGGCTAACCCTGATGTGCTATGCAGCGAGGCGGCAAGGGAGAAAATGGTAAACAAGTTTGTATTTATGAATTAAATTGCATATTTTGTGTCTAACTCCAACTCTAACTTTCTTTGCAGAATGCATATGGGGAGGAAATGACTCAACGCCATGGGCCTGACTTCGACTGGATGCATTCAGACTTAGATGTCTCGGCGTTGTACCACAGTGGTGGGGGTAGAAAGCATGGCAGGTGAGGTGTTTATGTTTGATTCGACGATTTCATTAACAAGAATGTGTCCACTTAATGGCTCAACTATGTGTATCATGCAGGTTTGCCTTTGGCACCGGCGTTGTGGATTATAACAGGACAATAGGTCAAGGGAAGGCATCGTCTTCGGGAGGGAGTTCTCGCTCCTCCAGGTCTGCTCGAGAGGCTCAGCTGGAGGAGGAGACTCGGGCAGCACAGGAGCAGGCTCGAGCAGCACAGGAGCAGGCTCGAGCAGCGCAGGAGCAGGTTGGGCAGCTGACGCAATATATGGCTTCTTATTTTCAGGTAATTCGTCTATCTCATCACGTGTCGTCATTGAATTCAAAGTATAATGTTGCGATTCTAACGTTGCATCCATTTGCAGGAAATGACTACTAGACTCGGCCCTGATATGAACTTGCCCGCTTTTCGCCCTCCCCAGGTAACACTATCTGAACACTTCAATTCCATAGCAACTCTTTTTTATTATCAAAAATGGCTCGCAGGCACAAGGATGGGGACAGTGGCCAGGACAAGCTCCAGCGTCGCAGCCACCCGGGACCGGTGTTGGGTGGACGCAGGCACCTCCAGGCACTTGGACGCCTCCACCACCCCAAGGATCGCAGCCAGTCCGGGGATGGGTGCCACCGGTCTTCCAGCCACCGGAGGGCTCTCAGCCATTTCAAGCGTGGATGGCACCGCCACCGACGGAGTGGGTGCCACCACCTCTGGGGTGGCCAGCACAACAGTACCCGTGGATGCATGCAGGATCACAGGTGACGTTCCATGTTTAATTTTATGCAAATCGTGACCAAACATTAGGGATAGCAATACACAGCCTTATTTGAATGCTTGATGAATTGCAGGGTTCAGTGTCAAATGCTCAGGGATCGGAGGGTGCTGCCAACGTCCAAGGCTTCATCGTCCATGGTTCTGGAGGGAGTGGCCACCTTCCTGGTGGCGGAGGAGGGAGTGGCCAAAACTCCCACAGCCCGCAGGAGTGAGTTTGATTATAGACTATGTATGGACTATGTATACACTTTATTATAGATGTGATTATGGTATTGAAACTGTGTGAACTGTATGAACTATGTATGGACTATGTTTGAAACAATTATGGTATTGCTTGTGAATGTGGTTTGTGAAATCTGTATTGCTTGTGAAATTTGTATATGTCATTGTGGATTATGTGTATTTTGCTGTGAATTAAAAGGTGCAGAAAAATCTGTTTTGGGGGGGTATCATTAATTTTCGTCGGCCTGTTCGTAGGCCGACGAAAATACAACAGCTATTTTTGTCGGCCAAAGAGGCCGACGAAAATACAGTAGCTATTTTCGTCGGCCAAAGAGGCCCACGAAAATAGCTGTTCTATTTTCGTCGGCCAAAGGGGCCCACGTAAATAGCCTGTGTATTTTCGTCGGCCTTGGACAAACCGACGAAAATATGTTATTTTCGTCGGTGCCGACGAAAATAGTTTCTTATTTTCGTCTAACATATTTTCGGCGGCTATTTTCGTCGGTATGCCGACGAAAATAATCTATTTTCGTCGGTTTAAGCTTATTTTCGTGGGTTTTTGGCCCATGAAAATTTAGGCGTTTCCTGTAGTGAGCGGACACCACCGCTGGCCTCGGCATCCAAAATAACACCTATTGCAAGCGTCGATGCCTTTGCCGAAGCTGATACCTGTACCGAAGCTGCAACTACTGTCGAAGCTGCCAACCTTGAGAGTATACTGTCAGGGATTGATAAAATTCTCTCGGATATGGCTACGGAAGAGACAGTTGTGGCTACAGAGAAGGTCATGGCCACAGTGTCTGACAAAGGGAAAAAGATTGCTGATGCTGCTTCGGAAGAAAGAGACTTTGACCTTCGGAACCTGATAGGTCAAGAATTATCCGAGTCCGAAAAGGAGCTACAGGAATATGGGATATCCTGTGACTACCAGCCAGGAGCTATGCTCTTTGGTGGAATTGACAAAGGAGCCTTAGGATGCATTCGCGACCGCGCCGAGGCAAAGATAATCGGCACTCTATCGAAGAGTATCGGTTTCCCGAAGCTTGAAGCTGGTATTAGCGGCTACCGGCGACAACATATCGTCGGCAGTCTGTTTTACTCCAATTTCAAGGTAAAATTCCTTTTGCTAGGTTTCTTTTATTTTTGTGATGAAGCAAGATTTTCTAATGTCGGCTTATTTCGACAGAGTATGCTGCTAAGTAAGGCACTAAGGATGTAACAAGACCTCGAAGACAAGAAAAATGAAATCATAATCGAGGGCTTGGAAAATAAGATCAAGGATTATGAAGCTTCTCTCGAGAAGAAGGACTTCCTACTTCAAGCAAAAGAGGGCTCGCTTGCAGAAATCCAAGCTGAAAATGCTAGATTAAGCGACGAGCTTCTCCAAAGTCAAACAACCTTGAAAGAAAAATCAAAGAACTTCGATCAAGAGAAGAAAGATCTGCAAGCGAAATATGAGGCTGAAGCTGACAAAAATACGAAGCTGCAGAAATCTTTGAAAGACCTTCGGAATACGTGCTTGAATTTTGGCAGCCGCTGCGTGCAACGTTTGAAGAGGTCTTCAGATCGGTTGGGGCCAACTCTAAAGATATTACACCTTCGGCTGAAGACATACCAAATACCTTCGAACATATTGAAAATGAAGTTGATGCACTTGATGAAGTGATAGCTGGGCACGGTGACTTCTGTGCCTTGCTAGCTTCTCGCGGCACAGCTGCCGCATTTTTGAAGGCTGGTTGCACGCACGCGAAGATGGTAAATAGACCAACCTTCAGTCTGTCTTCAACATATTTGATTGATATTCCCAGTGAAGCCCAAAGCATCGGAAACAGATTCATAACTCAGATTTGGGCTAAGGGTGGACGAGAGTTGGCTGGGGACGAAGCCCGAAACTTGCTTAATTTGGTACGGAATTTATACCTGTTGCTTGCCTTGACTCTTGTAATTACTTTTTACCTTATACCGTTGTTTGTCTGCAGGATGGTGGTGCCGAAGGTTGATAATCCGAAGCACATTCCGAAGGCTGCTGAGGCTTCTCTTTAGGCCTGCCTGTATAGAGCTTAGGAACATTTGTATTATCTTTGCAAAAAAAGTGTAATCGAGGATTAAACAATACTATGTATATTGTCCATACCTTGTAATATATTTTTACCTTTTCATCCATGTATGAATTGCTTTGCTGTGGACGAAACTTGTACCTTTTGAGCCGAAGGCGAAAAACACCTTCCCTTCTTTTCGTACACAACTAAGCATGTCCTTACTTAAAATGTGTATGTTTGAAACGAAGCTTCTTCGTGTTCATCGAAGCACTATCGACGAAGCTGGAGTATTTCTATTCGTGCTTCATGTTATGATGATGATGATCCTACGAATGTCTAAATGAATGTCTGTATGAATGCAATGAATGATGTAATGTAATGTGCAAATGAATGTCCCAAACACACACAAAGCCACACCCAGACTCTGCATCCCCTTAGGAACGACTTTGGAGTCTTTAAGCTCTGCATCCCCTTAGAGACAACTTTGGAGCTTCTTCACCTTCTATTTCGGTGGCATTTAAGCTGTGCATCCCCTTAGAAACGACTTTGGAGCTTCTTCACCTTCTATTTCGGTGGCATTTAAGCTCTGCATCCCCTTAGGAACAACTTTGGAGCTTCTTCACCTTATATTTCGGTGGTATTTGGCTCTGCATTCTCTTAGGAATGACTTCTGAGCTTTGGAACTTACACTGCGCTCCCTTAGGAACGACTTATGTGGCTTCGAAACTTACGCTATGCTCCCTTAGGAACGACTTTTTGCAGCTTCGTCATCCTTTGCAGTGATTACAGCTATGCATCCCCTTAGGGACGTGTTTTGAGCTCCTCCCTGTTTTCTTTTCCACTCGATGGTGCAGGCTCTGATTTTACATATTACAACTTTGGGGGATTTTGGCCCTTGTATTGCGTAGGGCTAAATAAGAATGAAAATTACAAACTATGGCCCCATTAAAAACCTTTCTCCCCTCCTGAAAGGAAAAGAGTGCCATAGGAAAAATGAAAAAGATTACATCAATTACACATAGTACCGTCGAAGCTCATCCGCATTCCAAGATCTAGGTATGTCGTTGCCGTCCATATCCTTCAATCTGTAAGAACCGGGTCTTGACGAAGATACTACCAGAAAAGGACCTTCCCACTTTAGTTGTAACTTGCCCACTATATCTGGGTTGGCCACTCTCCGAAGCACCAAATGTCCTGGCTTGATGTTTTTCAATCGAACTTTCCTATCACGCCATCTTATTGTTTCGGCCTATATTGATGTGTTCTATGGCCTGAAGTCTGGTCCCTTCTATAGTGTCTTTTGTTGTTTGATAATCAGCTTCGTCCTCCACTGAAGCTGTTGTTCTTATTGATCCTGTCTTTGCTTCTTTTGGTGTTATTGCTTCGTCACCGAACAGGAGCTTGAAAGGTGTAAAACCTGTTGACCTTGACACAGTTGTGTTGTGGCTCCACACCACTTTAATCAACTCATCTGGCCACTTTCCTCTGGGCTGGTTGAAGATTAACTTCATTATTCCTGTCATTATAATTCCATTTGCTATTTCTACCAACCCATTTGATTCTGGATGCCTTACTGATGCAAAATGAATTTTTGTACCAATTTGGTCACAGAAATCTTTGAACGTTTCAGCATCAAATTGAGTTCCATTGTCCACAATTATTGCCTTCGGCACGCCGAAGCGATAAACAATGTTTTGCCAAAAGAATTTCTGTAATGTGGCCAAAGTTAT
The DNA here is from genome assembly GCF_902167145.1 of Zea mays. NCBI lineage: Eukaryota > Viridiplantae > Streptophyta > Magnoliopsida > Poales > Poaceae > Zea > Zea mays. The sequence goes on along the minus strand of NC_050101.1, from coordinate 36,158,699 downwards.
TGTGGCTAAGGGCTGTAACACCCGGTTTTAAAGGACAAAGCCGGGTGCATCTCATACATGCGCCAAGAAGACAACATATATAATAACAGAGTGTATAGAGATAAATGTCATAAAACATCAGAGTATTTATTACATAGCGGAAGACTTATTACAAAAGAAAACAATAAGTATAAAATGAACTAAGGATCGTCGGCGCCAATGTCGACTGAGAAACACCACCTAGATCAGATCATACTCCTCGCCTTGTGGCTCCTCCTGAACCACCTGTTCTTCTCCTGTGGGGGGGTGTGAGACAGCAAGAGTGAGCTCACATACGTTCATCGCTCAACAAGTTGTGGGGAATAATGTGGCATAAACTCACCAAAGGTGGGAGTTCATGTAGTGTAAGGCTAATCAATGGAATAAAGGCTGAGGCTGAGCATTGCTTTTATAAGTTGGTCAAAATTTTATTAGCAATTACTAAGTGTAAGTAAATACCAAACCTTAATAATAATAAAGAACAGTAATAGTAAAATAATCCCAAATGCGATGCAAATGTCAAATTGAATTTAAGTTCCATATTTAATCATGTGAGGGTCCGAGCCGCTCTTGACCGTGAGCACGGCTAGTATACTAGTTTTACACTCTGCAGAGGTTGCGCATCTTTACCCACAAGCCGTGTTACCCATCTGCCAAGGGGTCATGAATTCCATACACCTCTACCAAGGAAGCGAGGCAGGGTAACACTACGAGGCCTTTACAAAGTTCCACTAGCTTCAGACTACCCGCTACAGTTTATAGGAAGTTCCAATGCAGGGTTCCTGGCTGACCGCCATCGCAGCAAAATCAACCAGGGACCTCCCTACACTGACCACTCCCCTACTGCCCTTGCCCCTTTCGGGTAAGGCAGCCCTCCACTAGCTTTCCTAGTTAATCAGCCAAGGGCGTCCCATTAAACCCTTGTGGTAGCACTGTTTTCCCGGGTGGTCGCTCCATGTTCCCATTAATTTAATGATCTTAACATGAACAGTAATAATAACAAGATAATAACAGAATAATCATGAGTAGTGTATCTCCATACCCAATCCACATAAAGCAATAGCAAGTACTACCCAAAAATGTTTCAGGGGTGGACAAGGTATAGAGGTAATCAAAACTGGGGTAACATAATGGCTCCCATCAAAATTAACCTATGCAGATCATTAAAATTAATAAGAACATGGCTGGGAAAAGTAAGTGATCAAGGGCACAACTTGCCTTCAATGAGCTCCTGCTCAGCTACTTCTACTTGTTGAACCTCAGAATCCACAGTGGCTTGCTCGTCTACTCGCATCAACACAATACATACATAGTATAGCCAAAATCTACATCACACCAAACAGATGAATAAAATATACAGTAAAAATCTACACATTAAAATGAGATCATAGGAACTGGAATCACTAAATTTGGAGGTATAGATTTTAAGTTATGGATTTTCTAAGGTTTAATGTGATTAAAATAGGATTAAATGATAAATAACTTTTCTTACTGTTTTCATGTCAAAACAGAGCCACTAAATGATAAATAATATTATTACAAAATTTTAGAAACTGGAATGGTTCAATTTGGAGCTAAAATGAATTTTCTATGGATTATACAAATTCCTAGGATTGTTTTTGTGTTAAAAATGCATTTACTAATTCATTTATTCATTTTGAATCAGTTCTGGACTGGGCGCAATAATACAGGGAAGAGCAGGGTCCTCGGCGTAAGAACTCCAAGACACAGAGCACAGTCGCTAGGGACGGCGGGTTTGTTTTCCCTAAAACAGAGGGTTCTATTTGCAAAGTAGGCGATCCGAAGGGGTATCGGTGGTTTTCGGCCGTGAGATCCATTTCCAACGCCCAGGATTAGATCTAGATTATAGCGAACCGGTATTCTCTCTGGACCCTCAGATCGGGGATCGATGGTCGGGATTTAAAATCACGGGATTAAATCACCCCCGCGCAGATCGAATCCAACGGCTGCGCGCGACCCACCGAAACGGTATCTAATCACTCTAATCAGCGCCGCACACCACCGATCCAACGGTCCAAACCCTATTTGACCCTGGCCCGTTCATCCTGAGATCAACGTCCCTGGTGCTTTCTCCTTTCTTGCGCTCTCCCGGTGAGCCGAGCACCCCCTGGCCGGGAATGCCCACGGCCGCGCCATATGGTCGACGAGGTTCACGGCCCCAAACCCAAATCAAACTAGTCCAGCCCTAAACGGACCCCAAGGATAACACATGGGAATGGTTTCGCTGACCTTCGCGCAGCCGAACACCCCCGACCACGACACGAGCGGCGCCCGAACGACATTCCCGCACCATGGCCAAATTCATGCCCAATTCGCCCACGATTAACCACGGCGCGACATTAGATAGGTAAAGGAATACGGCGAGGGTAAAGAATCGAGAGTTCACCTAACGCGGAGGTCGAATTGGCACTAGACTTCACACGGCGGATCAATGGGCGCGATGACGAAGTCCGGCCGCCACCGGATTGATTCCCCCTCCAATCCGTCAACGGGTGATCCACCGGCAAGCCCCCGAGGCACCGCGGCACACCACGTACTCCCGGACGCCGACCGTGGACGCGGTCAGCACCGGCGCCCCACCCAGCACTCGGCCCTCGTTCTCTCTCGGGTACTAGTGTTTACCGTACAGATTGGGGAAGTGGGGAAACGGAAGGAACGGCGTGTTGGCTTTATCCACGAAGTCGAGGCTCCCGGGCGGTTCGCAGGGAAGTTGCGAAGAGGGTTGAACGGAGTCCGTCTTCGCCGGCGAAGGAAGCGGTCCGCGCAGTGCAGAGAAGGGACGAGCTGCTCAGCGTAGAGGGGGGGGTCCACCAGTCATAGAGTCACTGGCGCACGCGTGGAACAAAGGAAAATGAGACTGGAGGCCGGGCCCCACGCGCAGCGAGGACGCGAGATCCGCGCGCGCAGCGAGCCTGACCCGTGGGGTCCTTACGTCAGCGCCGGGTGAGCGCGTGGAATAGGGTTGAGAGGATGGGCCGGTTTGGGGAGTTTGGCCCAATTAGGGTTTCTTCCTTTTTCTTTTTTTTTTCTTTTTATTTCTATCCCAACTTCAATTTGAATTCAAATTTTAGATTCAAGCCTTGTGCAGAACTTGTCCTCGAATTTTATTGTGAACTTAGGAAATACCAATTTGGGACATTTATGAAATTTGTTTTATATTTTTTTTTATACTTTCTCCTTCTCATATTCAAAACCCTATTTTTAAGTTTAGGGTTTAATTCTACTTCTAGAAATTATTATATTATTATCATTAACCTTATTATTTTGTTTAATGCACAATCATATAAACTCCAACATGATGCATTTTTTTTATCATCTGTTTGAATAAATCTCTAAATTCTTGTATATGCTCTTTTTATGATGCAAATAAGGCACACAACATGTGGAAATCCACTATCTTCCTTTGTACACAAATTTGAGTATTACAAATCCTACCCCCCTTAAAAAGAATCTCGTCCTCGAGATTTAAGAAGATCTAGGGAAAAGGTGGGGAAAATCTATACGAAGCTCTTCTTCTCTTTCCCAAGTTGCTTCATCTTCACTGTGGTGGCTCCATTGCACTTTGCACATCTTTATAACCTTATTCCTCGTAACTCGAGTCAAAGTATCCAAAATCCTGATGGGGTACTCAGCATAAGTCAAGTCTTCTTGAACACTAAGGTCTTCCATCGGTAACTGTTCTTCAGGCACCCTGAGACATTTCTTCAGCTGAGATACATGAAAGACATCATGAACATCCGCAAGATGATCCGGTAACTCTAATTGATATGCAACCTCACCCACTCGCTTTAAGATTAAGAAGGGTCCAATAAAGCGAGGGGACAACTTTCCTTTGACTTTGAATCTTCTCATACCCCGGAGTGGTGACACCTTCAAATAGACATAATCTCCCTCCTTAAACTCAAGCAGTCTTCTCCGGGTATCAGCATAGTTTTTCAGCCTGGACTGTGCAGTTCTCAAATTCTCCCTTATTTGCTGAACTTGTTCCTCTGCTTCTTGTATAATCTCAGGCCCAAACAACTGCCTTTCACCAGTTTGATCCCAATACAGTGGAGTCCTGCACTTTCTGCCATACAAAGCCTCAAACGGTGACATCTTCAAACTGGCCTGGTAGCTATTGTTATATGAGAACTCAGCATACGGTAAACTCTTATCCCAACTACCACCATGCTTAAGGGCACAAGCTCTTAACATATCTTCCAGTACTTGGTTAGTCCTCTCAGTCTGCCCATCAGTCTGTGGGTGGTAAGCCGAACTAAAATTCAATCTTGTATCCAATGACTCGTGCAACTTCTTCCAATATCGAGAGGTAAACTGTGATCCTCGATCTGACACAATCTTCTTTGGCACACCATGTAGGCAGACAATCCGTGCCATGTACAACTCTGCTAACTTGGCTCCAGAATATGTGGTCTTCACTGGAATAAAGTGGGCTACTTTAGTTAGCCTGTCCACAATCACCCATATAGAATCATAACCAGCAGACGTGCGGGGTAATCCAACAATGAAGTCCATGCCAATCTCTTCCCATTTCCACTCAGGTATCTTCAATGGGTGCAATAATCTGGCTGGCCTCTGGTGTTCAGCTTTAACTCTTTGGCATACATCGCACATAGCCACATGTGCAGCCACATCTCTCTTTAGTCCATACCACCAATACTTTTGCTTCAAATCCTGATACATCTTAGTACTCCCAGGATGGATAGAATAAACTGAATCATGTGCCTCCTTCAATATAGTTTCCCGAAGACTTTCAATGTCGGGAACACAGATCCGATTCTTGAACCAAATCGTGCCTTGTTCATCCTCCGTGAACTCTGGGCCTCTACCCTCTGTTATCAAATCCTTGATCTCCTGGATTTTAGCATCACCAATCTGACCTTTACGAATCTCTTGCTCCAAGGTAGGTTCCAATTCAATAGTCACTCCTTCCGTATGTGTAACAATCCCCAGGTTGAGCCTCTCAAAATCTTTTGCTAATTCATCAGGTAGCTGGACAACGAAAGCGGAGTGAACATGTTCCTTACGACTCAAGGCATCTGCAACCAAATTTGCCTTGCCTGGGTGATAGTGAATCTCCAAATCATAATCCTTAATGAGCTCCAACCAACGGCGTTGCCTAAGGTTGAGATCCTTCTGAGTGAATATGTACTTCAAACTCTTATGATCCGTGTATACTTGGCACTTAGTTCCCATAACGTAGTGTCTCCAAATTTTAAGTGCATGCACAACCGCTGCTAATTCCAAGTCATGGGTGGGGTAGTTCAGTCCATGCTTCCGCAACTGACGAGATGCATAGGCAATCACATGTCCTTCTTGCATGAGCACACATCCAAGTCCTTGGCCACATGCATCACAGTAAATGTCAAATCCCTTCTGCAGATCTGGCATAATCAATACTGGAGGTGACATCAATCTCTCCTTCAATTGATCAAAACTCTCTTGGCATTTCTCATCCCACTTAAATTCTCTTCCTTTTTCCAAAAGCGATGTCATAGGCTTAGCAATCTTAGAGAAACCTTCAATAAATCTCCGATAATATCCTGCGAGTCCCAAGAAACTCCGAATCTCCGTAACTGTAGTGGGCACTCTCCACTCCATTATCTCCTTCACTTTAGCAGGATCCACTGCTATTCCTCCATTTGAAATAATATGACCAAGGAATGGCACCTTGTCAATCCAAAACTCGCACTTGCTGAACTTAGCATAAAGTTGATTATCTCGCAGCTTCTGTAGCACCAATCTTAGATGTTCTTCATGATCACTTTCATTCTTAAAATAGATAAGAATATCGTCGATGAACACCACGACGAATCTGTCCAAATACTCCATAAACACCTTATTCATCAAATCCATAAAATAAGCTGGTGCATTAGTTAGACCAAATGACATAACGACGAACTCATATAAACCATATCGGGTTGAGAAAGTTGTCTTGGGAATATCCGATGGCCTAATCTTCATTTGATGGTATCTCGATCGGAGATCAATCTTTGAGAATACTCTAGCACCTCTCATCCGATCAAACAAATCCTCAATACGGGGTAATGGGTACTTGTTCTTCACCGTGACATCGTTAAGGGACCTATAATCCACGTACATCCTTTGTGATCCTTCTTTCTTCTGTACAAACAGAACTGGCGCTCTCCCAAGGTGAAGAATTCGAACGAATGTATCCAGCCTCTTGTAATTCCATTAAGTGCTTCTTAAGTTCCTTCAACTCCTCTACGGACATCCTATATGGCCGTTTAGAAATAGGGGCGGTTCCAGGTAAGAGATCAATAACAAACTCAACTTCTCTATCAGGTGGCATCCCTGGTAACTCCTCTAGAAAGACATCCGGAAAATCCCTAACCACCCGGATGTTGTCACCAACAAACTTCTCATCTACTAAGAATGCTGCTAGTCTGATGGTGGTAGTTACTGCAACTTCAACTTCAAATCTTTGTCCTTTGGAACTGGTGAGTTCTACGGTTCCCTTAGCACGGTGTATATACCGCCTTTGCCTTTCTTAACCATGATATACCAAGGATCATGTCTATAGTGCTCTCTTCTAACACTATAGGGGTAGCCCATCTGGGTTAGAAACACAGGGGACGAAAGAAAGAATTGTAGACAAGGCGAGTAATTACGAGAAATGTTACTGCGGGGGATTTATTAGCTAAGTAGATTAGTGTGTTATCCACTAAAGCTAATACATTACCTTATGGTGGTACATGCTAAGATGCCCAACTATAATGTTTCAATCAATCAAAGAAGCAAATCAGGCATTTGTCATCAGAACAATCAACCAACATTTTTTTTAAAAAATAGAGAAAATAGTTTTAATTTTGTCTTAGGTCTCCTATCTCTTAAAAAGTTCATAAATGTAGGATTCCAAGGTGTGAAATCCATCTTGTCTCAGAGTAGAAAAGGTAAGAATGATCAGAGTAGAACAGTAGAAGGTGAGACAGGATCAAGGTAAGTATAGAAAGAGTCAGAGTAAGGTAAGTATAGGATGAATCAGAATGAGATAAGTAGGTAAGGGTTGTTCATTTCTATCTAGGTTTCGTCCTACAGTCAACATTTCCTCTGATACCACTTCTGTAACACCCGGTTTTAAAGGACAAAGCCGGGTGCATCTCATACATGCGCCAAGAAGACAACATATATAATAACAGAGTGTATAGAGATAAATGTCATAAAACATCAGAGTATTTATTACATAGCGGAAGACTTATTACAAAAGAAAACAATAAGTATAAAATGAACTAAGGATCGTCGGCGCCAATGTCGACTGAGAAACGCCACCTAGATCAGATCATACTCCTCGCCTTGTGGCTCCTCCTGAACCACCTGTTCTTCTCCTGTGGGGGGGTGTGAGACAGCAAGAGTGAGCTCACATACGTTCATCGCTCAACAAGTTGTGGGGAATAATGTGGCATAAACTCACCAAAGGTGGGAGTTCATGTAGTGTAAGGCTAATCAATGGAATAAAGGCTGAGGCTGAGCATTGCTTTTATAAGTTGGTCAAAATTTTATTAGCAATTACTAAGTGTAAGTAAATACCAAACCTTAATAATAATAAAGAACAGTAATAGTAAAATAATCCCAAATGCGATGCAAATGTCAAATTGAATTTAAGTTCCATATTTAATCATGTGAGGGTCCGAGCCGCTCTTGACCGTGAGCACGGCTAGTATACTAGTTTTACACTCTGCAGAGGTTGCGCATCTTTACCCACAAGCCGTGTTACCCATCTGCCAAGGGGTCATGAATTCCATACACCTCTACCAAGGAAGCGAGGCAGGGTAACACTACGAGGCCTTTACAAAGTTCCACTAGCTTCAGACTACCCGCTACAGTTTATAGGAAGTTCCAATGCAGGGTTCCTGGCTGACCGCCATCGCAGCAAAATCAACCAGGGACCTCCCTACACTGACCACTCCCCTACTGCCCTTGCCCCTTTCGGGTAAGGCAGCCCTCCACTAGCTTTCCTAGTTAATCAGCCAAGGGCGTCCCATTAAACCCTTGTGGTAGCACTGTTTTCCCGGGTGGTCGCTCCATGTTCCCATTAATTTAATGATCTTAACATGAACAGTAATAATAACAAGATAATAACAGAATAATCATGAGTAGTGTATCTCCATACCCAATCCACATAAAGCAATAGCAAGTACTACCCAAAAATGTTTCAGGGGTGGACAAGGTATAGAGGTAATCAAAACTGGGGTAACATAATGGCTCCCATCAAAATTAACCTATGCAGATCATTAAAATTAATAAGAACATGGCTGGGAAAAGTAAGTGATCAAGGGCACAACTTGCCTTCAATGAGCTCCTGCTCAGCTACTTCTACTTGTTGAACCTCAGAATCCACAGTGGCTTGCTCGTCTACTCGCATCAACACAATACATACATAGTATAGCCAAAATCTACATCACACCAAACAGATGAATAAAATATACAGTAAAAATCTACACATTAAAATGAGATCATAGGAACTGGAATCACTAAATTTGGAGGTATAGATTTTAAGTTATGGATTTTCTAAGGTTTAATGTGATTAAAATAGGATTAAATGATAAATAACTTTTCTTACTGTTTTCATGTCAAAACAGAGCCACTAAATGATAAAGAATATTATTACAAAATTTTAGAAACTGGAATGGTTCAATTTGGAGCTAAAATGAATTTTCTATGGATTATACAAATTCCTAGGATTGTTTTTGTGTTAAAAATGCATTTACTAATTCATTTATTCATTTTGAATCAGTTCTGGACTGGGCGCAATAATACAGGGAAGAGCAGGGTCCTCGGCGTAAGAACTCCAAGACACAGAGCACAGTCGCTAGGGACGGCGGGTTTGTTTTCCCTAAAACAGAGGGTTCTATTTGCAAAGTAGGCGATCCGAAGGGGTATCGGTGGTTTTCGGCCGTGAGATCCATTTCCAACGCCCAGGATTAGATCTAGATTATAGCGAACCGGTATTCTCTCTGGACCCTCAGATCGGGGATCGATGGTCGGGATTTAAAATCACGGGATTAAATCACCCCCGCGCAGATCGAATCCAACGGCTGCGCGCGACCCACCGAAACGGTATCTAATCACTCTAATCAGCGCCGCACACCACCGATCCAACGGTCCAAACCCTATTTGACCCTGGCCCGTTCATCCTGAGATCAACGTCCCTGGTGCTTTCTCCTTTCTTGCGCTCTCCCGGTGAGCCGAGCACCCCCTGGCCGGGAATGCCCACGGCCGCGCCATATGGTCGACGAGGTTCGCGGCCCCAAACCCAAATCAAACTAGTCCAGCCCTAAACGGACCCCAAGGATAACACATGGGAATGGTTTCGCTGACCTTCGCGCAGCCGAACACCCCCGACCACGACACGAGCGGCGCCCGAACGACATTCCCCGCACCATGGCCAAATTCATGCCCAATTCGCCCACGATTAACCACGGCGCGACATTAGATAGGTAAAGGAATACGGCGAGGGTAAAGAATCGAGAGTTCACCTAACGCGGAGGTCGAATTGGCGCTAGACTTCACACGGCGGATCAATGGGCGCGATGACGAAGTCCGGCCGCCACCGGATTGATTCCCCCTCCAATCCGTCAACGGGTGATCCACCGGCAAGTCCCCGAGGCACCGCGGCACACCACGTACTCCCGGACGCCGACCGTGGACGCGGTCAGCACCGGCACCCCACCCAGCACTCGGCCCTCGTTCTCTCTCGGGTACTAGTGTTTACCGTACAGATTGGGGAAGTGGGGAAACGGAAGGAACGGCGTGTTGGCTTTATCCACGAAGTCGAGGCTCCCGGGCGGTTCGCAGGGAAGTTGCGAAGAGGGTTGAACGGAGTCCGTCTTCGCCGGCGAAGGAAGCGGTCCGCGCGGTGCAGAGAAGGGACGAGCTGCTCAGCGTAGAGGGGGGGTCCACCAGTCATAGAGTCACTGGCGCACGCGTGGAACAAAGGAAAATGAGACTGGAGGCCGGGCCCCACGCGCAGCGAGGACGCGAGATCCGCGCGCGCAGCGAGCCTGACCCGTGGGGTCCTTACGTCAGCGCCGGGTGAGCGCGTGGAATAGGGTTGAGAGGATGGGCCGGTTTGGGGAGTTTGGCCCAATTAGGGTTTCTTCCTTTTTCTTTTTTTTTTCTTTTTATTTCTATCCCAACTTCAATTTGAATTCAAATTTTAGATTCAAGCCTTGTGCAGAACTTGTTCTCGAATTTTATTGTGAACTTAGGAAATACCAATTTGGGACATTTATGAAATTTGTTTTATATATTTTTTTATACTTTCTCCTTCTCATATTCAAAACCCTATTTTTAAGTTTAGGGTTTAATTCTACTTCTAGAAATTATTATATTATTATCATTAACCTTATTATTTTGTTTAATGCACAATCATATAAACTCCAACATGATGCATTTTTTTATCATCTGTTTGAATAAATCTCTAAATTCTTGTATATGCTCTTTTTATGATGCAAATAAGGCACACAACATGTGGAAATCCACTATCTTCCTTTGTACACAAATTTGAGTATTACAAGGGCTTTGCTTCGATCCACTTGGAAAAATATTCCACTGTTACAATGACATATTTCAGATTTCCTTGTGTTGGTGGAAGTGGACCTAACAAATCCAGACCCCACCTTTGCAGTGGCCAAGTTGGCTATATTAACTGGGTTAGAGACGAAGGTTGTTTCTGGTCTTTTGCACATCATTGGCAATTTTCACATTTTTGAACCAGATCTGCTGCATCCGAAGCTGCCTTTGGCCAATAAAATCCTTGTCTGAAAACCTTCCCCAGCAAAGGCCTAGACCCAATATGAGATCCACATAAACCTGCATGTATTTCCTTTATCAGCTCTTGACCTTCGGTTCTGGATAAACACTTGTGTAGTGGAGAGCAGACTCCATATTTATATAACTCCCCTTCTATAATCACATATGGTCTTGTTCTTGCTTCCATTCTTTTATTATAAACTTCGTCATCCGAAAGACAGATACCTTGGAGGAAAGATATAATTTCAGTCATCCAATCTTCACTATGCATAGGTGATATTGCAAGCACTGCTCTCTCCATGAGTTCGACTGAAGGTGCTTTTATTGTCTCAAAGAACACTTCCAAAGGCAAAGGGAGCCCATGTGCTGCTGATTTAGCTAGTAAATATGCATGCTCATTTTCCCCTCTTGGAATATTTTTTACAGAAAATCCTTCGAAAGAAGCCTCCAATCTTCGGAGTACATCCAAATATTTTTCAAGCTTCGGATCCCTTGCCTTGCTGCTTTTGTCTACATGGCCAGAAAGAACTTGGGAATCAATTTTAAGGATTGCCCTTCTTATTCCCATTGCCTTTAGCTTCCGAAGCCCTAACAGAAGAGCTTCGTATTCAACAATATTATTTGTACAACTAAAGTCCAGCTTTACTGCGTAGCATGTCCTGACTTTAGAGGGCGCTGCTAGAACAGCATCCGCTCCAGCGCCGAAGGTTCCCCAAGAACCGTCACAGAATACCGTCCAGGCTTCAGCATCTTTTGTTGCTTCTTCTCCTTGAGCCCCTGGCGTCCAATAAGCAATGAAATCTGCTAGCGCCTGAGATTGAATTGAGGATCTATGTACATAATCAATGGTGATTCATTGAGTTCCGCAGCCCATTTTCCAATTCTTCATGTAGCTTCTCTGATTTTCATTATATCCTTCAGAGATTGTGATGAAGGGACTATTATATGATAGGCTTGAAAGTAATGCCGAAGCTTTCTGGAGGCCATTAACACAGCATGCAACACCTTCTCCAATTCTGTGTATTCTTTGATAAACTGAGTACTTCGGAGATGAAGTATACTGGTGCTTGTCTTTTTACTTGGCCATCTTGCTTCTCATGTACAAGTGCCGCACTGACTGCAGAATGGGAGGCAGCCACATACAGGAGTAACGGAGTTCCTGATGAAGGTGGAGTTAGAGTTGTCAAGTCTATCAAGTATTGCTTTAACTCTTCGAAAGCCTTCTGTTGAGCCGAACCCCATTGAAAAACTTCGGCTGACTTTAATATTTTAAAGAATGGTAGATTTCTCTCTCCTGATCTTGATATAAATCTGTTCAGCGATGCCAGCCTTCCTGCCAATCGTTGAGCCCCTTTCTTTGAATTTGGCGGCAACATCCGAAGGATAGCTTCAATCTTACTTGGGTTAGCTTTGATACCCTTTGTTGATACCAGACAGCCAAGAAACTTGCCCTTCTTTACTCCGAAAACTCACTTTTTCTAGATTTAACTTGAGATCAGCTTGCCTGAAATTGGCAAACGTCTCTTGCAAATCGGCAATGTGATTTTCTTGTTTTGTGCTTTTTACTATGATGTCATCAATATAAGTTAGCACATTCCTGCCTATTTGAGAGTGAAGAACCTTGGCTGTCATTCTGCTGAAGCTTCCTCCAGCATTCTTGAGCCCCTCGGGCATCCGAAGGTAACAATAAGTACCATTGGGAGTTATGAAGCTTGTCTTTGGCTCATCCTATTTCTTCATCCAAATTTGGTGATAGCCCGAGTAGCAGTCCAATAAGCTCATGAGTTCCGAAGAAGCTGCTGCATCTACAAGGGAGTCTATTCTTGGTAAAGGGAACTCATCTTTCGGGCATGCCTTGTTGAGATCTGTGAAGTCAATACACGTTCTCCATTTCCCATTAGCCTTCTTCACCATGACAGTGTTAGCTAGCCATTCTGGATATGTTACTTCTCTGATGACACCAGCACTGAGAAGTCTCTTTACTTCATTCCGAGCACCTTCGGCTTTATCCTCAGACATTTTCCGAAGTCTTTGTTTTCTTGGCCTGAAAGATGGATCCACATTGAGTGAATGATCAATGACATCTCCGTTAACACCACAGAGATCGTTAGCTGTCCAAGCGAAGACATCTTTGTTGTTGAACAAAAATCTTAGCAGAGTCTTTTCTTGTTCACCAGATAACTGAGATCCCAGCAGTACACTTTGGTCTGCTATATCTTCATATAGGAGCATAGGCTTCGGCTGATCTGCCAAAGCAGCCTTCTCTCTTTTGTGCTTATCTATGTTATGGATCGCCTTTGAATCTATCCAACTCCCCTCAGCCCTCCTGGCAGCTTCTTGACTCCCATGAACAGCAATGGGCCCTTGTTCCGAAGGTATCTTCATGCATAAGTATGTTGGATGAAGTATTGCTTCGAAGGCATTAAGCGTCCCTCGACCAATGATTGTGTTGTATGGGTATTCCATGTCAACAATGTCAAAGACAACTTGCTTAGCTCTTGTGTTGTGAATGTAACCGAAGGTAACTAACATTGTTATTTTGCCAAGTGCCACAATCTGTCTTCCTCCGAAGCCACAAAGAGGGTGTGTTGCATCATGAATCTTGTCTTCTGGTTCTTGCAGCTGTCTGAAAGCCTTTGCAAAGATGATGTCCGCTGCACTGCCTGTGTCAACCAGAACATTGTGGACCAGAAATCCCTTGATGACACAAGATATAACCATGGCATCATTATGGGGATAGTCTTTAAGCTGAAGATCCTCCTGGGAGAAGGTGATTGGGATGTGAGACCACTTGGATCTGATGAAGGGTCCTTGCACCCCAACATGCTGCACTCTTCTCTGTGCTTCCTTCTTCTACTTCTTGTTATTTGGCTCTGAGCTTGAACCGACTGTGATTAGGAGCACCAGCTTCGTAATCGAAGGTGCTACAACTTGGTTGTTGTACGAAGCCATTGTCACAACAGTGGAAGTGAGTTCACCGGAGGTGGGCGCCAATGTTGGTCACTTGTTCTCAAATGCTATGAGTTAAGAACAAGGCAACACAAATGTTAATGGTTAAAGACCTTCGTCCTTCGAAGCATTATCTCCCTTAGGATATAATGATTTTTAGACGAAGGTTATGAAGGACATACCTTCATCATTTCAATATGTAAGAATAAAAACAGGGACATATGAAACATACAAAGAACATGAATAATTATATTAAATCATTAGATTATTCATATTGTTATTATATAATCATGAACAAACATTAATAATATTAAATTACATTTGTACCTTCGGCTTGACAAAAGGTAAAAGTCCAAGAGTGACGTGCAAGCGATTACAAGTCAACATGAACAGTACGGGGGTACTGTTCATCTATTTATAGGCACGGGACACATCCCGGACAAAATTACATTCATGCCGTTGATAACTAATCATAACCATGACACAAACTATCAGGGACTATGCGGTCTTTTCCTTTTTAAGTCGGTGCCACCCTTTGTCTCAAGTGTGTCGCCATGCCGAAGCTCTTTCAATTGTAGCTTCGGCATACATCTTCATGTCACGCCTGCTTGCTTGTCATCTTGCCGAAGATGTTTTTGCTTATAGGACCTTCGGCGGAGAAGAAGGCCCCCAACAGATAGCTTCGTAATTAAATTCCCTACGCATTAACAACATTATTTTATCATATACCATGTTTTCAAAAATGACTAGCTAACTTGTCTAACCTATGTTTATTGAAGTAACTCCCCTAATCTAAGTTAATGTAGCATTTTAATTTGGTCCATTTATAACTTGACTAAAATATAATTTATAATCAAGTTATAACTTAGATTAAAGTTAAATTAGTTATGTCTTTGTAAACGTTTCTCACATGGTTTATGTTAATCAACATAGAATATAGTTTTATTGTTTAATCCCCTAAGACTTCAGAAAACTATATCTTTTCAACCATAACTCCAATTTTAGTGAGTCTCGAACCTACGATCTCGTAGCAGCGTGTAGAATGTTCTTATGCAGTTTGTTCATATGCTTTGGTGTAGTGTTATCATACCCATTATTTGCTTGATTTTATGTATTGCTACGCATAGAAGCGAGGTGACGAGAAATCTGGAGACCAACTTGGTGAAGTACCTGTAGTTGCACCAAAAAGCCAAGTTGTGCCCTTAATCACTCTTCTTTATCTAGTAATGTTTCTGTTAATCACTGTGACATGCTCAGGTTAATTTGATGGGACCTAATAGGTTACCCTAGTTCTGTTTATCGCACACCTTGCAAGCAAATGAACTATTGGGTAGACTTGCTATTGCTCTATCTGGTTTTAGGATTAATGTTATACTAAACTATGATCATGTTCCACTATTATAGTTTATTTAATTATTGTTGATGATAAGACTACTGTGTTAATTGGAACATGGAGCTTAACTTGTGCTACCACAAGGGTGGAATGGGACGCCCTTGGCTGACTAATTAAGAAAGCTAGTGTGAGTTAATCCTTTTCCAAAAGGACAAGCGGGGTGGAGTGCAAGTATAGGGAGGTCCTCGGGTCGGACTGTCTGTAAAGATTTTCGGACGAGGGATTCCTATATTACTTTCGGCCTAGAATACGTAGTGTGTTCTCTCATCTAGTGGAACTTTGTAAAGGCCTCACAGTGGATCCCTAGCCATTCACCTTGGGAGTGTCTAAGGGTCTTGCAAAACCTGGCTAAACGGGAAACACACCTTGTGGGTAAAGATGTGCAACTTATGCAGTGTGTAAAACTGGTATATCAGCCATGCTTATGGTCACGAGCGACTCAGGACTCTCACGTGATTAACTTATAGAATTAAACTTAATTTGTCATATGCATTGCATTGTTGGATGTATTATTAATTATGTTCTCTTATTTAATTGGGTAGGTATCTACTTATACTTAGTAATTGCTAATAAAACTTTGACCAACTTTAAAAGCAATGCTAAGCTTTAACCATCTTCTTCGGTAATCCTTACACTTCACATGAGCCCCCACCGTAAGTGAGCCCATGCACATTATTCTCCAAAACTTGTTGAGTGATGAATGTATGTGAGCTCACCCTTGCTGTACTCACCCCTAGGTCAAGAACAGGTACCGCAAGATAAGGAGCATGAAGGATGCCACAATGAGTTCGTGAGAGGTCTAGGTCGTCGTCTCCCAGTCAACTATGGCTGCAAGGATCGTTGTCTTCATATGATGTAATTAATTGGCTAATTTGTACATAATTCCTATTATATAGTAAGATGTGACATTCGTTTCTGTACCATGAGTCATCATATGTGTGAGACTTGATCCTAGCACACATTTGATTCACGCCTAGGTTTGCCCTTAAATTCGGGTGTGACACTTTATTTCCGTGTCCCTATAACCAGCATTGTTTTTTGCGCAGTCCCCTGCACAACTAAGGTGAATCCTAACAAAGCAAGAGTCGTTGCAAGCAACCGACCTGACGGGTATTTTGTTATTTTGCTCATTGAATTCATTGGTTGTCTGATGTCTGCTTACCTGATTCCTGCACAGTCGAATTCATTAACTGCCTAATTTTTGCACCATCCACTTTATTTTACTCATTGAGTAGAGTAGGGCATATGTGCATCTGAAACTGTTTACCTGATTTTTGATTTTGTAGTTTACTTTGTCCATTAGCCAAACAACAAGTATTATCTGCTTTCAACTTATTTTACAAAATTACTAAAGCTAAATGCTGAAATTCAGTTCCATTTATCTGTCATACTGCCTCCTCCCTGCTTCTCCATGCATTTTGTTAGCGCACCTAAGAATTTTTTCACTGATAGGAGCCTTTGGTAGCCTCCATTGGGTATGTACTTCATTCTAGGATATTCATTTGGTTTAGTTTTTCGCCCCCTCCCTGCTTCTCCATGCATTTTGTCAGCATGTCTATGCATTTTTCACTGATAGGAGTCTTTGGTAGTCCCCATTGGGTATGTACTACATTGTAGGATATTCAGAAGATTCAGTTTTTTGTGGTTTACATTTGGGTTGCTGAGTGATAAAGTTCATGTAGGTTGTGTGGTTTGTGCATGTGGACTGCTAATTTCTGTTCTGTTTCTTTTGCAGACGATCATTGAGTGCCTGGAAATTTCTTGCACCGGCGAGCTGCCCCCAACACATTTAGATCTGAGGTCAATGTACCTAAAAAGTTGCAACGGTTTTACTTAAAAGCAATCCACCATATACGCCTTCGTTTCTTAAGTTGTTGAGTGATAAAGTTCATGTAGGTTGTGTGGTTTGTGCATGTGGAATGCTGATTTCTATTCTGTTCTATTTCTTTTGCAGACGGTCATTGAGTGTTCTGAAAAGTTGTGATTGTAGGCTCGCTCGTGTGTATATACACGATTTCATTGTCCGAGAATCTTGAAGGTCTCGAGTTCATACCAAGCATGCATACATAACATACAAGTCTTATAGTCCATTTAGAACTGCACACTTGTTTTTAGCTAAATTAATACAATTTTATAAACTCTGTTTTAGAAAAATATGAAGCTACAAGGGTGTAACTATAGATGACAATGTTTTGGTACTGTTTACGAAGTGAAGTTTGAAATAGGACATGAGATAGGGGATTGGATATGGGATTTGATGGAGATAGCCTAAGCACTAAGTGCAGGTCCATACAGTTGTAGGAATGCTCTCTTGTGCTGCTCAATCTAAGTGGCTCCACTACTAGCCAGTGTAAGAGCATGTTTGATTTTCATCTATGATGAATAAGAGCATGTTTGGTTTTTGTAATTCTTAGAATTCAGAAAAAAAATCTCATAAAGAACCAAACACATTGGATATTATGCCTAGGGTAGTGTGCTTGTATGTAAAATTTGTAGAATCCACCTCCATCTGCATTCTAGGTCCACGTGATGCACGAGACATTGAGCTTTGATCGGTTGTCCGATCACCCTTGTCCCTGGCACCTTCGGTCTTATTAGTCTTCTTGCCCGGAGCCTTTTGAGCGACCACTCCTCATGACAGCTTTGTCGTGTGAGGATCACCAATGATGATGCCCTTTCCTTTGTCCTTATCAGCCACTTCGGGTCGAACCAAGACTTTTTTATTTGTTAGTTCTATTATATTGACAGAAAATGGTTGTGTGTTCACTTGTATCTCCTGAAAACTTAACAGACCCTCATTTATGGTCGATTGTATCTGTTAACAAAAAACATTACAATCATCATGGCATGAGAAAAAGAATTATGCCACTTGCAGTAAACACGTCTCTTTAATTCATCTAAAGGGACGAGTATGAGTACCTTTAATGTTGCCATTTTTTACTAGTTCGTTAAATATTTTATCACACTTGGCAACATTAAAAGTAAATTTAACTTCTTGCCGATTTTTCTGAACCGGTCGTAAAGAAGAACAAAGTGAAGATTTAGGCTTTGTTGGCCAAACAAGTTCAGTGGTACATATTTGTGGATTTGTCATCCAAATTATCATGGTCCATGTAACACCCTAAATTTGGGGGTATAAAATTTCTTTTTTAATATCCACCAAATTCAGGTGTTACCCTCTCCTTTCCTTGTTTCTCTTCTCTTTTTCCTAAATAATGGTGAGTTATTTTGTTTTATATATAAATGTTAAGCCTAGTAAAAAATAAAACCGTAGAGGTGCTTTGATTGTTGCAGTCATGTCGTTGCATAGTGTTTATGAGTGCAAAATTCTTCAAAACATGTCGGTTTATCTTGAGGATGTTTCTTGAAATTTTTTTGGAACCTTCAAAACATTTTTCGAATATTAAACGTGAAATTTAAATTTTTTGATATTATTTTAATCTCTAAAATTTAGTAGTGGCAAAAAATGAAATATTCTAAAAACTTGATTGTAAATTATATATATATATATATATGTTGGGGTCTGCTTCGTCGCCGAAGGTCCTTTAAGAAGAAACACCTTCGGAAGATCAGCACATAAGCATATACAGCGCGAGGGTACACGCCGAAGCTACCATCCAGGGAGCTTCGGCATAGCGACATGCCTTGAGATGAAGGGCTGCACCGACTTAAAGAGGAAAAGACCAATCAGTCCATGATAATTTGTGTCATGATTGTAACTAGTTGTCGAAGACATAAATGTAATTTTGACCGGGCTGCGTCCCGTGCCTATAAATAGGTGAACAATACCCTCGTACTATTCACGCTGACTTGTATTCATTCGCGCGTCACGCTTGGATTTTTGCCTTCTGTCAAGCCGAAGGTACAAATGTAATTCAATATTGTTCTTATTCATCCATGATGATATAATAAAGATATATTAATGATTTCATATGATTATTCATGTTATTCCTCATGTTTCATATGCTTCTTCTTTCATTAACATATACTGTGATGATGAAGGTACGTCCTTCATAACCTTCGTCCGAAGATCGTTATACTAAGGGAAATAATGCTTCGAAGGACGAAGGGCATTAACCATTAACCTCTTTTTGTGTTGCCTTGTTCTTAATTCATAGCATTTGAGAACAAGTCCCCAACATTGGCACACACCTCCGGTGAACTCACTTCCACTTTTGAGTTGATGGCTTCGTTCAGCAATCAAGTTGTAGCACCTTCGGCTACGAAGCTGGTGCTCCCGATAACAGGCGGTTCAAGTTCAGAGCCGGCTAACAAGAAGCAGAAGAAGGAAGCGCAGAGAAGGGTGCAACATGTTGGGGTGCAGGGACCCTTCATCAAATCCAAATGGTCTCACACCCCAATCACCTTCTCCCAGGAGGACCTTCAGCTCAAAGATTACCCTCACAATGATGCTATGGTCATATCTTGTGTCATCAACGGATTTCTGGTCCATAATGTTCTGGTTGATACAGGCAGTGCAGCGGATATCATATTTGCTAAGGCCTTCAGACAGATGCAAGAGCCAGAAGACAAGATTCATGACGCTACACACCCTCTTTGTGGCTTCGGAGGAAGGCAGATTGTAGCACTCGGTAAAATCACAATGCCAGTGACCTTTGGCTTCGTCCACAACACAAGGACTGAACAGGTTGTCTTTGACATTGTTGACATGGAGTACCCCTATAATGCAATCATTGGTCGAGGGACACTTAATGCCTTCGAAGCAATACTTCATCTAGCATATTTATGCATGAAGATACCTTCGGAACAAGGGTCCATTGTTGTTCATGGGAGTCAAGAAGCTGCCAGAAGGGCCGAAGGAAACTGGACAGATTCAAAGGCAATTCATAACATAGATGGAGCCGAAGCCTGTCAGCAGTATAAATACAAAAGAGAGAAGGTTGCTTCGGCGGATCAGCCGAAGCCTATGCTCCTATGTGAAGACATAGCAGAACAAAGGGTACTGCTGGGGTCTCAGCTATCTGAAGAGCAAGAGAAGACTTTGCTAAGATTTTTATTCAACAATAAAGATGTTTTTGCTTGGTCAGCCAATGATCTCTGTGGTGTCAACAGAGATGTTATTGAACATTCACTCAATGTGGATCCATCTTTCAGGCCAAGAAAACAAAGGCTTCGAAAGATGTCTGAAGACAAAGCTGAAGGTGCTCGGAACGAAGTGAAGAGACTTCTTAGTGTCGGTGTCATCAGAGAGGTGAAATACCTAGAATGGCTAGCCAACGCTGTTATGGTGAAGAAGGCCAATGGTAAATGGAGAATGTGTATTGATTTCACAGACCTCAACAAGGCATGCCCAAAGGACGAGTTCCCATTGCCAAGAATAGACTCTCTAGTAGATGCAGCAGCTTCTTCAGAGCTCATGAGTCTACTGGGTTGTTACTCAGCCTATCATCAAATTTGGATGAAAAAGGAAGATGAGCCGAAGACTAGCTTCATAACTCTCAGTGGCACCTATTGCTACCTTCGGATGCATGAGGGGCTTAAGAATGCTGGAGGAAGCTTCAGCAGAATGACAGCCAAGGTCCTTCATTCTCAAATAGGCAGGAATGTACTGACCTATGTTGATGATATCATAGTGAAAAGCATGAAGTAAAAAAATTACATTGCTGATTTGCAAGAGACATTTGCCAATTTCAGGCAAGCTGGCCTGAAGTTAAATCTAGAAAAGTGTGTTTTTGGGGTGAAGAAGGGAAAATTCCTTGGCTGTTTGGTATCAACGAAGGGAATTGAAGCCAACCCGAGCAAGATTGAAGCTATCTTTCGGATGGAGCCGCCAAGCACAAAGAAGGGGGCCCAATGGCTGGCAGGAAGACTAGCATCATTGAATAGATTCATATCTATATCAGCAGAAATAAATCTGCCATTCTTTGAAATATTGAAGTCAGCCGAAGTTTTTTAATGGGGTCCGGCTCAGCAAAAAGCTTTCAAAGAATTGAAGCAATACTTGATCGATCTAACGACACTAACTCTACCTTCGCCAGGGGCTTCATTACTCTTATATGTGGCAGCTTCGCACTCTGCAGTTAGTGCAGCTCTTGTATAGGAGAAGCTAGATGGCCAAATCAAAAAGCAGGCTCCAGTGTACTTCGTGTCTGAAGTTTTAAGCTTATCAAAGAAAAATTATACAGAATTGGAGAAGGTGTTGTATGCTGTGTTAATGGCCTCCAGGAAGCTTCGGCATTATTTTCAAGCATATCACATAATTGTTCCTTCGTCACAGCCTCTGCAGGACATAATGAGGAATAGAGAAGCTACTGGAAGGATTGGCAAATGGGCTGCAGAGCTTAACGAATTTAGTATTGACTATGTGCATAGATCCTCAATTCAGTCCCAGGCGTTAGCAGACTTCATCGCTGATTGGATGCCAGGGGCTCAGGAAGAAGAAACAAATAAAGTCGCCGAAGCTTGGATAGTGTTCTGCGATGGTTCCTGGGGAACCTTCGGTGCAGGAGCGGCTGTTGTCCTAGTCGCGCCTTCAAAAGTCAGAACATGTTATACAACAAGGCTTGAATTCAGTTGTACAAATAATATTGCTGAGTACGAAGCTCTTCTTTTAGGGCTTCGGAAGTTAAAGGCAATGGGGATAAGAAGGGCCATCCTTAAAACTGACTCTCAAGTCATTTCTGGTCATATCGACAAAAGTAGCAAGGCTAGAGACCCGAAGCTTGAAAAATATTTGGACACAGTTCGAAGGCTCGAAGCTTCTTTCGAAGGATTTTCTGTCAAGAATATTCCAAGAGGGGAAAATGAGCATGCTGATCTGTTAGCCAAGTCAGCGGCACAGGGGCTCCCACTACCTTCGGAAGTATTTTTTGAGACAATAAAAGCACCTTCGGTTGAACTTATGGAGAGAGCAGTGCTTGCAATTTCTCCAGTACATAGTAAAGATTGGAGGACGGAAATTATATCTTTCCTCCAAGGTAATTGTCTTTCGGATGACGAAGCTTATAATAAGAGAATGGAAGCAAGGACAAGACCGTATGTGATAATAGAGGGGGAATTATACAATCATGGAGTATGTTCTCCACTCCTCAAGTGTTTATCCAGAGCTGAAGGTATTGAATTAATGAAGGAGATACATGCAGGTCTGTGTGGATCTCATATTGGGTCTAGGCCCTTGCTGGGAAAAGTATTTAGACAAGGGTTTTACTGGCCGAAGGCAGCTTCAGATGCAACAGAGCTAGTTCAAAAATGTGAAAATTGTCAAAAATGTGCAAGAGACCAGAAGCAACCTTCATCACTGACCCAGCTAATACAGCCTACTTGGCCATTGCAAAGATGGGGCCTAGATTTGTTAGGCCCACTTCCACCAGCGCAAGGTAATTTGAAATATGTTGTGGTGGCTGTAGAATATTTTTCTAAATGGATTGAAGCAAAGCCTTTGGCTACAATAACTTCAGTTACAGTCCAGAAATTCTTCTGCCAAAATATTGTTTGTCGCTTCGGCGTGCCGAAGGCTATAACTGTGGACAATGGAACACAATTTGATGCTGAAACGTTCAAGGATTTCTGTGACCAAATTGGCACGAAGATTCATTTTACATCAGTTAGACATCCGGAGTCAAACGGGCTAGTAGAAAGAGCAAATGGCATTATAATGACGGGAACAATGAAGCTAATCTTCAATCAGCCTAGAGGAAAGTGGCCAGATGAGTTGATTAACATAGTGTGGAGCCACAATACAACCACATCAAGATCAACAGGTTTTACACCTTTCAAACTATTATTCGATGACTAAGCTATAACTCTAGAAGAAGCTAAAGCAGGGTCAATAAGAACAGCAGCTTTGGCAGAAGACGAAGCTGATTATCACGTAGCAAAAGATACTATAGAAGGGACCAGACTTCAGGCTATAGAGAACATCAATAAATATCAAGCCGAAACAATAAAATGGCGTGACAGAAAAGTCCGATTGAAAAATATTAAGCCAGGGCATTTGGTGCTTCGGAGAGTGGCCAATTCGGACACAGTAGGCAAATTGCAGCTGAAGTGGGAAGGACCTTTTCTGTTGGTATCTTCATCGAGGCCCGGTTCTTACAAATTGAAGGATATGGACGACAACGACATACCCAGATCTTGGAATGCGGATGAGCTTCAGTGATATTATGTGTAATTTGATGTAATCTTTTTTCATTTTTTTCTATGGCACCCTTTTCCTTTCCAAAGGGGGAGAAAGGTTTTTAATGGGGCCATAGCTTGTAATTTTTCCTTTCTTATTTAGCTCCACGAGAGCCAAATCCCCCAAAAGAATGTAAAATATAAAATCTGAGCATGCTCCATCGAGTGCAGAGAGAAAAAAGAGGAAAAGCAGGGAGAAGCTCAAAAGTCATCCCCAAGGGGATGCAGAGCAAGACGAAGCTACAAAACGTCGTTCCTAAGGGAGCGCAGCGTAAGTTTTCTGCTCAAAAGTCGTTCCTAAGGGAATGCAGAGCCAAATACCGCCGAAATATAAGGCGAAGAAGTTCAAAAGTCGTTCCTAAGGGGATGCAGAACTTATATCGCCGAAATAGAAGGCGAAGAAGTTCAAAAGACGTTCCTAAGGGGATGCAGAACTTACACCATCGAAATAGAAGGTGAAGAAGCTCAAAAGACGTTCCTAAGGGGATGCAGAGCTTAAGACTCAAAAGACGTTCCTAAGGGGATGGAGAGTCTGGGTGTGGCTTCATATGCGTGTGTTTGGACATTCATTTGCACATTACATCACATCATTCATTGCATTCATACACATTCATGTAGACATTTGTAGAATCATCATCATCATGACATAAGAGTAAAAACAGATGCTTCGGTTTTGATGACAAGACTTTGATGAGTATAAAGAAGCAAAGATATGCTTCGTTGTGTACGAAAAGAAGGGAAGGTGTTTTTTGCCTTCGGCTCAAAAAATACAAGTTTCGTCCACATCAAAGCAATATATACACGGATGGAAAGGTAAAAAAATATATTACAAGGTATGGACAAATTTATAGAGTAATGTTTGATTCCTAAACTACAATATCTTTTACAAAGATAATTCAAATGTCTCTAAAGCTTTGTGCAGCAGCTTCATCAGTCTCCGTCAAGCTTCGGATCATTGATCTTTGGCATCATCATCATGTACACAACAAAGCAGTAATAAGGTAAAAAGTGATCTCAGGAGAAGGTAAACAACAGGTACGAGTTTAATACCGGCTTAAGATGGCTTTGAGCTTCGTCACCAGCTAAGTCTCGCCCACCCTTCGTCCAAATTTGTGTTACAAATCTATTTCCAATGCTTCGGGCTAGGCTGGGGATGTCAGTTAAATCCGCTGGTGATAGACTGAAGTTCGGCCTATTTACAATCTTTCCGTGCGTGCAACTAGCCTTCATAAAAGCTATAGCTGTGCCGCGAGAAGCCAGCAGGGCACAGAAATCACCATGCCCAGCTATAACTTCGTCAAGCGCCTCAACTTCACTCTCAATATGTTCGAAGGTGCTTGACAGGTCTTCAACCGAAGGTTCAAATTTTTCAGAACTGGCTCCCACTGAGTTGAAGACCTGTTTCAGCCGTTGCACACACACCGGTTGCCGAAGTTCAAGCACTTGTCCTAAAGCTCTTTTAAGCATTTTTGCAGATTCAAACTTTTCTCGACTTCGGCTTCAATCTTCGCATCAAAATTCTTTTTTCTTGCTCAAGGCTTTCTGATTTTCGGAGGAGTTCATCATTTAATTTAGCAACTTCGGCTTGGGCTTCCGCCGAACCCTCTATTGTCTGAAGGAGAAAGTCTTTCTTTTCTAGAGAGGCTTCTTGATCTTTGATTTTCTTTTCCAAGCCCTCGATTATAATCTCATTCTTTTTGTCTTCAATATCTTGTTGCATCCTCAGCGCTTTGCTTAATAGCATACTCTGTACGAAATAGCCTTCATCAGAATTTTTTTGTTTCATAACCAAAAAATAAAAGATGAGGAAAAAAAGCTTCACCTTAAAGTTGGAATAGAATAAGCTGCTGATGATATGCTGTCGTCGGTAGCTGCTGATGTCAGCCTCAAGCTTCGGAAAACCAACACTCTTCGACAGAGTGCTGATAACCTTCGCCCCAGTATGATATCGAATACATCCTAAGGCTTCTTCATTAATTCCACCAAAGAGCATGGCTCGTGGCTGGTAGCCACAGGATATAGCATACTCCTATAGCTCCTCTTTCTCGACCTTGGATAATTCTTGACCAATTAGATTTTCAAACTTGAAGCCTTTTTCTTCCGAAGTATCTTCGGCAATTTCCTTCCCTTTCTCAGGCACTATGGCCAGGACTTCTTCTGCAGCCGCAGCAGTCTCCTCCGTAGCCAAATCCAAGAGCACTTTATCAATAGCAGATAATGTACTCTACAGATTGGTAGCTTCGGCAGTCGCAGCTTCGGCAGAAGCAGCAACTTCGGCAGCTGGTGTTATTTTTGATGCAGAGGCCGGTGGTGGCGTTTCCTCAATGGCTTGCATAACAGTAACAATTCTTCGCTTTTTTGGCCCAACTGCCTTTTTCGCTGCCGAAGGCTCGTCCTTCTTCTGTAAAAGCTTCATCAGTTGCAGCCCCAGTGGACTTAGCAGCTTGATAGGTAAGGATTCGGTCATTACCTGTAAAATTTCTTCTACTTCAGCAGCAGAAGGCGTCGAAGGAGCTTCCTCTTCTATCTCAGCCATCTTCGGCTCTAGAGTTGCAGTTTTTTCTCTTCTTCGAGGTCGCCACCTTTGGCTCAGGACTAGATTTTCTCTTTTTCAAAGTTCTTTCGTCTTCTTTTACCATCCTAGTCGTTCATAGTCAGGGTATTCAAAGTTTAAAGCGTCCATTACCCGATTCAACCTTCTTTTTGGTCGAGTGCCGAAGGCTGCAGTCATCAGTTGATCTTCTTTTTTGGTATAATTGCCCAAAATTTCGTTGCACATAGTCTCAATCATTTCTAGCCACTCTTGGCTAGGCTCTTTAAATTGTTTCTCAAACTTGGAGCGATAGGGCAATCGAACAAGTTCATTCTTCTTCCTTGTTCCTTTCAGGTTCGGCATACTCCATTCACTCAACGTTGGAGACACCATGTTGGCCAGATACTCTTGCACTAGATCCCTAGTGCTGATATGTTCAGCCACCACTCTGAATTCTGCCACGGCCAGCTGGCATGGTGACCTTGGCTTCATGTTGCACAAGGGTCTGGTCATCTCGAAGCTTAAACTCAGTGGGCTCATGACCATCGTCTTCAACTTCTCCCTCTTCTTCTCATCGGCCTTGATATAGAACCACTCACTCTTCCAGCTAGTTGGCCACTTGGTGCGATAGCTGAGGACCGGAGCCTTCGTATCCTTGCGATACGCAAAGTTATAACCGCCAAAATTTTCATGTAGCCCGTCTTCTCTGGCCTTCGTTTGGTAATGTAGCTCGTGCACTCGGCAAAAAGCTTCGGCATTTGGGTCCATCCCTTGGCTTCGAAGGGCCCAGATGAAATGCTGAGCCTAACGATGGCGTTAGGGGTCCGCTGATAAAGAAAGATTTCATAATTATCCAAAACTTCTCCAATCATCTTGTTCAGCGGAAACTGTAATCCTGCTCTGAAAAAGCTTTTGAAAACTACCACTTCATCATCTTTCGGTGTCGGAGTGGTTTCTTCCTCGGCAAAACGAATAAGCTTCTTCTCAGCTTCTCTGAAGTAGCCCAGCTTCATCATCATGGGCATATCAGCTTCAGACATGGTAGATTTCTCAAAATCTAGGTGGCTGGGTTTTGATGGGATCAGAATGCTAAAATCCTCTCCCTCTTCATCAACATTCTCTTCTTCTTCTTCAATATCAGCCTGCTCAGCCTCAGCACCAGAAGTGCCTTCATCAACGGCTCCCTCCATCACAAATAATCCCGATTGTCTCATGACTTCGGAGATCGGGGCTGTTTCAGTGGCTTCGGCCTCCTCTCCTTCACGGGTCACCCTCGTAGTCGAGCGTACTCTGGCCATCTGATGATGAATTTTTTGCAGTTTTTACGAAGCTGATGTTTTTTACAGTTTTTTGACGAAGCTCCCTCTTTTGACGAAGCTAATCCAAGATGATGGTTTGCTCGAGAATGCAGTGAAAAAGCTTCGGCTATGGTTAAATTTTTCAACAGCACAACAGTGCAATGGCAATGAATGTTGTGGTAACTTCACACCTACCCATCTGTTTATATAGTGCTGCAGGTGGGAAGGTGAATCGCCAAGTTGCCCGCACCCGCTGAACAGTTACCCGCACCCGCTGAACGGTGGACCACTCGACGCTTGGGAGGTGAATCGCCAGATTGTGCGTACCCGCACCTCGCTCTCAGAATATTTTAATCGTTTCTCGGCAACGAGCTCAGGGAAGGTGTTTTTCGGACCATCGGCATTCCGAAGCCTTGGAGATTTTTCACGGATCAAGCTCGTTACGAAAAACGATCTAGCACCGCAAAGGGCTACTGTTGGGGGTCTGCTTCATTGTCGAAGGTCCTTTAAGAAAAAACACCTTCGGAAGATCAGCACATAAGCATATACAGCACGAAGGTACACGCCGAAGCTACCATCTAGGGAGCTTCGGCATAGCAACATGCCTTGAGACGAAGGGCTGCACCGACTTAAAGAGGAAAAGACCAATCAGTCCATGATAATTTGTGTCATGATTGTAACTAGTTGTCGAGGACATAAATGTAATTTTGACCGGGCTGCGTCTCGCGCCTATAAATAGGTGAATAGTACCCTTGTACTGTTCACGCTGACTTGTATTCATTCGCGCGTCACGCTTGGATTTTTGCCTTCTGTCAAGCCGAAGGTACAAATGTAATTCAAAATTGTTCTTATTCATCCATGATGATATAATAAAGATATATTAATGATGTCATATGATTATTCATGTTATTCCTCATGTTACATATGCTTCTTCTTTCATTAACATATACTGTGATGATGAAGGTACATCCTTCACGACCTTCGTCCGAAGATCGTTATATCCTAAGGGAAATAATGCTTCGAAGGATGAAGGGCATTAACCATTAACCTCTTTTTGTGTTGCCTTGTTCTTAATTTATAGCATTTGAGAACAAGTGCCCAACAATATATATATATATATATATATATATATATATTCCTCTCATCGAACTAGTTCTGGATCTCGTGTCATGTTCGTGAGATCGCCAAACCGTCTCTCATCTTCGCGAATGGTGTGTTGCCACGTCTATCCCCTGCCCCCATCTACCCCTGTTTACCACAGCCATCTAACCCCATCAACTACCTTGCCTCACCTTATCGCGCAACATGTCGTGAGCCGTCGATGCAACCGTCTCCTCACGCCCTCCGCTATATATTTTCACACCCCTGCACCTGCTACCATCATCGTCGATGCCACTGTGAACTTCACCCTCTCTTATTCCCTACGCTCAGTCTCCTTCTCCCTGTCGTCGTCGCGCCGCCTGTTGCAACCACGCCTCGCTAGTTGCTCTGTGTTGTCGTGACCATGCACGACCTTGCTACCTTCGCGCTTTGAAAGTTGCCTAGAGGGGGGTGAATAGGCGTAATCTAAAATTTACAACTTTAAACACACAATACAAGTCGGGGTTAGCGTTAGAACTAAAATCAAGTTTGGGAGAGAGGATGAAAACAAATCAAATGAGAATCAAGCGGATGAACACGGTTATTTGTTTTACCGAGGTTCCGTTCCAAAGAACCTAGTCCCCATTGAGGAGGTCACAAAGACCGAGTCTATTCCAACCCTTTCCCTCTCTCAAACGGTCACTTAGACCGAGTGAGCCTTCTTCCCTAATCTCACGTCTCACTAAGACCCTGCAAGGACCACCACACACTTGGTGTATCTTGCCTCGCTTACAAAGCACTTGAGAGTAAGAATGGGAAAAGAAGAAAGGCAATCCAAGAAGCAAGAGCTCAAAAGAACACAAAATCTCTCTCTCACAAGTCACTAAGTGTTTGAGATGAATTTGGGACTTGGAGGTTTTGATCTTTTGAGTTATGTTTAGGAGTGAATGCTAGAGCTCTTGTATTGAATGTGATCTTCAGAATTCTTGGATGCTTGGAGTTGTGGTGGTTGGGGGTATTTATAGCCCTCAACCACCAAAGAAGCCATTGGGGAGGCTGCTGGCGATGGGCGCACCGGATAGTCCGGTGCGCCACCGGACAGGTAATGTGCACTGTCCGGTGCGCTGCCACGTCACCCAACCGTTAGGGTTCGGAGCTGAGTCGACCGTTGGGACTTTGTCCTCTTGCGGCACCGGACAGTCTGGTGCCACACCGGACAGTCTGGTGCCCCTCCGACTCTAATGTTTTGACTTCTGCGCGGCACTGTTGCTCACTGTAGCTCCTGTCAGAGTCGACCGTTGCGCGAGTTAGCTGTTGCTCCGCTGGCACACCGGACAGACCGGTGAATTATAGCGGAGGGCGCCTTCAAATTCCCGAGAGTGGATGCTTCGGATTTGTACGGGCATGGTGCACCGGACACTGTCTGGTGGCACACCGGACGGTCCAGTGCACCAGACCATAGCACACTCAGTTCTTTGCTGCTGTTGAATTGGGTCCGTAACTTGAATATTTTATTGGTTTGTGTTGAACCTTATGCACCTGTAATACATGAGTTCTAGAGCAAACTAGTTAGTCCATATGTTTGTGTTGGACATTCAACCACCAAAATTAATTGTAGGAAAAGGTTAACCCTATTTTCCTTCCAATCTCCCCCTTTTTGGTGATTGATGCCAACACAAACCAAAGCAAATATATAAATTGCAGAAATAAACTAGTTTGCATATGGTAAGTGCATAGGTTACATGGAATTAAACCATTTGATAATTTCACTAGATATGAATGGATTGCTTTTCTTTTCTTTAACATTTTGGACCGCATTTGCACCACTTGTTTTGTTTTTGCAAATCCTTTTGGAAAAAATTTTCAAAGTATTTTGCAAATAGTCAAAGGTATATGAATATGATTGCAAAGAGGCATTTTCAAGATTTGAAATTTCTCCCCCTGTTTCAAATGCTTTTCCTTTGACTAAGTAAAACTCCCCCTCAATGAAATTCTCCTCTTATCTTTCAAGAGGGTTTTGAAATAGATACTAATTTGAAAATTGATATTTAAAGATACCAATTGAAGAGGTTTCCATTATTTGGATACCAATTGAAATTTTTCTTTCTCGAGACAAGTGAAGCATGAATACCAAATGAAAAATTGCCAAATATCAATTAAAGCTTTATCTCAAAAATTTTGAAATTATGGTGGTGCGATCCTTTTGCTTTGGGCTTAATATTTTCTCCCCCTTTGGCATTAATCGCCAAAAACGGAGACTTTTGAGAGCCCTTTTTACTTTTCTCCCCATTGGTACAAGTATATAAGAATGAAGGATTATACCAATTGAGAGTGTGGAGGAACAACGGCAAAGGGTAAATGATACCGTCAGAGTTGGAGTGGAAGCCTTGTCTTTGCCGAAGATTTCATTTCCCTTTCAATCTACGACTTAGTATAGACATTGTAGGAAACGGGTGATGCCTAAGAGGGGGGGTGAATTAGGACTTCTAAAACTTTTACTAAACTAGGCCACAATTAAATCCCTAGAGCAAAACCTATGCAAATAATCAAAACTAGAATGTGCAAACTCGGTTTAGTCTAAGTGTTGCTATCTCTACCGCAAAGGCTAAGTTTCAATCTACACTAAATAAGTATGACAATAAGATTGAAACTTAAATGCTTAATATAAATGCGGAATGTAAAGAGCTAAGTAGAGAAGCAAACTCTCGTGGATGACGCCGGTATTTTTACCGAGGTATCCGGAACCACGCAAGGTTTCGACTAATCCTCGTTGGTGCCCCTACGCAAAGGGAAGCCCACGCGAGGGCCAAGCACCTCGGTCGAGTAACTCCGTAGAGAGCCGCGGGCCTTCTCCACGCGCAAGTGGTGCTCCGCTTCCGGCTCCTCTCGGACGCTCCCCGCCGTCTCCACTATCGAGCTTCCGGC
The DNA here is from genome assembly GCF_902167145.1 of Zea mays. Taxonomy (NCBI): domain Eukaryota; kingdom Viridiplantae; phylum Streptophyta; class Magnoliopsida; order Poales; family Poaceae; genus Zea; species Zea mays. Next base: position 36,127,573 of record NC_050101.1, on the reverse strand, counting down.
CGAAACGCCGCGGGCCTCGTTCCCTCCAGTACACGGTGGCGGCCGTGACACAAACGCGGTTGTCATGGTCTCGCAAGACTTTCGCCCCACTCGGTACAATTACAACGACTCACACAAGAGCCGAGGGGTTGTGTGGTTTTACAAAACTCACTCAACTAACTAGGGTTCACCTAGAGCAAGCGCTAAAGCGGTCTAACTAACCTAAGCACTTCGCAAAGCACCTACGCTAATCACCGAGTGATTCTATTAAGCACTTGGGTGTTTGAGCTCTTGGAAATATGCACTATGTGTCTTGGTATGTTGCTTGGGCTCCCACACTTGAGAATGGTCGGTTGGGGTGGTATTTATAGCCTCCACACCCCAAACTAGCCGTTGGACAGAAAGCAGCAGCTTTCTGTCGTCGGGTGCACCGGACAGTCCGGTGCACCACCGGACATCCACTGTGCAGTGTCCGGTGCATGCCACGTCAGCCGACTGTTGGCGCCTGTAGCAGTCGACCGTTGGATCCGACCGTTGCCGTCTGCCCGTTGGCACACCGGACAGTCCGATGCTACAGCCAGAGAGCGCATGTCTGCGGCCTCTCTGCGCAGACTGTCTGGTGCCTCACCGGACAGTCCGGTGCACACCGGACACCAATGTCCGGTGCGCCACCAGGCGCTGGCTGACAGCCCTCATCTTGGATTTCTTCGCTGATTTCTTCGGGCTTCTTTGTTCTTGAGTATTGGACTCCTATGTATCTTTTTATGTCTTCTTTTGAGGTGTTGCATCCTCATTGCCTTGGTCCAATTCTCTTCGCATCCTGTGAACTACAAACACAAACACTAGAAAACTTATTAGTTCACGGATTGTGTTGTTCATCAAACACCAAAACTCAATTAGCCAAATGGCCCGGGGTCCATTTTCCTTACAATCTCCCCCTTTTTGGTGATTGATGACAACACAACCAAAGCAAGCAAATAATACAAGTATTTGAATGAAAATATGCAATCTACTTGCTAAGATGCATGATTGTCCCCACAATGTGATATTATGGACTTAAGCCTCCCCCTAACTCCATAATTCACTTACTTCCTATTTTAGGACCAAATAACCAAAACCACTTGAAGTACCATTTGTAGATATAAAATTTTAAATTTGTGGTGTTTGGTGTTTGTTGTGGTGTTTGGTGTTTGATAAAGTTTTCATTGCTTTGGTCCCTAAACTTCTCCCCCTTTGGCATCAACCACCAAAAAGGAAGACATTAAAAGCATGTAGGAAGTAAATAAAAGCTTGCCCTCAACAAGAATTGTATCAAATGATATCACTAGAAGGATATTAAAATAAACCATATGAATGATACCAATTGAAAGGAACTCCCCCTAAATGAGTGTTCTCTTTAGAAAGAAGTTTCTCCCCCTTTTTTTGGGGTGAAGAAATACTCCCCCTGACAGAGATCCTCTACTTAGGAAAAAGCATGTGAAAAATTAGAGGTGCAAGACATGGTTTGAAAAGACTAACTTCCCTTATGCATAGGTAACAGAATATGAGTTAACTACTTATGCATTTTTAGCAACATGGAAGCATATGGTATGAAATATAGTCTAATCAAATATTGGAGAAGACATGTAAATGATACTGAATGTAGTCTCAAAAGATACCAATTGAAGATCAATGGCGAGCTTGAGAGACATGAGAGTTCTTGGAGATTTTGCAGTGGAAGATTGTTGTCTTTCTCCGGGGACTTCATTTTCCTTACAATGAGACTATCACATGAAATAGACTTGAAAAGGTGTTAGTCTCAAAGTGTTAGATTATAGAGTAACCTCCCCCTAAAGGTGTGCATACAAGTTTTGAATACTTGTAGGAGACATGCACTTTGATTTGATATCAAGAGGGGCAAATTATCCATAATCCAAACTTTGGCACATATAAGTTAAATGATACACTTTGTAGAAATCAAAATTTTCAATTGATGCATCATTTACTATGGAGTGATATAAAAGCTATGTGTCGTGCTTTAACTAAACATTTTAAGCCATGCAGGTTTGCTTAAGTATATGAATTTAAAAACTAGCAATCCTACCATATGATTTACCTAGTATGCATGATTTTGAACAAAAGTACATAACAAATGTAATACTAGGCAAGAAAGGTAAACTAGATAAAAGATAAATAGATACGCATATCTAAAAACGAGAAATACAATAAAACTAGTTACCTTAGTCATGGGTGGGAAATTTGGGTCCAAGATTTTCACTAACCCACTTGGCAATAAACTTGATCCACTATGATGTATCCCATGATATACATCCCAATTTTGCCAAGTCTCCAAATTTCCCGACGACCTTCGGTCCACTCACTTCCCTTTCGGGATCCAAACCTTCTTGGTGCTTTTCATGGTTGAAATTATTTCCTTTGGCACCCAGATGCGTTTGGCCTCCTTTCCTTTGTTGACTTGCTTGTTGGCCTTTATTGCTATCACCTTTCCATTCTTCTTCTTTTTGATTAAGTATGGTGTAGCAGTCTTTTTATCCACCTTTTTGATGTAGGTGTTGGAGATTTTGCTTGATGGCTTTTGCTTGAGCTTTTGCCTTTGTTTATCCCCGGTCATCGCCTTGCATTGGAAAGACTTGTGGCCTTCCTTGTGGCACAACCTACAAATCACAGTTTCTCCCTCCATAGGCTTGTTCACTCCCGCAGTGGTGTTATCCTGTGGAGGTTGGATTTGTTTGGCTTTGCCTTTCTTGTTATACAAGGCCTTGCCAAGGCGAGCCACTTCTTGCTTTAATTGTTCATTTTCCTTTGCAACCTCATCCGAACATGTCTCTACAACAATATTCTCAACAACGACTTGGTTGCAGGGGTTAGAATCATCAATTAAATCAAAGCAGGAAGTAGAAGCATCTTTCTTAATTATTTCAGGTATTTCAACTAAAGATGTTGCTGGGGTGCTACTAATGTTTTCTAGCTTAGTAGTTAGCTCATTATTGTGTATGCTAAGAATTTCCATTTTCTCTAGCAAATTTTCAATAGCTTCTTGGGAGCTAGCTAACTTAGCCTTAAGTTTTTCATTCTTTTTAATAAGGTTGTCATCGGTAGCAGTGGATGGAGCACTAGATTCTAATAGCTCGATTTTAGTTGATAGCTCACTATTTAAGTTTGCAAAAGTTTCAAATTTTTCTAGCAAACCTTTGTAATCATTTTGAGAGCTAACCAACTTATTTTTCAAAGTTTTAAGTTGAGCTTTTTGCTTAGTGCAAACATCCTGAAAAAATTCTACGGCTTCCGCAAGCTCATCTACAGAGGGCTTTCCCTCACCTTCATCATCACTACTACTTTCATCACTAGAGGATGGAATGCTTTTGTTACCTCTTGCCATAAGGCATTTGTGTGATGACCGTGATGAGCGTGATGAGGACCGGTGGCTGCGTGTCCTTGGAGGTTCATCTTCACTTAAAGAATCATCCCAAGTTCTAACACTTGTTAGCGCCTTGCCTTTGCTCCTCTCCGTTTTGGGTTTGGCCATATTTGGACAGTTGTCCCTGAAGTGACCCTTCTCCCCACATGCGAAGCATCCTCTCTTCCTTTGCTTTTTCCTGTCAATGTTAAAGAGAAGATCCTCGACCTGCAGGGGCACACCCATTAGATTAATCTTGCGGATCATCCTCATTACCTTTCCGACGCGTCGGATTGTTTCTTCGTCCTCGGAGGATGATGTGCATGATTGATTATCTTCATCATCATCACTTTCTTCTTCTTCCTCTTCTTCACTTGAGGAACTTGGAGTGGGAGCCTTCTTTTTGCCCTTCCTTTCATTACATGCAAAAGCATATGGCCTTGAGGAAGTTGGCTCCTCTCCCCGACTCATTTTTCGCGACATCTCAAAGGCCGCGATTTTCCCAATCACAATGGTCGGGGTCATGTTGCTCAAATCCTCCATGTTGTGAAGGATGGTGATGATGCTCCCATATCTTTGTTGTGGTAGCAGGGAGATAATCTTCCTCACAATGTCCGCATCACCTAGCTTATTGATGCCAATAGAATTGAGCTCATTGATAATTAGATTCAAACGAGAATACATGTCTCTAACAAGCTCATCATCTTTCATAGCAAAAGAATTATACTCATTCAAGACTAGGCAATGTTTTTGCTAACGGACATTGGATGTGCCATCATGGAGCTCATGCAATTTTAGCCAAATCTCATTAGCAGTTCTCAAGGTAAATACTTGATTAAAAATATCCATGCTAAGAGATTCATACAAGCAATTTTTGGCTCTAGCATTTAAATGAATTTCTTTTTCCTCACTCGTGGTGGGTTTCTCGGGATTCTTGAGAGGTTTCATCCCGTCACGAGTGACTCTCCAAACACCTAGATCAACGGCCTCTAGGTAACAAGCCATTCTAGCACTATAATATGGGAAGCTAGTGCCGTCGAAGTGTGGTGGCCTATGGGTATCCATCCCTTCCTCTAAAAAGCGTCGGCTCTTTTTAGCGGTGAAGCTAAAGCGTTTCAAATGAGCCAAACCGGGCTCTGATACCACTTGTAGGAAACGGGTGACGCCTAAGAGGGGGGGTGAATTAGGACTTCTAAAACTTTTACTAAACTAGGCCACAATTAAATCCCTAGAGCAAAACCTATGCAAATAATCAAAACTAGAATGTGCAAACTCGGTTTAGTCTAAGTGTTGCTATCTCTACCGCAAAGGCTAAGTTTCAATCTACACTAAATAAGTATGACAATAAGATTGAAACTTAAATGCTTAATATAAATGCGGAATGTAAAGAGCTAAGTAGATAAGCAAACTCTCGTGGATGACGCCGGTATTTTTACCGAGGTATCCGGAACCACGCAAGGTTTCGACTAATCCTCGTTGGTGCCCCTACGCAAAGGGAAGCCCACGCGAGGGCCAAGCACCTCGGTCGAGTAACTCCGTAGAGAGCTGCGGGCCTTCTCCACGCGCAAGTGGTGCTCCGCTTCTGGCTCCTCTCGGACGCTCCCCGCCGTCTCCACTATCGAGCTTCCGGCCGAAACGCCGCGGGCCTCGTTCCCTCCGGTACACGGTGGCGGCCGTGACACAAACGCGGTTGTCACGGTCTCGCAAGACTCTCGCCCCACTCGGTACAATTACAACGACTCACACAAGAGCCGAGGGGTTGTGTGGTTTTACAAAACTCACTCAACTAACTAGGGTTCACCTAGAGCAAGCGCTAAAGCGGTCTAACTAACCTAAGCACTTCGCAAAGCACCTACGCTAATCACCGAGTGATTCTATTAAGCACTTGGGTGTTTGAGCTCTTGGAAATATGCACTATGTGTCTTGGTATGTTGCTTGGGCTCCCACACTTGAGAATGGCCGGTTGGGGTGGTATTTATAGCCTCCACACCCCAAACTAGCCGTTGGACAGAAAGCAGCAGCTTTCTGTCGTCGGGTGCACCGGACAGTCCGGTGCACCACCGAACATCCACTGTGCAGTGTCCGGTGCATGCCACGTCAGCCGACCGTTGGCGCCTGTAGCAGTCGACCGTTGGATCCGACCGTTGCCGTCTGCCCATTGGCACACCGGACAGTCCGATGCACACCGGACAGTCCGGTGCTACAGCCAGAGAGCGCCTGTCTGCGGCCTCTCTGCGCAGACTGTCCGGTGCCTCACCGGACACCAATGTCCGGTGCGCCACCAGGCGCTGGCTGACAACCCTCATCTTGGATTTCTTCGCTGATTTCTTTGGGCTTCTTTGTTCTTGAGTATTGGACTCCTATGTATCTTTTTATGTCTTCTTTTGAGGTGTTGCATCCTCATTGCCTTGGTCCAATTCTCTTCGCATCCTGTGAACTACAAACACAAACACTAGAAAACTTATTAGTTCACGGATTGTGTTGTTCATCAAACACCAAAACTCAATTAGCCAAATGGCCCGGGGTCCATTTTCCTTACAGACATGCACTTGAAAATACATTAGTCATAGCCTTGGTACAAGAATGATAAGACATATCCATTTGCACCAAATGAAAGAGACATGATCAAAGGTATATAAAAGAGCTATGTGTGCAATGTTTCAATCAAAATTCTGAGAATCAAGTATATTTAGCTCATTCTTAAGTTTTCTAAAGGTTTTCTCATCTAATGGCTTGGTAAAGATATCGGCTAATTGATTATTGGTGTTTACATAAGCTATTTCGGTATCCCCCTTTGTTGGTGATCCCTCAGAAAGTGATATCGAATGTCTATGTGCTTAGTGCGACTGTGTTCAACAGGATTATCCGCCATGCGGATTGCACTCTCATTATCACATAGGAGAGGAACTTTGCTCAATTTGTAGCCATAGTCCCTGAGGGTTTGCCTCATCCAAAGTAATTGCGCACAACAATGTCCTATGGCAATATACTCGGCTTCGGCAGTGGAAAGAGCTACGGAGTTTTGTTTCTTTGAATCCCATGACACTAGGGATCTCCCCAGAAACTGGCAAGTCCCTGATGTGCTCTTTGTATCAATTTTACACCCTGCCCAATCGGCATCGGAATATCCTATTAAATCAAAAGTGGATCCCTTGGGGTACCAAAGCCCAAACGTAGGAGTGTAAACTAAATATCTCATGATTCTCTTCATGGCCCTAAGATGAATTTCCTTAGGATCGGCTTGGAATCTTGCACACATGCATACATAAAGCATAATATCCGGTCGAGATACACATAAGTAGAGTAAAGATCCTATCATCGACCGGTATACCTTTTGATCTACGGATTTACCTCCCGTGTTGAGGTCGATATACCCATTTGTTCCCATGGGTGTCTTGATGGCTTTGCCATCCTTCATTCCAAACTTCTTAAGTATGTCTTGAATATACTTAGTTTGGCTGATGAAGGTGCCATCTTGGAGTTGCTTGATTCGAAATCCTAGAAAATACTTCAACTCCCCCATCATCGACATCTCGAATTTTTGTATCATTATCCTACTAAACTTTTCACAGGTTGATTTGTTAGTAGATCCAAATATAATATCATCAACATAAATTTGGCATACAAATAAATCTTTTACAACAGTTTTAGTAAAGAGAGTAGGATCGGCTTTACCGACTTTGAAGCCATTAGTGATAAGAAAATCTCGCAGGCATTCATACCATGGTCTTGGGGCTTGCTTGAGCCCATAAAGCGCCTTTGAGAGTTTATAAACATGGTTAGGGTACTCACTATCTTCAAAGCTGGGAGGTTGCTCAACATAGACCTCTTCCTTGATAGGTCCATTGAGGAAGGCACTTTTCACGTCCATTTGATAAAGCTTAAAGGCATGGTAAGTAGCATAGGCAAGTAATATACGAATTGACTCATGCCTAGCTACAGGTGCATAAGTTTCATCTAAGTCCAAACCTTCGACTTGTGAATAACCTTTGGCCACAAGTCGGGCTTTGTTTCTTGTCACCACACCATGCTCATCTTGCTTGTTGCGGAATACCCACTTGGTACCTACAACATTTTGATTAGGACATGGAACTAAATGCCATACCTCATTCCTCGTGAAGTTGTTGAGCTCCTCTTGCATTGCCAACACCCAATCTAGATCTCTTAGTGCATCCTCCACCCTGTATGGCTCAATAGAGGACACAAAAGAGTAATGTTCACAGAAATGAGGAACTCGAGATCTAGTGGTTACCCCCTTATAAATATCACCAAGGATGGAGTTTACGGGGTGATCTCGTTGAATTGCTTGGTGGACTCTTGGGTGTGGCGGTCTTTGACCCTAAACTTCTTGATCATCTTCCTTGTCTTCATTCTCTTTATCTCCCCCTTGATCATTGTCCTCCTCTTGAGGTGGCTCATTGTCTTTATCTTCATTTTCATCCTCTTGAGCTTGATCCTCATCATGAGTTGGTGGAGATGCTTGATTGTAAGATGACGATTGATCTTGTGCTTGTGGAGGCTTTTCGGATTCCTTAGGACACACATCCCCAATGGACATGTTCCTTAGCGCGATGCATGTAGCCTCTTCATCATCTAGCTCATCAAGATCAACTTTATCCACTTGGGAGCCATTAGTCTCATCAAACACAATGTCACAAGAAACTTCAACTAACCCAGTGGATTTGTTGAAGACTCTATATGCCCTTGTGTTTGAGTCATAACCAAGTAAAAAGCCTTCTACAGTCTTAGGAGCAAACTTAGATTTTCTACCTCTCTTAATAAGAATAAAGCATTTACTCCCAAAGACTCTAAAATATGAAACATTGGGCTTTTACCAGTGAGGAGTTCATATGATGTCTTCTTGAGGATTAAGTGAAGATATAACCGGTTGATGGAGTAGCAGGCGGTGTTAATCGCCTTAGCCCAAAACCGGTCTAGAGTCCTGTACTCATCAAGCATGGTTCTTGCCATGTCCAGTAGAGTCCTATTCTTCCTCTCTACTACACCATTTTGTTGATGTGTGTAGGGAGAAGAGAACTCATGCTTGATGCCCTCATATTCAAGAAAGCCTTCAATTTGAGAATTCTTGAACTCTGTCCCATTATCGCTTCTTATCTTTTTTATCCTTAATCCGAACTCGTTTTGAGCCCGTCTTAACAATCCTTTTAAGGTCTCTTGGGTTTGAGATTTTTCCTGCAAAAAGAACACCCAAGTGAAGCAAGAATAATCATCCACAATAACTAGACAGTACTTACTCCTGCCGATGCATATGTAAGCTATCGGGTCGAATAAATCCATGTGGAGTAGCTCGAGCGGCCTGTCAGTCGTCATTATGTTCTTGTGTGGATGATGAGCACCAACTTGCTTTCCTACTTGGCATGCACTACAAACCCTGTCTTTCTCAAAATAAACATTTGTTAGTCCCAAAATGTGTTCTCCCTTTAGAAGTTTGTGAAGATTCTTCATTCCAACATGAGCAAGTCGGCAATGCTAGAGCCAACCCATATTAGTCTTAGCAATTAAGCAAGTGTTAAGTTTAGCTTTGTTTTCATTAAAATCAACTAAATATAGCTGACCTTCTAACGCTCCCTTAAATGCTATTGAATCATCACTTCTTCTAAAGACAGTAACACCTACATCTGTAAATAGACAGTTGTAGCACATTTTGCATAATTGAGAAACTGAAAGCAAATTGTAATCTAAAGAATCTACAAGAAAACATTGGAAATGGAATGGTCGGGGATATAGCAATTTTACCCAAACCTTTGACCAAACATTGATTTCCACCCCCGAATGTGATAGCTCGTTGGGGATCTTCATTTTTCTCATAGGAGGAGAACATTCTCTTCTCCCCTGTCATGTGGTTTGTGCACCCGCTATCGATTATCCAACTTGAACCACCGGATACATAAACCTACAAAACAATTTTAGGCCTTGTTCTTAGGTACCCAAACAGTCTTGGGTCCTTTGACGTTAGAAACAAACACCTTGGGTACCCAAACACAACAAGTTTTGGAGCTCTTGTGTTTGCCCCCAACATATTTGGCAACTATTTTACCTGATTTGCTAGTTAGAACATAAGATGCATCAAAGGTCTTAAATGAAATGTTATGCTCATTTGATGTAGTAGAAATTTTCTTTCTAGGCATTTTAACATGTGTGGTATGCCTAGAGCTAGAAACCTCATTTTTATACATAAAAGCATGATGAGAAACATTGTGAGGTTTCCTAGCATGAATTTTCCTAATTTTATGCTCAAGATAATTAGCAGGATATAAAATGTAGCCTTCATTATCCTGAACCATGGGAGCCTTACCCTTAACAAAATTAGACAACCTTTTAGCGGCATTAAGCTTGACATTGCTTCCCTGTTGGAAACCAATGCCATACTTAATGCCATGGTGTCTCCTATTATAAAGCATGACTCTAGCAAATTTAAATTTTTCATTTTCAAGTTCATGCTCATTAATTTTAGCAGTTAATTTAGCTATGTGATCATTTTGTTGTTTAATTATGGCAAGGTGATCATCCATAGCTTCTACATTAACATCTCTACATCTAGTACAAATAGAAACATGACCAACGGTAGATGTAGAGGGTTTGCATGCACTTAATTCTTCTATCTTAGCATTTAATTTAACATTCTCATCTTTAAGATAGGAAATAAAATCATTGCAAACATTTAAATCTTTAACCTTAGAAAATAGGCTAGCATTTTCATCTCTAAGGCTAGAAATTGAATTATAACAAATGCTAAGCTCCTTAGATAAATGTTCACATTTCTCTACTTCCTTAGCATAAGCATTTTTCCATTTGACATGTTTTTTGTTTTCTTTAATAAGGAAGTCCTCTTGGCTATCCAAGAGTTCATCCTTCTCATGAATAGCTTCTATTAATTCATTTAATTTTTTTCTTTTGTTCCATGCTGAGGTTGGCAAAAAGAGTAAATAAATCATCTTCATTTTCACTAGAGCTACCCTCATCACTAGATGTTGTATATTTGGGGGTGGCTCTAGAGTGTACCTTCTTTTTCTTGTTGTCCTTAGCCATGAAACATTTGTGGCCAACGTTAGGGAAGAGGAGGCCCATGTTGACGGCGATGTTGGCGGCGTCCTCGTCGGAGGAGGAGTCAGTGGAGCTCTCGTCGGAGTCCCATTCCCGACACACGTGGGCATCCGCCCTTCTTCTTGTAGTACCTCTTCTTCTCCTTCTTCTTCCCCTTCTTGTCGTCGTCCCTGTCACTTTCACTTGACATTGGACATTTTGCAATAAAATGACCGGGCTTACCACATTTGTAGCACACCCTTTTGGAGTGGGGTTTGTAGTCCTTCCCCCTCCTTTGCTTGAGATTTGGCGAAAGCTTTTGATGATGAGCGCCATCTCCTCGTTGTCGAGCTTGGAGGCGTCGATTGGAAGCCTACTTGATGTAGACTCCATCTTCTCTTCTTCCGTCGCTTTGAATGCGATGGGTTGCACCTCGAGTGTGGAGGTGGCGCCTTGCTCCAAGTTGACAATATGTTTGGAGTATTTGATCATTAGCTCAAAGCTCACAAACTTGCCTATCACTTCCTCGGGAGACATTAGCTTATATCTAGGATCCCCATGAATTAATTGTACTTGAGTAGAATTGCAAAAAACAAGGGATCTTATGTAACACCCCGTCCAATCCCTGGACCGGTGGTACTTACTCCTGGCAGCTCTCTAGGATCATATATTGTCCCCACAGACCAACACGGGTCTTTTGTGCGCACTTTTTCCTCACTCATGCGCACCCGAGAAAACTTCCCGGTCAGTCACTCATCCCAAATTGTTCCAGGCCAAGCACGCTTAACTTGGAGGTTCTTTCAAGATAGGCTTCCAAAAAATAAGATGCACCTTGTTGGTATGGATACTCTATTAATTCTATTAAGCCTTGGGCCAGGACATCACCATCCCAGGGGCCAGGATATCACAATCCACCCCCCTTAGAAGACCGACGTCCTCGTCGGTCAACCCCAATCCAGGAACCTCCCCTCTTAGCCACGTGTGTGTGTCTAGTGTCGTCATATGCCATGCCATAAGACCACTCCGGGCCCACATGCGCCATGCACCATATACCCAAACCCCCTAGCCCACACACGCTCGTGAAACCTCGAGGGTTGGCTCTGATACCACTTGTAACACCCCGTCCAATCCCTGGACCGGTAGTACTTACTCCTGGCAGCTCTCTAGGATCATATATTGTCCCCACAGACCAACACGAGTCTTTTGTGCGCACTTTGTCCTCACTCATGCGCACCCGAGAAAACTTCCCGGTCGGTCACCCATCCCAAATTTCTCTAGGCCAAGCACGCTTAACTTGGAGGTTCTTTCGAGATAGGCTTCCGAAAAATAAGATGCACCTTGTTGGTATGAATACTCTATTAATTCTATTAAGCCTTGGGACAGGACATCACCATCCCAGGGGCCATGATATCACATCTTAGAATAACCTTGAACATTTCATGGTCATCCCACTTGGTGCTCCCGAGGTTGCGCACTTGGTTCACCATGGTTTTTAGCCGGTTGTACATTGCTTGCGGCTCTTCTCCTTTGTTGAGGACGAAATAACTGAGCTCCCCCTCAATCGTCTCTCGCTTGGTGATCTTGGTCACCTCGTCCCCTTCGTGTGCCGTTTTGAGAACGTCCCAAATTTCCTTGGCGGTCTTTAACCCTTGCACCTTATTATACTCCTCTCGACATAGAGAGGCGAGGAGTATAGAAGTTGCTTGGGAGTTAAAGTGTCATATTTGGGCGGCCTCGTCCGAGTCATAGTCCTTGTCCCCCACCTGTGGTACCTGCGCTCCAAATTCAACTATGTCCCATATGCTTTCGTGGAGTGAGGTTAGATGATGCCTCATTTTATCACTCCACATACAATAATCCTCACCATCAAAATATGGTGGTTTGCCTAGAGGAACAGAAAGTAATGGAGTGCGCTTAGAAATACGGGGTTAGAGTAGGGGCATCTTACTATACTTCTTGCGCTCATGGCGCTTAGAAGCGACAGACGACTCGGAGCTTGATGTGGAGGGTGACGAAGAGTCAGTCTCGTAGTAGACGATCTTCTTCATCTTCTTCTTCTTCTCACCTCTCCGATGCGACTTGGTGGAGGAAGAGGATTCCTCCTTATGCTTGTTGTCGGAGTCTCTTGAGAGAGTCCTCCCCGAGCTTGCGGGCTTGTCGCCGGTCACGATCTCCCTCTTAGCGTGTTCTCCCGACATCACTTCGAGTTGTTAGACTCTAATGAAGCATCGGGCTTTGATACCAATTGAAAGTTGCCTAGAGGGGGTGAATAGGCATAATCTGAAATTTACAACTTTAAACACACACTACAAGCCGGGGTTAGCGTTAGAACTAAAATCAAGTTCGGGAGAGAGGGCGAAAACAAATCAAATGATAATCAAGTGAATGAACACAGTGATTTGTTTTACCGAGTTTCGGTTCCAAAGAACCTAGTCCCCGTTGAGGAGGTCACAAAGACCGGGTCTATTCCAACCCTTTCCCTCTCTCAAACGGTCACTTAGACCGAGTGAGCCTTCTTCCTTAATCTCATGGGTCACTAAGACCCTGCAAGGACCACCACACACTTGGTGTCTCTTGCCTCGCTTACAAAGCACTTGAGAGTAAGAATGGGAAAAGAAGAAAGGCAATCCAAGAAGCAAGAGCTCAAAAGAACACAAAATCTCTCTCTCACAAGTCACTAAGTGTTTGAGATGAATTTGGGACTTGGATAGGTTTTGATCTTTTGAGTTGTGTCTAGGAGTGAATGCTAAAGCTCTTGTATTGAATGTGATCTTCAGAATTCTTGGATGCTTGGAGTTGTGGTGGTTGAGGGTATTTATAGCCCTCAACCACCAAAGAAGCCGTTGGGGAGGCTGCTGGCGATGGGCGCACCGGACAATCCTGTGCGCCACCGGACAATCTTGTGCACTGTCCGGTGCGCCGCCACGTCACCCAACCGTTAGGGTTCGGAGCCGAGTCGACCGTTGGGGCATTGTCCTCTTGCGGCACCGGACAGTCCGGTGCCACACCGGACAGTCCGGTGTCCCTCTGACTTTGTTGTTCTGACTTCTGCACGGCACTGTTGCTCACTGTAGCTCCTATCAGAGTCGACCATTGTGCGAGTTAGTCGTTGCTCCGTTGGCACACCGGATAGTCCAGTGGCACACCGGACAGTCCGGTGAATTATAGCGGAGGATGCCTTCAAATTGCCGAGAGTGGCTGCTTCGGATTTGTACGGGCATGGTGCACCGGACACTGTCCGGTGCGCCAGACCACAGCACACTCAGTTCTTTGCTCATGTTGAATTGGGTCCCTAACTTGAATATTTTATTAGTTTGTGTTGAACCTTATGCACCTGTAATACATGAGTTCTAGAGCAAACTAGTTAGTCCATATGTTTGTGTTGGACATTCAACCACCAAAATTAATTGTAGGAAAAGGTTAACCTTATTTCCCTTTCACGCTTGATGCCAGCACCACGTCTGTCTCACTGTACCATGGGCGCCACTTGCCAGTGGCTCACCAGCGACCACGTCGTAGCTGTTTAACCATGGCAAGGGGGCCACTCGTCATCCCTCATGTGGGAACTGCTAGTTTCGCTTGAGCCGACCACGATGCAACATGCCCGACAACTGCCCACCCCATTGCTCGTTTATAAGTCTCTAGCACATATTCTCCCCTCCCTCCATCCCATATAGCGATGTCCATTTCGCTGTGTAGCAAACGCAGCACACCCCATAGCGGTCGTCGTTGTGTGGAGCAGCACCGTCGTTCTTCTCAAGCGTCGCCCGCAGCAGCAGCTACCACACCTTCTCCGCCTCGCCACTCCAGCGATCTACGTTGTCTTCTTCGGTGAGGCCCTTCTTCCCCGGCGAGTTCCCCTCCTTTCTCGTTGTTTACAGCTGGTCGTCGTTTTCCTCTTCACGTCGTGCGCCTTGGTTGCCTCCATGGCTGCACCTACCAGCGAGCAGGCGTGCGCGTCGCTGCTCCGCTTCTCCTGTTGTGCCTGCCTGCGCCGCTCAATGCAGCCTCCTACCCCATGCGTCGCGCTCAATGCAACACAGCCCGTCGATGTGCCCATGCTCGACTCGTTTCCCCAGTGCGCGCAGCCAGCCCTCATCCGATAGAAATGTGCCACGTCGTCATAATTCCATGAATTATTAATTATTTGATATCTTTTTCATTGAAAATCCATCTCGACCTGTTCTAGTTACGTTAATTTTATAATAACATCGTCAATGTGTTAGTAACGTTATTTTGTCACGACACAAGTTTTAATTAATTCGTTAATTTATTTGTTCATCCGATATTTATTGAAATAGCAATTTAAATAAAACTAAATTCATAGTCTTATTTGTGTTTTTATAAATACAGAGTAATGTGATTAATGTCAACTCGCATGTTCTGAATTAATACTCGTTTATAAAAAACATGATATCCGTTAGCGATTCTCGCGTATCGTCTTGTTGTTCGCGCGTCGTTCGCTCGTGTCGCGCGTGCTGTTCGCACGCATTGTCGCTCGTCGTTTGTGCATGTGGCACACGCTGTTTCGTGCGTCGTCCGCACGCTATGTCGCGCGTGTCCGCACGTCGTTCGCACATTGTCGTGTTATTTTGCGCGTCGTAAATTCGCATCGCTTAGAATCTCTCGAGTTAATTAAATTACTTATTTATTTGACAGCTGTTAGCGTTCTAGAAATATCGAATAATATGAGTATGTCGAATTAAATATTCTAATTAATACTTATTTAGTATAAATGCAATAACTTCTCGACCCTAGCTCCGACTATCGTGTTTATTTTCCTCGCGCGACCGTAGAAGCGAGCTTTATTCCGTGTTGCATGTTTTATATTGTTTTATTTTGTATGGTTTAATGTTCTTATGCATATTGTCGGGGACCATAATTAGGGGTACCCCCAACACTCCTAAACTCGGTTGGTAATCACCATCAGCACAAGCTGCAGAAGCCTGATGGGCGCAATTCATGTCAAGGCTCCGTCCACTCACGGGGCGCAATCTCGCCTCGCCCGAGCCCAGCCTCGGGCAGGAACAGTAGACCCAAGCGGATTCACGCCTCGCCCGAGGGCCTCCTCAAGCAACGGGCGCACCCTCGACTCGCCCGAGGCCCAGCTCGGGCAGGCTTCGCAATGAAGCAACCTTGGCCAGATCGCCTCGCCAACCGACCGTATCGCAGGAGCATTAAATGCAAGGATCGCCTGACACCTTATCCTGACGCACGTTCCTCAGTCGGCAGGGCCGAAGTGACCGCAGTCATTTCGCCCCTCCACTGACTGACCTAACAGGAAAACAGCGCCGCCTGCACTGCTCCGACTGCTGTGCCACCCGCTAGGGTGAGGCTGACAGCAGCCGAGTCCAGCCTCATGCGCCACAGGAAGCTCCGCCTCGCCCGACCCCAGGGCTCGGCCCCCGCCTCGGCCTCGGAAGGTGGTCTCCGCCTCGCCCGACCCCAAGGCTCAGCCTCAACCTCGACCTCGGAAGGTGGTCTCCGCCTCGCCCGACCCCGGCCTCAGCCTCAGGAGGAGTCTTCGCCTCGCCCGACCTTGGGCTCGGACCGACCACGTCATAGGGGGGATCATCATTACCCTACCCCTAGCTAGCTCAGGCTATGGGGAACAAGGCCGGCGTCCCATCTGGCTCGCCCCGGTAAACAAGTAATGATGGCACCCCGCGTGCGCCCATGACGACGGTGGTTCTCAGCCCCTTACGGAAGCAAGGAGACATCAGCAAGGTCCCGACAGCCCCGACAGCTGTGCTTCTATAGGGCTCAAGCGCTCCTCCGACGGCCACGACATCGCATGCACAGGGCTCTAGCACCTCTCCGACAGCCACGTTGGCATGTACATAGGGCTCTGGCTCCTCTCTGCCGGACACGTTAGCATATTGCTACACCCCCCATTGTACACCTGGACCCTCTCCTTACATCTATAAAAGGAAGGTCCAGGGCCCTCGTACGGAGAGAGGGTGGTCACGTGGGAGGACAGGCTGACGAATAGGCTCTCTCTCTCTCTCTCCCTCGCGAACGCTTGTAACCCCCTACTGCAAGCGCATCCACTCTGGCGCAGGACAACACAAAGCCGAGGGTTTCCCCCCTCTGTGTTCTGTCTCGTGCCAACCCATCTGGGCTGGGGCACGCAGCGACAATTTACTCGTCGGTCCAGGGACCCCCCCCCCCCCCGGGATCGAAACGTCGACAGTTGGCACGCCAGGTAGGGGACTATTGCGTGTTGACGAACAACTTCCCGTCAAGTTCCAGATGGGTAGTCTCCAGCAACCTCTTCAACCCGGGACGCTGCTCCGTTTCGGGAGTCTCGAGTTCATGTCCCTCGACGGCAGCTACGACATGGTACTCCTTCCTCCGCCGCGCGACAGCGACAACGACGGCCCCCAGCCCGCCCGACGACGGCGGAATCGGCGACGTCTTCCCCCCATGGCGGAAGAGCAGCATCCGGGTTTGTCCCGTCACCTTCCCCACCGTAGGAGGAGGAGGCGGGGCAACCGCGGCCAAGAAGGAGGTGGCACCTCGTTGGCTGTCGAGCGAGTCGACGACGCCGGCGCCCCAGCAGGGGACACATCGGGCGTTGACCTCGCGCCTGAGACGATGACGAACACCGTTTCCCCGCAACACGCCAACCCCAAGCAGACGGATGATGCCAGCACGTTCGCGAAGGGCCTGCTGGGCGTTAGCCTCGAACCTGAGATAACGGTGCAGACCGTCCCCGACACGACTTCGTCACCGTCCATCGATCGAGAGGTATCGTCCGTTTTCCACCCCGTGCCTTTTAGATTCAGCTTCGATCCACCTAGCGACCCCGCTTCGGTGAGCGCTTTCATAAAGGCATATCCTAACCTTCCGGGGTACCATATGTGGTCAACCTGGGACCGACTGACGGCCGTCTCGACCTACGGGCCCCTGGGCTCCGAGGAAGACGACGAGCCCGACTCTGGTTGGGATTTCTCCGGGCTCGGTAATCCTAGCACCATGCGAGACTTCATGACCGCATGTGACTACTGCCTCTCCGATTGCTCTGATGATGGCCACAGCCTTGACGACGAAGGTTGTGGCCCAAGTCGCGAATGTTTCCACGTCGATCTGGGGGGTCACGATGAAAGGAACCACCTTGGTATGCCGGAGGACGATGATCCCCCTAGGCCTGCGCCTCGCGTTGACATCCTTCGGGAGCTAGCTATGGTCCCAGTCCCTACGAGGGGTTAGGACACATAGCTCGAGCAAATCTGCGAGATGCAGGCCAAGCTCGACGAGGAAGCAGGACAACTTATGCAACTCCGACAGAACATCGCGCAGGAGTGGGCAGGCCGAGCACTAGCCGGAGAAGCGCGTCATCTGGCCTAGGACGTCCAGCACCGCATCGCTGACGATGCCAGGGCAAGGCTGCCCCCGGCTTCCAGTGGGGTCGGCCAGAACCTGGCTGCAGCGGCAATACTACTTCGAGCGATGCCGGAGCCATCCACCACTGAGGGGCGGCGTATCCAGGGAGAACTCAAGAATCTCCTGGAGGATGTCGCGGTCCGACGGGCCGAGAGCTCTACCTCCCAAAGGCAAGGGTACCCCCGGGAGCATCGCACCGCGACTTCCCGATTCATGCAGGAAGCCTCGGTCCACACCGGGCGCACGCGGGACGCAACGCCTGCAGCCCCGGGTTGCCTCGGCAATGAGCACCACCGCCGCGACCGTCGAGCCCACCTCGACGAGAAGGTGCGCCGAGGATACCACCCCAGGCATGGGGGACGCTACGACAGCGGGGAGGATCGGAGCCCCTCGCCCGAACCGCCTGGTCCGCAAGCCTTTAGCCGGGCCATACGACGACGCCGTTCTCGACCCGGTTTCGAGCCCCGACTACCATCACCAAGTACTCAGGGGAAACAAGGCCAGAACTATGGCTTGTGGACTACCGGCTGGCCTGCCAGCTGGGTGGAACGGGCGATGACAACCTCATCATCCGTAACCTCCCCCTGTTCCTCTCCGACGCCGCCGGGCCTGGCTGGAGCATCTGCCTCCTGCGCAGATCTCCAGCTGGGACGACCTGGTCAAAGCCTTCGCTGGAAACTTCCAAGGCACATACGTGTGCCCTGGGAACTCCTGGGAACTCCGAAGCTGCCGCCAGTAGCCAGGAGAATCCCTGCGAGACTACATCCGGCGATTTTCGAAGCAGCGCACCGAGCTGCCCAACATCACCGACTCAGATGTCATCGATGCGTTCCTCGCCGGATCACCGACTCAGATGTCATCGATGCGTTCCTCGCCGGCACCACTTGTCGTGACCTGGTGAGCAAGCTGGGTCGCAAGACTCCCACCAGGGCGAGCGAGCTGATGGACATCGACACCAAGTTCGCCTCTGGTCAGGAGGCGGTCGAGGCCATCTTCCGGAAGGACAAGCCGCCTCAGGGACACCAACAGGAGGACATCCCCGAGGCGTCCGCTCAGCGTGGCACAAAGAAGAAGGCCAAGAAGAAGTCGCAAGCGAAACGTGACGCTGCCGACGCGGATCTTGTCGCCGCCACCGAGCACAGGAACCCTCGGAAGCCTTCCGGAGGGGCCAACCTGTTCGACAAGATGCTCAAGGAGTCGTGCCCCTATCATCAGGGTCCCGTCAAGCACACCCTTGAGGAATGCGTCATGCTTTGGCGATACTTCCATAAGGCCAGGCCCTGGGCAGAAGGTGGCAGAGGCCACGACAACGGCAAGAAGGAGGGCAACAAGGCAGAGGAGTTCCCCGAGGTCCACGACTACTTCATGATCTACGGTGGGCAAGTGGTGAACGCCTCGGCTCGGCACCACAAGCAGGAGTGCCGGGAGGTCTGCTCGATGAAGGTGGCGGCGCCAGTCTACCTAGACTGGTCCGACAAGCCCATCACCTTCGACCAGGGCGACCACCCTGACCGCGTGCCGAGCCCAGGAAAGTACCCGCTCATTGTCGACCCCGTCATCTGCAACGTCAGGCTCACCAAGGTCCTCATAGATGGAGGCAGCAGCCTCAACATCATCTACGTCGAGACCCTCGGGCTCTTGCAGATCGATCTGTCCATGATCCGGTCCGGTGCGGCACCCTTTCACGGGATCATCCCCGGGAAGCGCTTCCAGCCCCTTGGACAACTCGATCTGCCCGTCTGCTTCGGGACTCCCTCCAACTTCCGAAAGCAAACCCTCACGTTCGAGGTGGTCGGGTTCTGAGGAACCTACCACGCAGTGCTGGGGAGACCATGCTACGCCAAGTTCATGGTCGTCCCCAACTACACCTACCTCAAGCTCAAGATGCCGGGCCCCAACGGGGTCATCACCGTTGGATCCACATACCGACACGCGTACGAATGCGACATGGAATGTGTGGAGTACGCTGAGGCCCTCGCCGAGTCCGAGGCCCTCATCGCCGACCTGGAGTGCCTCTCCAAGGAGGCGCCAGATGCGAAGCGCCACGCCGGCAACTTCTAACCAGTGGAGGCGGTTAAGTCCGTCCCCCTCGACCCCAGCAACGATGCCTGCAAGCAAGTCCGGAGCGGCTCCGAGCTCGACCCCAAATAGGAAGCAGTGCTCGTCGACTTTCTCTGCACAAACGCCGAGGTGTTTGCATGGAGTCCCTCGGACATGCCCGGCATACCGAGGGATGTCACCGAGCACTCGCTGGATATCCGAGCTGGAGCCCGACCCATGAAGCAGCCTCTACGCCGATTCGACGAAGAAAAGCGCAGAGCCATAGGCGAGGAGATCCACAAGCTGACGGTTGCGGGGTTCATCAAAGAGGTATTCCATCCCGAATGGTTAGCCAACCCTGTGCTTGTGAAAAAGAAAGGTGGGAAATGGAGGATGTGTGTGGACTACACTAGTCTAAACAAAGCATATCAGAAGGTTCCCTACCCTCTGCCTCGCATTGATCAGATCGTGGATTCCACTGCTGGGTGCGAAACTCTGTCATTCCTCGATGCCTACTCAGGGTATCACCAAATCAGGATGAAAGAGTCCGACCAGCTCGCGACTTCTTTCATCACACCCTTTGGCATGTACTGCTATATTACTATGCCATTTGGTTTGAGGAATGCAGGCGCGACATACCAAAGGTGCATGAACCACGTGTTCGGAGAGCACATCGGCCGAACGATCGAGGCTTACGTCGATGACATCGTAGTCAAGACGAGGAAAGCCTCCGACCTCCTCTCTAACCTTGAAACGACATTCAAGCATCTCAAGGCGAAAGGCGTAAAACTCAATCCTGAGAAGTGTGTCTTCGGAGTCCCCCGATGCATGATCCTGGGGTTCATCGTCTCCGAGCGGGGCATCGAGGCCAACCCGGAGAAAATCGCGGCCATCACCAACATGGGGCCCATCAAGGACTTGAAAGGAGTACAAAGGGTCATGGGATGCCTTGCGGCTCTGAGCCTCTTCATCTCGCGCCTTAGCGAAAGAGGCCTACCCCTGTACCGCCTCTTAAGGAAGACCGAGCGCTTCACTTGGACCCCCGAGGCCGAGGAAGCCCTCGGGAACTTAAAGGCGCTCCTTACAAGCGCGCCCATCTTGGTGCCCCCCGCTGCCGAAGAAGCCCTCTTGATCTACGTAGCCGCAACCACTCAGGTGGTCAGCGCTGCGATTGTGGTCGAGAGACGAGAAGAAGGGCATGCATTGCTTGTCCAGAGGCCGGTCTACTTCATCAGTGAAGTACTATCCGAGACCAAGATCCGCTACCCGCAAATTCAAAAGCTACTGTACGCGGTAATTCTGACGCGGCGAAAATTGCGATACTACTTCGAGTCTCATCCGGTGACTGTGGTGTCATCCTTCCCCCTGGGGGAGATCATCCAGTGCCGAGAGGCCTCGGGTAGGATAGCAAAGTGGGTGGTGGAGATCATGGGTGAGACAATCTTGTTCGCTCCTCGAAAAGCCATCAAGTCCCAAGTCTTGGCGGACTTTGTGGCTGAATGGGTCGACACTCAGCTTCCAACAGCTCCGATCCAGCCGGAACTCTGGACCATGTATTTCGATGGGTCGCTGATGAAAATAGGAGCAGGTGCGGGCCTGCTCTTCATCTCACCCCTCGGGAAGCACCTCCGCTACGTGCTGCGCCTCCATTTCCCGGCGTCAAACAACGTGGCCGAGTACGAGGCTCTAGTTAACGGGTTGCGCATCGCCATCGAGCTAAGGGTTCGGCGCCTCGACGCTCGTGGCGACTCACAGTTTGTCATCGACCAAGTCATGAAGAACTCCCACTGACGCGACCCGAAGATGGAGGCCTACTGCGATGAGTTTCGGTGCCTGGAAGACAAGTTCTACGGGCTCGAGCTCAACCACGTCGCTCGACGGTACAACGAGACTGTGGATGAGCTGGCTAAATAGCCTCGGGGCGAACAACGGTTCCCCCGGACGTCTTCTCCTGAGACCTACATCAACCCTCCGCCAAGACCAACGACACGCCCGAGCCCGAGGAGGCCTCGGCCCAGCCTGAGGAGGCCTCGGCTCAGCCCGAGGCACCCTCGACCACCGAAGGTGAGGCACTGCGCATCGAGGAAGAGCGGAATGGGGTCACGCCTAATCGAAACTGGCAGACCCCGTACCTGCAATATCTCCACCGAGGAGAGCTACCCCTCGACGGAGCCAAAGCTCGACGACTGGCGCGGCGCGCCAAGTCGTTCGTCTTACTGGGTGACGAGAAGGAGCTCTACCACCGCAGCCCCTCAGGCATCCTCCAACGATGCATATCCATCGCCGAAGGTCAGGAGCTATTGCAAGAAATACACTCGGGGGCTTGCGGTCACCACGCAGCACCTCGAGCCCTCATTGGAAACGCCTTCCGACAAGGTTTCTACTGGCCAACCGCGGTGGCCGACGCCACTAGGATTGCACGCTCCTGCCAGGGGTGTCAATTCTACGCAAGACAGACACACCTGCCCGCTCAGGCCCTACAAACAATACCCATTACCTGGTCGTTTGCTGTGTGGGGTCTGGACCTCGTCGGTCCCTTGCAGAAGGCACCCGGGGGCTTCACGCACCTGCTGGTTGCTATCGACAAATTCTCCAAGTGGATCGAGGTCCGACCCCTAAACAGCATCAGGTCCGAGCAGGCGGTGGCATTCTTCACCAACATCATCCATCGCTTTGGGGTCCCGAACTCCATCATCACCGACAACGGCACCCAGTTCACTGGCAGGAAGTTCCTGGACTTCTGCGAGGACCACCACATCCGTGTGGACTGGGCCGCCGTAGCTCACCCCATGACGAATGGGCAGGTAGAGCGTGCCAACGGTATGCTCCTACAAGGACTAAAACCAAGGATCTACAACGACCTCAACAAGTTCGGCAAGCGGTGGATGAAGGAACTACCCTCGGTGGTCTGGAGTCTGAGGGCGACGCCAAGCCGAGCCACGGGCTTCTCGCCGTTCTTTCTAGTCTATGGGGCCGAGGCTATCTTGCCCACAGACTTAGAATACGGTTCCCCAAGGACGAAGGCGTACGACGACCGAAGCAACTAGACTAGCCGAGAAGACTCACTGGACCAACTGGAAGAGGCTCGGGACATAGCCTTACTACACTTGGCACGGTATCAGCAGTCTCTGCGACGCTATCACGCCCGAGGGGTTCGGTCCCGAGACCTTCAGGTGGGGGACTTGGTACTTCGGCAGCGACAAGACGCCCGAGGGCGCCACAAGCTCACTCCCCCCTGGGAAGGGCCGTTCATCATCGCCAAGATTTTGAAGCCCGAAACATACAAGCTGGCCAACAGTCAAGGCGAGGTCTACAACAACGCTTGGAACATTCGACAGCTATGTCACTTTTACCCTTAAGATGTTTTCAAGTCGTTCATATACCTCGTTCTCTTTACATACATAAATAAAGTCTAACCGTCAAGGAAGGGTTAGCCTTGCCTCGGCAAAGCCCGACCCTCCCTCGGGGGCTAGAAGGGGGGAACCCCCTCTGTGTCAAAAAAATTTCCTCGAAAAAAGTCTTTCTGCCAAAACGTCTTTTGCGCTTTTCGATTGCTTCGATAGCGGGGTCCTGAAAACGATGGAGTACACGTAAGCGGCAAGGCCGACCGAGCCGAGGAACTCCTACGCCTCCGGGATACGGATACCTCACTCATCACCTTCTGCGATAAGTAACTCTCGCTCGGATAAGCGATTCTGCTGTCGAACAAGTCTTAACGCTCAAAAACTTTCTGGTAGAACGATTTTTCGTGCCTTCTCGACTATATCAATAACAGAATCCTGCGAACGAGTAAGAGTACACGTAAACGGCGAGGCCGACCGAGCCGAGGGACTCCTACGCCTCCAGGATACGGATACCTCACTCATCACCTTCCGCGATAAGTAACTCTCGCTCGGATAAGTGATTCTACTACCGACAAACAAGTCCTGATACCCGAAACAAGAGGAAAAGAAACGCAGCTTTATAACACGACAATGATATGTTTGGGCCTCGGCGGCCACAAAAAACATACGCGCACTACAGACAAACTGTCCCTGCAGGTTCAGACATCAACAGAGGGAGCAGCAGCACCCTCGGCGTCGTCTCCACCTTCGGCGGAATCTGGCCCGACCTCGGACGGCGACACGGGCGGAGGATCTCCACCACGAAGGAAGATGACAGCACCGCGCCTGGGCCATCGCTGCCAGGGTCTCCTCCAGGAACCCGGCCCGAGCAGACGGCTCGGCTAGCCGCTCCGTAGCCTCAGCCAGCTGTCCCCCGAGGACATCAGCCCGGCTCATGGTCTCGGCAGCCCGACTCCGGGGTTGGTCCCGCTAGTGGGCGACCTGGCCAGGTTCCAGCCGCCGTTGCTACGCCTCCTCGGCCTGGGAAGTCACCTGCTCCTGGGCCGACGAAGCTTCTTCTCGAGCCGACTCCGCCTCTATCCACGCTGACACCGCTGCCTCCGGTGTAAAGCCCAAATTTTGTGTCAAAAAAAATATAATGAGATAAATAAATAAATATAATTATGTTAGTGTTTTGGAAATTTTTAGAACCATTGGAAATTTATTTGTTCCTTTCCTTTTTCATATTCAATTAATAATATCAAATTGGCCAAGAAACCAATAAATAAATAAAGAAATGTATATCTCATGCCGGTGTTATTCTTTTTGTGACGCATTTTATTTGAATAAAAAAACCGTAACTTAAATTCGAACTCAAATTATAAATGAAAATAAAACAAAAAATAGAAAGGAAAGCAATAGATAAAAAAATGAGAAACTCACTGCTTGGGCCAACTTTCCCCCTGCGCCTCGGCCCACCTCAGCTTTTTCCCTTGCGTAGCCCAAGTCCACCCGCGGCAATGTGCTTGGCTCCAGGCACTATCGTGTTGAGTCACTTGCAGGCGGGCCCGGTCTGTCATCTCTTTCCCCTCGTGAGACCAGCGCCGTGTTCCTAGCCATCCCAAACAGAAATCGCGGGCTCGGCCAAATTAGTTGGCGTTAGTTGAGATTTAGTGGGCCTCATGCGGAAGGGATCGTCCGCAGTTCGGATTCCGCATGCGTTTATAAAAGCCGGGCACCCCTTTTCCCCTCGGCACTCGACACCGTTCCCCAACCATGGGGTGAACCACCGTCGCCGCCATTGATTCAAGTGCAGATGGTCGTTCGGGCCACGAATGACTGATCTATGTACTTACTGGGTGCTTTGGGACCTGTTCATTGCGGCAAATACCGACGTGATGGAGAGGAATAGCTTGAAGTCGTGCAGCCCTGCCGTGGTTCCGCTGCACGCCGTGGGCGGATGGTACCTTCGGCGTTCAGAGTCCAGCTGCTGGTCGGGGGGAAATCGCATGATCGGGTCGATTCTCTTCGTGGCGCCTTCGGATGGTGAAAGCCACCAGATCCAATAGAATTCCAGTCGGTGGGAGCGTGCGATGGGCAGGATTTCTCACCGGCGGGCCAGCATCGTCGCAGACCCGCGTGCCGCGGTGGGTGGCCCTACTGCCACCTTCATCGTCGATGTGGTACGCCCCTCTTGTTTTGCTATCGCATCCCCTCGGTTTCGGCATTTAAAAAGAAAACAAATGGCGCTAGGCATCAGGGTGTGTGTGCTCGTCGGCGAGCACCACCGCGAGCTTAGCGCCGCCGCATCGTTGGGGTCTATGGTTGGGGGTGGCGTTGTGGCCGTTGAACGGTTGTTGGACGGCCTAGATTAAAAGCGGGGAAGAAACTACTCGGACCGTCGATCCCAGTTGGATGGCTGTGATTAGAACCACATATTCCCCGTCGCCGGTGTATTCTGTGCCGTGGATCTCAAATCCGTGGGTCGATATGGGATCTCGTTTGCGTTAAATCTTGAGCGTTGGATCTTGATCCAACGGCCAGGGCTGCATACCGGTTCAATTTAATGTTGATCTAATCCTAGCCACCGAAATCTAATCGGGCGGTTGTGGTTTGCCTGTACCCCTTCGTCGTGCACTTCTTTCAAAAGAACCCCTCGGTTTTCTTCAAAATAACCCACCGTCCCCCGTGGGATACTTCTGAGTCTAAGGAATGTTTTATGGAATAGCCCCTGTGCTTTTTGGTATTTGACGCGCAGTCCAGAGAGAGATAAAAATAGAGAAATAATTAGGGAAATTGATTTTTAGTATAAAAATATTTCCAGAAACTTGTATAATTCATATTTAATTCATCTTACGTCCGAATTAATTTATTTCAGTTGCTATAAATTCATAATAATATTGTTTATCATCTGGTAACTTTATTTTATTATGAAACAAAGGTATAATTTATGCGCTCAATTTCTTTTGTGTCCAACACTTTAACCTTTATAAAATCATAACTTTATAACCGTAACTCCGAATTTAGTGATTCTTGTTCCTACGATCTCGTTACGACGCGTAGAATATTATTATGCAGTTGTTATTATGTTTTATGTAATGTTAATTTTTCCTATACCATGCTTGTTTGTATTGCTACGACTAGCGCGAGGTTACGAGTCACCTGAAGATCATCCTGGTACCTGAATCTCAAGTCCCAGGCAAGTTGTGCCCTTGATCACTTCTTTTTACCCAGCCATGTTCTGATTAATCATAATGATCTGCATAGGTTAATTTTGATGGGACCCAATAGGTTACCCTAGTTTGATTATCTTTATGCCTTGTTACCACTGAACTTTTTGGGTAGTACTTGCTAGTGCTTTATGTGGTTTTGGGTATGAAGATACATTACTCATGATTATACTTTTGTTATCCGTTGTTATTTATCGTTCATGATAAGATCATTATGTTAATTGGAACATGGAGCGACCACCCGGGAAAACAGTGCTACCACAAGGGTTTAATGGGACGCCCTTGGCTGATTAATTAGGAAAGCTAGTGGAGGACTACCTTACCTGAAAGGGGCAAGGGCAGTAGGGGAGTGGTCAGTGTAGGGAGGCCCTCGGGAGGATTTTGCTGCGATGGCGGTCCTGCAAGGGATTCCTGCATTGGAGCTTCCTATAAACTGTAGCGGGTTTTCTGAAGCTAGTGGAACTTTGTAAAGGCCTCGTAGTGTTACCCTGCCTCGCCTCCTCGGTAGAGGTGTATGGGAAGTCGCGATCCCTTGGCAGATGGGTAACATGACTTGTGGGTAAAGATGCGCAACCTCTGCAGAGTGTAAAACTGGTATACTAGCCGTGCTCACGGTCATGAGCAGCTCGGACCCTCACATGATTAATTTATGGAACTTAAATTCAATTTGTCATATGCATTGCATCGTAGGTGATGTTGTTACTTTTGTTCTACTATTTAATTGGGTTGGTATTTACTTATACTTAGTAATTGCTAATAAAATTTTGACCAACTTTAAAAGCAATGCTCAGCTTCAACCATCCTCTTTGGTAAGCCTTACACTTCGTGAGCTCCCACCTTTGGTGAGTTCATGCACATTATTCCCCACAACTTGTTGAGCGATGAACGTATGTGAGCTCACTCTTGCTGTCTCACACCCCCCCACAGGTCAAGAACAGGTACCACAGGATGAGGCGCTTGGAGGATGCTGTGATGTGTTCGTGAGAGGTCTAGGCCGTCGTCTCCCAGTCAACTTTGGGTTGCTGGATCGTTTCCTCATATGATGTAATTATTTAATTATTTTTGTACAGAACTCATGTTATATAGTAAAGATGTGACATTCGATCCTGTGCCACTATGCATCATATGTGTGAGACTTGGTCCCAGCACACCTGGTGTTTATGTTCGCGCCCGGGTTTTTGTCCCCTAAAATCCGGGTGTGACAGAAGTGGTATCAGAGGAATGTTGACTGTAGGACGAAACCTAGATAGAACTGGACAACCATTATATACTTACCTTTGCCACTCTGATTCTTTCTAAACTTACTTAAATCTAATCTCATCTAATTCCGCTTTACTCTGATTATTCTTACCTTTTCTTTTCTAAAGACAAATGTGGATTTCACACTTTGAAATCTTGTGCCTAAAGTGACTTTTAGGAATAGGAGACCTACTCTGAGGAACAAAAACAAAACTATTTTTATAGGTATCTATACACTTGAATGTTTGTTCTTATGATACTTGTCTGATTTGGATCTTTGATTGAGTGTGATGAGTTGTGGAGTAATGTCCATAATTACATCTGCATATACATATAGGAAAAAAATGCTTATAAAACTAACTAGACAAATTAGATTATCCCTCATTAAAAAAATGTATCTAGCTTAATAGATCCATCTCATCTTGAAAGATTCTATCCTACACTCATAGATCCATCTTATCTTAAAAGATACTCATCTTGAAAAGACCTTATGTCATCCTAATAGATCTAACTGACCTCAAAGGATTCAACTTCTACCTTATCCTTATGGATTTATCTTGTTCTAATAGGCATACCTATCCCACTCTATAGTAACAACCTTGATCTAGCCTAAATAAATAGATCTTATCTAGTTATTCCAATCTAATCTAGATTCTATCTAATCTAATATGATAATCTAGTGTGAGTTACTTAATGCTGGTATAAAGGATAAGGCCATATTCCAAATTCACTTAAGCCTAAATTGGTGACCTAGATCGACTCGGCCATACCCAACAACTTGACCTACATAACAGATCTATCTTAGCCTCTTGTCCCAAACCCATATGGAGACACCAAAGAGCAAGAAGGAGGAGATCAACCTCGACATGGAAGAATAGGAGTCAAAGCAAATCTCGAGATGATTCAAGATTTACCACCTTGGATGGAGTCTTCCCTTACCAAGTTCTTCTTACCATTAGCTAACCTCACTCTGACCATCTCTCCTCTTACCTAACTGTGTGTCTAAACATAGAAGATACCCATGCATTTCTAATTACTTGCTAAATAGTATTAAAAAGAGAGAGAGACTCTTAATTTTTTTTTCAATTAGAAACTACAATCTCAATTACAAACCAATCTTGGTATAAACCTTTTTCTTACAAATCTCGAGGACGAGATTTCTGTTAAGGGGGGTAGGATTTGTAAAGCCCAAATTTTGTGTCAAAAAAAAATATAATGAGATAAATAAATAAATATAATTATGTTAGTGTTTTGGAAATTTTTAGAACCATTGGAAATTTATTTGTTCCTTTCCTTTTTCATATTCAATTAATAATATCAAATTGGCCAAGAAACCAATAAATAAATAAAGAAATGTATATCTCATGCCGGTGTTATTCTTTTTGTGACGCATTTTATTTGAATAAAAAAACCGTAACTTAAATTCGAACTCAAATTATAAATGAAAATAAAACAAAAAAAAATAGAAAGGAAAGCAATAGATAAAAAAAATGAGAAACTCACTGCTTGGGCCAACTTTCCCCCTGCGCCTCGGCCCACCTCAGCTTTTTCCCTTGCGTAGCCCAAGTCCACCCGCGGCAATGTGCTTGGCTCCAGGCACTATCGTGTTGAGTCACTTGCAGGCGGGCCCGGTCTGTCATCTCTTTCCCCTCGTGAGACCAGCGCCGTGTTCCTAGCCATCCCAAACAGAAATCGCGGGCTCGGCCAAATTAGTTGGCGTTAGTTGAGATTTAGTGGGCCTCATGCGGAAGGGATCGTCCGCAGTTCGGATTCCGCATGCGTTTATAAAAGTCGGGCACCCCTTTTCCCCTCGGCACTCGACACCGTTCCCCAACCATGGGGTGAACCACCGTCGCCGCCATTGATTCAAGTGCAGATGGTCGTTCGGGCCACGAATGACTGATCTATGTACTTACTGGGTGCTTTGGGACCTGTTCATTGCGGCAAATACCGACGTGATGGAGAGGAATAGCTTGAAGTCGTGCAGCCCTGCCGTGGTTCCGCTGCACGCCGTGGGCGGATGGTACCTTCGGCGTTCAGAGTCCAGCTGCTGGTCGGGGGGAAATCGCATGATCGGGTCGATTCTCTTCGTGGCGCCTTCAGACGGTGAAAGCCACCAGATCCAACAGAATTCCAGTCGGTGGGAGCGTGCGATGGGCAGGATTTCTCACCGGCGGGCCAGCATCGTCGCAGACCCGCGTGCCGCGGTGGGTGGCCCTACTGCCACCTTCATCGTCGATGTGGTACGCCCCTCTTGTTTTGCTATCGCATCCCCTCGGTTTCGGCATTTAAAAAGAAAACAAATGGCGCTAGGCATCAGGGTGTGTGTGCTCGTCGGCGAGCACCACCGCGAGCTTAGCGCCGCCGCATCGTTGGGGTCTATGGTTGGGGGTGGCGTTGTGGCCGTTGAACGGTTGTTGGACGGCCTAGATTAAAAGCGGGGAAGAAACTACTCGGACCGTCGATCCCAGTTGGATGGCTGTGATTAGAACCACATATTCCCCGTCGCCGGTGTATTCTGTGCCGTGGATCTCAAATCCGTGGGTCGATATGGGATCTCGTTTGCGTTAAATCTTGAGTGTTGGATCTTGATCCAACGGCCAGGGCTGCATACCGGTTCAATTTAATGTTGATCTAATCCTAGCCACCGAAATCTAATCGGGCGGTTGTGGTTTGCCTGTACCCCTTCGTCGTGCACTTCTTTCAAAAGAACCCCTCGGTTTTCTTCAAAATAACCCACCGTCCCCCGTGGGATACTTCTGAGTCTAAGGAATGTTTTATGGAATAGCCCCTGTGCTTTTTGGTATTTGACGCGCAGTCCAGAGAGAGATAAAAATAGAGAAATAATTAGGGAAATTGATTTTTAGTATAAAAATATTTCCAGAAACTTGTATAATTCATATTTAATTCATCTTAGGTCCGAATTAATTTATTTCAGTTGCTATAAATTCATAATAATATTGTTTATCATCTGGTAACTTTATTTTATTATGAAACAAAGGTATAATTTATGCGCTCAATTTCTTTTGTGTCCAACACTTTAACCTTTATAAAATCATAACTTTATAACCGTAACTCCGAATTTAGTGATTCTTGTTCCTACGATCTCGTTACGACGCGTAGAATATTATTATGCAGTTGTTATTATGTTTTATGTAATGTTAATTTTTCCTATACCATGCTTGTTTGTATTGCTACGACTAGCGCGAGGTTACGAGTCACCTGAAGATCATCCTGGTACCTGAATCTCAAGTCCCAGGCAAGTTGTGCCCTTGATCACTTCTTTTTACCCAGCCATGTTCTGATTAATCATAATGATCTGCATAGGTTAATTTTGATGGGACCCAATAGGTTACCCTAGTTTGATTATCTTTATGCCTTGTTACCACTGAACTTTTTGGGTAGTACTTGCTAGTGCTTTATGTGGTTTTGGGTATGAAGATACATTACTCATGATTATACTTTTGTTATCCGTTGTTATTTATCGTTCATGATAAGATCATTATGTTAATTGGAACATGGAGCGACCACCCGGGAAAACAGTGCTACCACAAGGGTTTAATGGGACGCCCTTGGCTGATTAATTAGGAAAGCTAGTGGAGGACTACCTTACCCGAAAGGGGCAAGGGCAGTAGGGGAGTGGTCAGTGTAGGGAGGCCCTCGGGAGGATTTTGCTGCGATGGCGGTCCTGCAAGGGATTCCTGCATTGGAGCTTCCTATAAACTGTAGCGGGTTTTCTGAAGCTAGTGGAACTTTGTAAAGGCCTCGTAGTGTTACCCTGCCTCGCCTCCTCGGTAGAGGTGTATGGGAAGTCGCGATCCCTTGGCAGATGGGTAACATGACTTGTGGGTAAAGATGTGCAACCTCTGCAGAGTGTAAAACTGGTATACTAGTCGTGCTCACGGTCATGAGCAGCTCGGACCCTCACATGATTAATTTATGGAACTTAAATTCAATTTGTCATATGCATTGCATCGTAGGTGATGTTGTTACTTTTGTTCTACTATTTAATTGGGTTGGTATTTACTTATACTTAGTAATTGCTAATAAAATTTTGACCAACTTTAAAAGCAATGCTCAGCTTCAACCATCCTCTTTGGTAAGCCTTACACTTCGTGAGCTCCCACCTTTGGCGAGTTCATGCACATTATTCCCCACAACTTGTTGAGCGATGAACGTATGTGAGCTCACTCTTGCTGTCTCACACCCCGCCACAGGTCAAGAACAGGTACCACAGGATGAGGCGCTTGGAGGATGCTGTGATGTGTTCGTGAGAGGTCTAGGCCGTCGTCTCCCAGTCAACTTTGGGTTGCTGGATCGTTTCCTCATATGATGTAATTATTTAATTATTTTTGTACAGAACTCCTGTTATATAGTAAAGATGTGACATTCGATCCTGTGCCACTATGCATCATATGTGTGAGACTTGGTCCCAGCACACCTGGTGTTTATGTTCGCGCCCGGGTTTTTGTCCCCTAAAATCCGGGTGTGACATCCGGCTCTGGCTCATCGCAGAGCAACCGAGGGTTTCTTTAACTGAGTAAGAGAAGCCTTGGGTGGTAAGGCCGACCGAGCCGAGGGACTCCTACGGCTTCGGGATACGGATACCTCACTCGTCACCTTCCGCACAGGGCAACTCACACTTGGTTAAGCGGTTCAGCTAGCCGACAGGCGAGTCCTGGTGCTCGAAATGAGGAAGAAACATGGTATTGCACTCAAATACCTAGATGTTCAGGCCTCGACAGCCACAATGAACAAACACCGGCACTCAAGGTGCCATTACAAACGGAACTCCGGTTCCACTCCCGCGAGTATGAACAACCTCCACATCGGAGGGCCTGTCGGACGACAAACTCCAGTTGGCTCGCCGCCGGCCGCTCCATCAGCAGCGACAACGACCTTCGCTCCGGGCGGCTAAACAACAGAAGTGATGACCTTAGGGCAGACACTGCTGCGACAAGGCTCTCGTTCGTGTCCCCTCGCGGGGGATGAGAACCAGCTATTAAAGCCAAAGAGCCGGAGGCCCGGAGCACAGGTGACGCCAACGATCTCGTCGGTGGAGAAACCTTCTCCGGCTGCCACCACCTCAGCACCAACGGTGGCGTCCACCTGCCCACCAACACCGCACCAGCGAGTGCTAGCCACCCCAAAGCGCACCGGTAGGTCCTCACCTCCGTCCTCGCCACGAAAATGAGAACAGGACCGTCCCAGAACACGAGTACCGCCCTCGCGGCGTACGACGTGTTGTGAGACCCTCCGGTGCGGTCGGCCATAGCCGCCCGGGCAGAGGACGGAATGCTGCACCCTGACCGGGCAGCAGCAGTTGGCCTTCCCCCGCATGGCTGGAGGACGCCTCCTCCGCAGAGCTGGAGGATGGTTTCCACCCCCAGATGCCGGAGGAAGAAGCAGGACGCTAGTCCACGCGAAGGCAGGCCCCGCCTCGTCTCGCTCCCTGCCCCAGCAAGGATGATGAAGATCCTTGAAGCTGAGGGCGGGGCAGAGGCCGCAGCCCGGCTTGCTTCTCCCCACCATCGAACTGGTGGTCACCGTCATGGGTGACCATTGGCAAGGGAATGCAGTCGGGCTGCCTGATGAAAATCCTTGAAGCCGAGTGATGGCTGAAAGGTGCCAACCTCCGCGAGGTTGCGCTCCTCCAACAACAAGACGAAGGCAACGCGGGTGCTCCCCATCCGGGGGCTCGGAAGGAGGAAGGGCGCAATGCATGAGGGGAGTGCGAAGGCATGGCTACCACCCAGGGGGTTGATCCCTTTTTAAAGGTGACTCCCCCCACTCGCGTCCTCAGGCGTCACGGACTAAGTCTTCACCGACGTGCTCTAGGGTCCTCCCTCTACGACACGGGGGCTGGGTCCCACGCGTCATGCAAGCTGGTCCGGGACAGAAGAAGCCAAACCGCCGCGCGCGGAGCGTGTAACCGCCCCGCGGTTACAAGCACTCCTCCACCTTCGCCTAAACCAGCGGGTGAAAGGGCGGACCGCCATGCAGGTGCCATGCAACTGCACCACAGGGACGCCCCTTTTCAACTTCGACGCATCCAGCACGGAGGCCCAGGCCCACACGTCATGTAACCGGCACACCGGTTACTACGTGCGAAAAACTGCACCACCACTTGCGCCAATACTGCGCCTTCTCGACTGCGGAACCGGTGCCGCAACTCGAGGCAACCCTGCGCATGGCCCAACAGTGCCAACCAAGCACATCGGTCACGGGTCAGTCAGCCACGGGAGAAGGCGCGATGGTCGATATGGCCAAAAGTGGGCCGGCAGTAATGGCGACAGCAGGCGAGCGGAAGCAGTAGTCAAATCGTCTACAGGCTCACGTCCCCTCCTGGAGCAGCAGGGGAGCCCTCCCCCACGGCGTGAAGACGACGCGCCCGTGTTCCGTCCCTCGAACGGCTCGCGCACGCACAACGGCTGCCCCGCGAACCACCTGCCCCGTCGCATTAACTTCGCGGTAGGGCAGGCGACACCTTTGGCAGGCGAAGCGGGCGACGTTTCACCTCCGCCATGATGACCGCGTCAAAAAAGGTGCGCCACATCGTTTAATTTTGTATCCTTTTCCTTTTCCCTTTCTCTCTCTTGCTATAGGGACCAGAAAGGGGATATTTAGAAAGGGATCCTTCTCCGCGAAGGAAGCGGGCCCCGAGCCCTCCTACTGATCAGCGGTTCGAAGGCTGGCCCCTTAGAAGGGTTCGACGCTGCCCTAGAGCACTCGGGCTTTATGCTCATTACTGATAAGAGGTTCGAAGGTTGGCCCCTCGGAAGGTTTCGACAGCCGCCTCAGACCACTCGGGCTCCGCGCCCACTACTGATCAGGGGTTCGAAGGCTGGCCCCTCGAAGGGTTCGACAGCCGCCCCAGAACACGCAGAGCGAGGGATGACTCTGGGTACGTCCGATACATGGCCGAGGCTCGGGCTACGCTCCCGAGGTACCCTAGGACATTTCCGAGACCAGCAGGAGCGATTCTGTAACGGAATCCCATCAGAGGGAGGCATCGAGCCCTCGGACCCTATCGAACGGGACCGGGTCCGGCAAATCACATGCATGTACTTTTGGAGCGTGCCTCTGGGCCACTAGCCGACCCTTATTGAATGGGGCATGGGCGTCCACTCGGATCACCCGTTAGCAACTCACTGGAGACACCATGTTCGACGCCCTCCGAGGGCAACATGGCGCTTCCCCCCCCTCCTCCTTGCGGAAAGGCGATGAAGGGGCGTATGATAAAAGCCGAGTCAGTCCTCGATCGTCCTCTCGCTCTGTGCAGAGGCTCGGGGGCTACTCTCGCAAACCCGACTCCGGCCAAACCGTTGACAGCGTCAACAAACCAGCCCCAGAACATGGAACCTGACCATGCACCCGGGCTACGATCAGATCGCATGAGGGAACAACCAGACCGGCCGAGGCATCACGAAAGGCATTAAGACCTCAGAGGAGTCAAACCACTCCTCCGAGGCCTCGGGGGCTACACCCGGTGGGTGCGCTCGCGCGCACCCACCGGAACAAAATGTAACCGAGAAAGGACGGTCCCCTTGCAAAAAAGTGCGACAAATCCTCCAAGCGAGTACCAACACTCCCTTTGAGGCTCAGGGGCTACTGTCGGGGACCATAATTAGGGGTACCCCCAACACTCCTAAACTCGGCTGGTAATCACCATCAGCACAAGCTGCAGAAGCCTGATGGGCGCAATTCAGGTCAAGGCTCCATCCACTCAAGGGACACAATCTCGCCTCGCCCGAGCCCAGCCTCGGGCAGGAACAGTAGACCTAGGCAGATTCACGCCTCGCCCGAGGGCCTCCTCAAGCAACGGGCGCACCCTCGACTCTCCCGAGGCCCAGCTCGGGCAGGCTTCGCAGTGAAGCAACCTTGGCCAGATTGCCTCGCCAACCGACCGTATCGCAGGAGCATTCAATGCAAGGATCGCCTGACACCTTATCCTGACGCACGTTCCTCAGTCGGCAGGGCCGAAGTGACCGCAGTCATTTTGCCCTCCACTGACTGACCTGACAGGAAAACAACGCCGCATGCCCTGCTCCGACTGTTGTGCCACCCGCTAGGGTGAGGCTGACAGCAACCGAGTCCAGCCTCAGGCGCCATAGGAAGCTCCGCCTCGCTCGACCCCAGGGCTCGGCCCCCGCCTCGGCCTCGGAAGGTGGTCTCCGCCTCGCCCGACCCCAAGGCTCAGCCTCAACCTCGGAAGGTGGTCTCCGCCTCGCCCGACCCTAGCCTCGGCCTCAGGAGGAGTCTCCGCCTCGCCCGACCTTGGGCTCGGACCGACCACGCCACAGGGGGATCATCATTACCCTACCCCTAGCTAGCTCAAGCTATGGGGAACAAGGTCGGCGTCCCATCTGGCTCGCCCCGGTAAACAAGTAATGATGGCACCCCGCGTGCGCCCATGACGACGGCGGTTCTCAGCCCCTTACGGAAGCAAGGAGACGTCAGCAAGGTCCCGACAACCCCGACAGCTGTGCTTCTACAGGGCTCAAGCGCTCCTCCGACGGCCACGACATCGCATGCACAGGGCTCTAGCACCTCTCCGACAGCCACGTTGGCATGTACATAGGGCTCTGGCTCCTCTCTGCTGGACACGTTAGCATATTGCTACACCTCCATTGTACACCTGGACCCTCTCCTTACATCTATAAAAGGAAGGTCCAAGGCCCTCGTACGGAGAGAGGGTGGTCGCGCGGGAGGATGGGCTGACGAACAGGCTCTCTCTCTCTTCTCCCTCGCGAACGCTTGTAACCCCCTACTGCAAGTGCATCCACTCTGGCGCAGGACAACACGAAGCCGCGGGTTTCCCCCCTCTATGTTCCGTCTCGCGCCAACCCATCTGGGCTGGGGCACGCAGCGACAATTTACTCGTCGGTCCAGGGACCCCCCGGGGTCGAAACGCCGACACACACACACACACACACATATATATATATATATATATATATATGTTTGTGCCTGTTCATATTCGCTGCATGTCGCGAATATATTGCGGTCCGTTTCCGAGCTTCGAGGAATCGAAGATCAAGCATTGGCGACCAAGTGATCAACCTCTTCGAGTTCTACAAGGTTGAAGACCTGGGCATCTGTTTGGTGAAGGCAAGTGTCCTCTGACTTATTTATATCCTATTCACATGATAATTCATTCCCCCGCATTACATAATTGAAACCTCAGGATTGACTAGCTTTCTATTTACCTTGTCCTTGATTACTTTTTGGGGTATTTTGATTAGCTTTATGCTAGCGCTCTACTTTAATCAATGAACATGGTGAGAATATTTATGATACGTTGATGATATCTTGATTATGATGATGAACTTGTGTTATTTTAGGGGACTCGGGTTGTTTTTCGAGTACCTCTCCGTAAGGACCTGTTCGTTGAGAGACCACCCGGGAAAACAGTGCAACCATGAGGGTGGTATGGGACGCCCTTAGCTAATTAATTGGAGGAACTTGGGGTGTAGTTGGCTTCGTCGTAGGGCGTCAATGGGGGCGGGGCATAGTGTTTGCTCTGCTAAGGGTGGGTGCCGAGGTTTCTTTGATTTGGTTTTGTTAGTCACCCACCTTAGGGAGGAGTATTGTGTTTGTACGACTGGCAAAAACCTAACGGGCAGCTACACACCAGGGGAATCTTTGTAAAGGCTCTGTAGTGTATCCCTGGCCATTCACCTCAGTAGTGAAGATCGGGTCTTGCAAACCCAGGCTAGAAAGGGATCGCGACTCATGGGTAAAGTGTGTGACCTCTGCAGAGGAATGAACCTAATATATCAGCCGTGCTCACGGTTATGAGCGACCTTGGTATCCTCTTTGATTAGAGATACAACTGGTTCGAGATGCAATGATTCTATTAATGGTTTTTGGTTCGATGATGATAATGATGTTTCCTCGATGAGGAAATGGTTTGCGGGTTGGTTATTGCTAAAACCTGGCTTCTATTAATGATAAATACATGACCAACTAAAAGCAACTACTTGAACTTAACTCCACATAAAGCTAGTCCACCTCAGCCAAACGAGACATTTGCTGAGTATGTTGATGTGTACTCACCCTTGCTTTCATAAAACACCAGGTTGCCATTAGCGCAACCTATGCTCAGGTAAAGAAGAAAAGGTGTCGAGGCGGATCTCAAGGAGTTCCAGGACTTCGACGAGTTCGAGGATTAGGCTAGCGACCTCCCTTAGTCAGCTGCCTGTGGTGGGTTTGTTTACGTTGGCTACGTTTCGACTATGTGTACTTTGATTTATATTATATAAATGACTCTAGTATTTAATATTATTACTTACTCTTTATTGTTATTCGAAGCATTGTGCTATGATGAGTCATTTATGTAATCGTTGTGTACGTGAATTTCTGATCCTGGCATGTACATGGTTCGCATTTGGTTTACCTTCAAAATTGGGTGTGATTGTAGCACTCAAAATTGTATTCAAGAAATATATAGTTGATCTCCTTATTTTATGTGCCATATTTGCATCATAAAAAAAGATCATACATATAATTAAGAGTGATTAATTAAAACAAATGATACTAAAATAAAAGAAAGTGCATCTTGTTGGAGTTTTATATGTTTGTGCATTAAATAAAAAAATAAGAATAAAAATAATAAGAGAATAATTACTAGGAGCTTGAGCCCTAAATTAAGAATTAGGGTTTGAAATAAGAGAAGGGAAGAAATGAAAAAAAATACTACATAAAATAAAATAAAAATCAGAGTAAATACCCTTCACACTGATATTTTCAAATTGTACCTTTAACTGAAAACAAGTTCACCACCAATTTGAATTTTAAATTGAGAATAAAAAATAAGAAGAAAAGGAAATGGAGAATTAAAGAAAAGAAAAAGACCCACGAATTGGGCTGAAATCAACCAATTCGGCCCATTCAACGCGCGTGCGGCCCATCAAATCCCTCCACGCGACCCTAGGCGGATGCTCGCGCCGACCACTGGGTCCCACTAGTCAGTCGCTCACTGCCTGAATCTGTTTGGGACACTGACGGGCGGGCCTTGGTTGGCCACACCCTCGCGTCAACTGCGCGGTTCCTCTTTCACTGCTCCGCGGGGCCCGCATGCTAGCTCCACCACTTGACCGCGCCGTGTTTCCCCGTGTCACTGACCATGGCCCACACACGTCAGACTTATCCCCAACGACTTCGTCGCGCATGGCGGTACGCGCGCGGAGCCGCGGACTTCGCGCGATCCGTTGAAGCGCCTGGCCGTGTCGCGTCCATATAGGAGCCACGACCCCGGGTTCGCCTCGCCCTCTCTCCCTCTACCGCATACCCACACCTACGACCCCCTACAACCACCGCATACCGAGTTGTGTCATTGAGAGAGAGAAAGGCGTGGGTCGCCGCCGGTGATTGTCGTTTGTGCATGCGTTCTAGTCTGTGCAAGTGGCCAAGGGCGTGCGCTGGAAACCTGTGAAGCTGAGGGAGCCCTCAATTCGAGCTAAGAACCCCTAGGGTCTCAGGAATTCCTCGTCGGAGTGGTGTTCTCCGCCGAGCTCGCGCTCTACCGTGGACCAACCTCGACTTGCCAATTGCGTCGGTGAGACCTCGGCCATCTTGCCTGCCTCGTTCTCCTAGATGTGTAGAGCTAGTTACCGATAGGGTTAGACCTCCAGGGCGCCTCGCGCGCTGCTCGTCGGCGAGCGCCGCCGTGCGGTTTGCCAGCGCCGCCGCGTATGGGTGCGGATTGGAGATGATAGGTTGTGGACCATTGATCTCCCATGGAACGGTCCCGATTAGATCGTGATATCGGTTCGGGCTAAATTCATTTCGGTCGTCCGATGCGGATCGGGCGCGTGGGAAGCGATCTTAGGATTTTAAATCTAGACGCTTGGTCGTTGATCCGACGTTGGAGATTTCGTACCGCTTCGATTAAATGGGTGGTGTAATCTGGTGCGCGTGATTCTAATCCAACGGTCAGAAACCCTAGATACCCCTTCGCCGTGTGTAAATTGCATAGGAGCCCCTGTATTTAGTTGATTTAGAACCCGCCATCCAGAGAGTACTATTCTCTGTGTCTCGGGAATCTTATGCCAGAACCCCTTGCACTTTTACGAAATTGAGGCCCAGTCCAGAAGGGATTAAAAATATAGAAATAATTATAGAAATTAGTTTTTAATACAAAAACAATTCTAGAAACTTGGGAAATTCATATTAAATTCATTTTAGCTCCAAATTCATCCATTCCAGTTTCTACAATTTTATAACATTATTGTTTATCATCTAGAGTCTCTGTTTTGGCATGAAAATAGTAAGAAATTTTATTTTTCACTTAATCCTATTTCAAGCACATAAAACCTTTGGAAATTCATAACTTAAAATCTATAACTCCAAAATTAATGATTTCTGTTCCTAGGTTCTTATTTTAATATGTATATTTTTATTATGTATTTTGTTTACATGTTTGGTGTGATGTTAATTTTTGCTATACTATGTATGTATTGTGTTGATGCGAGTAGACGAGCAAGCTACTGTGGATTCTGAGGTTCAGCAAGTAGAAGTTGCTGAGCAGGAGCTCATTGAAGGCAAGTTGTGCCCTTGATCACTTACTTTTTCCCAGCCATGTTCTTATTAATTATAATGGTCGGCATAGGATAATTTTGATGGGATCCAATAGGTTACCCCAGTTTTGGTTATCTTTATACCTTGCTTACCACTGAAATATTTTTTGGTAGTACCTGCTATTGCTTTATGTGGATTTGGGTATGGTTATACATTATTCATGATTACACCTTTATTCTCTTTTTATTATCACTGTTCATGTTAAGATCATTATGTTAATGGGAACATGGAGTGACCACCCGGGAAAACAGTGCTACCACAAGGGTTTAATGGGACGCCCTTGGCTGATTAACTAGGAAAGCTAGTGGATGACTTCCTTACCCGAAAGGGGCAAGGGCAGCAAGGGAGTGGTCAGTGTAGGGAGGTCCTTGGGTTGATTTTGCTGCGATGGCGGTCAGGCGAGGGATTCCTGCACTGGAGCTTCCTATAAACTGTAGCGGGATTTCTGAAACTATTGAAACTTTGTAAAGGCCCCGTAGTGTTACCCTGCCTCGCCTCCTCGGTAGAGGTGTATGGGATTGGCCGTCTCTTGGCAGATGGGTAACATGACTTGTTGGTAAAGATGTGTAACCTCCGCAGAGTGTAAAACTGGTATACTAGTCGTGCTCACGGTCATGAGCAGCTCGGACCCTCACATGATTAATCTATGCAATTAAAACTCAATTTGTCATTTGCATCGCATTGGGATTATTTATTTATTACTTTTCTTTATTATTATTAAGGTTTGGTATTTACTTATACTTAGTAATTGCTAATAAAACTTTGACCAACTTATAAAAGCAATGCTCAGCTTCAGCCTTTATTTTATTGATCAGCCTTACACTTCACCTGAACTCCCACCTTTGGTGAGTTCATGCACATTATTCCCCACGACTTGTTGAGCTATGAACGTATCTGAGCTCACTCTTGCT
Source organism: Zea mays (assembly GCF_902167145.1). Taxonomy (NCBI): domain Eukaryota; kingdom Viridiplantae; phylum Streptophyta; class Magnoliopsida; order Poales; family Poaceae; genus Zea; species Zea mays. Next base: position 36,086,442 of record NC_050101.1, on the reverse strand, counting down.
ATCTCACACCCCCACAGGAGAATAACAGGTGGTCGAAGAGGAGCTGCCTAACTCTGAGGCTTTCGACTTGATCTAGGTGGCGTCTCCCAGTCAGCTTTGTGGCGCCAGGGAATAATAATTAGTTCGCTTTATTTTATCATTTATTTTTGTAAGACTTCCACTATGTAATAAGTACATTTATGATATTTATGACATTTATCTCTATGCACTTTGTTATTATGTGTGTTGTTCTTCCTTGGCGCACATATGAGATGCACCCGGCTTTGTTCCTTAAAGCCCGGGTGTGAGAGTGACAGTCCACTAGACGTATAGTATGGCTGGTCGATTTTGATGTCTCTTTACATCGTCTCTCACAAGCCAAAACCCATTGATGTAGCTACGCTATCAAGAAGAACTAGGTGCCATCTAATTTTTCTCTTAAGTAGGATCGCAACCCATTAAAAGCCAGCCCTTCTAGTTGTTTGTCTGCAACATGGATTTGGAAGCATCTGTTTCTAGTGTCCCAGAACCTCTTGATATAGTCATTAATCGATTCCCCGTTCCCCTGTCGGACTGAAGCCAGATCAACTAATTCTAACCCATGCTCTCCTAAGAAAAGTGGTCATGGAATTTCTGCTCTAATTCTTCCCAAGAATTGATAGAGTTAGACGGCAGAGCTACGTACCATGCGAATGCGGTACCAGTAAGGGACGATGAAAATAAACAGACACTATAGGCTTCCCTATCAGCCAATTTCCGTAGGTGTGCTAAAAACGGCTTACGTGCTTTTCCTGCTTTCACTGGAAAATTTAGAGAAATTCGGTATCCTGGCCCCTTGTGGATATGGCATGGTGTCGAATCGGTGATTATAAGGTTTCCAATACGACTGTCCCGATATGGCTACACTTAAGCTGAGCCTTTCTTGGAGTAGTTCAACCATTGCTTTCCTAATTTTTTCCATAGCGTCTGGTGGCAAGCCACCAATCCTTGGGAGGTAGGGCTCATTTGGCCGAGCATTGCTATGCCAGCCTTCCTGCCATGACCAATCGAGAATGACACTCGACCTGTGATCGCATGTTGCGCCGTGGCTCTGATATGTAGGGTGAGGAACATATTGTTGTTGTGGTATGTAATAATTGGGTGTGTTTTTGTGCCGCAACAGGTTCTGCATACGTGTATCCAGATGGTCCGGTCAAGGTGATCGGACGAGCCGGCGCACTAACGGATGGTCCGTGGATATACCCGGACTCTTTGGTCGTATCGGATAGTCATGGTTTTCTACCACCGAGGGGTCACATGGTGGCCCTCACTGTTAGAAATATGCCCTAGAGATAATCATAGAGATGAGCATATTTCTTTGTATCCATGATATATATATTGCTTAATTGAATATCCATGGAAGGCACCTTGTATTGATTAGCAATTATGTGAATTGTTTGTGAGATTCTTTACTTATATGGTTATTCTAAATGATGTCCCTAGTCAGAGTCGATGACTAGCACATGTATTAGTTGATGACTACATTTCACAAGTCATGAACATGGAGATGTTAAACTAATAATGTGGGCGCATGTATGACATGAGGCTGGACCGACCCAACGTGAGATATTGTAATATAGTTCTCTTCTTGCAACATGAATACTGTATCCTTAGACCTGAGATTGTCGCATGTTCTCAAGATGTGAATTGACTTACTTAGGGACTATCAAACGCTATCCTGTAACTGGGTAGTTATAAAGGTAGTTTTGGGTTTGTCAGGAAGCATGCTATGAGGCATGGTCAGTCAAGATGGAATTTGTCCCTCTCTTTGTGAGAGAGATATCTCTGGGCCCCTCGAGTGATTGGATCAAGAAATGCATGGCCGTGCTAGGGTTAAGAGTTAACCATTGAAAGGATTCCAATTCACAGTATCGAGAAAGAGAGGTCAGCTTAGAGCCAGACCAAATATCGTGAGACAAAGGGAACAGCATGTACGTAATGTCGCAATGGTTCGTCTGATATGATCTTTACGTACACATAGGAGTTGACATGTCTTGCTAGAGGCTGCTGTCAATTATTGGGCCAAGTAAGAGTACTCGGCCTATGTCTATTTGTACGTGAACCTATAGGGTCACACACTTAAGGGGAAGGAAGCCTAATTCGGATTAGATCCGAAATTAGACTGGGCTTTAGGGTTAATGATGGGCCTCGGCGTCAGAAGCCCACCATAACGCCTATATATTGAGGGGCGAGGGCGCGGTTAACATATAACCTAATTCGCCACCTGCGAACTAACAGCCGCCGCCCACCTCTCGCCCTCGCCAAGCCGCCGTCGCGAACCTAGCAGTTCGGTACGCGGCGCTTCCTCCCTGTACGTGTGGATACCTCGGAGGTGCTGCATCTGGAGCACTTGGACGAACCGTGCGAGGACGTGAAGGACGCCGGCGACTGCACGGCACTGCTCGACGCGTTCGTCTACATCGAGACGTCTTCCGCTGCTCTGCGCGTCTAGTGGTAATTCCATGACCTATAACCGCAGTAGTTCTTGGTATTATGGGGATGAAAATTTTTGTTTTGCGCTAGCGTAGCCTCCCCGTAATCCTACAGTGGTATCAGAGGCAGGTTCTGCGTAAGTTTTAGGTCTGGATCTAGGTTCATGTGATGGATCTACTTGATGCACGGTTTGATTAGATCAATCGGTAATAAAGGGTTGAAGTAGATTACATCGGATATGACTGGAGAGATCAGTTCGTCCTTCTCTGTTGTATGCACGACTTGCCCCTACCGGCTGGAATCACCATCGGGGCTAACTGCGTACACAACCAGCAGATTGACGCAACAGATCGACGTCATGAGTGTAATCTTCTTCGGGTCGAAAGTCTCGGATTTGGGTTGATTTGATCAACCGCATGAGATTTCTAGTGGAATTTCCATACATACGATGCATGGGACCGCCGTGGCTATCTGCTGTAGTGGCGAACGTATAGAAACGTGTTTGTCTAACCTGTTTTTGCAGGACATGTGATCGGTATGGCTATTATGTGTATGTGATGCATGTTAACAAATTATTCATGACCTGCGTGTCGTGACCAGGGCAATACGGCTGGAGCCACATGTATTGTCCAAATTTAATGTAATGACCTGCGTGTCAACATGTGATGATCCAAAGCGTATATGTAATTTGTTTACCAGCATACGTTAGATAGGTCTTGAAGGACTCATCACCTGGAGGATGGCATACCTATATCATGGAGATGGAGATCATCGTGATGGACAGATTATTGGAGATGGAGATCACCATGAGAAAACAAGCCATACCGAATCACAACTGTTGTGTGAATGCCATTCTTATTGTTCTACTTGTTTATATTGCATATATGTCCTTGCGTGCGATGTTATAAGTAGGACGATCCCTCATAAATGTTTAAGCTTTAATGCCTCTCCAAACCTTGCACTATCATAAGTCTTGTACAATTGGTGGTGGGTCTATGAAATTAGGGTGCCACCAGTTTTCCTTGACTAGATAGGTTTGTATCGGATACGAACTGCAGAAAGGGTTGGTTAACTTAAACAAAGTCAGCTTAATGGTTAAGGACTTTGAGGCATAAGGTTGGGAGCCGAGACATAGAGATGTCACCCAACAACAGGAGTCATATATATGATATGATTAGCAAGGAGTTGCTTACCGATCTACCTTGTCTTCTAGCGGTGATGCTAAAGCTCACTAGTAGACTTGTTAGTTGTGGATTCTGAATCACTAAGTATCAATAGAGGGATATTGATTTTAGTGGGAGTAGACTATTAAATGTTTAATATGATTTACTCTGTCATGGATATTTTTGTCTTAGTATTTTGCATTATTTTGTTGTAGATAAATGGCACCTAGCACACCAACATTTACTTTGCGATCGATTCTTGAAAAGGATAAGTTAAATGGAACAAACTATACGGATTGGATCCGTAACCTGAGAATTGTTCTCAGGGCTGAAAAAAAGGAAGACGTTCTAGACACCCCACTCCAGAGGATCCTGGTGAAAATGCAACTGCCGCAGCTAAAACCGCTTACAAGAAAGCAATGGATGCTAATCTTGAAGTAAGTTGCCTAATGCTTGCTTGCATGGAGCCTGAGCTCCAGATGCAGTTTGAGACAAACCATGAGGTGTACGATATGATCGTGGCGCTCAAGGATATGTTCCAGACTCAGGCTAGGACTGAAAGGTTCAATGTGTCCAAAGCCTTTCTGGAATGCAAGCTAGCAGAAGGCGCAGCAGTTGGGCCACACGTAATCAAAATGGTTGGTTACAGTCAGAGGTTGGAGAAGCTAGGCTTCCCAATAAGCCAAGAGTTGGCCACTGACTTCATTTTGGCATCTCTTCCGCCCAGCTATGGAAACTTCATCACGAACTACCATATGCATGGGGCGGAGAGGGGCCTCAATGAACTATGTGGCATGCTGAAAACTGCAGAGGGGGACATAAAGAAAAGTGCTGGCAGCAGCGGCCATGTGATGGCGGTCCAAAACAAACCCAACTTTAAGAAGAAGGGTAAGTCTCAAAAGAAGAAGGGCAAGGGAAAGGATACAGTATCCAAGCCCAATCAAAAGCCCAAGGCTGGACCAGCTGCAGATGCAGAGTGCTTTTATTGCAAAGAACTTGGTCACTGGAAAAGGAATTGCAAGCAGTACTTGGCCTCTATTAAGGATCGCGGCGGTAAGGGTACAGCCGCAGCAGGTACACTTGCTATTCACATTACAGAAATTTTTCTTGCTGATTCTTATATTAATTCTTGGGTATTTGATACCGGATCGGTTGCCCATATTTGCAATTCGATGCAGGGAATGATAAGAAGTAGAAGCGTGAAAAGAGGAGAAGTTGATTTCCGGGTAGGCAATAATGCAAGAGTTGCTGCGTTGACCGTCGGGACGATGCAACTCCACCTCCCATCAGGATTTATTTTGGAGTTAAATAATTGTTATCTAGTTCCTAGTATGAGTCGAAACATTATGTCTCCTTCATGTTTGATGAAGGATGGTTATTCATTTGCGAGTGAAAACAATGGTTGTGTGATCTCTAAGAATGGCATGTTTGTGGCTTTTGCATCCATTATGAATGGGTTATTCATTTTAAATCTTGATGATGCACCTATCTGTAATATTAGTGCTAAAAGGCCTCGGCCTAATGATTTAAGTCCTACCTACATGTGGCACTGTCGTTTGGGTCATATAAGTGAGAATCGCATGAAGAAGCTTCATTCTGATGGGCTTTTAACTTCGTTTGATTTTGAATCATACGAGACATGTGAAGCTTGCTTACTTGGTAAGATGACCAAGGCGCCCTTCACGGGTTTACCGGAGAGGACGTTAGATTTATTGGAACTCATACATACTGATGTGTGCGGACCAATGAGTACGACAGCTAGGGGAGGATTCCAATACTTCATAACCTTCACTGATGATTTTAGTAGATATGGGTATGTCTACTTAATGAAACACAAGTCTGAATCCTTAGAAAAGTTCAAAGAGTTTCAGAATGAAGTAGAAAATCAGCGTGGCAAGAAAATTAAAGCACTGCGATCAGATCGTGGTGGTGAATATTTGAGTCATGAGTTTAGCAATCATCTAAAGAGTTGTGGAATTGTTCCACAGCTTACGCCGCCTGGAACGCCTCAGAGGAATGGCGTGTCTGAGCGACGTAATCGGACTTTATTGGATATGGTTCGATCAATGATGAGCCAGTCGGACCTACCTTTGTCGTTTTGGGGATACGCTCTAGAAACAGCAGCTTTCACACTAAATAGGGTACCGTCTAAGTCCGTAGTTAAGACACCATATGAAATGTGGACTGGGAAGACTCCCAGCTTGTCTTTTCTGAAGATTTGGGGTTGTGAGGTTTACGTCAAGCGACTACAGTCGGATAAACTCACTCCAAAATCGGACAAGTGCATGTTCGTGGGATATCCAAAGGAAACTTTAGGATATTACTTTTACCACCGGTCAGAGGGCAAAGTGTTTGTCGCCCGGAACGGTGTGTTCTTAGAGAAAGAGTTTCTCAAAAGAGAGAAAAGTAAACAAAAGGTGTATCTTGAAGAAGTTCAGGATGAGCCAGTGGGACAAGATTCAACAAGTGATGCTAATGTAGCAGAACAAGTTGAGACGTCTATGACAAGAGAATCACCACCACAACCACGAAGGTCAGCAAGGCTTCGCGAGGCACGAGGAGAAGTGCTATTGTTGGGCAATGGGGAAGTGTTGTTGTTAGACAACGACGAACCTGCAACATATTCAGAAGCGATGATGGACCCAGATTCCGAGAAATGGCATGTCGCCATGAGATCCGAGATAGATTCCATGGGAGAAAATCAAGTTTGGAACTTGGTTGACCCGCCTGATGGTGTTAGACCTATAGAATGCAAATGGATCTATAAGAAGAAGAAAGACATGGATGGAAATGTTCACATCTATAAGGCTCGACTTGTTGCAAAGGGTTTTCGACAAGTTCAAGGAGTTGACTATGACGAGACATTCTCGCCAGTAGCGATGCTTAAATCTATTCGGATCATTCTAGCTATTGCCGCATATTTCGATTATGAGATTTGGCAGATGGATGTCAAAACAGCTTTCCTTAATGGAAACCTAGATGAGGACGTGTATATGATACAGCCCGAGGGTTTTGTCGATCCGATCAATGCTGGAAAGATATGCAAACTTTAGAAATCCATTTATGGGTTGAAGCAAGCATCTCGGAGTTGGAACATTCGTTTTGATGAAGTGATCAAAGGGCTTGGTTTTCATCAGAATGAAGAAGAAGCTTGTGTTTACAAGAAGGAAAGTGGGAGCGCTGTTGTATTTCTGATCTTGTATGTGGATGACATATTATTGATTGGGAATGACATTCCTATGCTGGAGTCCGTCAAGGCTTCACTGAAAAAGAGTTTTTCTATGAAGGACTTAGGGGAAGCAGCATATATTTTGGGCATAAGGATCTATAGAGATAGGTCGAAGAGGCTTATAGGATTAAGTCAAGATACGTACATTGATAAGGTTTTGAAACGGTTCAACATGGAACAGTCCAAGAAAGGTTTCATACCTATGTCACATGGTAAACACCTTAGCCAGATGCAATGTCCTGCGACGGCTAATGAGCGAGAGCGCATGAGTAAGGTACCATACGCCTCAGCGATTGGATCAATCATGTATGCCATGATAAGTACACGCCCAGATGTTTCATACGCTATAAGTGCTACGAGTAGATACCAGGCTGATCCAGGTGAGGATCACTGGACAGCGGTAAAAGGCATTCTTAAGTACTTAAGAAGGACTAAAGATATGTTCCTGGTATATGGGGGTAAGGAGGAGCTCGTTGTAACTGGTTACACCGATGCTAGCTTCCAAACTGACCTAGACGAGTTAAAATCGCAATCAGGTTTTGTGTTCACAATAAATGGTGGTGCTGTTAGTTGGAAGAGTTCCAAACAGGAGACTGTGACTGATTCTACAACAGAAGCCGAGTACATTGCAGCTTCTGAATCTGCGAAGGAAGGTGTTTGGATAAGGAAGTTCCTCATCGAGCTTGGTGTGTTTCCTAATGCATCTAGCCCATTGAACCTCTACTGTGACAACAATGGGGCTATTGCGCAAGCTAAGGAGCCAAGGAACCACCAGAAAAACAAACACGTACTGTGGAAGTTTCACCTCATACGGGAATTCATTAGGCGGGGTGAGATAAAGATATGCAAAATACATACGGATTTGAATGTTGCTGATCCTTTGACAAAACCTCTTCCACAACCTAAGCATGAGGCACACGTGAGATCTATGGGTATTAGATATCTTCTAGATTAACTCTAGTGCAAGTGGGAGACTGTTAGAAATATGCCCTAGAGATAATCATAGAGATGAGCATATTTCTTTGTATCCATGATATATATATTGCTTAATTGAATATCCATGGAAGGCACCTTGTATTGATTAGCAATTATGTGAATTGTTTGTGAGATTCTTTACTTATATGGTTATTCTAAATGATGTCCCTAGTCAGAGTCGATGACTAGCACATGTATTAGTTGATGACTACATTTCACAAGTCATGAACATGGAGATGTTAAACTAATAATGTGGGCGCATGTATGACATGAGGCTGGACCGACCCAACGTGAGATATTGTAATATAGTTCTCTTCTTGCAACATGAATACTGTATCCTTAGACCTGAGATTGTCGCATGTTCTCAAGATGTGAATTGACTTACTTAGGGACTATCAAACGCTATCCTGTAACTGGGTAGTTATAAAGGTAGTTTTGGGTTTGTCAGGAAGCATGCTATGAGGCATGGTCAGTCAAGATGGAATTTGTCCCTCTCTTTGTGAGAGAGATATCTCTGGGCCCCTCGAGTGATTGGATCAAGAAATGCATGGCCGTGCTAGGGTTAAGAGTTAACCATTGAAAGGATTCCAATTCACAGTATCGAGAAAGAGAGGTCAGCTTAGAGCCAGACCAAATATCGTGAGACAAAGGGAACAGCATGTACGTAATGTCGCAATGGTTCGTCTGATATGATCTTTACGTACACATAGGAGTTGACATGTCTTGCTAGAGGTTGCTGTCAATTATTGGGCCAAGTAAGAGTACTCGGCCTATGTCTATTTGTACGTGAACCTATAGGGTCACACACTTAAGGGGAAGGAAGCCTAATTCAGATTAGATCCGAAATTAGACTGGGCTTTAGGGTTAATGATGGGCCTCGGCGTCAGAAGCCCACCATAACGCCTATATATTGAGGGGCGAGGGCGCGGTTAACATATAACCTAATTCGCCACCTGCGAACTAACAGCCGCCGCCCACCTCTCGCCCTCGCCAAGCCGCCGTCGTGAACCTAGCAGTTCGGTACGCGGCGCTTCCTCCCTGTACGTGTGGATACCTCGAAGGTGCTGCATCTGGAGCACTTGGACGAACCGTGCGAGGACGTGAAGGACGCCGGCGACTGCACGGCACTGCTCGACGCGTTCGTCTACATCGAGACGTCTTCCGCTGCTCTGCGCGTCTAGTGGTAATTCCATGACCTATAACCGCAGTAGTTCTTGGTATTATGGGGATGAAAATTTTTGTTTTGCGCTAGCGTAGCCTCCCCGTAATCCTACACTCACGTGGGTCCGGATGGTTTGCGATTAGATGCGGACGATCCAGTCATATATAGAGTCGTCGATCTGTCAAGCAAGGACAACTGTGGTGGAATTTGCCCTGGATATGAATTCATTGGCATATCATACAATGATTGGGGCTACGAATCCCCATTTCTATCGATGTATTAGACACAAATATCCTATTGCTAGTTTCGTATGACGGAAATCTAGGATCAACAGATTTCTTAAATATGCATATTAATTTTCTAACTGTTTCTTCTAACCCTTAATCTATTGTTTCATTTCATCTTGTTTTTTCTTAATAGATTGGACGTCGTCAGATTTACTTACATTTGGGATTTGAAGTGAAGGTAGGAGGGATGCAATCTCGATCTCTCGATGTTTGGCAATCTTCTAGTGGCGATCCACCATTAAGTATGATAAGAATTTCTTTGTCTCTTAGCGATTTGGCAACGTGCGTCCTCCCACACTTGACTCATCAAGTCTTCATATAACTGTTGCTCATCGGCCGACAGGTTTTTGACAGCCGGGCCTAAGCATATTGTATGGGTAGATGTCGATGTGATCTTTAGAACCGACCATTTGAGGGCCTGATTTTAGTAGATCTAGACACCTGGTCCCCAGCGGAGTCGCCAAAAAGTGTGTTGACGTCGATCTGGGCGCCAAAAACCGGAGATGGACCGCTGACGATGTTCTTTGCGGAGGTGCGGACGGTCCGCAGCACAGGGCCGGACGATCCGCGACCTAGATGCAACAGTGGCTCCTTCTCTGGATACGTCTGGGCGGTCCGTGCCAGGGCTCGGACAGTTCGCAATGGCGCAGAGGGTCGTCTTCTTTGTAGCAGACATAGATCTCGCCTCTCGAGGAGAAGAGATCCTAAGGTGTGTCTTGGCGTCGGCAGACCACTAAAGACACCTCTAGTTGACGTAGAGCCGAAGAGAGGTGAATATTAGAGGTAGAAGAAGGCTAAACTAGGACTAAATATGTAAGGTAAAAATGATAAGTAAATTTTATTGAATTGATTGTAGGGGGTTTTAATCGGTTGTAACCCTTCATTTATATAAAGGGTGGAGGTCTATACCCGTTTCAAGTCAGTTTCCAAGTTAATCCCACAGTTTTTGCTAACAAATCCCACTAGAAATTTGAATTCTAACTGATTCTACGCACACGCGGATCGTTCGTGTTGCCACGGACCGACCTATAATAAGGTCGGACCCTCCGCTATGCTCAACAGCAGCATTTGGGAACCGAGAAATTTCCAAAATCTGTACCGTGCACGCTATCCAACAAAATCTCTACTACTCTATAAGACGATAGTGTAGACGTACACATATTTTGGTGCACGGTTCTGCCTGTAGTCGCCCGCTCTCTCTCGCGCCCCCGCTCTCTGCGCCCCCGACGCCCCGCGCATCGCCATCCCCGCGCGGCTACTCCAAGGAAGGAAGGTCCGCATGTCGACATGGAAGGTCCGACCCCTCCAGAGCATCCCCGTCCTCGCTCTCTGCGCCCCCGACGCCCCGCCATCACCATCCCCGCGTGGCTGCTCCAATGAAGGAAGGTCCGCGTGTGGAGATGGAAGGTCCGACCCCGCAAGCACATCCCCGACCCTGCTCTCCTCTCTCGGCCGCCATCATGGAAGGTCCGACCCCGCGCATCGCCATCCTCGCACGGCTGCTCCAAGGAAAGGTCCGCATGTGGAGATGGAAGGTCCGACCTCGCCAGACCCGCCCCCACTCTGTAACACCCACCTTGTAAATTGCTAGAAATAATACCAATAGAGAAATAATTTCTCCTTATGTGGGTTTAACCGTTATGCATCATCTCATGTGAATACCATATTCAAAAGCAAATAATTAATAAAAGAATATATGCCATTAAAATGATGCATCATGCTGGATATTGTTTTTGTGTGTGCATTTTGTGATAAGAAATATAGTAAAAAGTCCAAAGTAGAATGAACAATCTAAAAGAAACCCTAGAAAAGGAAAGGAGGAAAATTTTATGTGAGTAAAAATAATATAAAATAAATAAATAAAATATTATTCCTATGCCATTATTTTAATGTAACACCTAACTCATGGGTGGAGCCCATAATTTGATTCAAATTCAAATTGGAATTCAAAATGTGTATGAATCAGAAAAACAGAAAATAAAACATAAAAGAAAAAAGAGAAAGAGGTACTGCTGCGCCTGGGCCGGTTTATCTTATTTCGGCCCACTCCCCTCTTTCCGCGAACGCGCGCGCGGCTCAGTACCATTCCCGCTGTCCCACCTGCTGACAACCGGGTCCCACTGGCCAGTTACCCAGTCTCCTCGCGCGCGCGTCTCAGCAGCGGACACCGACAGGTGGGCCTGTTTTGTCAGCTGGCTTCATCCTCAACAGAACGCGAGGCTCGCGGGCGAGCTCAACCGAACCGCAAAGAAGGCGCCGCCGAGATCCTCGCGCGGATGGACCGGGGAGGAAACTGCTTCGGGGCCGCGTTTGTGGGTATTTGAACTGCACCTCCTTGCCTCTCTCGTCCACCCGCAAACCCCCCACCATACCGCGCCACCGCCGTAGCAGAGAGAGGGAAAAGAAACCCGCCGTTGCCGCCGCCGGGGAAAACTTGGCTAACCATTGTCCAAGGCCTCGGAATCGTACCCAAGAACTCCTCTAGACCCTAGGAAAAGTAGTCGTGGCCTCTTCGCTTGGAAATTGTCGCCTGCTCCATCGGAATTACTCGTCGGAGCATAGCCGGTTCCTCGCTTCCGCCTTCTCCGTGGACGAGCGTCGTCTGACCTCGGCCGGCCATTGGTAAGTCCCCACCGTATTCGTCCTCCCTTCCTATAGGCTATGCACTAGCGAATCGTAGGATGGTGCAGCTGAGCCCCTGAGTCCACTGTCCGGCCATGGTGTTGCCGCGGTGCGCCGTGGGCGGTACTCTGGGCTTGTTGTGAGCAGGAATTGGTGGGGGAAACGGGCTCGTAATGTCACTAATTAGGCAAGGAGCGAACGAATTAGAAGATGGCTGGCTGGGTGATTGGATTCTCAGCTCCGGCGGTCTTGCCGCCGCACGGTGGGTTGCGCCGCCGGGTTTCAGTGCGTGAGAAAGAAGATGACCCCTGTTCGTCGATCGCGTAACTAACGGCCAGGATTAGACGACTACGTACTGCTTCGAGGAATGGATCCGGGCCGTGGGTTTGGATCGAGCGGTCCCTAGTCAATCTCGCCCACTTAAAATCTCACCCGTGGATTTAGGATCGGGCGTCTAGGATTGGGTCGGGGGATGACGACTTCATGACCACCCACGATTTAATCCGAGCCCTCGATTGTTGATCGGATGGCTGGCAATCCAGGATACCCCTTCGTCGTGCACTTTTCTTAAAGAGCCCCTGCGTTTTCAAGAAAATAACCCGCCGTCCATCCTGTGCTGCGCACTGAGTCTAGGATATTTTCCCAGCTAACCCATGCACTTCCTAGGATTTGAGGCCCAGTCCCGAGATCAGATAAAATAGAGAAACTAATTTAAAAATAGATTTTTAGTACAAATTTAATTACAGAAACTTGTTTTAATTGTAGGAAATTCATACTTGATCCAAATTGGACCATTCCAGTTCCTATAATTTTGTAATAGTATTCTCTATTAAATAGTACCACTGTTTTTACATGAAATACACATTTAAATTTATTTTCCACTTAATCCTATATTAAATGCATAAAACCTTAGAAAATCCATAACTTAAAATCCATACCTCCAAATTTAATGATTCCAGTTCCTGTGATCTCATTTTAATGTCTAGATTATTACTGTGTATTTTATTTACATGCTTGGTGTAATGTTAATTTTTGCTATACCATGTATGTATTGTGTTGATGCGAGTAGACGAGCAAGCCACTGTGGAATCTGAGGTTGAGCAAGTAGAGATAGCTGAGCAGGAGCTCATTGAAGGCAAGTTGTGCCCTTGATCACTTCTTTTTACCCAGCCATGTTCTGATTAATCATAATGATCTGCATAGGTTAATTTTGATGGGACCCAATAGGTTACCCTAGTTTGATTATCTTAATACCTTGTTACCACTGAACTTTTTGGGTAGTACTTGCTAGTGCTTTATGTGGTTTTGGGTATGAAGATACATTACTCATGATTATACTTTTGTTATCCGTTGTTATTTATCGTTCATGATAAGATCATTATGTTAATTGGAACATGGAGAACCACCCGGGAAAACAGTGCTACCACAAGGGTTTAATGGGACGCCCTTGGCCGATTAATTAGGAAAGCTAGTGGAAGACTATCTTACCCGAAAGGGGCAAGGGCAGTAGGGAAGTGGTCAGTGTAGGGAGGCCCTCGGGAGGATTTTGCTGCGATGGCGGTCCTGCAAGGGATTCCTGCATTGGAGCTTCCTATAAACTGTAGCGGGTTTTCTGAAGCTAGTGGAACTTTGTAAAGGCCTCGTAGTGTTACCCTGCCTCGCCTCCTCGGTAGAGGTGTATGGGAAGTCGCGATCCCTTGGCAGATGGGTAACATGACTTGTGGGTAAAGATGCGCAACCTCTGCAGAGTGTAAAACTGGTATACTAGCCGTGCTCACGGTCATGAGCAGCTCGGACACTCACATGATTAAATTATGGAACTAAATTCAATTTGTCATATGCATTGCATCGCAGGTGATGTTGTTACTTTTGTTCTGCTACTTAATTGGGTTTGGTATTTACTTATAATTAGTAATTGCTAATAAAATTTTGACCAACTTTAAAAGCAATGCTCAGCTCTAACCATTCTCTTTGGTAAGCCTTACACTTCACGTGAGCTCCCATCTTTGGCGAGTTCATGCACATTTTTCCCCACAACTTGTTGAGCGATGAACGTATGTGAGCTCACTCTTGCTGTCTCACACCCCCCACAGGTCAAGAACAGGTACCGCAGGATGAGGCGCATGGAGGATGCTGCGATGAGTTCGTGAGAGAGATCTAGGCCGTCGTCTCCCAGTCAACTTTGGGTTGCTGGACCGTTGTCTCCTTATAATGTAATTATTTATTTTGTATAGAACTCCTATTATATAGTAAAGATGTGACATTCGATCCTGTGCCATGATTCATCATATGTGTGAGACTTGGTCCCAGCACACCTGGTGATTATGTTTACGCCTGGGTCTTGGTGCCCCTGAAATCCGGGTGTGACAGAAGTGGTATCAGAGGAAATGTTGACTGTAGGACGAAACCTAGATAGAACTGGACAACCATTCTTTACTTACCCTTGCTACTCTGATTCTTTTCTAAACTTTTCTTAATCTTTTCTCATCTATTTCCGCTTTACTCTGATTATTCTTACCTTTTCATTCTAAAGACAAATGTGGATTTCACACTTTGAAATCCTGTGCCTAGAGTGACTTTAGGAATAGGAGACCTACTCTTAGGAACAAAAACAAAACTATTTTTATAGGTATTTGTATGCTTGAATGTTTGTTCTTATGATACTTGTTTGATTTGGATCTTTGATTGAGTGTGATTAGTTGTGGAGTAATGTCCACAATCACATCTGCATATACATATAGAAAAAAACGGTTATAAAAATATCTAAATGAACTAGGTTATCCCTCATCAAAGAATCTAGCCTAGCAAAATCCATCTTATCTTGAAAAAGTCTATCCTACACTCATAGATCCATCTTATCCTAAAAAAAATAGATTCTCATCTTATCTTGAAAAGATTTATCTTATCCTAATAGATCTATCTGACCTCAAAAGATTCTACCTTATCCTTATGGATTCATCTTACCCCAATAAGCATATTTATCCCACGCTAGTGTAACAACCATGATCTAGCCTAAAATAAATAAGATCTTATCTAGTCAAACTAGTCACACCAATCTAACCTAGATCTGATCTAATCTAAAGTGACTTATCAAACATGTTAGATAATACTGATGAAATAGATTAGACTTTACTCCTATAGAACGGGTCTTAACTTAGTTCACCCTGCACTAAATTAAGAATGACAGATCGACTTGGCCATATGCAACTACCTTAACCATCCAATAGTTGCATAACCCTACAATTTTAACCTAGCAAGAGATTCTAACCTACCTACACCATACAATCCATCCTACTCACATATGTCCTAGCCATATGTCCTTAACTCGGATGACAACTCCAAGAAATAAAGGCCAAAGAAGACCAACCATGTCAAAGAAGGATAAGCATCAACTCAAGACTTCAAAGATCAAGTTGAATCGCCAGCGGAATCAAGATCCATAGTTTAGGATGAAGTCTTTCCTTATTATACCCTTGCCACAACCTCCACCACCAGCTCCACCAAGCTACATAAACATATATAAATAACTACTATTTGTAAGATCTAAATGTTACTTTAGTTAGTAAATGGTATGAAACCATTTTAGGAAGAATAAGAAGGTCCATTTGACCCCATGTGTTGCTAATAAAGTATGCATCATGCTGAGATTTTGTTTGTGCATATGTGTTGAGACAATATGAGTATACACCCTTTCCTTACAAATCTCGAGGACGAGATTATTTTTAAGGGGGGTAGGATTTGTAACACCCACCTTGTAAATTGCTAGAAATAATACCAATAGAGAAATAATTTCTCCTTATGTGGGTTTAACCGTTATGCATCATCTCATGTGAATACCATATTCAAAAGCAAATAATTAATAAAAGAATATATGCCATTAAAATGATGCATCATGCTGGATATTGTTTTTGTGTGTGCATTTTGTGATAAGAAATATAGTAAAAAGTCCAAAGTAGAATGAACAATCTAAAAGAAACCCTAGAAAAGGAAAGGAGGAAAATTTTATGTGAGTAAAAATAATATAAAATAAATAAATAAAATATTATTCCTATGCCATTATTTTAATGTAACACCTGACTCATGGGTGGAGCCCATAATTTGATTCAAATTCAAATTGGAATTCAAAATGTGTATGAATAAGAAAAACAGAAAATAAAACATAAAAGAAAAAAAAGAGAAAGAGGTACTGCTGCGCCTGGGCCGGTTTATCTTATTTCGGCCCACTCCCCTCTTTCCACGAACGCGCGCGCGGCCCAGTACCATTCCTGCTGTCCCACCTGCTGACAACCGGGTCCCACTGGCCAGTTACCCAGTCTCCTCGCGCGCGCGTCTCAGCAGCGGACACCGACAGGTGGGTCTGTTTTGTCAGCTGGCTTCATCCTCAACAAAACGCGAGGCTCGCGGGCGAGCTCAACCGAACCGCGAAGAAGGCGCCGCCGAGATCCTCGCGCGGATGGACCGGGGAGGAAACTGCTTCGGGGCCGCGTTTGTGGGTATTTGAGCTGCACCTCCTTGCCTCTCTCGTCCACCCGCAAACCCCCCACCATACCGCGCCACCGCCATAGCAGAGAGAGGGAAAAGAAACCCGCCGTTGCCGCCGCCGGGGAAAACTTGGCTAACCATTGTCCAAGGCCTCGGAATCGTACCCAAGAACTCCTCTAGACCCTAGGAAAAGTAGTCGTGGCCTCTTCGCTTGGAAATTGTCGCCTGCTCCATCGGAATTACTCGTCGGAGCACAGCCTGTTCCTCGCTTCCGCCTTCTCCGTGGACGAGCGTCGTCTGACCTCGGCCGGCCATTGGTAAGTCCCCACCGTATTCGTCCTCCCTTCCTATAGGCTATGCAATAGCGAATCGTAGGATGGTGCAGCTGAGCCCCTGAGTCCACTGTCCGGCCATGGTGTTGCCGCGGTGCGCCGTGGGCGGTACTCTGGGCTTGTTGTGAGCAGGAATTGGTGGGGGAAATGGGCTCGTAATGTCACTAATTAGGCAAGGAGCGAACGAATTAGAAGATGGCTGGCTGGGTGATTGGATTCTCAGCTCCGGCGGTCTTGCCGCCGCACGGTGGGTTGCACCGCTGGGTTTCAGTGCGTGAGAAAGAAGATGACCCCTGTTCGTCGATCGCGTAACTAACGGCCAGGATTAGACGACTACGTACCGCTTCGAGGAATGGATCCGGGCCGTGGGTTTGGATCGAGCGGTCCCTAGTCAATCTCGCCCACTTAAAATCTCATCCGTGGATTTAGGATCGGGCGGCTAGGATTGGGTCGGGGGATGACGACTTCATGACCACCCACGATTTAATCCGAGCCCTCGATTATTGATCGGATGGCTGGCAATCCAGGATACCCCTTCGTCGTGCACTTTTCTTAAAGAGCCCCTGCGTTTTCAAGAAAATAACCCGCCGTCCATCCTGTGCTGCGCACTGAGTCTAGGATATTTTCCCAGCTAACCCCTGCACTTCCTAGGATTTGAGGCCCAGTCCCGAGATCAGATAAAATAGAGAAACTAATTTAAAAATAGATTTTTAGTACAAATTTAATTACAGAAACTTGTTTTAATTGTAGGAAATTCATACTCGATCCAAATTGGACCATTCCAGTTCCTATAATTTTGTAATAGTATTCTCTATTAAATAGTACCACTGTTTTTACATGAAATACACATTTAAATTTATTTTCCACTTAATCCTATATTAAATGCATAAAACCTTAGAAAATCCATAACTTAAAATCCATACCTCCAAATTTAATGATTCCAGTTCCTGTGATCTCATTTTAATGTCTAGATTATTACTGTGTATTTTATTTACATGCTTGGTGTAATGTTAATTTTTGCTATACCATGTATGTATTGTGTTGATGCGAGTAGACGAGCAAGCCACTGTGGAATCTGAGGTTGAGCAAGTAGAGATAGCTGAGCAGGAGCTCATTGAAGGCAAGTTGTGCCCTTGATCACTTCTTTTTACCCAGCCATGTTCTGATTAATCATAATGATCTGCATAGGTTAATTTTGATGGGACCCAATAGGTTACCCTAGTTTGATTATCTTAATACCTTGTTACCACTGAACTTTTTGGGTAGTACTTGCTAGTGCTTTATGTGGTTTTGGGTATGAAGATACATTACTCATGATTATACTTTTGTTATCCGTTGTTATTTATCGTTCATGATAAGATCATTATGTTAATTGGAACATGGAGAACCACCCGGGAAAACAGTGCTACCACAAGGGTTTAATGGGACGCCCTTGGCCGATTAATTAGGAAAGCTAGTGGAAGACTATCTTACCCGAAAGGGGCAAGGGCAGTAGGGGAGTGGTCAGTGTAGGGAGGCCCTCGGGAGGATTTTGCTGCGATGGCGGTCCTGCAAGGGATTCCTGCATTGGAGCTTCCTATAAACTGTAGCGGGTTTTCTGAAGCTAGTGGAACTTTGTAAAGGCCTCGTAGTGTTACCCTGCCTCGCCTCCTCGGTAGAGGTGTATGGGAAGTCGCGATCCCTTGGCAGATGGGTAACATGACTTGTGGGTAAAGATGTGCAACCTCTGCAAAGTGTAAAACTGGTATACTAGCCGTGCTCACGGTCATGAGCAGCTCGGACACTCACATGATTAAATTATGGAACTAAATTCAATTTGTCATATGCATTGCATCGCAGGTGATGTTGTTACTTTTGTTCTGCTACTTAATTGGGTTTGATATTTACTTATAATTAGTAATTGCTAATAAAATTTTGACCAACTTTAAAAGCAATGCTCAGCTCTAACCATTCTCTTTGGTAAGCCTTACACTTCACGTGAGCTCCCACCTTTGGCGAGTTCATGCACATTTTTCCCCACAACTTGTTGAGCGATGAACGTATGTGAGCTCACTCTTGCTGTCTCACACCCCCCACAGGTCAAGAACAGGTACCGCAGGATGAGGCGCATGGAGGATGCTGCGATGAGTTCGTGAGAGAGATCTAGGCCGTCGTCTCCCAGTCAACTTTGGGTTGCTGGACCGTTGTCTCCTTATAATGTAATTATTTATTTTGTATAGAACTCCTATTATATAGTAAAGATGTGACATTCGATCCTGTGCCATGATTCATCATATGTGTGAGACTTGGTCCCAGCACACCTGGTGATTATGTTTACGCCCGGGTCTTGGTGCCCCTGAAATCCGGGTGTGACACACTCTTTGCGCCCCCGACGCCCCGCCATCATGGAAGGTCCGAGGCGCACCTAGAGAACGCCACGGCGCCGCCGGTCTACGGCCGCCTCGACGCCCTCGGGTTCTTCGGCCTCTACCTCGACGACGGCGGCGACCAGAGGGTGGACGTGCTCTCGTTCGACACGTTCGCCCTGAACCTCACCGGCGTCTTCTGGCAGATGACGCTGGACGACGACGGCAACCTCCGCGCGTACTACTGGACCACCGGCGACTCCAGTGCGTGGACGTCGGATTACAAGGCCATCGCGGAGCGGTGCGAGCTGTCGACGTCGTGCGGCGCGTACGGCCTATACGTCCCCAGGAACGCCCAGTGCCAGTGCCTCGATAGTAATAGCACGAGCCCCGTCCTGCCGTGCCACGGCGAGGACACCGCTGAGCTCTGCAGTACCGGCAGCAGCAACGGGTCGCGGCAGCTGGGTTTCAACGTGGTGCGGCGGACGCGGGTGTCCGTGGCGTACAAGGAGGAGCTGCCGTTCCGGACGAACACGACGGCGGACGGGTGCGAGCTGGCGTGCGCGGGCAACTGCACCTGCCGGGGGGCGCTATACAACGGCGCGAGCGGCTACTACTACCTCATCGACTTCCCCATGGAGACGCTGGTGTACCAGGCCAACGACCGGATGCTTGGCTACTTCAAGATCAGGAAGGCGGCGATAGCGAACTCGGCGCGGCGAGGCATGTCGCCGGGCGTTAATGCCGAGACGGTGGCGCTGTTGCTGGTCCTGGCAGGCCTGGCTGCGGCCGGAGCGTACTGGGGCTACAGGATGTGGGAGAGGAGGAAGAGGAAACGAGCGGGGATGGAGCAGGAGCTGGTTCCGGGGCCATACAGGGACCTCAAGTCCATGGCCAGCTCTAACAATTCGTTCAAAGCATGAACCCAACCATGAGAGTGTTGGTTGAAGTTGAAGGTCAAGTGCACTGGAGTGGAGTTGGATGAGTCATTCGCTAATCGCACAACGTGAGATTGATCAGAGGCCCAGGCCTCCTCTCCTTGATGAATTGCAGAGTCTGGAGAAGAAAATGAATCCAGCCATCCAGGTATCTCAGATCCTTAGTTCGGGAGTCCAAAAATCTGGAGAATTGGAGAGGCCAAAATCTCATCCTTATTGAAAATTGAATGAAGAGATTATTTTAGTCTATCTAATTTTCTCCAATTTTGTGGCTCTCAAACTAGCGTAAAAGTAAGGCACCGAAAGAATCGATGACAGACTAAACTTCCGTTGCATATTGATCTATTGGATGAAAAATAGCTTCTTACGCTGGCGCAATTCTGAGAGTTCTAGATAAATGCAAAATAGATTTGATTTAGATGATCTTCTATCCAAGAATCCAAAATCTGATCAAAATATTAGAATTGTAATTGTATCTCATTTCAATCTCATAGCTGATTTGGAATCAAACCCAATTCAATTCCATATCCTCCAATTTCAACATCCAAACGGAGTGTTATGTAAATTTTGTAAACAATCTGTCGTGAATCGTTCCATGATTCATTCCAGGCAACGGTTCCATAACGAGAATTACTTTCTTCAATTTTATTCTAGACCATTTTAACTGCATATTCTAGGCCCATAACGAGAATTACTTTTAAATTTTATTTTGCCTTTTCTTTCTTCAATTTTATTCTATTTTTTTGTTCTATACGTTGTTGTGGATGGCATGGGATGTGAAGCAGTGAAGCACGCAGCACGCGGCCCAGCACCACAAATTTCAGCCCACATCATCGCGAGCAAGGAATGGACTCCTCGTCCGCGCACTGGCAGGCGTGTGGCGTCCCGCCGTGCTGTTATTTTCCACTATACGTGAAAATGGTCCGTAACTCCGTATGACAAAAAACAAGTGATTCTGCACTCGTTTCAGTTCTACACTATGAAATAACAGATTGTAACTGTCTTAAAGTATTGTTGAGTTTTGGATCATTTGCGAAATTAGCAATATTAATTTTTATGCATCTAACAATTTGTAATGCATGGCGAAGCACGGGCACTGACCTATATTATTATACCTTATGAATGTAGGTTTTGTCCCGCGAGAATGGAATCTCTATTTGTAGGCTTGTCTCATAACAAGCCAAAAAATTCGGTGGCAACCGCAATAGTTCGAGAAGGTATTATAACTTTCATAGTCTGTATGGATCAATTTGTTTTTAATGACTGGTTGCTCCTAAACTATAACTAATTTTAGTTTTATCTCATGACTGGTTGCTCCTAGACTATATTTGCACGCAAGGTGATCTTGCTCTCATCGATTTTATTAAGGAAATCCCTTGTGAACCAAGGGTAGAAGTCGTGCTTATTGATGATGCCTTTGTTGAAAGGAAGTGGATGGAGTGTTTATTTCAGCCGAACGCATATTTAGGTGACGAGGTAATCCATGCTTAGTTTTTATATTTGGCAACGTTGTTATGTATAAGTTTTTTTACTCATCCTGATATTTTTAACCACAACTTACACACTTGCAGGTTATAGACTGTTACATAAATTTGATAAAAGCTCAAAAGCATCTAAAGTGCCGATCTAGAGGTCGCGTTCACATAGAAAATGCTTTCCAGTTCAATTTCCTGAAGCGAGATGGTGATGTTGAAATTAAAACAGAAGAGCTATATCCAAATAAAGACATGACACAAATATGTAGCGTTGAACGAAGGGTTTTACTTTACTTAGACCATGACATGGTACATATGAGTTTGCAATCTGAACAATTAGTGTATATATGTATTTTATTCTTATGCAAGTATTTATAACTGTTTTGTAGGTGTTTATTCCGATAAACATCCGAGAGACGCACTGCTATCTTGTTGTGATCCATGCAAGAAATATGGAGATACAAGTGCTCGATTCACTTGGTACTTCACAAGACCACAAAGACCTCACTGACTCTGTGAGTATGCACAAACTAAACAATTATGAATTCAATATTAACTTATCCCAATATTTAATTTTGTTTTACAATATATAAAGATTAAAGGACTGCAAAGACAAATAGATATGATATCTCAACGTAAGGAGTTAAAAGACCACAAGTGGCCAGACCTCCAAGTTACTTCTTGGCTGCTCAGAGAAATAGACATGGGATATGCAAAGCAGACAGATAGGTACTTCCTAAAATCTTCTTTACCAATTTCTTCATTCATACTAAACTTTATGTTGATATTAATGTATATTGTAGCTCTTCATGTGGACTCTTTCTTTTGAACTATATCGAATACTGGACAGGGGATGAACTGTCTGACAGTTTTACCCAGGTATATTATTACTACTACGACATATATGGACATCTACAGTCAGTGTTACATATATAATGATAAATAATTGTTTCTTATTTGTAGGATGACATGTCACACTTTAGGAAAAAAAATGGCTGCTATATTACTATTTTCAGACCTGAATAAGAGAAGGGGGTGTCTGTTATACAAAAATGAAAAAGAAGTTGACTCTGGAAGCCCATTAGATGTTGAGATATTAGAAAACCCAACATATTCTAATAAGAGGAAACTACTCCACATGCTTGATGATAGCGAAGTAGTGCATGAAGATGAGGAAGGCCCTATTACTCAAGCAGACTTGCAAAGGTGGTTTGTTGATGATTGGGATAAAAGAGCTCCTATAAAAGTCTCTACCGATGGGTGCACAAATGACTTTTTAATGGTTGGTCTTTCCACAAAGGACATGCCAGTGACCAAAGCCGATTCAATAGATGTTTTATGTGATTATATCATGGCAATAGAAGACGATACGACACTAGAGTAAGTGCTCATTGATTTATTTATTTTATGTATATCAACTACTTAGATACTTGATATAGACTTTCGTCATGCTACATTACAGGAGAACATGGGTGCGAAGTTTCAATCCTTTTAAGATAGAAATATCTGTCAAAGACTTGCAAAATATATTAACGATAAATCAAGATATGATTCTAAGATGTTTTGATATGGCTGTTCGGCTGCTTGCCAATAAAGAGTCACGTAGGCCGAAAGAAGAAATCATAAATAATAAAAAGCATTATATGGACATGCGTTTTTGGGTAAGTTTGTTTCTAATTATTAATGTATTAATATATAGTATTTACATCTAATCCTCATGTGGACATGTATATATACTGTCCAGAGAATGATTGGTTATGGTAAACTTCCAAAGTACCATCAGGATCCTACAACAGAAGAGTTAGCCAAAACACTCGGTTGTTGGCCATCAATGAATTATTGTATCACGGGTTGTAGATATGTAAGTATGTGTTCATTTCGAATGTATTTATAAAGGACACTTCTGTTGTAGGATCCTAATGACTGATATTTTGCAGGTTCTTATGCCATGGAAATTCAATGGATGTCACGCCCTTTTTGTAATAGATCATGTTAAAAAGCATGTGACTTTTATCGACTTTACACCGACTCAAGATTGGTGTAAACACATGCCATACAAGAGGTTCGCGGAAGCGATTATCATGGCCTCAAAAAAATATAAGATTGCTTACAGCAAGAAACGTTCTTGATGGGCGGAGGATATCTTTAAGTGGGAACATACAATTCAGACTGGTGTTCCAATTGACTTAAGAGGGTATTTTCTTCGTACCACCTTTTCAGCAGTTTAAATTTTTTTTCTGATAATCATTGTATAAAACATAGTTGCCCAAATATTATTCTATAGGTTTAATACCAGCTACCTCGTTCTACAAGCTATGGCCATGTGGGGGAATGACAGACGACTGAAATTTGTTGGGGTGAGTGTAGTACGTTCGTTTTATGTTTAAAACTTACATTCCAGCTATCTCGTTCTACAAGATAATATGTTTTGTTCTCTTATGTCTTTGTCTGTAGGATGCAAAGACTCTTCGAAAGAACTTTGTGATTGATCTGTTAAGTTATGAGGATAATTCGTGCTGATATGCTATCCCTGCAAATATACAACAGAGACTTATCGATGTCGCTAAAAAGGATTAGCTGATTAGTGTACGGTTGTCGACACATTTGTCTATAATTAAAAATTCTAAATTAACTTTTTAGAAATAATTTGTGTGACATTGATAATGTTTTCCACACGGATTTTGCATATTATAGTGATGTTTGTCGTTCCGTATCAATGTTTCATACAAATGTTTTACTTCCGTCGCAACGCACGGGAGTATACCTATAATATATATTGTTATCATGTTATTATACGGTTCCGTTGCAACGTACGGGCACTCACCTAGTTAAACATAAAAGTTAATAGTATTTAGTCTGCGTTCGGTTTCTTGAATTTTTTTGGAATCTGATTTTGCACAGAATTATCTAAACCGTTTTTGGTTACGTAGAGATCTAATAAAATTTAGCTCCTATTGATTCGAACGGTTTGCATCATTTGTCTTGAATAATATTTAATTTAAAAGTTATTGGATTATCAAAGATCTTAAGGTCAAAGGCCTTAACTCTTCTAATAATTAATCCAAACAGTCACATAACCAAAAAAAAATTTGGCCTGGCTGCGCCGCTGCGCTCCCCGCTGTAACACCCGGATTTTAGGGGTCCAAAACCCGGGGTTAACATAAACACCAGGTATGCTGGGACCAAGTCTCATACATATGATGTATAGTGGCACAGGATCGAATGTCACATCTTTATATACAACAGGAGTTCTATACAAAATAAATAATTACATTATAAGGAGACAACGGTCCAGCAACCCCAAAGTTGACTGGGAGACGATGACCTAGACCTCTCACGAACTCATCACAGCATCCTCCATGAGCATCATCCTGCAGTACCTGGTCTTGACCTGTGGTGTATGTGAGACAGCAAGAGTGAGCTCACATACGTTCATCGCTCAACAAGTTGTGGGGAATAATGTGTATGAACCCGCCAAAGGTGGGAGCTCACGTGAAGTGTAAGGCTTACCAAAGAAGATGGTTAGAGCTGAGCATTGCTTTTAAAGTTGGTCAAAATTTTATTAGCAGTTACTAAGTATAAGTAAATACCAACCCAATTAAATAGTAGAACAAAAGTAACCACATCACCTGCAATGCAATGCATATGACAAATTGAGTTTAGTTCCATAACTTAATCATGTGAGTGTCCGAGCCGCTCATGACCGTGAGCACGGCTAGTATACCAGTTTTACACTCTGCAGAGGTTGCGCATCTTTACCCACAAGTCGTGTATCCCATGTCGCCAGGGTTTGCAAGGCCCTTAGACACTTCCGAGGTGAATGGCTAGGGATCCACTACGAGGCCTTTACAAAGTTCCACTAGCTTCCGAAAACCCGCTACAGTTTATAGGAAGATCCAGTACAGGAATCCCTTGCAGGACCGCCATCGCAGCAAAATCCTCCCGAGGGCCTCCCCGCACTGACCTCTCCCCTACTGCCCTTGCCCCTTTCGGGTAAGGTAGTCTTCCACTAGCTTTCCTAATTAATCAGCCAAGGGCGTCCCATTAAACCCCTGTGGTAGCACTGTTTTCCCGGGTGGTTCTCCATGTTCCAATTAACATAATGATCTCAACATGAACAATAAATAACAACTGATAACAAAAATGTAACCATGGATAGTGTATCTCCATACCCAAAACCACATATAGCACTAGCAAGTACTACCCAGAAAGTTCAGTGGTAAACAAGGTATAAAGATAGACAAACTAGGGTAACCTATTGGGTCCCATCAAAATTAACCTATGCAGATCATTATGATTAATTAGAACATGAGTAGGTAAAAAGAAGTGATCAAGGGCACAACTTGCCTGGGCCTTGAGAATCCAGGTACCAGGATGATCCTCAGGTGATACGTATCCTCACTGCTAGTCGTAGCAATTCAAACAAACATTGTATAGCAAGAATTAACATTACACCAAACATGTAAATAAAATACACAGTAATAAACTAGACACTAAAATGAGATCATAGGAACTGGAATCATTAATTTTGGAGTTATAGATTTTAAGTTATGGATTTTCTAATGTTTTATGTGTTTAATACAAGATTAAGTATTAGATAAATTTAAATGAGCCTTTCATGCCAAAACAGAGGCACAAAATGATGAAGAATATTATTACAAAATTTTAGAAACTGGAATGGTTCAATTTGGAGCTAAAATGAATTTTCTATGAATTATCTAAGTTCTAGCAATTATTTTCATATTAAAAATCCATTTTCTATTTTATTTATTCAATTTAAACGAGTTCTGGACTGGGCCTCAATAACAGAAAACCGCAGGGGGTTCAGCGCAAGAAACCCGAGACACGGGGAACAGTGCCCGAGGGACGGCGGGTTTATTCCGTGAAAGCCGAAGGGCTCTTTTACAAAATCAAACGGCGAAGGGGTATCGTGATCTCAAGGCCGCCCGATCAATCTCAGACGGTCCAGATTAGATTGCGTTTTAATCGAACCGGTATGCGTCGTGAGTCGCACGATTAGAGATCAACGGCCCCAAATCGACCACGCCACCAGATACTGCCTGCCCTCCGATCCCGATCGGATGGCCCATGACTGATCGCAGCGAAGGGGTATGTTAACATCTAATCTCGACCGTCGGCTGGGATCCAACGGTCGGGCGCTTGTCTTCCCAACCCAGGTCGTCCCGACGGCGGCGCCGCACAGGGACGCGGCGGCGGACTTCGCCGGAGCTCCCCAACTACGTGCCTAGCCGATCATTTCCCGATTCCCTAGCGCTACGCGTACAGGAGGTCAAGGCGAAACCGATCGGGGGCTTATTACCTCGAATTGTTGACTCGTCGGCGTTGGCCACGGTGAGGTGCGGATCCGCGGCGGAGTACGAAGTATGGTGAGCAATTCCGGTGATCTTGGCGACCGATTCCGAGTGGCCCGGCCACGACCACCCTCCACCAGGTCAGATGAATCCCAGGGACACCTCACCGGGGATGGAATCGACAGCCAGCAGAGGATAGCCCGCGGCGGCCCGGTTCCGGTGATTTGTGTCTAGGTGGTTACGAGGGCTGCTCCGAGGGACGATTAAGGGAGCAAAGAGTTCCACAACCATATATACAGGTGATTGTGGCGTGCGCGGTGGGTTCTATTGGGTCAGTCCCGCGGATTTCGGACGGAGGACGACCACGGACTCCGCGCGCCATGAGCGGGTTGTTCCGGTGCGCGCGAGGTTGTTTATTTGGGTCAGCGCGGATCTTGTGAAGTTCGGCCGAGGAGATGACGGCGAATCCCAACAGGACCCGGTTGTTGCGTGACCGCGCTTCCCCGGATTTCCCGTCGCCCGCCGCGACCGAGCTCGCCCGAGCCGAGCGGCGAAGGAAGGGGGAAGACCCTGACAACGCGGCCCCGCATGGAAGTGGGAGGTGGAATGGCTGAGCGTGCACATGTGACCGACAGGCTGGGCCCACATGTCGGCGATAGGCTAGCGCGCGGCATGGTGAGAACGTCGCTGACGACGCGGGCCCGGTTGTCGGCGCCAGGTTGTGGAATGGGCCGCGCGGTGAAGAATCCTTAGGTGGGCCGAAATGGATCTGGCCGGCCCATGAAGGCATAGTGTTCCTTTTTCTTTTTATTTCCTATTTTCTTTTCTCCATTTTCAAATCCAATTTAAGTTCAAGTTTAAATTCAAACTTTTGTGAATAACTTGTCCTCAGTTTGAAAGGTATAATTTAATAATATAAGTGTGAAGGATGTTTATTCTGATTTTTATTTTATTTTATGTAGTATTTTTCTTAGTTCTTCCCTTCTCTTTTATTTTCTATTTTCTATTCCAAATTCAAATTTATACTTCTATTTTAGTTTTCAGATGTATCAATTGAAACCCAAAGGTGAGTATAAACCATACTATTTTAATATTACTAATTTAAGTTTTTATTCTCCTTGTTATTTATTTCATGGGATGTATAAATGGTTTCCTTTAAAAGATAAATCCCTTTTCTCATCATTTTTCTTATTCTCCTAATTTCCAAAGTATTATGATACTTTGTTTATATTTTTTTTTCTCTACTAATTTTGGGCCTTACAAATCCTACCCCCCTTAAAAATAATCTCGTCCCCGAGATTAGTTAGAGGATGTAGAAGAAATTGTTTGTAGTCTATGGGTTAGTTTCTAATTGATTTTAATACCAAAACTCTTCTCTCTTTTTTTTTATATCACAAATTATCAGGTGATTAGAAAAGCATGGGTATATATGGGTATAGCCACTTTATTATGCAGGATAAATGATATCTTTAAAGCATATATAGTTTTGGGTAAGGAGTGGGGTAAGAAAAGACTCCATCCAAGATTTGTGGATCTTGACTCCGTTGGCGATTCAACTTGATCTTTGAAGTCTTGAGTTAATGCTTATCCTTCTTTGATGTGGTTGGTCTCCTTTGGCCTTTCTTCTTGGAGTTGCCATCCGAGTTAAGGACATATGGTTAAGATATATGTGAGTAGGATGGATTATGTGTAGGTTAAAAGTTTGTTTGTTATTAGGTGAGAATAGAAAAGTTATACCATTCATCATGGCCCTATTGGTTAGATCAGATCTCATGCATGTGGGTGAGTGGGTTTAAGGCACTAGTTGAGGGGTATGGACTTATCTCTTATACTAGTATTAAGTAACTTACTCTAGATTAGATCATAATAGATTAGATGGAATCTAGATTAGATTGGTATGACTAGTTTGACTAGTTTAGGTTAGATAGATCTACTAGGGTAGGATACATGTTTAGAATCTTTTGGGATAGGATGGATCATTAGGTTAAAAGCTCTATTAGGTTAACACCGAGGGATCATGCATCTATTGGATGGGTAAGGTAGTTGCATATGTATATGGTCAAGTTAATCTAGGGCATCAATTTTAGGTTAGATTGGTATAACCAGATTAGACTAGATAGAATCTCATTAATTTTAATTAGGTCATGGTTGTTATTCTAGAGGGGAATAAATATTCAATTTAGGGCAAGATGAATCCATAAGATAAGATAGAGTCTTTCGAGGTCAGTTAGATTTATTAGGATAGGATAGAATTTCTTTAAGATGAGATGAATCTATTAAGATAGGGGAGAATCTTTTAAGATAAGATGAATTGGTTAGAATGAGATCTTTTAGGATAAGATAAATCTCTTAAGCTAGATAGGTTCCAATGGGGATAATTTAGGTTGTCTAGTTATTTTATAAATATATTTTTATACATATGTGTATATGCAGATGCAATTGTGGACATTACTCCACAACTCATCACACTCAAACAAAGATCCAAATCAGGCAAGTATCATAAGAACAAACATTCAAGCATATAAATGTTTTTTTTTTAAAAAAATAGTTTTGTTTTTGTTCCTAAGAATAGATCTCCTATTCTTAAAGTCACTTTAGGCACAGGATTTCAAAGTGTGAAATCCACATTTGTCTTTAGAAAAGAAAAGATAAGAATAATCAGAGTAAAGCGGAAATAGATGAGTAGAAGATTAAGGAAAGTTTAGAAAAGATCAGAGTAGCAAAGGTAAGTAGACAATGGTCGTCCAGTTCTATCTAGGTTTCGTCCTACAGTCAACATTCCTCTGATACCACTTCTGTAACACCCGGATTTTAGGGGTCCAAAACCCGGGGTTAACATAAACACCAGGTATGCTGGGACCAAGTCTCATACATATGATGTATAGTGGCACAGGATCGAATGTCACATCTTTATATACAACAGGAGTTCTATACAAAATAAATAATTACATTATAAGGAGACAACGGTCCAGCAACCCCAAAGTTGACTGGGAGACGACGACCTAGACCTCTCACGAACTCATCACAGCATCCTCCATGAGCATCATCCTGCAGTACCTGGTCTTGACCTGTGGTGTATGTGAGACAGCAAGAGTGAGCTCACATACGTTCATCGCTCAACAAGTTGTGGGGAATAATGTGTATGAACCCGCCAAAGGTGGGAGCTCACGTGAAGTGTAAGGCTTACCAAAGAAGATGGTTAGAGCTGAGCATTGCTTTTAAAGTTGGTCAAAATTTTATTAGCAGTTACTAAGTATAAGTAAATACCAACCCAATTAAATAGTAGAACAAAAGTAACCACATCACCTGCAATGCAATGCATATGACAAATTGAGTTTAGTTCCATAACTTAATCATGTGAGTGTCCGAGCCGCTCATGACCGTGAGCACGGCTAGTATACCAGTTTTACACTCTGCAGAGGTTGCGCATCTTTACCCACAAGTCGTGTATCCCATGTCGCCAGGGTTTGCAAGGCCCTTAGACACTTCCGAGGTGAATGGCTAGGGATCCACTACGAGGCCTTTACAAAGTTCCACTAGCTTCCGAAAACCCGCTACAGTTTATAGGAAGATCCAGTACAGGAATCCCTTGCAGGACCGCCATCGCAGCAAAATCCTCCCGAGGGCCTCCCCGCACTGACCTCTCCCCTACTGCCCTTGCCCCTTTCGGGTAAGGTAGTCTTCCACTAGCTTTCCTAATTAATCAGCCAAGGGCGTCCCATTAAACCCCTGTGGTAGCACTGTTTTCCCGGGTGGTTCTCCATGTTCCAATTAACATAATGATCTCAACATGAACAATAAATAACAACTGATAACAAAAATGTAACCATGGATAGTGTATCTCCATACCCAAAACCACATATAGCACTAGCAAGTACTACCCAGAAAGTTCAGTGGTAAACAAGGTATAAAGATAGACAAACTAGGGTAACCTATTGGGTCCCATCAAAATTAACCTATGCAGATCATTATGATTAATTAGAACATGAGTAGGTAAAAAGAAGTGATCAAGGGCACAACTTGCCTGGGCCTTGAGAATCCAGGTACCAGGATGATCCTCAGGTGATACGTATCCTCACTGCTAGTCGTAGCAATTCAAACAAACATTGTATAGCAAGAATTAACATTACACCAAACATGTAAATAAAATACACAGTAATAAACTAGACACTAAAATGAGATCATAGGAACTGGAATCATTAATTTTGGAGTTATAGATTTTAAGTTATGGATTTTCTAATGTTTTATGTGTTTAATACAAGATTAAGTATTAGATAAATTTAAATGAGCCTTTCATGCCAAAACAGAGGCACAAAATGATGAAGAATATTATTACAAAATTTTAGAAACTGGAATGGTTCAATTTGGAGCTAAAATGAATTTTCTATGAATTATCTAAGTTCTAGCAATTATTTTCATATTAAAAATCCATTTTCTATTTTATTTATTCAATTTAAACGAGTTCTGGACTGGGCCTCAATAACAGAAAACCGCAGGGGGTTCAGCGCAAGAAACCCGAGACACGGGGAACAGTGCCCGAGGGACGGCGGGTTTATTCCGTGAAAGCCGAAGGGCTCTTTTACAAAATCAAACGGCGAAGGGGTATCGTGATCTCAAGGCCGCCCGATCAATCTCAGACGGTCCAGATTAGATTGCGTTTTAATCGAACCGGTATGCGCCGTGAGTCGCACGATTAGAGATCAACGGCCCCAAATCGACCACGCCACCAGATACTGCCTGCCCTCCGATCCCGATCGGATGGCCCATGACTGATCGCAGCGAAGGGGTATGTTAACATCTAATCTCGACCGTCGGCTGGGATCCAACGGTCGGGCGCTTGTCTTCCCAACCCAGGTCGTCCCGACGGCGGCGCCGCACAGGGACGCGGCGGCGGACTTCGCCGGAGCTCCCCAACTACGTGCCTAGCCGATCATTTCCCGATTCCCTAGCGCTACGCGTACAGGAGGTCAAGGCGAAACCGATCGGGGGCTTATTACCTCGAATTGTTGACTCGTCGGCGTTGGCCACGGTGAGGTGCGGATCCGCGGCGGAGTACGAAGTATGGTGAGCAATTCCGGTGATCTTGGCGACCGATTCCGAGTGGCCCGGCCACGACCACCCTCCACCAGGTCAGATGAATCCCAGGGACACCTCACCGGGGATGGAATCGACAGCCAGCAGAGGATAGCCCGCGGCGGCCCGGTTCCGGTGATTTGTGTCTAGGTGGTTACGAGGGCTGCTCCGAGGGACGATTAAGGGAGCAAAGAGTTCCACAACCATATATACAGGTGATTGTGGCGTGCGCGGTGGGTTCTATTGGGTCAGTCCCGCGGATTTCGGACGGAGGACGACCACGGACTCCGCGCGCCATGAGCGGGTTGTTCCGGTGCGCGCGAGGTTGTTTATTCGGGTCAGCGCGGATCTTGTGAAGTTCGGCCGAGGAGATGACGGCGAATCCCAACAGGACCCGGTTGTTGCGTGACCGCGCTTCCCCGGATTTCCCGTCGCCCGCCGCGACCGAGCTCGCCCGAGCCGAGCGGCGAAGGAAGGGGGAAGACCCTGACAACGCGGCCCCGCATGGAAGTGGGAGGTGGAATGGCTGAGCGTGCACATGTGACCGACAGGCTGGGCCCACATGTCGGCGATAGGCTAGCGCGCGGCATGGTGAGAACGTCGCTGACGACGCGGGCCCGGTTGTCGGCGCCAGGTTGTGGAATGGGCCGCGCGGTGAAGAATCCTTAGGTGGGCCGAAATGGATCTGGCCGGCCCATGAAGGCATAGTGTTCCTTTTTCTTTTTATTTCCTATTTTCTTTTCTCCATTTTCAAATCCAATTTAAGTTCAAGTTTAAATTCAAACTTTTGTGAATAACTTGTCCTCAGTTTGAAAGGTATAATTTAATAATATAAGTGTGAAGGATGTTTATTCTGATTTTTATTTTATTTTATGTAGTATTTTTCTTAGTTCTTCCCTTCTCTTTTATTTTCTATTTTCTATTCCAAATTCAAATTTATACTTCTATTTTAGTTTTCAGATGTATCAATTGAAACCCAAAGGTGAGTATAAACCATACTATTTTAATATTACTAATTTAAGTTTTTATTCTCCTTGTTATTTATTTCATGGGATGTATAAATGGTTTCCTTTAAAAGATAAATCCCTTTTCTCATCATTTTTCTTATTCTCCTAATTTCCAAAGTATTATGATACTTTGTTTATATTTTTTTTTTCTCTACTAATTTTGGGCCTTACACCCGCGGAGTACTACTGGGGCAGTGCAGTGGCGACAGATCCCCGTTCGTTTGACCGGCCAATCCATGTCGGTAGCGCCGCGCGCGGCGCCCTTCCGAGGCGTGACACCGACAGATAGGCCCAGGTGCCGATCAGTCCCCACCTGTCCGTGACATTCCAGATCCCCCAGCTCGGTGTGTGGGGGGCGGGAAGGAAGGAAGCCCTCGAGACCAGGGCCAAAGAAGGCGGAAGCGGAAGCTGACCGGTGGGGCCCCAGGACCCTGCACGCCCCCCGGGAGCCGAGCCGAGCCGAATAGTAGGGCGGCAGCAGCGGCACGCACGCACAGGGATGCGCACAGGCGCAGCGGCCGCACCGCACTGCAGCATCGACGACGCCCCGGCGGGCCCGTCCCTATCAACCCACCCCGCGCCATAGAAGCAGGCGAAAGCGAGCCCCGGGAACTCACTCCCTTCCCTTTCAGAGCTCACAGTTCGGAGTGGGAGGAGGAGAGGAGACCCACACACTGTACCCGGCCACAGAAGCAGCTACTACAGCAGGAGAGGGAGAGGAGGCCGGCCCCCAAGATCTCCGTCCGAGAAGAAGCGAGCGGCGACGGCGAGACGAGGCAGAGAGGTGAGTGAGCACGGAGCGTTCTTGAATCCATCTCGTCCCTCCCCTCGCGTGAATAAAAAATGCAGGCTGTTCTGCTTTGTTCTTGCCGCGCGCGTCGACCTCGTCGTGACGGCTCCCTGCTCTCCACGCTCGCTTCCGTTTCTCGTCTGTACGCCCTCCCCCTTCTGTCCGCACCCTTTCTTACTGCCGTTTAATCTACCTGAACAGGTCGATACCCACCATGTTTTTATTTGGTGGGGGGGCTTTGGTTTCAGATTCAAGTTCGGTTTTTTCTTCTCTCCTACCGCTCACATCCGTTTCATCTGCCATCCGTCGTCTTCTCTTGGTGGCCACACCCACACCCTGCTGGAACAAGCCAGTACTCCTTCCAGCCGAGGAGGGACTGCTTTCCGGCAACTGAAACCATGGGCATGCTGCTAAACCAAGACACCGCCGTAGACCCGTAGTACCCGCTGGTACGGCGTTCATCGCTTTAATCCGCCGCCAATGCGTTACTACAGGGCATGCGGGAACAGAACAGACGCATACACAGTGCTACACTAACAGCGCCTTTAAGTTGCTGCTTCATCTCTTCTCCTTCTTCAAAAGCTTCGTCTTGTCCACCGATGGATGCGCTTCCCTGCTCCACAGACCACAGCCACGCATGACGCAACCATGACTCCATGAGGAGGGCTGAGCAAGCGGGCACGCACGCACGCTTCAGGACCTACCGCCATAAATATCCTTGCTAGTATGTAAAACCGTGCAGGTCTAGTTTTTTTTTTCTTTCTTTCTTTCCATGCGTCGTCTTCTTGGAGACAGTAAAGTAAACAGTGCGAGTTACTGCGCCTCCCCCGTTTGAATTTTTTGACACCCTCCTCCTTTCGGTTACTTTGAGACATGGATGGATGCTGCCCATGCTATGTTTCTCCTCCTCCTCCACTCCTTGGCAGGACAGGAAAAAGGCTGCCATAGCTGTTTCTCCAGTTCCGCGGAGGTTTTTGGTGCCGGGGGTGGGTGGGTGAACCGAGTCCGGGGGGCAGTTTGGTACGTGCCAGTATTTTAGGGTTTTGTCGTGGAGGTTGCTTCCTGGCTCTTTGCTGGATTCCCTCCACAGGCGTCCTTGGATTGGGGGTCCTTGCTGCCTCACAGGCAGGCGGTCAGGCCTCAGGGGTATAGGGCATGGGCAGGAAACGACACTTCATCTTTTAAATTTGATTTGATGTGGAGGCAGCAAGAGATAGCGAGCACATCTCTTGCGTTTTGTTTTTCCCTTATCCTGAATACTACTACGCAATGAAGTTTTCAGTTTGTTTTTTTTTTTTGAGAAAAGTTTCAGCCTTTCAGGTTCATTCAGTCAGTAGATGCTGTTTATTAGCTCTCTTGAAAAAGAAAGCTTAGATGCTATTTAGCTCTTTTGCGTCTTATTACAGTTGCTAAGTACGACAGTTACTAGCCATGCTTTTGCTTGCACATGAAAGAAAGAAGAAAGCTTCTGTGCGATTTTGTACTCACTTATCACTACTTTTCCGTTTGAACCAGCAGTTTGGTGACTGCAGAAGGATTCGGTGAGGAATCTCGTCATGCAGACTTCAAAACCAAGGTTAGCTCCCCCGAGCCCCCCCCCCCCCCCCCCCTCTCTGTCTCTCTCTCTCTCTCTCTGTAGAAGTGTAGAATCTAGGTGCACCTCGGGTTCTATTTCCTTCTCTTCTTCTGTGTATAGCCCAAGAACTGCTGCACTCAGCTCTGCACATGCATCGCGCATGTGCATTCCTCGGTGGCCCGGTTCGCCACACCACCGCAGTAGACAGCGGGGAGCGGGCATCCAAGGGTGGCTTTCTATTGAATGGATCTATCGCACTGTGGTGGTGGGGCCAATGCAGGCCATGTTTTAAGTTCAAAACACTAGCAGCACATTTTCTTTCCTTTTGCTCATGTTGTTACACGCGTGGAAGTATGAAAACAGTTTTTCAAATTTGAGGTCTGTGATTGAAACTGCTAGGAGCCCATGTACTACCATGTTTTGTAAGAGTTTGCTGCTCTACCAAGCTAGCAGATGTTTCGAATGTACTGACTAGTACTAATTGCATTTATGTTACATTGGTTCTTTGTACACAACACAAACAAGTGGATCCAGAAAGTCTTCTGCACAGATGCTAGTTTTTCTCAAGCTGTGAACTGCATGACCATTTTTGAAGCATGAAAATAGTTTACGAATTATTATTGCCTAGATCCTTATTGCTCTTTACCCTATTGAAGCCATGGAGTTAACTAGTGCTCTACCCATTTCAAATTATAAGTCATTTTGAAGTTTTGACATTACTGCCCTACCAAACCAAGCTAGTAGATTTTACTGGATGTGGTGACTGGCACTAAATTGCATTTATGTTGCATCGGTCCTTGCACACAACTCAACAAGTGAATTGGGTGTCAACCATCTGTACGAATACTTATATTTTCTGTAGCTGCGTTCTATGCAAGCACTATACTGAAATATAGATATGTCAGACGTCGATCTTTTTGTTTGCCTTGTGTATTCTTTTTATATTCAGCTGTTGTATTTCTTTGGGCTGCTCATTTTATTAATAAATGAAATGTATCCTGTTTTCGCACAAAATTCACATGCTTCTAGATTGCAGTCACTGTTCACAACGTTGTAAAGGTCTTCTAGAGTAACTGCATATTCGTTGTCATTGCATCTTTGTGAATATGCAAAGATAAACCGTGCTTTTCTAGATAATGTAATTATTCTGGCTTGAACCTCTTCAAAGAAGAGGCGTCAAATTGACTGACTTTTTAATAGTCAAACTGTTGGGCTCCAATATTTCCAGTTCATAAAATAAAAAGGATACCATCTTGCCACATGTTCAGTGCATCATGAATTCACATCTCCTTGTTGTACTAAGGTTTCAACGCCTTTGTATGTTTATATTATCTGGATTTAGTTCTGTGGATTCATTGAGGTTTGAGGCTAATTAAGTTAATGCGATTAGCTGGAGTTGGGCATTGGTACCAGAAATTTTCTTTGTACTAAAAGTCGGCATTTACATAACAAGAAAGCAAGGATTTTCAAATTTAACTGTAGATGCTAGAATCATGGCTATTTTGGTATGTAGTACATGTCTCTCTGTAGCCGTACCTTGTACAGTATGCACTCAGCCTGATTAGTTCATACATGTTGGCAATCACAATTGATAAAATCTCAGATTTTAGCCTGTTTTAGCTTGTTAATTTCTTTCAGTGCTCCTTTTGTCACGACTTGATGCTAGAGTTTTACATTTAAGCTCTCTTTGCAGGAGTGGGTCTTCAGATGCCCCGCAGAGGACTTCTCCAAGGACACCGCGGGCATCTCGTGTGGCCAAAACCGGAGGGAATGAAACCGATTCTACAGGAGTTACCCCGACAAGAACGCCTACGGAGAGGAGCCCTAAGGTTACTGAGAGGCGGTCTCCACGGAGCCCAATTACTGAGGTAGTGGTATATCTTGCAGCCAGCACATTATCTTCACTCCCTGTCCTGTTTTCTAACATTCAGTTTTCCTTATGCTAGCATCATGATTGGAAACCCTGTAAAGTACCCAATTTACTTTGAGCAAACAACTTTATCTTGTTATGATTATTTCAACATTTCTGTATTGTTCAGCATAGAAACTACATATTTGTCTGTGACATGGTTTGCGTCATGTTGAATCGTTTGGTCACATAATTTACGCTCCGTTTCAGAAGAAGCGCCCAAGCAGGCTATCGGAACTGGAGTCCAAGGTCAGCCAGCTGCAAGATGAACTGAAGAAGGCCAAGGAGCAACTTAGCTCGTCAGAGGCACGGAGGCGCCATGCGCAGCAGGAAGCCGAGGAAGCAAAGACGCAAGAGCAGGCTGCAGCCGCCTCGAAGCTGGAGGAGTTGCAGCGCCAGCTTGACGAGTTCTCAGCTGCGGAGGAATCCCGTCTCCAGGAACTGCGCAAGATCTCGCAGGAACGTGACCGTGCCTGGGAGTCGGAACTCGAGGCAGTGCAGAGGCAGAAATCAGCGGACGCAGCCGCGCTCGGCTCGGCCATGTCCGAGATCCAGCGGCTGAAGCAGCAGCTGGAAGCTTCAGCAGAGTCTGACGCGGCCCGCGCGAAGCAGTGCGAGTACGTGGAAGCTGAGATCGAGGGCTTGAAGCAGGAGATGGAGATCCGCCTAGCGACCATTGAGGGCCTGAAGGTGAATGTCAGCGAGAGTGACAGGGCTGCGGCTGAGGCAAATGCCACGGTAAATGAGACCAAGCAGCAGCTGGAGACAGCGAAGGCCACCATTGACTCACTTGTAGCTGAGGGCGTCCGCATGCAGGAATGCCTGAGGTCGAAGGACATGGAGCTCAATGAGTCCAAGGCTCTCGTGGCATCGCTCCAGGAAGATATGAAGAAGTCACATGACACGGACAATGCCAAGGCCAAGGCCAATACTGATGTCCGCTCTGAGACTGAGGCTCTGCAGAAGGTGCTGGTGACCACAAGTGCCGCCGACGCCAATGGGAGCTGTGGAAGCTATGACCCAGAGATCGAACAGTTGCGGACTGCTCTTGAGGTCGCTGAGATCAGGTACCAGGAGCAGCAAACTCGGATGACTATCGAGACTGGAGGCTTGTACGAGACATTGGAGAGTGTGAGGGCCGAGTGCGCCCGCGAACTGTGCGAGCTCAGGCTGGAGCTGAAGAACAAGAACGATGCACTCATGGAGGCAATGGCAGGAGCCGCCGCAGATCCTCACAGGCCAGACGCGATGCAGCAGCCGGAGCTGGAGGCGAAGCTGATGAGGTCCATCACCGACGCGGCGGAGCTGAAGGCATGCCTGATGGACAAGGAGAACGCGCTGCAGAGCCTGGCGGAGGAGAACGAGGCGCTGAAGGCGGGGGCGGGCAGGGCGGAGGCGGAGCTGCGGCGCAAGTACGAGGCGGCGGTGGCGGAGCTGGAGCTGGCCAAGGCCGCGGAGCAGGACGTGCGGATGCGGCTGGGGCTGGTGACGGACGAGGCGGACAGGAGCAGCCGGCGCGCTGCGCGGGCGTCGGAGCAGCTGGACGCGGCCCAGGCGGCCGGCGCGGAGATGGAGGCGGAGCTGCGGCGCCTGCGCGTGCAGTCCGACCAGTGGCGCAAGGCCGCGGAGGCGGCTGCAGCCGCGCTCGGTGGGGGTGGGGGGAAGGACGGCAACGGCGGCACGGTGGAGAGGACCGGGTCGCTGGGGCCCGAGTACGGCAGCTCCATCGGCGGGAAGCTGATGAGCTCGCCATTCTCGGACGACGTGGACGAGGAGTCACCCAAGCGGCGCAACGGCGGCGGCGGCGGCGGCGGCGGCGTGCTGCGCAGGATGAGCGGGCTCTGGAAGAAGAGCCCCAAGTGAGTGAGACTGAGATGGGGTGGACGGGGTCCGGGATAGCCGTAGGTGCGAGGTGATGCAATAGCAGCAGTATGAGTAGGAGGGATACTGGTGAATGCTGCAGGGAAGACGACGACGCTCTTTCTGGACAAGACACGGAGACACAGCTCTAGTCTAGGTGGTAGGAAGCATGATCGTCTCTGTCTGATAACATTTGGCTGGTACTTGAGTGAACCTCGTGTCGAGGAGCAGCTGCTTTTGGCTGCCTGTTCTGTACCTTACTATGCTTCATTCAGTCAAAAAAATTCCCACATGTGACATGTTCTTGGTTCTTTTTTCTTTTTGAAGCGTTTTTATTTCATTTTCCCTTCAGAAGCTATGCTGTACATCTAATACGTTACTTGCCTGGCTGATGATTTGGATGTATGTATCTGGGCAGTATCACTGCGCGTTCTCTCAGCGCGATTTCACTGGAATCCAGGTACCCGTTTAGTTGAGAGAGAGAGAGAGAGAGAGAGAGAGAGAGGAAGCCGTCGGGGATGCCGTTGCGGAAGAGCTACCAACGAACGTCGCAGTGCATGCACCTCTGCTTCCATAAGAATTCAGCACGGCTAGCACGAAGGAAGATCTCAGAAAACATGTCTGGATTCAGAATCAGTAGCAGAGTAGAAACTCTGGACTCTAGTACACACTTGCATACAAGCTACGGTTCCTTCTTCCCATCCATGTCCATGGGCACAGCAAAACGGACCGGTAGACGAGCTGAGAGAAGCTAAGCTGCAAGCAGCTAGCTAAAGCTAACTAAAGCAAGACACAAACATACAGCATGGGCTAAACGTACGTATGCCTGCATCACTGCATGCATGGAATGGATGGATCAGAAGCACTGGGTCTGGGTCTCATATATTCCAGCTCCCGGCGGGCGGGCGGACGGTCACCATCGTCGTCATACCTACCACACCATGTTGTGCTTTCACGCGACGAGGACGTAGACGGCGTAGATGATGCCCGGGATGTATCCCAGGATGGTGAGCAGCAGGCAGATCCAGAACTCAACCTGCAGGGCAGGCACACAGTAGATCGCGAGCAAGCAGTTACTTTACTTACACACATCTGATGAGAACGACGATGCATCAATTAATCAGATGCTAAGCTGAGTGTTAATTACCCCGATGCCGTAGCGGAGGAAGACGCCGACCGGCGGCAGCAGGATGGCCAGCAGGATCTCCACGAACGTCTCCGACCCCATTGCCGACGCCGCCGCCTTCCAAGTAGGAGCAGCTCAATCTCAGCGCAAAGTTTCGCTCCCTGCTCTGCTCTCAGCTCAGGGCCCCAGCTGGGAAGGAGAGACGCCGGTGGCAGCAGATGAGGAGGCGTGGTAGCAAGCAAGCAGACGCTGGAACTGGAACCCAGGGGAAGGATCAAAGCAAGCTGCCCGCAGAGAGAAGACGTGGCGGCGCCGAGCTTCGGTGGCG
Organism: Zea mays; assembly: GCF_902167145.1. NCBI lineage: Eukaryota > Viridiplantae > Streptophyta > Magnoliopsida > Poales > Poaceae > Zea > Zea mays. The sequence continues at coordinate 36,046,000 of NC_050101.1, read as the reverse complement.
CGACACCTGGCCTCGCTTCTAGGACGCGTGCCCTGCCTACCATTGCGGCAGAGAAGAGAGGTTTTCTGTCAACAACAGTGAAGGACATCACCCGATAGTCAACGGGCCGACACGGCGCGGCGTTTTCACGGGCCGTACTTAAAGTGGCTCACGTGTCTGGACTCTGGACGTCGACCTCGGCACGATCCTACGGATTTGTTTTTGTGTTGGGTTGGTCCGTTGGAGCACAGGAGCCCCCCAGATATACAACACCTCTAAAATATGGTAAATTTTAGAATTTTCAAACACAAGACATCGATACCGAACAAGGCATGCAACAGCGTCTCGCCTAATGTCGTCTTTGTCATTGGAGACAAGCCTTGTCGTGCGAAAGTCATCATTGCCGGTGAGCGAATAGACCTCGTCATCATTCCTCAACTCTAATACATGGCGATCTTTACCACGGACGATCGATCTACACCGTTCCTCAACGGTGCGTGCAGCCGTCGTACATGCCTAGTCTACTCTAGAGGAGGAAGACGAGGCATCGACAACTGACCTACACAAAATAATTAGAGATCTAGGGTTAGGGTTAGAGTTTACTTGTGCAACCGGAGCCTGGAGTTGGAGAAGACATCGGGCACCTAGACGAGAGACACTGATTAGAAACGACAACGAGCGGGGGAGGAGAGACTAGGCTACAACACGAACTCACATAGTTCATCGAGAGAGAGAGGAGACATGGAGAGGGGAGATGGTGTTGTATTGCTGGATCGAGGTCACTGAAGTTAGGGACGGGGGCCGAGGGCGACGGTCAGCGAGGAGACAATGAGATCGCCGGATCAAGGCGAAGGTAGGCAAATGCGAGGCGAGGACCCGAGGCGCTGGGAGTGGGGGTATGGGGGTATACTGGGCATCAGGACGGCGTCGAACTGGCAGCGTCGTTACCGGGCTACCCTAGCGGGAGCAGGCCAGGCACGATCTGCTCCTCTGGGCCGTGCCAGCCCAGGCGCATTAGCAACTATGTCGGGCTAGACATGGACCAGACCAGACTACGGGCCCAAGCTCTATGTACAACTATAGGTGGAAGGCCAAGACGAAGGTGGATTTCGTCGTGGCGAGCGCAAGAGGAGGCCAAATTCAAGATACGCGGGAGGGAGTGGGTTTAATGTATGTCTATTGTATGGACCGACGCCACTCTATGCTTTTGTATCTGGGCCGTGTTTGAGTATGCCGAAGGAGGGAAACAAAACCCTTGAACCTTGTATCATAGGAAGGGCCGACCCTGGGGGGTGGCAGCCGGTGCCACCGCACCGAGCCCCACGAAGCTGGTGGCCCCCCACCCCATAAACAATATTCCACAGGCCACAGCGACAATTGCAGATTTGCAGCCTGCTACGCCAGAGGCCCAGAGTCCAGACGCTAATCCAATTGCCTACGCCTGTTCCTCTGCCCGCCGCCTGCATGCGCCTGTTCGCCTGCCCTGATCGCGCTGTCTGTTACCGCTGTCTCTGTGGCTCTGCCTGGCGACTGGCGTTCGCTCGCCGCTCGGCCACGGTGTCACACCCGGGTTTTAGGGGTCCAAAGCCCGGGCGCGAACATAAACACCAGGTGTGCTGGGACCAAGTCTCACACATATGATGAATCATGGCACAGGATCGAATGTCACATCTTTACAATATAATAGGAGTTCTGTACAAAATAAATAATTACATTATAAGGAGACAACGGTCCAGCAACCCAAAGTTGACTGGGAGACTGAAAGGGAATTAGGGTTACACCTAGTTCTTATATAATTTTGGTGGTTGAATTGCCCAACACAAATTATTGAACTAACTAGTTTGCTCTAGAATATATGTTCTACAGGTGCCAAAGGTTCATCTACAAACATACTAAATCGACTGTCCGGAATACCGTAGATTATTCCGGACAGGAGAAGCTTTTTGGAAAAACAGGCCAAGCGCGGACCGTCCGGGCCCTTGCGGCGGACCGTCCGCACCACCAGGATGACCCTCGGACAGGACCAATGCAAAAATCTAAGTCTGCACTATGGACCGTCAGAAGGAAAAGAGCGGACCGTCTGGGACCTCGCGCGGACCGTCCGGCCTCAGGCGCGGACCGTCCGGTAGGTGAGGAACCGAAAAACCCGAAGGTGACGGGTTCGGAAAAATGAATTATAGCGTCCGCGCGGACCGTCCGGGGTGCACGACCGGACCGTCCGCGCCTGACTTTATCTGACATCTGACGACGCATTAAATGCAATATAGCCGTTGATATAGCCGTTACTGCTGACCGTTGCATTTTCAGCCGTTGATCTACAGGCGCGGACCGTCCGGACCAGGCGGGCGGACCGTCCGCGGTCGGCAGAATGGAGCAACGGCTAGAAAGTGGTTGGGGGCTATAAATACCTCCCCAACCACCTCCATTCACTTCATCCAAGCATTCCAACCTTCAACATTCAATACAAGAGCTAGCAATCCATTCCAAGACACATTCAAAGCCTCCATCTCTCCAAGTTTCACAATTGAGAAAAGAGATCATTAGTGATTAGTGACTTGAGAGAGAAAGTGATCCGTGTGTTATTTGTCGCTCTTGTTGCTTGGCTTTTGCAATCGTGCTTTCTTTCATTCTTTCTTGCAAACAACTCAATTGTAACCAAGACAAGAGACACCAATTGTGTGGTGGTCCTTGCGGGGAAGTTTGTTCCCGTTTGATTGAGAAGGAGAAGCTCACTCGGTCCGAGGGACCGTTTGAGAGAGGGAAAGGGTTGAAAAAGACCCGGCCTTTGTGGCCTCCTCAACGGGGAGTAGGTTTGCGAGAACCGAACCTCGGTAAAACAAATCCGCGTGTCACACTCTTTATTTGATAGCGATTTGTTTTGCACCCTCTCTCTCGGACTCGTTTATATTTCTAACGCTAACCCGGCTTGTAGTTGTGATTATTTTTGAGAATTTCAGTTTCGCCCTATTCACCCCCCCTCTAGGCGACTATCAATTGGTATCGGAGCCCGGTGCTTCATTAGAGCCTAACCGCTCGAAGTGATGTCGGGAGATCACGCCAAGAAGGAGATGGAGACCGGCGAAAAGCCCACTACAAGCCACGGGAGCACCTCATCGGAAGAGTCCCGCACCAAGAGGAAGGAGAAGAAGAAGAGCTCCTCCAACAAAGGGAAGGAGAAGAAATCTTCTTCTCACCACAAAGAGAAGAAGGAAAAATCTTCTTCCCACAAGCCGCATCGGAGTGGGGACAAGCACAAGAGAATGAGGAAAGTGGTCTACTACGAGACCGACACTTCATCAACATCGACCTCCGGCTCCGATGCGCCCTCCGTAACTTCTAAACGCCAAGAGCGTAAGAAGTTTAGTAAGATCCCCTTACACTATCCTCGTACATCTAGACATACTCCATTACTTTCCGTTCCATTAGGCAAACCGCCAACCTTTAATGGTGAAGATTATGCTATGTGGAGTGATTTAATGAAATTCCATCTAACCTCACTCCACAAAAGTATATGGAATGTTGTTGAGTTTGGAGCACAGGTACCATCCATAGGGGATGAGGATTATGATACGGACGAAGTGGCCCAAATCGAGCACTTCAACTCCCAAGCTACAACCATACTCCTCGCCTCTTTAAGCAAGGAGGAATACAACAAAGTGCAAGGGTTGAAGAATGCAAAGGAGATTTGGGACCTACTCAAGACCGCGCACGAGGGTGATGAACTCACCAAGATCACCAAGCGGGAAACGATCGAGGGGGAGCTCGGTCGCTTCCGTCTTCGCCAAGGGGAGGAGCCACAAGATATGTACAACCGGCTCAAAACCTTGGTGAACCAAGTGCGCAACCTCGGGAGCAAAAAGTGGGACGACCACGAGGTGGTTAAGGTTATTCTAAGAGCTCTCATCTTCCTTAACCCCACTCAAGTTCAATTAATTCGTGGTAATCCAAGATACCCACTAATGACACCCGAGGAAGTTATCGGGAATTTTGTGAGCTTTGAATGTATGATTAAAGGTTCAAAGAAGATCAACGAGCTTGACGAACCCTCCATGTCCGAGGCACAACCGGTGGCATTTAAGGCGACGGAGGAGAAGAAGGAGGAGTCTACACCAAGTAGACAACCAATTGACGCCTCCAAGCTCGACAATGAAGAGATGGCCTTAATCATCAAAAGCTTTCGGCAAATCCTTAAGCAACGGAAGGGAAAGGATTACAAATCCCATTCCAAGAAGGTTTGCTACAAGTGTGGTAAGCCCGGTCACTTTATCGCTAAATGTCCATTATCAAGTGACAGTGACAGGGACAACGACAAGAAGGGCAAGAGAAGAGAGAAGAAGAGGTACCACAAGAAGAGGGGCGGCGATGCCCACGTATGCCGCGAGTGGGACTCCGACGAGAGCTCCACCGACTCCTTCTCCGACGAGGACGCCGCCAACATCGCCGTCACCAAGGGACTCCTCTTCCCCAACGTCGGCCACAAGTGCCTCATGGCAAAGGACGGCAAAAGGAAGAAGGTAAAATCAAGATCCTCCACTAAATATGAAACCTCTAGTGATGAGGATGATGCTAGCAATGAGGAGGATAACTTGCGCATTCTTTTTGCCAACCTTAACATGGAACAAAAGGAAAAACTAAATGAGCTAATTAGTGCCATCCATGAAAAGGATGACCTCTTGGACTCCCAAGAGGACTTCCTAATCAAGGAAAATAAAAAGCATGTTAAGGTTAAAAATGCTTATGCTCTAGAGGTAGAAAAATGTGAGAAATTATCTAGTGAGCTAAGTACTTGCCATGACACTATTACCAACCTTAGAAATGAAAATGCTAGTTTAAATGCTAAGGTTGATTCTCATGTTTGTGATATTTCAATCCCCAATCTTAGAAACAATAATGATGATTTACTTGCTAAGATTGAAGAATTGAATGTATCTCTTGCTAGCCTTAGATTAGAGAATGAAAACTTGATTGCTAAGGCTAAAGATTTTGATGTTTGCAAAGTTACAATTTCCGATCTTAGAGATAAGAATGATATACTACGTGCTAAGATTGTTGAACTTAATTCTTGCAAACCCTCTACATCTACCATTGAGCATGTCACTATTTGTACTAGATGTAGAGATATTGATGTTGATGCTATTCATGATCACATGATTTTAATTAAACAACAAAATGATCATATAGCAAAATTAGATGCTAAAATTGCCGAGCATAACTTAGAAAATGAAAAGTTTAAATTTGCTAGAAGTATGCTCTATAATGGGAGTGAGAGCACCTAGAGGGGGGGGGGTGAATAGGTGATCCTGGGAAACTTAAACTTATAGCCACAAAAACTTGTTAAGTGTTAGCACAATAATCGCCAAGTGGCTAGAGATGAGTCTCAACAGAACACAATACCACAAAAGATCAACACAGAGAAGACACAATGGTTTATCCCGTGGTTCGGCCAAGTACAAAACTTGCCTACTCCACGTTGTGGCGTCCCAACGGACGAGAGTTGCACTCAACTCCTCTCAAGTGATCCAATGATCAACTTGAATACCACAGTGTTATGTTTTTCCTTTCAATATCCCGTTTTGCGAGGAATCTCCACAACTTGGAGTCTCTCGCCCTTACACTTGAGATTCACAAAGAAATACGGAGTAAGGGAGGGAAGCAACACACACAAATCCCCAGCAATATGCGCACACACACGGCCAAGAATCGAGCTCAAAAGACTATCTCAAAGTTCTCACTAGAACGGAGCTCGAATAACTGCAAATGACAAATGAATGCGCAAAGACTGAGTGTGGATGATCAAGAATGCTCTAAGGTTGCTTGGTGTTCTCCTCCATGCGCCTAGGGGTCCCATTTATAGCCCCAAGGCAGCTAGGAGCCGTTGAGAGCAAATTTAGAAGGCCATCCTTGCCTTCTGTCGTCTGGCGCACCGGACAGTCCGGTGCACACCGGACACTGTCCGGTGCCAGATTTCTTTCCTTAAATGGCGAAGCCGACCGTTGGCAGATTTGGAGCCGTTGGCGCACCGGACATGTCCGGTGCACACCGGACAGTCCGGTGCCCCCTTCCGACCGTTGGCCCGGCCACGTGTCCCGCGCAGATCGCGCGGCCGACCGTTGGCCCGGCCGACCGTTGGCTCACCGGACAGTCCGGTGCACACCGGACAGTCCGGTGAATTATAGCCGTACGCCGTCGCCGAATTCCCGAGAGCGGCCACTTCGCTCGAGTCAGCCTGGCGCACCGGACACTGTCCGGTGCACCACCGGACAGTCCGGTGCCCCAGACCGAAACAGCCTTTTGGCTGTACACATCCAACTTTTCTCTTTTCTTCTTCTTTCTGTTTCTAATACTTAGACAAGTATATTAGTACACAAAACCAATGTACTAAGACTTAGAAACATACCTTTGCTCTTGATTTGCACTTTGTCCATCCATGGGCATAGATTCACATTTAAGCACTTGTGTTGGCACTCAATCACCAAAATACTTAGAAATGGCCCAAGGGCACATTTCCCTTTCAATCTCCCCCTTTTTGGTGATTTATGCCAACACAACATAAAGCAACTAGAACAAGTGCAATATCACTTCAAATAAAAACTCAAATTTATTTTGATTCAATTTGGCATATATGGATCATCCTTTGCCACCACTTGGTTTGTTTTTGCAAATCAACCTCAAAATCCTATCTCTAAGTCAAATCCACTTGTAGAGACATCAAGAGAGGTTTTCCAAAGAAAATTGATTCAAGATTCCAAAAACTCCCCCTTTTTCCCATAATCAACACTTCTCCCCACAAGAGGCCAACTTTTGACAAAAGAGACAATGCAAGAGTTTTGACAAACCAAAAGCTCTATCCTACTGTTTTCAAAGTTTCTCAAGTGGTAGCTGATCCATTTATTGCTTTGGCCTTTATTTTCTCCCCCTTTGGCATCAAGCACCAAAATGGGATCAATCTTGGCCCTTTAACCCCATTGCCTCACCAAAATCTTCAACTAAGAGTAAATAGGCAATAAGAGTATAAAGATGAACTTGGAAGAGTTACTCTTTTCATCGGAGTGCAGTGGAAGTCTTGCATGATCCAAGTCCACCTTTTTCCCTTTCAATTATCCTTGGAGACTAAAACAACCAAACTCAAGTACATGGTTAGTCTCAAAGGGTCAAGTTGTAGCACAGCTCCCCCTAAATATGTGCATCACTTGCAAACAGGACTTGTGAGGTCCAGGGAGTGTTTGTACAACTTGAGCACCATAAGTAAGCAACGAAATGCATAAGGAACATGATCAAGGGTATAAACATATGTATGCTATAAATCAATCCAAGTTCCGCGAATCTAAGACATTTAGCTCACTTCGCAACCTGCAAAAGGTCTTCTCATCTAGAGGCTTGGTAAAGATATCGGCTAGCTGGTTCTCGGTGCTAACATGAAACACTTCGATATCTCCCTTTTGCTGGTGATCTCTCAAAAAGTGATGCCGGATATCTATGTGCTTTGTGCGGCTGTGCTCAACAGGATTTTCCGCCATGCGGATAGCACTTTCATTATCACATAGGAGTGGGACTTTGCTCAGATTGTAGCCATAGTCCCTGAGGGTTTGCCTCATCCAAAGTAGTTGCGCGCAACACTGTCCTACGGCAACATACTCGGCCTCAGCGGTGGATAGGGCAACGGAGGTTTGTTTCTTAGAGTTCCACGACACCAGGGACCTTCCTAAGAATTGGCACGTCCCTGATGTACTCTTCCTATCGACCTTACATCCAGCGTAGTCGGAATCTGAGTATCCAACCAAGTCAAAGGTAGACCCTTTTGGATACCAGAGCCCGAAGCAAGGCGTAGCAACCAAATATCTTAGAATTCGCTTCACCGCCACTAAGTGACACTCCTTAGGATTGGATTGAAATCTAGCACACATGCATACGCTAAGCATAATATCTGGTCTACTAGCACATAAATAAAGTAAAGACCCTATCATTGACCGGTATGCTTTTTGATCAACGGACTTACCTCCTTTGTTGAGGTCGGTGTGTCCGTCGGTTCCCATCGGTGTCTTTGCGGGCTTGGCGTCCTTCATCCCAAACCGCTTTAGCAGATCTTGCCTGTACTTCGTTTGGGAGATGAAGGTGCCGTCCTTGAGTTGCTTCACTTGGAACCCAAGGAAATAGTTCAACTCGCCCATCATTGACATCTCGAATTTCTGCGTCATCACCCTGCTAAACTCTTGACAAGACTTTTGGTTAGTAGAACCAAATATTATGTCATCGACATAAATCTGGCACACAAACAAATCACCATCACATGTCTTAGTAAAAAGAGTTGGATCGGCTTTCCCAACCTTGAAAGAATTAACAATTAGAAAGTCTCTAAGGCATTCATACCATGCTCTTGGGGCTTGCTTAAGTCCATAGAGCGCCTTAGATAGCTTACACACGTGGTCGGGGTACCGTTCATCCTCGAAGCCAGGGGGTTGCTCCACGTACACCTCCTCCTTGATTGGCCCGTTGAGGAAAGCGCTCTTCACATCCATTTGATACAACCTGAAGGAATGGTGAGCGGCATATGCTAGCAAGATGCGAATTGACTCTAGCCTAGCCACAGGAGCAAACGTCTCCTCAAAGTCCAAACCTGCGACTTGGGCATAACCTTTTGCCACAAGTCTAGCCTTGTTCCTCGTCACCACCCCGTGCTCGTCCTGTTTGTTGCGGAACACCCACTTGGTTCCCACAACATTTTGCTTGGGACGAGGCACCAGTGTCCAAACTTCATTGCGCTTGAAGTTGTTGAGTTCCTCCTGCATGGCTAACACCCAGTCCGGATCTAGCAAGGCCTCTTCTACCCTGAAAGGCTCAATAGAAGAGACAAAGGAGTAATGCTCACAAAAATTAACTAATCGAGATCGAGTAGTTACTCCCTTGCTAATATCACCCAGAATTTGGTCGACGGGATGATCCCTTTGAATCATCGCTCGAACTTGGGTTGGAGGTGCCGGTTGTGCTTCTTTCTCCATCACATGATCATCTTGTGCTCCCCCTTGACCACACTCCTCTTGATGAACTTGTTCATCGTTTTGAGTTGGGGGATGCATCATTGTTGAGGAAGAAGGTTGATCTTGCTCCAATTGTTCCTGTGGTCGCACATCACCAATCGCCATGGTGCGCATAGCGGCCGTTGGAACGTCTTCTTCATCTACATCATCAAGATCAACAACTTGCTCTCTTGGAGAGCCATTAGTCTCATCAAATACAACGTCGCTAGAGACTTCAACCAAACCCGATGATTTGTTGAAGACTTTATACGCCTTTGTATTTGAGTCATAACCTAACAAAAACCCTTCTACAGCTTTGGGAGCAAACTTAGAATTTCTACTCTTCTTTACTAGAATGTAGCACTTGCTCCCAAATACACGAAAGTAAGATACATTGGGTTTGTTACCGGTTAGTAGCTCATACGAAGTCTTCTTGAGGAGGCGATGAAGGTAGACCCTGTTGATGGCGTGGCAAGCCGTGTTCACGGCTTCCGACCAGAAACACTCGGGGGTCTTGAATTCTCCAAGCATCGTCCTCGCCATATCGATTAGCGTCCTGTTCTTCCTCTCTACCACACCATTTTGCTGTGGTGTGTAGGGAGCGGAGAACTCGTGCTTGATCCCTTCCTCCTCAAGGAACTCCTCCACTTGAAGGTTCTTGAACTCGGACCCGTTGTCGCTCCTTATCTTCTTCACCTTGAGCTCAAACTCATTTTGAGCTCTCCTGAGGAAGCGCTTGAGGGTCCCTTGGGTTTCAGACTTATCCTGCAAAAAGAACACCCAAGTGAAGCGGGAAAAGTCATCAACAATAACTAGACCATACTTACTCCCTCCTATGCTTAGATAGGCGACAGGTCCGAAGAGGTCCATATGCAGCAGCTCCAGGGGTCTTGAAGTGGTCATCACATTCTTGCTGTGATGCGCTCCTCCCACTTGTTTACTTGCTTGACAAGCTGCACAAGGTCTATCTTTTTCGAATTGCACGTTAGTCAAACCTATCACATGTTCTCCCTTTAGAAGCTTGTGAAGGTTCTTCATCCCCACATGTGCTAAGCGGCGATGCCACAGCCAGCCCATGCTAGTCTTAGCTATTAAGCATGCATCTAGACCGGCCTCTTCTTTTGCAAAATCAACTAAATAAAGTTTGCCGTCTAATACACCCTTAAAAGCTAGTGAACCATCACTTCTTCTAAAGACAGACACATCTATATTTGTAAATAGACAGTTATACCCCATGTTGCATAATTGACTAATAGATAGCAAATTATATCCAAGAGACTCTACTAAAAACACATTAGATATGGAGTGCTCATTAGAAATTGCAATTTTACCTAACCCTTTTACCTTGCCTTGATTCCCATCACCGAATATAATTGAATCTTGGGAATCCTTATTCTTGACGTAGGAGGTGAACATCTTCTTCTCCCCCGTCATATGGTTTGTGCATCCGCTATCAATAATCCAGCTTGAACCCCCGGATGCATAAACCTGCAAGGCAAATTTAGGCTTGGGTCTTAGGTACCCAACTCATGTTGGGTCCTACAAGGTTAGTGCAAATATCCTTAGGGACCCAAATGCAAGTTTTGTCTCCCTTGCATTTTGCCCCTAACTTCCTAGCAATTATTTTCCTATCCTTTCTACAAATAGCAAAGGAAGCATTTAAAGCACAATAAATTGTAGAAGGTTCATTCACTACTTTTCTAGGAGCACGAATAATATTCTTTTTAGGCACATGATGAATAGCATTTCTCCTAGACATATTTCTACCATGCATATAGGAAGAACTAGAAGCAAACATGGCATGAGAGTCAAAATCATCATAAGCATTATGATTCCTATAAGCATTTCTAGTTTGTCTCCTATCATGATACATAAAAGCATGGTTCCTTTTAGTACTACTTGCCATAGGGGCCTTCCCTTTCTCCTTGGCGGAGATGGGAGCCTTATGGCTTGTTAAGTTCTTGGCTTCCCTCTTGAAGCCAAGTCCATCCTTAATTGAGGGGTGTCTACCAATCGTGTAGGCATCCCTTGCAAATTTTAGCTTATCAAAATCATTCTTGCTAGTCTTAAGTTGAGCATTAAGACTAGCCAATTCATCATTAAGCTTGGAAATTGAAACTAGGTGTTCACTACACGCATCAATGTCAAAGTCTTTACACCTAGTACAAATTACAACATATTCTTCACAAGAATTAGATTTATTTGCCACTTCTAATTTAGCATTTAAATCATTGTTGACACCTTCTAAAGTAGAAATGGTGTTATGACAAGTAGATAATTCACCAGAGAGCATTTCATTCCTTTTAATTTCTAGAGCAAGAGAATTTTGTGCACTAACAAATTTATCATGCTCCTCATATAAAAGATCTTCTTGTTTTTCTAGTAATCTATTCTTGTCATTCAAAGCATCAATCAACTCATTAATCTTATCTATCTTAGATCTATCTAAGCCCTTGAATAAGCATGAATAGTCTATGTCATCATCATCACTAGACTCATTATCACTAGAAGAAGCATAAGTGGAGTCTCGAGTACTCACCTTTTTCTCCCTTGCCATAAGGCATGTGTGACGCTCGTTTGGGAAGAGGGATGACTTGTTGAAGGCAGTGGCGGCGAGTCCTTCATTGTCGGAGTCGGAAGAGGAGCAGTCCGAGTCCCACTCCTTGCCTAGATGCGCCTCGCCCTTTGCCTTCTTATAGTTCTTCTTCTTCTCCCTCTTGTTCCCTTGATCCTGATCACTATCATTGTCGGGACAGTTAGCAATAAAATGACCAAGCTTACCACATTTGAAGCATGAGCGCTTCCCCTTTGTCTTGGTCTTGCTTGGTTGCCCCTTGCGGCCTTTTAGTGCCGTCTTGAATCTCTTGATGATGAGAGCCATCTCTTCATCATTAAGTCCGGCCGCCTCAATTTGTGCCACCTTGCTAGGTAGCATTTCCTTGCTTCTTGTTGCCTTGAGAGCAAGAGGTTGAGGCTCATTGATTGGACCGTTTAGAGCGTCGTCGACGTATCTCGCCTCCTTGATCATCATCCGCCCGCTTACGAATTTTCCGAGTACCTCCTCGGGCGTCATCATCGTGTACCTGGGATTCTCACGAATATTGTTTACGAGATGAGGATCAAGAACGGTAAAGGACCTTAGCATTAGGCGGACGACGTCGTGGTCCGTCCATCGCGTGCTTTGTAGCTCCTTATTTTGTTGATAAGGGTCTTGAGCCGGTTGTAAGTTTGGGTTGGCTCCTCTCCCCTTATCATTGCGAATCGTCCAAGCTCGCCCTCCACCAACTCCATTTTAGTGAGCATGGTGATGTCGTTCCCTTCGTGAGAGATCTTGAGGGTGTCCCATATCTGCTTGGCGTTGTCCAGGCCGCTCACCTTATTGTACTCTTCCCTGCACAAAGATGCTAATAGAACAGTAGTAGCTTGTGCATTTCTATGGATTTGTTCATTTATAAGCATAGGGCTATCCGAGCTATCAAATTTCATTCCATTCTCTACAATCTCCCACATGCTTGGATGGAGAGAGAATAAGTGACTACGCATTTTGTGACTCCAAAATCCGTAGTCTTCCCCATCGAAGTGTGGAGGTTTGCCAAGAGGAATGGAAAGCAAATGCGAATTCGAACTATGTGGAATACGAGAATAATCAAATGAAAAGTTCGAATTGACCGTCTTCCTGTAGTCGTTGTCGTCGTCCTTTTGGGAAGAAGTCGACTCATCGCTATCGTCGTAGTAGACGATCTCCTTGATACGCCTTGTCTTCTTCTTCTTCCCATCTTTACGCTTGTGGCCCGACCCCGAGTCAGTAGGCTTGTCATCCTTCGGCTCGTTGACGAAGGACTCCTTCTCCTTGTCGTTGATCACGATTCCCTTCCCCTTAGGATCCATCTCTTCGGGCGATTAGTCCCTTCTTGAAGAGAACGGCTCCGATACCAATTGAGAGCACCTAGAGGGGGGGTGAATAGGTGATCCTGGGAAACTTAAACTTATAGCCACAAAAACTTGTTAAGTGTTAGCACAATAATCGCCAAGTGGCTAGAGATGAGTCTCAACAGAACACAATACCACAAAAGATCAACACAGAGAAGACACAGTGGTTTATCCCGTGGTTCGGCCAAGTACAAAACTTGCCTACTCCACGTTGTGGCGTCCCAACGGACGAGAGTTGCACTCAACTCCTCTCAAGTGATCCAATGATCAACTTGAATACCACAATGTTATGTTTTTCCTTTCAATATCCCGTTTTGCGAGGAATCTCCACAACTTGGAGTCTCTCGCCCTTACACTTGAGATTCACAAAGAAATACGGAGTAAGGGAGGGAAGAAACACACACAAATCCCCAGCAATATGCGCACACACACGGCCAAGAATCGAGCTCAAAAGACTATCTCAAAGTTCTCACTAGAACGGAGCTCGAATCACTGCAAATGACAAATGAATGCGCAAAGACTGAGTGTGGATGATCAAGAATGCTCTAAGGTTGCTTGGTGTTCTCCTCCATGCGCCTAGGGGTCCCATTTATAGCCCCAAGGCAGCTAGGAGCCGTTGAGAGCAAATTTAGAAGGCCATCCTTGCCTTCTGTCGTCTGGCGCACCGGACAGTCCGGTGCACACCGGACACTGTCCGGTGCCAGATTTCTTTCCTTAAATGGCGAAGCCGACCGTTGGCAGATTTGGAGCCGTTGGCGCACCGGACATGTCCGGTGCACACCGGACAGTCCGGTGCCCCCTTCCGACCGTTGGCCCGGCCACGTGTCCCGCGCAGATCGCGCGGCCGACCGTTGGCCCGGCCGACCGTTGGCTCACCGGACAGTCCGGTGCACACCGGACAGTCCGGTGAATTATAGCCGTACGCCGTCGCTGAATTCCCGAGAGCGGCCACTTCGCTCGAGTCAGCCTGGCGCACCGGACACTGTCCGGTGCACCACCGGACAGTCCGGTGCCCCAGACCGAAACAGCCTTTTGGCTGTACACATCCAACTTTTCTCTTTTCTTCTTCTTTCTGTTTCTAATACTTAGACAAGTATATTAGTACACAAAACCAATGTACTAAGACTTAGAAACATACCTTTGCTCTTGATTTGCACTTTGTCCATCCATGGGCATAGATTCACATTTAAGCACTTGTGTTGGCACTCAATCACCAAAATACTTAGAAATGGCCCAAGGGCACATTTCCCTTTCAGGGAGACGCCCTGGCATTAAGGATGGCATTGGCTACCAAAGGGGAGACAATGTCAAAATTAGTGCCCCTCCTAAAAGATTGTCTAATTTTGTTAAGGGCAAGGCTCCCATGCCTCAAGATAACGAGGGTTACATTTTATACCCTGTCGGTTATCCTGAGAACAAGATTAGGAAAATTCACTCTAGGAAGTCTCACTCTGGCCCTAATCATGCTTTTATGTATAAGGGTGAGACATCTAGTTCTAGGCAACCAACCCATGCTAAGTTACCTAAAAGGAAAACTACTAATGCATCAAATGATCATGACATTTCATTCAAAACTTTTGATGCGTCATATGTTTTGACTAACAAATCCGGCAAGGTCGTTGCCAAGTTTGTTGGGGGCAAACACAAGGGGTCAAAGACTTGTGTTTGGGTACCCAAAGTTCTTGTGTCTAATGCCAAAGGACCCAAAACCGTTTGGGTACCTAAAGTCAAGAACTAAAATTGTTTTGTAGGTTTATGCATCCGGGGGCTCAAGTTGGATACTCGACAGCGGGTGCACAAACCACATGACAGGGGAGAAGAAGATGTTCTCCTCATATGAGAAAAACAAAGATCCCCAACGAGCTATCACATTCGGGGATGGAAATCAAGGTTTGGTCAAAGGTTTGGGTAAAATTGCTATTTCACCCGACCATTCCATTTCCAATGTTTTTCTTGTTGATTCTCTAGATTACAACTTGCTTTCTGTTTCCCAATTATGTCAAATGGGCTACAACTGTCTATTCACTGATGTAGGTGTCACTGTCTTTAGAAGAAGTGATGATTCAATAGCATTTAAGGGAGTGTTAGAGGGTCAGCTATACTTAGTAGATTTTGATAGAGCTGAACTCGACACTTGCTTAATTGCTAAGACTAACATGGGTTGGCTCTGGCACCGCCGACTAGCCCATGTTGGAATGAAGAATCTTCATAAGCTTCTAAAGGGAGAGCACATTTTAGGACTAACAAATGTTCATTTTGAGAAAGACAGGATTTGTAGCGCATGCCAAGCAGGAAAGCAAGTTGGGTCCCATCATCCACACAAGAACATCATGACAAGTGACAGGCCACTAGAGCTCCTACACATGGATTTATTCGGCCCGATCGCTTACATAAGCATCGGCGGGAGTAAGTACTGTCTAGTTATTGTGGATGATTATTCCCGCTTCACTTGGGTGTTCTTTTTGCAGGAAAAATCTCATACCCAAGAGACCTTAAAGGGATTCTTGAGACGGGCTCAAAATGAGTTCGGCTTAAGGATCAAGAAAATTAGAAGCGACAACGGGACGGAGTTCAAGAACTCACAAATAGAAGGCTTCCTTGAGGAGGAGGGCATCAAGCATGAGTTCTCTTCTCCCTACACGCCACAACAAAATGGTGTAGTGGAGAGGAAGAATCGAACTCTATTGGACATGGCAAGAACCATGCTTGATGAGTACAAGACTTCGGATCGGTTTTGGGCCGAGGCGGTCAACACCGCTTGCTACGCCATCAACCGGTTATATCTACACCAAATCCTCAAGAAGACATCATACGAACTCCTAACCGGTAAAAAGCCCAATATTTCATATTTTAGAGTCTTTGGTAGCAAATGCTTTATACTTGTTAAAAGAGGTAGAAGATCTAAATTTGCTCCTAAGACTGTAGAAGGCTTTTTACTAGGATATGATTCAAACACAAGGGCATATAGAGTCTTTAACAAGTCCACTGGACAAGTTGAAGTTTCTTGTGACGTTGTGTTTGATGAGACTAATGGCTCTCAAGTAGAGCAAGTTGATCTTGATGAGAAAGGTGATGAAGAGGCTCCATGCATTGCGCTAAGGAACATGTCCATTGGGGATGTGTGTCCTAAGGAATCCGAAGAGCCTCCAAATACACAAGATCAACCATCCTCCTCCACGCAAGCATCTCCACCGACTCAAAATGAGGATGAAACTCAAGTTGATAAAGTAGAAGATCAAGCAAATGAGCCACCTCAAGATGACGGCAATGATCAAGGGGGAGATGCAAATGATCAAGACAAGGAGGATGAAGAGCAAAGGCCGCCACACCCAAGAGTCCACCAAGCAATCCAACGAGATCACCCCGTCGACACCATCCTCGGCGACATTCATAAGGGGGTAACTACTAGATCTCGTGTTGCACATTTTTGTGAACATTACTCTTTTGTTTCCTCTATTGAGCCACACAGGGTAGAGGAAGCACTTCAAGATTCGGATTGGGTGGTAGCGATGCAAGAGGAGCTCAACAACTTCACTAGGAATGAGGTATGGCATTTAGTTCCACGTCCTAATCAAAATGTTGTAGGAACCAAATGGGTCTTCCGCAACAAGCAGGATGAGCATGGTGTGGTGACAAGGAACAAAGCTCGACTTGTGGCCAAAGGATACTCCCAAGTCGAAGGTTTGGATTTCGGTGAAACCTATGCACCCGTAGCTAGGCTTGAGTCAATTCGAATATTATTAGCCTATGCTACTTACCATGGCTTTAAGCTTTATCAAATGGACGTGAAAAGTGCCTTCCTCAATGGACCAATCAAGGAAGAGGTCTATGTTGAGCAACCTCCCGGCTTTGAAGACAGTGAGTATCCTAATCATGTCTATAGGCTCTCTAAGGCGCTTTATGGGCTCAAGCAAGCCCCAAGAGCATGGTCTGAATGCCTTAGATATTTCCTTATTGCAAATGGCTTCAAAGTCGGCAAGGCCGATCCTACCTTATTCACTAAAACTCTTGACAATGATTTGTTTGTATGCCAAATTTATGTTGATGATATCATATTTGGTTCTACTAACGAATCTACTTGTGAAGAATTTAGTAGGATCATGACACAGAAATTCGAGATGTCAATGATGGGGGAGTTGAAGTATTTTCTAGGATTCCAAGTCAAGCAACTCCAAGAGGGCACCTTCATTAGCCAAACGAAGTACACTCAAGATATTCTAACTAAGTTTGGAATGAAGGATGCCAAACCCATCAAGACACCCATGGGAACAAATGGGCATCTCGACCTCGACACGGGAGGTAAGTCCGTGGATCAAAAGGTATATCGGTCGATGATTGGTTCATTACTCTATTTATGTGCATCTCGACCGGACATTATGCTTTCCGTTTGCATGTGTGCAAGATTCCAAGCCGACCCTAAGGAATCACACCTTACGGCCGTAAAACGAATCTTGAGATATTTGGCTTATACTCCTAAGTTTGGGCTTTGGTACCCTCGGGGATCCACATTTGATTTAATTGGTTATTCAGATGCCGATTGGGCGGGGTGTAAGATTAATAGAAAGAGCACATCGGGGACTTGCCAGTTCTTGGGAAGATCCTTGGTGTCTTGGGCTTCAAAGAAGCAAAATTCGGTCGCTCTTTCAACCGCCGAAGCCGAGTACATTGCCGCAGGTCATTGTTGCGCGCAATTGCTTTGGATGAGGCAAACCCTACGGGACTACGGTTACAAATTAACCAAAGTCCCTTTGCTATGTGATAATGAGAGTGCAATCAAAATGGCCGACAATCCCGTCGAGCACAGCCGCACTAAGCACATAGCTATTCGGTATCATTTTCTTAGGGATCACCAACAAAAGGGAGATATCGAGATTTCTTACATTAATACTAAAGATCAATTAGCCGATATTTTTACCAAGCCACTTGATGAACAAACTTTTACCAAACTTAGGCATGAGCTCAATATTCTTGATTCTAGAAATTTCTTTTGCTAGCTTGCACACATAGCTCATAAATATACCTTTGATCATGTCTCTTTCATATGCTATGACTAATGTGTTTTCAAGTCTATTTCAAACCAAGTCATAGGTGTATTGAAAGGAAATTGGAGTCTTCGGCGAAGACAAAGGCTTCCACTCCATAACTCATCCTTCGCCGTCACTCCGAGCCGCTCTCTATCCTTGTGGGAGAGAGCAAAGCAAAAGGACTTCTACTTTGGTATAATCTTCACTCTTTATTTATGACCAAAGGAGGAGAAAGTCATTTCAGGGGCTCTAATGACTCCGTTTTTGGTGATTCATGCCAAAGGGGGAGAGAGTATTAGCCCAAAGCAAAAGGACTGCACCACCACCTCATTTTATTTTCAAACTATCAATTTGGTATCTTATTGTGTTTAAAAGGGGGAGTCGTACTTCAAAAATGATATCTCAAAACCCTCTTGAACACTAAGAGGAGAATTTCATTTAGGGGGAGTTTTGTTTAGTCAAAGGAAAAGCATTTGAAACAGGGGGAGAAAATTTCAAATCTTGAAAATGCTTTGCAAAATCTTATTTATTTACCTTTGACTATTTGCAAAAGAACTTTGAAAAGGATTGACAAAAGAATTTGCAAAAACAAAACATGTGGTGCAAGCGTGGTCCAAAATATTAAGAATGAAAGAAACACTCCATGCATATCTTATAAGTATTTATATTGGCTCAAATCCAAGCAACCTTTGCACTTACATTATGCAAACTAGTTCAATTATGCACTTCTATATTTGCTTTGGTTTGTGTTGGCATCAATCACCAAAAAGGGGGAGATTGAAAGGGAATTAGGGTTACACCTAGTTCTTATATAATTTTGGTGGTTGAATTGCCCAACACAAATTATTGAACTAACTAGTTTGCTCTAGAATATATGTTCTACAGGTGCCAAAGGTTCATCTACAAACATACTAAATCGACTGTCCGGAATACCGTAGATTATTCCGGACAGGAGAAGCTTTTTGGAAAAACAGGCCAAGCGCGGACCGTCCGGGCCCTTGCGGCGGACCGTCCGCACCACCAGGATGACCCTCGGACAGGACCAATGCAAAAATCTAAGTCTGCACTATGGACCGTCAGAAGGAAAAGAGCGGACCGTCTGGGACCTCGCGCGGACCGTCCGGCCTCAGGCGCGGACCGTCCGGTAGGTGAGGAACCGAAAAACCCGAAGGTGACGGGTTCGGAAAAATGAATTATAGCGTCCGCGCGGACCGTCCGGGGTGCACGACCGGACCGTCCACGCCTGACTTTCTCTGACATCTGACGACACATTAAATGCAATATAGTCGTTGATATAGCCGTTACTGCTGACCGTTGCATTTTCAGCCGTTGATCTACAGGCGCGGACCGTCCGGACCAGGCGGGCGGACCGTCCGCGGTCGGCAGAATGGAGCAACGGCTAGAAAGTGGTTGGGGGCTATAAATACCTCCCCAACCACCTCCATTCACTTCATCCAAGCATTCCAACCTTCAACATTCAATACAAGAGCTAGCAATCCATTCCAAGACACATTCAAAGCCTCCATCTCTCCAAGTTTCACAATTGAGAAAAGAGATCATTAGTGATTAGTGACTTGAGAGAGAAAGTGATCCGTGTGTTATTTGTCGCTCTTGTTGCTTGGCTTTTGCAATCGTGCTTTCTTTCATTCTTTCTTGCAAACAACTCAATTGTAACCAAGGCAAGAGACACCAATTGTGTGGTGGTCCTTGCGGGGAAGTTTGTTCCCGTTTGATTGAGAAGGAGAAGCTCACTCGGTCCGAGGGACCGTTTGAGAGAGGGAAAGGGTTGAAAAAGACCCGGCCTTTGTGGCCTCCTCAACGGGGAGTAGGTTTGCGAGAACCGAACCTCGGTAAAACAAATCCGCGTGTCACACTCTTTATTTGATAGCGATTTGTTTTGCACCCTCTCTCTCGGACTCGTTTATATTTCTAACGCTAACCCGGCTTGTAGTTGTGATTATTTTTGAGAATTTCAGTTTCGCCCTATTCACCCCCCCTCTAGGCGACTATCAGAGACGACGGCCTAGACCTCTCACCAACTCGTCACAGCATCCTCCAAGCGCCTCATCCTGCGGTACCTGTTCTTGACCTGTGGGGGGGTGTGAGACAGCAAGAGTGAGCTCACATACGTTCATCGCTCAACAAGTTGTGGGGAATAATGTGAATGAACTCGCCAAAGGTGGGAGTTCATGTGAAGTGTAAGGCTTACCAAAGAGGATGGTTAGAGCTGAGCATTGCTTTTAAAGTTGGTCAAAATTTTATTAGCAATTACTAAGTATAAGTAAATACCAACCCAATTAAGTAGTAGAACAAAAGTAACAACATCACCTGTGATACAATGCATATGACAAATTGAATTTAAGTTCCATAAATTAATCATGTGAGGGTCCGAGCTGCTCATGACCGTGAGCACGGCTAGTATACCAGTTTTACACTCTGCAGAGGTTGCACATCTTTACCCACAAGTCATGTTACCCATCTGCCAAGGGATCGCGACTTCCCATACACCTCTACCGAGGAGGCGAGGCAGGGTAACACTACGAGGCCTTTACAAAGTTCCACTAGCTTCAGAAAACCCGCTACAGTTTATAGGAAGCTCCAATGCAGGAATCCCTTGCATGACCGCCATCGCAGCAAAATCATCCCGAGGGCCTCCCTACACTGACCACTGAGAGCACCTAGAGGGGGGGTGAATAGGTGATCCTGGGAAACTTAAACTTATAGCCACAAAAACTTGTTAAGTGTTAGCACAATAATCGCCAAGTGGCTAGAGATGAGTCTCAACAGAACACAATACCACAAAAGATCAACACAGAGAAGACACAGTGGTTTATCCCGTGGTTCGGCCAAGTACAAAACTTGCCTACTCCACGTTGTGGCGTCCCAACGGACGAGAGTTGCACTCAACTCCTCTCAAGTGATCCAATGATCAACTTGAATACCACAGTGTTATGTTTTTCCTTTCAATATCCCGTTTTGCGAGGAATCTCCACAACTTGGAGTCTCTCGCCCTTACACTTGAGATTCACAAAGAAATACGGAGTAAGGGAGGGAAGAAACACACACAAATCCCCAGCAATATGCGCACACACACGGCCAAGAATCGAGCTCAAAAGACTATCTCAAAGTTCTCACTAGAACGGAGCTCGAATCACTGCAAATGACAAATGAATGCGCAAAGACTGAGTGTGGATGATCAAGAATGCTCTAAGGTTGCTTGGTGTTCTCCTCCATGCGCCTAGGGGTCCCATTTATAGCCCCAAGGCAGCTAGGAGCCGTTGAGAGCAAATTTAGAAGGCCATCCTTGCCTTCTGTCGTCTGGCGCACCGGACAGTCCGGTGCACACCGGACACTGTCCGGTGCCAGATTTCTTTCCTTAAATGGCGAAGCCGACCGTTGGCAGATTTGGAGCCGTTGGCGCACCGGACATGTCCGGTGCACACCGGACAGTCCGGTGCCCCCTTCCGACCGTTGGCCCGGCCACGTGTCCCGCGCAGATCGCGCGGCCGACCGTTGGCCCGGCCGACCGTTGGCTCACCGGACAGTCCGGTGCTCACCGGACAGTCCGGTGCACACCGGACAGTCCGGTGAATTATAGCCGTACGCCATCGCCGAATTCCCGAGAGCGGCCACTTCGCTCGAGTCAGCCTGGCGCACCGGACACTGTCCGGTGCACCACCGGACAGTCCGGTGCCCCAGACCGAAACAGCCTTTTGGCTGTACACATCCAACTTTTCTCTTTTCTTCTTCTTTCTGTTTCTAATACTTAGACAAGTATATTAGTACACAAAACCAATGTACTAAGACTTAGAAACATACCTTTGCTCTTGATTTGCACTTTGTCCATCCATGGGCATAGATTCACATTTAAGCACTTGTGTTGGCACTCAATCACCAAAATACTTAGAAATGGCCCAAGGGCACATTTCCCTTTCAATCTCCCCCTTTTTGGTGATTTATGCCAACACAACATAAAGCAACTAGAACAAGTGCAATATCACTTCAAATAAAAACTCAAATTTATTTTGATTCAATTTGGCATATATGGATCATCCTTTGCCACCACTTGGTTTGTTTTTGCAAATCAACCTCAAAATCCTATCTCTAAGTCAAATCCACTTGTAGAGACATCAAGAGAGGTTTTCCAAAGAAAATTGATTCAAGATTCCAAAAACTCCCCCTTTTTCCCATAATCAACACTTCTCCCCACAAGAGGCCAACTTTTGACAAAAGAGACAATGCAAGAGTTTTGACAAACCAAAAGCTCTATCCTACTGTTTTCAAAGTTTCTCAAGTGGTAGCTGATCCATTTATTGCTTTGGCCTTTATTTTCTCCCCCTTTGGCATCAAGCACCAAAATGGGATCAATCTTGGCCCTTTAACCCCATTGCCTCACCAAAATCTTCAACTAAGAGCAAATAGGCAATAAGAGTATAAAGATGAACTTGGAAGAGTTACTCTTTTCATCGGAGTGCAGTGGAAGTCTTGCATGATCCAAGTCCACCTTTTTCCCTTTCAATTATCCTTGGAGACTAAAACAACCAAACTCAAGTACATGGTTAGTCTCAAAGGGTCAAGTTGTAGCACAGCTCCCCCTAAATATGTGCATCACTTGCAAACAGGACTTGTGAGGTCCAGGGAGTGTTTGTACAACTTGAGCACCATAAGTAAGCAACGAAATGCATAAGGAACATGATCAAGGGCATAAACATATGTATGCTATAAATCAATCCAAGTTCCGCGAATCTAAGACATTTAGCTCACTTCGCAACCTGCAAAAGGTCTTCTCATCTAGAGGCTTGGTAAAGATATCGGCTAGCTGGTTCTCGGTGCTAACATGAAACACTTCGATATCTCCCTTTTGCTGGTGATCTCTCAAAAAGTGATGCCGGATATCTATGTGCTTTGTGCGGCTGTGCTCAACAGGATTTTCCGCCATGCGGATAGCACTTTCATTATCACATAGGAGTGGGACTTTGCTCAGATTGTAGCCATAGTCCCTGAGGGTTTGCCTCATCCAAAGTAGTTGCGCGCAACACTGTCCTGCGGCAACATACTCGGCCTCAGCGGTGGATAGGGCAACAGAGGTTTGTTTCTTAGAGTTCCACGACACCAGGGACCTTCCTAAGAATTGGCACGTCCCTGATGTACTCTTCCTATCGACCTTACATCCAGCGTAGTCGGAATCTAAGTATCCAACCAAGTCAAAGGTAGACCCTTTTGGATACCAGAGCCCGAAGCAAGGCGTAGCAACCAAATATCTTAGAATTTGCTTCACCGCCACTAAGTGACACTCCTTAGGATTGGATTGAAATCTAGCACACATGCATACGCTAAGCATAATATCTGGTCTACTAGCACATAAATAAAGTAAAGACCCTATCATTGACCGGTATGCTTTTTGATCAACGGACTTACCTCCTTTGTTGAGGTCGGTGTGTCCGTCGGTTCCCATCGGTGTCTTTGCGGGCTTGGCGTCCTTCATCCCAAACCGCTTTAGCAGATCTTGTGTGTACTTTGTTTGGGAGATGAAGGTGCCGTCCTTGAGTTGCTTCACTTGGAACCCAAGGAAATAGTTCAACTCGCCCATCATTGACATCTCGAATTTCTGCGTCATCACCCTGCTAAACTCTTGACAAGACTTTTGGTTAGTAGAACCAAATATTATGTCATCGACATAAATCTGGCACACAAACAAATCACCATCACATGTCTTAGTAAAAAGAGTTGGATCGGCTTTCCCAACCTTGAAAGAATTAACAATTAGAAAGTCTCTAAGGCATTCATACCATGCTCTTGGGGCTTGCTTAAGTCCATAGAGCGCCTTAGATAGCTTACACACGTGGTCGGGGTACCGTTCATCCTCGAAGCTAGGCCTGGGCAAAAAGAACCGGAACCGAGGAACCGAACCGAAATAACCGAGAACCGGAACCGAACTAACCGAACCGAAGGAACCGTTATGAATTTCGGTTCTGGTTTTTTGAGAACCGAAATAAATGAGATATTTTCGGTTCTGCACTCCAAAGAACCGAAAGAACCGAAAGAACCGAAAAACCCAAAAGTATTAGATTCAATTTGTTACATGTGTTTGTAACTTCGGATGTTGTGTTATTGACTTATGTTGAACCTCTAATCATCCATGTATTATCTATGAAATTATAGTCATTGTGCACTTGTTGTAGTTTGTGGGGAGATGTTGCTGAAATTTCTCACAAAAGTTGTCGTTATTCATAATTTTAGAGTGGCTGTTACAGTTCGGTTAGAACCGAGGAACCGAACCGAAGAACCGAGAACCGAACTAGTCGGTTCTGATTTCTTTATCTTGCTATTTCGGTTCTAGTTTTTGAAGAACCGAGGAACCGAACCGAACCGAACCGAAGAACCGAATGCCCAGGCCTACTCGAAGCCAGGGGGTTGCTCCACGTACACCTCCTCCTTGATTGGCCCGTTGAGGAAAGCGCTCTTCACATCCATTTGGTACAACCTGAAGGAATGGTGAGCGGCATATGCTAGCAAGATGCGAATTGACTCTAGCCTAGCCACAGGAGCAAACGTCTCCTCAAAGTCCAAACCTGCGACTTGGGCATAACCTTTTGCCACAAGTCTAGCCTTGTTCCTCGTCACCACCCCGTGCTCGTCCTGTTTGTTGCGGAACACCCACTTGGTTCCCACAACATTTTGCTTGGGACGAGGCACCAGTGTCCAAACTTCATTGCGCTTGAAGTTGTTGAGTTCCTCCTGCATGGCTAACACCCAGTCCGGATCTAGCAAGGCCTCTTCTACCCTGAAAGGCTCAATAGAAGAGACAAAGGAGTAATGCTCACAAAAATTAACTAATCGAGATCGAGTAGTTACTCCCTTGCTAATATCACCCAGAATTTGGTCGACGGGATGATCCCTTTGAATCATCGCTCGAACTTGGGTTGGAGGTGCCGGTTGTGCTTCTTTCTCCATCACATGATCATCTTGTGCTCCCCCTTGACCACACTCCTCTTGATGAACTTGTTCATCATTTTGAGTTGGGGGATGCATCATTGTTGAGGAAGAAGGTTGATCTTGCTCCAATTGTTCCTGTGGTCGCACATCACCAATCGCCATGGTGCGCATAGCGGCCGTTGGAACGTCTTCTTCATCTACATCATCAAGATCAACAACTTGCTCTCTTGGAGAGCCATTAGTCTCATCAAATACAACGTCGCTAGAGACTTCAACCAAACCCGATGATTTGTTGAAGACTCTATACGCCTTTGTATTTGAGTCATAACCTAACAAAAACCCTTCTACAGCTTTGGGAGCAAACTTAGAATTTCTACTCTTCTTTACTAGAATGTAGCACTTGCTCCCAAATACACGAAAGTAAGATACATTGGGTTTGTTACCGGTTAGTAGCTCATACGAAGTCTTCTTGAGGAGGCGATGAAGGTAGACCCTGTTGATGGTGTGGCAAGCCGTGTTCACGGCTTCCGACCAGAAACACTCGGGGGTCTTGAATTCTCCAAGCATCGTCCTCGCCATATCGATTAGCGTCCTGTTCTTCCTCTCTACCACACCATTTTGCTGTGGTGTGTAGGGAGCGGAGAACTCGTGCTTGATCCCTTCCTCCTCAAGGAACTCCTCCACTTGAAGGTTCTTGAACTCGGACCCGTTGTCGCTCCTTATCTTCTTCACCTTGAGCTCAAACTCATTTTGAGCTCTCCTGAGGAAGCGCTTGAGGGTCCCTTGGGTTTCAGACTTATCCTGCAAAAAGAACACCCAAGTGAAGCGGGAAAAGTCATCAACAATAACTAGACCATACTTACTCCCTCCTATGCTTAGATAGGCGACAGGTCCGAAGAGGTCCATATGTAGCAGCTCCAGGGGTCTTGAAGTGGTCATCACATTCTTGCTGTGATGCGCTCCTCCCACTTGTTTACCTGCTTGACAAGCTGCACAAGGTCTATCTTTTTCGAATTGCACGTTAGTCAAACCTATCACGTGTTCTCCCTTTAGAAGCTTGTGAAGGTTCTTCATCCCCACATGTGCTAAGCGGCGATGCCACAGCCAGCCCATGCTAGTCTTAGCTATTAAGCATGCATCTAGACCGGCCTCTTCTTTTGCAAAATCAACTAAATAAAGTTTGCCGTCTAATACACCCTTAAAAGCTAGTGAACCATCACTTCTTCTAAAGACAGACACATCTATATTTGTAAATAGACAGTTATACCCCATGTTGCATAATTGACTAATAGATAGCAAATTATATCCAAGAGACTCTACTAAAAACACATTAGATATGGAGTGCTCATTAGAAATTGCAATTTTACCTAACCCTTTTACCTTGCCTTGATTCCCATCACCGAATATAATTGAATCTTGGGAATCCTTATTCTTGACGTAGGAGGTGAACATCTTCTTCTCCCCCGTCATATGGTTTGTGCATCCGCTATCAATAATCCAGCTTGAACCCCCGGATGCATAAACCTGCAAGGCAAATTTAGGCTTGGGTCTTAGGTACCCAACTCATGTTGGGTCCTACAAGGTTAGTGCAAATATCCTTAGGGACCCAAATGCAAGTTTTGTCTCCCTTGCATTTTGCCCCTAACTTCCTAGCAATTATTTTCCTATCCTTTCTACAAATAGCAAAGGAAGCATTTAAAGCACAATAAATTGTAGAAGGTTCATTCACTACTTTTCTAGGAGCATGAATAATATTCTTTTTAGGCACATGATGAATAGCATTTCTCCTAGACATATTTCTACCATGCATATAGGAAGAACTAGAAGCAAACATGGCATGAGAGTCAAAATCATCATAAGCATTATGATTCCTATAAGCATTTCTAGTTTGTCTCCTATCATGATACATAAAAGCATGGTTCCTTTTAGTACTACTTGCCATAGGGGCCTTCCCTTTCTCCTTGGCGGAGATGGGAGCCTTATGGCTTGTTAAGTTCTTGGCTTCCCTCTTGAAGCCAAGTCCATCCTTAATTGAGGGGTGTCTACCAATCGTGTAGGCATCCCTTGCAAATTTTAGCTTATCAAAATCATTCTTGCTAGTCTTAAGTTGAGCATTAAGACTAGCCAATTCATCATTAAGCTTGGAAATTGAAACTAGGTGTTCACTACACGCATCAATGTCAAAGTCTTTACACCTAGTACAAATTACAACATATTCTTCACAAGAATTAGATTTATTTGCCACTTCTAATTTAGCATTTAAATCATTGTTGACACCTTCTAAAGTAGAAATGGTGTTATGACAAGTAGATAATTCACCAGAGAGCATTTCATTCCTTTTAATTTCTAGAGCAAGAGAATTTTGTGCACTAACAAATTTATCATGCTCCTCATATAAAAGATCTTCTTGTTTTTCTAGTAATCTATTCTTGTCATTCAAAGCATCAATCAACTCATTAATCTTATCTATCTTAGATCTATCTAAGCCCTTGAATAAGCATGAATAGTCTATGTCATCATCATCACTAGACTCATTATCACTAGAAGACGCATAAGTGGAGTCTCGAGTACTCACCTTTTTCTCCCTTGCCATAAGGCATGTGTGACGCTCGTTTGGGAAGAGGGATGACTTGTTGAAGGCGATGGCGGCGAGTCCTTCATTGTCGGAGTCGGAAGAGGAGCAGTCCGAGTCCCACTCCTTGCCTAGATGCGCCTCGCCCTTTGCCTTCTTATAGTTCTTCTTCTTCTCCCTCTTGTTCCCTTGATCCTGATCACTATCATTGTCGGGACAGTTAGCAATAAAATGACCAAGCTTACCACATTTGAAGCATGAGCGCTTCCCCTTTGTCTTGGTCTTGCTTGGTTGCCCCTTGCGGCCTTTTAGTGCCGTCTTGAATCTCTTGATGATGAGAGCCATCTCTTCATCATTAAGTCCGGCCGCCTCAATTTGTGCCACCTTGCTAGGTAGCATTTCCTTGCTTCTTGTTGCCTTGAGAGCAAGAGGTTGAGGCTCATTGATTGGACCGTTTAGAGCGTCGTCGACGTATCTCGCCTCCTTGATCATCATCCGCCCGCTTACGAATTTTCCGAGTACCTCCTCGGGCGTCATCATCGTGTACCTGGGATTCTCACGAATATTGTTTACGAGATGAGGATCAAGAACGGTAAAGGACCTTAGCATTAGGCGGACGACGTCGTGGTCCGTCCATCGCGTGCTTTGTAGCTCCTTATTTTGTTGATAAGGGTCTTGAGCCGGTTGTAAGTTTGGGTTGGCTCCTCTCCCCTTATCATTGCGAATCGTCCAAGCTCGCCCTCCACCAACTCCATTTTAGTGAGCATGGTGATGTCGTTCCCTTCGTGAGAGATCTTGAGGGTGTCCCATATCTGCTTGGCGTTGTCCAGGCCGCTCACCTTATTGTACTCTTCCCTGCACAAAGATGCTAATAGAACAGTAGTAGCTTGTGCATTTCTATGGATTTGTTCATTTATAAGCATAGGGCTATCCGAGCTATCAAATTTCATTCCATTCTCTACAATCTCCCACATGCTTGGATGGAGAGAGAATAAGTGACTACGCATTTTGTGACTCCAAAATCCGTAGTCTTCCCCATCGAAGTGTGGAGGTTTGCCAAGAGGAATGGAAAGCAAATGCGAATTCGAACTATGTGGAATACGAGAATAATCAAATGAAAAGTTCGAATTGACCGTCTTCCTGTAGTCGTTGTCGTCGTCCTTTTGGGAAGAAGTCGACTCATCGCTATCGTCGTAGTAGACGATCTCCTTGATACGCCTTGTCTTCTTCTTCTTCCCATCTTTACGCTTGTGGCCCGACCCCGAGTCAGTAGGCTTGTCATCCTTCGGCTCGTTGACGAAGGACTCCTTCTCCTTGTCGTTGATCACAATTCCCTTCCCCTTAGGATCCATCTCTTCGGGCGATTAGTCCCTTCTTGAAGAGAACGGCTCCGATACCAATTGAGAGCACCTAGAGGGGGGGTGAATAGGTGATCCTGGGAAACTTAAACTTATAGCCACAAAAACTTGTTAAGTGTTAGCACAATAATTGCCAAGTGGCTAGAGATGAGTCTCAACAGAACACAATACCACAAAAGATCAACACAGAGAAGACACAGTGGTTTATCCCGTGGTTCGGCCAAGTACAAAACTTGCCTACTCCACGTTGTGGCGTCCCAACGGACGAGAGTTGCACTCAACTCCTCTCAAGTGATCCAATGATCAACTTGAATACCACAGTGTTATGTTTTTCCTTTCAATATCCCGTTTTGCGAGGAATCTCCACAACTTGGAGTCTCTCGCCCTTACACTTGAGATTCACAAAGAAATACGGAGTAAGGGAGGGAAGCAACACACACAAATCCCCAGCAATATGCGCACACACACGGCCAAGAATCGAGCTCAAAAGACTATCTCAAAGTTCTCACTAGAACGGAGCTCGAATCACTGCAAATGACAAATGAATGCGCAAAGACTGAGTGTGGATGATCAAGAATGCTCTAAGGTTGCTTGGTGTTCTCCTCCATGCACCTAGGGGTCCCATTTATAGCCCCAAGGCAGCTAGGAGCCGTTGAGAGCAAATTTAGAAGGCCATCCTTGCCTTCTGTCGTCTGGCGCACCGGACAGTCCGGTGCACACCGGACACTGTCCGGTGCCAGATTTCTTTCCTTAAATGGCGAAGCCGACCATTGGCAGATTTGGAGCCGTTGGCGCACTGGACATGTCCGGTGCACACCGGACAGTCCGGTGCCCCCTTCCGACCGTTGGCCCGGCCACGTGTCCCGCGTAGATCGCGCGACCGACTGTTGGCCCGGCCGACCGTTGGCTCACCGGACAGTCCGGTGCACACCAGACAGTCCAGTGAATTATAGCCGTACGCCGTCGCCGAATTCCCGAGAGCGGCCACTTCGCTCGAGTCAGCCTGGCGCACCGGACATTGTCCGGTGCACCACCGGACAGTCCGGTGCCCCAGACCGAAACAGCCTTTTGGCTGTACACATCCAACTTTTCTCTTTTCTTCTTCTTTCTGTTTCTAATACTTAGACAAGTATATTAGTACACAAAACCAATGTACTAAGACTTAGAAACATACCTTTGCTCTTGATTTGCACTTTGTCCATCCATGGGCATAGATTCACATTTAAGCACTTGTGTTGGCACTCAATCACCAAAATACTTAGAAATGGCCCAAGGGCACATTTCCCTTTCAACCACTCCCCTACTGCCCTTGCCCCTTTCGGGTAAGGTAGTCCTCCACTAGCTTTCCTAATTAATCAGCCAAGGGCGTCCCATTATACCCTTGTGGTAGCACTATTTTCCCGGGTGGTCGCTCCATGTTCCAATTAACATAATGATCTTATCATGAACGATAAATAACAACGGATAACAAAAGTATAATCATGAGTAATGTATCTTCATACCCAAAACCACATAAAGCACTAGCAAGTACTACCCAAAAAGTTCAGTGGTAACAAGGTATAAAGATAATCAAACTAGGGTAACCTATTGGGTCCCATCAAAATTAACCTATGCAGATCATTATGATTAATCAGAACATGGCTGGGTAAAAAAAAGTGATCAAGGGCACAACTTGCCTGGGACTTGAGATTCCAGGTACCAGGGTGATCTTCAGATGACTCGTGACCTCACGCTAGTCGTAGCAATACAGACAAACATGTATAGGCAAAATTAACATCACACCAAACATGAGAACAAACTGTGTAATAATATTCTACACTGCGTAACGAGATCATAGAAACAAGAACCACTAAATTCGGAGCTATGGTTATTAAGTTATGGATTTCCGAAATTATTTAGTGCTTAGAATAGATTAAACCAAATGAACAATTTTAATTCAATTTTCATGGCTAAACACTATTACTAGTTGATAGATAATATTAATACAAAGTTATTGCGACTGGAATGACTCAATTTGGAGTTAGAATGAATTTTCTATGAATTAAATAAGTTTCTGCAATTATTTATATATTCGTAAATCAATTTATAAATAGTTTTCTCTGATTTACCTAGTCCTCGGACTGCGCCTCATTTTTCAGAAAGTCCAGGGGCCCGCACGCATAAATGCCTAGACTCAGTGAATAGTATTACCTGGACGGCGGGTTGGTTCTTGAAAAGTGGAGGGGCTCTTTTAGAAAAAGACCGCGACAAAGGGGTATCTTGAAGTCTCGGCCGTTGGATCACTACCGAACGATCAAGATTAGAACTTATACCACTGCGAACCGGTACACACTTTGGGATGTTGGATTCGCGATCTACGGTCGTTAATTAATGAGGTGAAGGGGTAAGTTGTTCTAATCCCGCGCGTTCATCTTCAAATCAACGGCCACCGATCAACCATCACCAGATTCGATCGGAGCCGTAAATCCAAGATCCAACGGTCGCACCCATTTCTTCCACACGACATAACCAGGCGGCGGTGGCGCACTCCCTTACGGCAGTGCCATTGCCGCCCAAGGCCATTCTTCAGACCGGCGCCCAAACACCACCGTCGACTAATCCTACTCGAAGCTGAGGTCATCGCGAATATACAGGAGGGATTCTTACCGACAGGGACGATAGATACGGGGCTTCCCACGACGTTGGGCGGATCCGCGGTAAAGATTCATCAACGGCGAGAAATTCACAGTGCCCCATGGCTTGGAACAGGGTGAGCGGATGGAAGAGGGGCGGGTGCGGATCCGTTCTTATGCACCGAGGTCAGGAAGTCCGCGCGGGGATCACGCCATGGTTCACGGAGCCGTTGGCCGAGCCCCCGCGATTTCCGCGCCCATCTGTTCACGATTGAGTCCGCAGACTCCTCCGAGCTTGCCGCGAGGTGGGGGACGAGGTCGAGATGGATCGAGGAAGTCGCGTGGATTTCGGCAGTCGTTGTGCGCGCGACGGACAGGCCATCATAGAGAATTGGGTCGGTTTTGGCCCAGGTAAAGGTGAGGATTTCACTATTTCTTTTGTTTTTCTTTTACTGTTTTCTATTTTAAATTCCAAATTCAAACAGAATTCTAGTTTCAAATTTCAAATACACATTTAGTCAAAACTTAGTTACGCATACATGAATATATTTTTATTAATCTATTCATTATTTTATTTATAAAAATTGCTTATGAATATGTCACTCGTATTAATTTCTAATATATGTCATATGTTCACTTATATATTTCAAGGAAGTGTTTATAATTATATTACTCATATAAGTATCCTTTTTATATATCCCTCTCCTTATAACATAAGACATTTCTTTTAAAAGAAATATGCATCATTAATAGGATACATGATTAACATAGATTCCTCATTTCATTTTTTTCTTGACTAGCTAGGTTTTTTTAGAAGCTAGATTCCAGGTTTTACAAATCCTACCCCCTTAAAAATAATCTCGTCCTCGAGATTTGTAAGAAAGAGGATATAGGAAGAGTGATTTAAAATTTAGCTTTTAGTTTCTAATTAGTTCAAAAATCAAGAGTCTCTCTTTTTTTTCATTAGTGAGTGATTAGGAGAGCATGGGTATATATATGTATGTCTACTTTATTATGTAGGGTAAAGGATTTTTTTTAAAGCATATACAGGTTTGGGTAAAAAGCAATGGGGGTAAGAAAAGACTCCATCCAAGATTGTGGATCTTGATTCATCTGGCGATCCAACTCGATCTTTGAAGACTTGAGTTGATGCTTATCCTTCTTTGACGTGGTTGGTCTTCTTTGGTCTTTATTCTTGGAGTTGTCATCCGAGTTAAGGCCATATGGCTAAGGATATATGGTTAGGATAGCCAGGGTATACGAGGTAGGTAAGTTTAAACAGAGTTTTACTTTGCTTTTGGAACAAATGGACTAGGCAGCCTGTGATGTAGGTTATGTTGCTATTTACAGACGGGTGGGTATAAGACATTAATTTAGGTTAAGGTATGTTGGTAGAGACAGTGTCTAACCTATATCACCAACTTAGCTAACCTGTTAATAACTCACTTTAGATTGGATCATATTAGATTACATAGAATCTAGATTAGGTTGGATATAACTAGATTAGACTAGTTAAGATCTTATTATTTTGGATTAGATCATGGTTGTTACACTAGTGCGGGATAAATATGCTTATTGGGGCAAGATGAATCCATAAGGATAAGATAGAATCTTTTAAGGTCAGTTAGATCTATTAGGATGCGATAAAATCTTTTTAAGATAAGATGAGTCTATTAAGATAAGAGAGAATCTTTTAAGATAAGATGGATGCATTAAGCTAGATACATTTTTTTATGAGGGACAATCTAAGTTTGATTAGTTATATATATGCCTAAGTATATGTAGATGCAATTGTGGACACTACTCCACAACTCATCCCACTCAATCGAAGATCCAAATCAGACAAGTATCATAAGAACAAACATTCAAGCATACAAATAAAATAGTTTTGTTTTTGTTCCTAAGAGTAGATCTCTTATTCCTAAATGTCACTTTAGGTACGGGATTTCAAAGTGTGAAATCCACATTTGTCTTTAGAAAGAAAAGATAAGAATAATCAGAGTAAGCGGAATTAGATGAGAAAAGATTAAGATAAGTTTAGAAAAGCAAAGGTAAGGTTAATCAGAGTAGAACAGTAGAAGGTGAGACAGGATCAAGAAGAGTATAGAAAGAATCAGAGTAAGGTAAGTAGGTAATGGTTATGTCCATTTCTATCTAGGTTTCGTCCTACAGTCAACATTCCTCTGATACCACTTCTGTCACACCCGGGTTTTAGGGGTCCAAAGCCCGGGCGCGAACATAAACACCAGGTGTGCTGGGACCAAGTCTCACACATATGATGAATCATGGCACAAGATCGAATGTCACATCTTTACTATATAATAGGAGTTCTGTACACAATAAATAATTACATTATAAGGAGACAACGGTCCAGCAACCCAAAGTTGACTGGGAGACGACGGCCTAGACCTCTCACCAACTCGTCACAGCATCCTCCAAGCGCCTCATCCTGCGGTACCTGTTCTTGACCTGTGGGGGGGTGTGAGACAGCAAGAGTGAGCTCACATACGTTCATCGCTCAACAAGTTGTGGGGAATAATGTGAATGAACTCGCCAAAGGTGGGAGTTCATGTGAAGTGTAAGGCTTACCAAAGAGGATGGTTAGAGCTGAGCATTGCTTTTAAAGTTGGTCAAAATTTTATTAGCAATTACTAAGTATAAGTAAATACCAACCCAATTAAGTAGTAGAACAAAAGTAACAACATCACCTGCGATACAATGCATATGACAAATTGAATTTAAGTTCCATAAATTAATAATGTGAGGGTCCGAGCTGCTCATGACCGTGAGCACGGCTAGTATACCAGTTTTACACTCTGTAGAGGTTGCGCATCTTTACCCACAAGTCATGTTACCCATCTGCCAAGGGATCGCGACTTCCCATACACCTCTACCGAGGAGGCGAGGCAGGGTAACACTACGAGGCCTTTACAAAGTTCCACTAGCTTCAGAAAACCCGCTACAGTTTATAGGAAGCTCCAATGCAGGAATCCCTTGCATGACCGCCATCGCAGCAAAATCATCCCGAGGGCCTCCCTACACTGACCACTCCCCTACTGCCCTTGCCCCTTTCGGGTAAGGTAGTCCTCCACTAGCTTTCCTAATTAATCATCCAAGGGCGTCCCATTATACCCTTGTGGTAGCACTGTTTTCCCGGGTGGTCGCTCCATGTTCCAATTAACATAATGATCTTATCATGAACGATAAATAACAACGGATAACAAAAGTATAATCATGAGTAATGTATCTTCATACCCAAAACCACATAAAGCACTAGCAAGTACTACCCAAAAAGTTCAGTGGTAACAAGGTATAAAGATAATCAAACTAGGGTAACCTATTGAGTCCCATCAAAATTAACCTATGCAGATCATTATGATTAATCAGAACATGGCTGGGTAAAAAGAAGTGATCAAGGGCACAACTTGTCTGGGACTTGAGATTCCAGGTACCAGGGTGATCTTCAGATGACTCGTGACCTCACGCTAGTCGTAGCAATACAGACAAACATGTATAGGCAAAATTAACATCACACCAAACATGAGAACAAACTGTGTAATAATATTCTACACTGCGTAACGAGATCATAGAAACAAGAACCACTAAATTCGGAGCTATGGTTATTAAGTTATGGATTTCCGAAATTATTTAGTGCTTAGAATAGATTAAACCAAATGAACAATTTTAATTCAATTTTCATGGCTAAACACTATTACTAGTTGATAGATAATATTAATACAAAGTTATTGCAACTGGAATGACTCAATTTGGAGTTAGAATGAATTTTCTATGAATTAAATAAGTTTCTGCAATTATTTATATATTCGTAAATCAATTTATAAATAGTTTTCTCTGATTTACCTAGTCCTCGGACTGCGCCTCATTTTTCAGAAAGTCCAGGGGCCCGCGCGCATAAATGCCTAGACTCAGTGAATAGTATTACCTGGACGACAGGTTGGTTCTTGAAAAGTGGAGGGGCTATTTTAGAAAAAGACCGCGGCAAAGGGGTATCTTGAAGTCTCGGCCGTTGGATCACTACCGAACGATCAAGATTAGAACTTATACCACTGCGAACCGGTACACACTCTGGGATGTTGGATTCGCGATCTACGGTCGTTAATTAATGAGGTGAAGGGGTAAGTTGTTCTAATCCCGCGCGTTCATCTGCAAATCAACGGCCATCGATCAACCATCACCAGATTCGATCAGAGCCGTAAATCCAAGATCCAACGGTCGCACCCATTTCTTCCACACGACATAACCAGGCGGCGGCGGCGCACTCCCTTACGGCGGTGCCATTGCTGCCCAAGGCCATTCTTCAGACCGGCGCCCAAACACCACCGTCGACTAATCCTACTCGAAGCTGAGGTCATCACGAATATACAGGAGGGGTTCTTAGCGACAGGGACGATAGATACGGGGCTTCCCACGACGTTGGGCGGATCCGCGGTAAAGATTCATCAACGGCGAGAAATTCACAGTGCCCCATGGCTTGGAACAGGGTGAGCGGATGGAAGAGGGGCGGGTGCGGATCCGTTCTTATGCACCGAGGTCAGGAAGTCCGCGCGGGGATCACGCCATGGTTCACGGAGCCGTTGGCCGAGCCCCCGCGATTTCCGCGCCCATCTGTTCACGATTGAGTCCACAGACTCCTCCGAGCTTGCCGCGAGGTGGGGGACGAGGTCGAGATGGATCGAGGAAGTCGCGTGGATTTCGACAGTCGTTGTGCGCGCGACGGACATGCCATCATAGAGAATTGGGTCGGTTTCGGCCCAGGTAAAGGTGAGGATTTCACTATTTCTTTTGTTTTTCTTTTACTGTTTTCTATTTTAAATTCCAAATTCAAACAGAATTCTAGTTTCAAATTTCAAATACACATTTAGTCAAAACTTAGTTACGCATACATGAATATATTTTTATTAATCTATTCATTATTTTATTTATAAAATTTGCTTATGAATATGTCACTCGTATTAATTTCTAATATATGTCATATGTTCATTTATATATTTCAAGGAAGTGTTTATAATTATATTACTCATATAAGTATCCTTTTTATATATCCCTCCCCTTATAACAGAAGACATTTCTTTTAAAAGAAATATGCATCATTAATAGGATACATGATTAACATAGATTCCTCATTTCATTTTTTTTCTTGACTAGCTAGGTTTTTTGTAGAAGCTAGATTCCAGGTTTTACACACGGCCGACGCCCGCTCTGGCGACCGGCGCTCCTCGCTCCCGCCTGGCGCGCCTCCCACAGTCCCGTCCCGCGACCGCGTTCGGTGTCCTCGGCTCCTCCTGGCGCTGGCAAATTTAAGGTAACTGATTGTTGATTTGTTGGCTTAATCTAATTAACAAATTTAAGGTAACTAATTAATAATAATAACTGCGCTATTTAGATATGTATAATCATTCTTATGTTACCCTTCAATTTGTGATATATATATATATATAATTTTCAGTGTTTTGTGTAATCATGTCATCGAGAAGATATCCATCTGGAAGTGAAAAAAGGAAAAGGAAAAAACGTGTGGATGATCTCATAGACTCACAGAGAGGAGCTATTGACAAGTTTTTCAAGAGCAATGCTAGTGCTTCGACAAATCCAAATGATGCGTTTGCATTGGCAATAGTTCCCGTGGGGACAGAGGAACCAACCAATGAGAATTCTAGAGAAGAAGAACATGTTGATATCAACGCCGATGATAACAATGTAAGTGACCATGACAATATGTCTAATTCATCAGATGCACATGCACAGTTTGGTAGTGTTGATGAACAACCTGACATTTATGATCCAAGAAATTGGGATAATCTTGATAATAAAGCAAGAGACATATTAATTGAGAAAGGACCTATAAGAGAGGAAGGTCTCGAGTTCCCTTTAGATGATGCCTCAAGACATTTTTCATATGCTCATTATTATAGGAAGTTAAGCAATGGAGAATTATATGATAGAAAATGATTGGTTTATTCAAAGCATGTTGATAAAGTTTTTTGCTTTTGTTGTAAGATCTTAAAGTCTAGCACTAGCAACAGTCTGAGTTCTCTAGCACATAATGGATGTAGAAATTGGAGGAATATTAGTACAAAGCTTAGAGAACATGAAAATAGTGTTGAGCATTTTCAGAACATGAACAAGTGGAATGAATTGAGGACACGAATGCAGAAAGAGGAAACTATTGATAAAGACTTGCAAAAGCAAATCAATAAAGAGAAAGAACGTTTGAGACAAGTTTTACTAAGAATAATAGCAATTGTGAAATTTCTTGGTAAACACAACTTGGCTTTTAGAGGAAGCATTGAACAACTTTATAGTGATAGTAATGGAAATTTCTTAGCCTGTGTTGAGATGATTGCAGAATTTGATTTGGTAATGCAAGACCATCTTAGGCGTATTCAGAACAAAGAAATTCATTACCATTATCTCAGTCCTAAGATTCAGAATGAGTTAATAGTTCTTTTGTCTTCTAATATTACAAGATCTATCATAAAGATTGTTAAAGAGGCCAAATATTTCTCTGTTATCCTAGATTGTACCCCTGATATTAGTCATCAAGAACAAATGACTTTGTTAGTTCGTTGTGTTAATTTGTCTAATGGAAAAATAAATATTGAGGAATACTTTTTGGGGTTCTTGAATGTCGATGACACATCTGGTTTGGGCCTTTTTAGTGTGTTGCTTGATTCTATGAAGTCATTAGGCCTAAATATTAATGATATAAGGGGTCAAGGCTATGATAATGGTTCCAATATGAAAGGAAAACATCAAGGGGTACAAAAGCGGTTGCTTGATATTAATCCAAGAGCATTGTATATGCCATGTGCTTGCCATAGTCTTAATCTTACTCTTTGTGATATGGCAAAATCTTGTGGGAAAGCTGTTTCATTTTTTGGGATTGTTCAACGCATATATGTGTTATTTGCTGGTTCAACCAAAAGGTGGAATGTTTTGTGTAAACATGTTCCCATTTTTACTCTGAAATCATTGTCAAATACTCGTTGGGAGAGTCGTATCTCAAGTATTATAGCAATAAGATATCAAGCAAAGGAGTTGAGGTCAACTTTGTTTGAGTTAAGTCATGCTTCTGATATTGAACCTAAGGACAAAAGTGATGCAAAAAGTTTATTTGATGCACTTGACAACTTTGAGTTTTTGCTTGGTATGGTTATCTGGCATGATATTTTATATTCTGTAAACAAAGTGAGTAAGAAATTGCAATCGCCAGATATGTGCATTGACTCTGCTTTGAATCAAATACAAGGTATGGTGCAATACTTTGAGGCATACAGAAATGAGGGGTTTCCTTCTAGTCTGATCATCTCCAAAGGCATTGCAGATGAAATGGGTCTAGAGGCATCGTTTCCAGTAAAACGTAGTGCCTTGAGGAAGAAACAATTTGATGAAAGTAATGATCAAGAAGAAATTCTAGAGACCGAAAGGGTTTTTAAAGTGAAATATTTTTTGGTTGTAGTTGATATGGCAATCACTTCTTTGAAAACCAGATTTGAAGAACTCATGGTGTTCAAAGATATATTTGGTTTTTTATTGATATCAACTATCCTGAAGTCATTGAATGATACTGAACTAGAAGAGTGTTGCACCAAACTTGGCAACACTTTCTCTCATAATGGTTCATCTGATGTTGAGGTACATGATCTTATTTCTGAATTGAAGATTTTGAGATTTACTCTACCAGATGGCATATTGTCTGCTATGGAGATATTCGAGCATGTCAGAGATTTAGATTGCTATCCTAATGTCTCAATCACTTATCGAATATTATTTACTATGCCTGTGATGGTTGCATGAGCTGAGAGAAGCTTTTCAAAATTGAAATTATTGGAGAACTATTTGAGATCAACAATGACTCAAGATAGATTAAATGGTTTGGCAATTCTGTGTATTGAGAAGAAGCTGTTGGATGAGATTGATCTTAATGGTATAATCGACGACTTTTTATCACAAAATGTTAGAAGAAATTTTTAGCATGATATCATGTGACATGTGACAAGTAAGTGTTATGGCTCTAATTTATATTTATCATCTTATAAACTTTAAGGCATGACATAGAAGTTTTTTCCATTGATGTTTAATAATTTATGTTTATAATTATATATATAGTGTATATACATGGTGGATGAGGTATCTATATTGGATTTCGCCCCAGGACCCCAAAAAGTTAGGAACGGCCCTGATCATAGGATAGGCTGGAACTTGGCAAAGAAGAGAGAACCCTCACGCGAGGTTGGATGAACCAACTACCAAATCGAATCCCATGAGGGTTAGATTGGAAACAAAAAATCCGGAGAGGTTTAGAGGGGCTAATTGAATAAGAAGGGGACTAAACCTCTCCAATCTTCTTTAGTTTTCGGGCTCTCAAAGTTTGCCGTGAGCGCTAACATTTTCCCTCCTACTTGTTCTTTGACAAGAAACATTTTTGCATGAAGCAGCACGTAACGTGTCTATAGCAATCAGCGTACAGGGAAATCACCATGCCCGTGGTTCTACCCTGGTGCATCTCAAACGTTAAAAAGGAGGCAACTGCACAACGCTGAAGGCCATAGCAATACTGAGTGCACGGACGCACCGCACCGCATGGGCTTTTTCAGTGTACTCGAGATACTACTAGTGACTAGTGAGTGCCTAGTGGCATCAGAAACACGTAGCAAATATCTGCTATGACTATATAAAGCAGATACTGAAGACACTTTCAGTGTACTTAGGATACTACTAGTGTTCAGTCGTTTATACAATTTGTCGAATACAGGGAAGGGACGATTGATGAGTTCTTGAAAGTACTCTACAAATTAAAAAATGTTTCCAGACAGTCTTCCAGTCGGATCAGATCCATGGCTAGATGCAACTGCTTCCATTCAGTAGTTAGATTTTGTTTTACTCGTTGGTGAATTCATGGAAGTATGTCCTTAATTAACGAGATCAAGCTCTGGTTAAGAGTTTATTTTGAAATTGTTCTAACTTCTGGAACTCTACGTGGTGCTCTATGATCAGTTTAGCTTTAAGTTCCAACTTATTTTGGTCAGTTTCAATCGGCATTAGGTTCACAAAACATCTTAATGCAAACCTTCTTAGCACCATAAAAGTAGAAAAATAGTATGTACTAGCATATAAATAGCTGTGGGTTTATTCAAATCACCAAAGCTGGAATAGCTCAGTTGGTTAGAGCGTGTGGCTGTTAACCACAAGGTCGGAGGTTCAAGCCCTCCTTCTAGCGTTGTTTTTAACAACCTTATTGCTTCAACGAATTTCATCATAAATTGAAAAGGACGAGCTCTCGTGCTAAGTCAAAAGCTTAAACCTAGACATTTTAACTACATAATAATCATTACTTGAATGGGTTTTAGAATAAATTAAAAGAACTGGTATTTTTAATTACACAACATTTATTACTTCAATGAAAGAAACGAACCGCTACATACATAATCAGTGGCGGATAGGTAATTCCATAAACTTCTCTAACTCCACACCACATGGAACTAGACTGCTGTAAAACTTATACTATCCAGAAACTATTTGAACTGTGTTTGAACTTTGAAGAGCTAACCAATCTAGTTGACTTTGTAAAGCAAAGCGCTTCAAGAGGCCAACTGAAAGAGTCCAAGTTAAATAGACATGAATAAACTACAAGACATGCATGTACATACACAAAGTATAAGCAAAGCGCTTGAATTGATATAATTTTTAGTATAAGTACTCCGTAGAACGGTACGGATTGGTGAACAAGGCTAAATAAAAAAAAAGTGTCGATACACATCGAAGTGGCCAGAAGATGGGCCATTCTGATTGCGCAGTAGTCTGGGACCCTCCCGGCCCACACACACTACGCCTTTTTTTTTGAGAGTGAGAGAGAGAGGACACGCACTGCGCTTTAGGGGGCGTTTGGTTACTTGTATGGGTGAGCCTGGCTCGTATCTAGTGAGCCTGGCTCAGACTGGACTGGCTGAGTGCATGCAGTATAGCGTGTTTGGTTGTGTGTATGTGGCCAGTCTGGTTCACAAGAGATGTTGTTTGGTTGCTTGCATGAGTACATGGTGCATGAGTTAAAAAAATTGTTAAATAAATTAAAAAATCTATTAATAGACACTAATTATATGGTAAATTGCTTAATAGATACTAATTACATGTTAATATACACTAATTATATATTAATCTTAATCACGTAATTTTTTTATTTGAAATATATATAGTATGAGTGGTCTAGTTTCGTTCGCAAAAATGTCAGGAACGCGGATATGAAATCGGTTCGGTGATTAAATCTTTTAATTAGACGATATAATGAAAAAACCAATTAAAAACGTGTCTCGATATGCGTGCACGAGTAAAGAGCTGGCTGAGCGGAGCCTGGCCGCGCGCGTGCGGCCGCGCGATGCGTTTCTGCCGGGCCTGGCTCGCGGCGCTTTAAGGGCCTGTTTGGTTCGTGGCTAACTGCGCCACACTTTATCTAAGGTTAGGCGTTCGAATTGAAGAACTAACCTTAGACAGAAAAGTTAGGCAAAGTATGGCAAGTTAGGCAGTGAACCAAACAGACCTTAAGTTCCGTGCTAGCCTGTCTCGTGCGATACAACGAACCAAACAAACACTACTTTTTGCATGTGTAGATGCAGCTGCACCACCGGACAAGGCAACCAAACGCCCCCTTACACTCTCGGTGGCCAGTGGCCTGGTCTGTTCGGCTCCGAGCCTCCGATTTATCGATTCGATTCCATCATCCCTCTCCCGGCGCCCTGCCGTCCTGCGGGAGGGAGGTGCAAGCGGAACCAGCCCGGCAATGGCAGGCGCGGGTGGGTCCCGCGCACGCGCTTGTTTCCAGGAGCGGCCCGCGCACGCGTATCTGACCCGCGGGGTTCTCCTCTCCTCCCTCTCGCAGCTGCGCGGCGGCCGGGGGCGAAGCCCAGGGGCGGCGGCGGCGCGGGGAAGAGGAGCGCGTGGTTGGCGGCGGACGGCAGCAAGCGCTGGGGGGAGGCCTTCTTCCTGCTCTACACGCCCTTCTGGCTCACGCTCTGCCTCGGTGTCGTCGTCCCATTCAAGCTCTACGAGGTGCTCCTCCATCTCGTCACCATCGTCTTGTGTAGCCAGCCGCATGATTCTCGGTTGGTTGTTGGCCGGTCCATGGATCGGGTTCTCGATTGGATCTTGGACGACGTGATCGGAGCGGGTGAATAAACTACGTCTAATATATTACTATTTACCTTTCTACCCGTTCTTGGCTTCTTGTGCCATGTGCAGAGGTTCACGGAGCTGGAGTACCTGATCCTTGGCTTGGTGTCCACCGTCCCGGCGTTCGTCATCCCCCTATTCCTCGTAGGGAAGGTAACCCCCCTCCTCCTGTCTGTTCCCTCGGCTGGCTCTGGCTGCTCATCTCGCCAACATATGTATGTAAGGTTAAGGTCGCAGGATGTGTATGCTTTATGTTAATTCTTCATAGTATAAGGTGCACATGTGATTTATCTGCAGGCCACATTAGTGAAGGGGCAATGCCCGTCTTAACATTTTCATAATATACCAACCATTAGGTGAGAATGTGATATGGAAAGAAATAGCAAGCAGTTGGCAAACTATTAAAATTTAAAATGCAGAGCAGACTGGTAGGGGAAGAGGTCAAGCTACACGGTGCTCTGCTGCAGGAAGATCATTAGATTTAAGCCTACTACAGTATGGTCCCTCTTTGCTGTTTGTTTGTCTTCCCTCTCTGTCCTGAGACGTTCTGCATCTGTCAGCCACAAGCATGTGTTGATGCTGCCGGTCATGTGCTCTCCCTTTCACCTGTGAACATCACCTGTTATTTTCAATCATGTCCATTTTTGTGATTTGTGAAAGTGACCTTATGGGTGATCTGTATAATTCATACCATTACCAGATCATGTTGAATATGTCTTTGTTCCTTTAGTCTACCCTTGAATGGTGTCCTTCACTCTGACTTAGCTTCCAGGACTCTTACATCACCAAAGCCTTTGATTCCGTCTCTTGGCCTTTCTTGCTTGAAGTTCTCTAAAAACTGGGATTTGGACAGATTTGGAGAGATATCTTAAGCGGGCTATTGGCAACTTCCTCCACACAAGTTCTCCTCAATGGAGTTCCGAGGGACATCATTCATCATAAGAGAGGGTTGAGACAAGGGGATCCTCTCTCACCTATGCCTTTTATTTTAGTAATGGACATCCTTGGATGCCTTGTGACTAAAGCAGAAGAGGAGGGATTGCTACAACCTCTCTCCTCCAAACCACTACAACACAGGATTTCACTATATGCTGATGATGCTGTTGTATTTTTTCATCCAAGGGAGAATGAAATCCTTACTGTTCTAAGTATTTTGAATTTGTTTGGAGAAGCTTCAGGCTTAAAAACTAATATTCAGAAGAGCATTGTTTATCCCATCCGATGTGGTGAGGAGGAGTTGATAACCCTTCATGATCGGCTTCCATGTGAGCTCTCTTCTTTCCTCTGCAAATACCTTGGTTTGCCTCTGTC
The DNA here is from genome assembly GCF_902167145.1 of Zea mays. Classification (NCBI taxonomy): domain Eukaryota; kingdom Viridiplantae; phylum Streptophyta; class Magnoliopsida; order Poales; family Poaceae; genus Zea; species Zea mays. The sequence goes on along the minus strand of NC_050101.1, from coordinate 36,002,080 downwards.
TTTAAAAAAACTGTCCAAAAATCAGGTGCAACCCATTATTGACAGAGTGGCTGATCAACTGTCTGGGTGGAAAGCGGATCTAATGACAAGGGCTGGCAGAAGAGTACATGTTCAGTATGTGATGACATGCATGCTCATTTATTTAGCCATGGCAGTTGACATACCCCTAGGTTCACTCAAAGCCTTAGTGACCGGAACTGGGAACTTGGCCACGTTCCTCGTTCCGGGAACATGGGAACAATCTCGTTCCAGTAGTGTTAAATCCTAGTTTTTGTAACGTACCACGTACCACATTCCCGTTTCTCGATCCCATCGATCCGGAAACTTGGTTACTAAGCTCAAAGCTATTGACAAGATCAGAAAAGGATTTCTCTGGCGTGGGAGGAAAGATGTCAGAGGACATTGTTTAGTGGCTTGGGGCAAAGTCTGTAGATCTCTCGAAATCGGCGGTCTTGGTATTTCTAGTCTCAAAGAATTGAGATGGGCCTTAAGAATGAGATGGTTGTGGCTGAGCAAAACGGAGCCGGATAAACCATGGTCCTCACTGCCTATGCAGTTTTCCAAAAAATTGAAGGCCTTCTTTTACACTGCCATGCTCACTGAAATTGGGAATGGTTCTTCAACCTTATTTTGGCAAGACCATTGGGTCCATGGAAAGAAAATTGAAGACCTTGCTCCTCAACTGTTTGCAGCTGTGCCAAACAAGTTTAGGAACAACAGAACTGTTCTTGAGGCCTTAACAAATAGAAAATGGTTAACTGATATTAAAGGGACCTTGACAGTAGGAGTTTTTGCTGACCTCCTAGATCTCTGGGATGCACTTCAAACTATCCAGCTACATCCAGATATGGAGGACAAATATATTTTCAGGTTTGCTACTGATGGAAATTACTCAGCTAAAATAACTTATGAGGGTTTCTTCATTGGGTCGACCCAGGCTGAGCATTGGGAATTAATTTGGAAAACTTGGTCTCCTCCTAAATGTAAATTCTTCCTATGGCTTGCTGATTTAGGAAGATGTTGGACAGCAGACCGTCTACAGAAAAGAGGTTTAACCGTTTAAGCCATCCTGACAAATGTCCTTTGTGTGACCAAGATCAAGAAAGCATTGACCACATTTTGGTGGGCATTGTCTTTGCTAGGAACTTTTGGTTCCTGCTACTTGGACAGGTCAATCTGTCTGGTTTTGCTCCTCAGCTGGGGGAAGTAAACACTATGCAGTGGTGGAGTAGAATCAGTGAGCAGTTGCAGGGGATTGCAAAAAAAGGGCTTAATTCTTTAATTACCCTCGGGCTATGGACTCTCTGGAACCATAGAAATGAGTGTGTTTTTGACAGAATTAAACCCAGTCTAGAGGTAGCTCTAAGAAGAGTTGAAGAAGATATTGATTTATGGACGTTCGCGGGGGCCAAACATCTTGCTCTTATCACAGGCTCCCATTCCAGGTGTCTTACAGGTGTCTGGTAGAGGGAACAGTTGCTAACACCATAGAGGAAGATTTTGTCTGGGGCTGGGCTGGTGCGTCGAGTCTGTGTATTTGGTGGACTTTTAGGTGTTCGTCTTGTTAAGTTGTGCCCGGGTGACCTTTTTTTTTCTTTTCTTGTATTGGTAATTGGTCTATTTTTGGACCCTCCTTCCTTTCTTAATTTAATGATACACAGCTCTCCTGCGTGTTGGAGAAAAAAATTTGGAGATTAAAAATAAACTGAAGTTGGCATGGGAAGAGGCAGTAAAAAGAAACTTGAAAGGATGTAATATACCGCAGATTTAACCTTGAATAGGAGTGTATGAAAAACAATTATCTGCATGCCTTAACCTTGACTTGGCTTATGTTGGGTTTTAAGTTAACTATAGTCTACCTACCCTAACTTGCTTGGGACTAAAAGACCGTTGTCGGTCACTTTCTTTATATTATTTATTTAATGTGAACTTTTCTTCTTAACCTAAAGTGAATTTATATGTCCAGAAACTAATTTACTAGTAACTTCACTTTTCAGGCAGATAGTGTTAGAAATTTCAAAGATCGATATTGGGTCAAGGTAATTATTTTCATCTGAGCCATTTGTCACAACTTAAGTTTATAATTATTACATGATTCTTTTCATGGAATGGCTCAACATTGTGTAAACTATATCTGTTACAGTAAAGATCCTAAATTATTCAGCTCTTTAACTTCAACGAGGTTTAATTTCACCTGGTGGCTGTAGAAAAACTATGTGACGAATTTGGGAAAATTTACCAGTTTGCCTCTGATGAATTGGGACTTATAAAATAATTATGATTTGAATTCAATGTGCAGATACTTTAATATTCTGTAGCAATCTACCAATACAAAGAAGTAGACCCGTACTTCTCAATTGTTTATGGATTTCCTTTTACTATTGAGGTTTGTTGGTCCAGTTTATCTCTTCGAAATCATTTGCTAAATCCAAAACACATCTTGCCATTGCAGGCTAATATTTGGATTATAATTTTTAGCTATGTTGGTAACTACTTCTGGACACATTACTTCTTCACAGTTCTTGGCGCGTCATATACTTTTCCATCATGGAGGATGAATAATGTAAGACTCGATTGATGGCTTCTAGTTGTTCTTGTAAATGTTCTCCCTTATTTTTAGTGGCATCTTTGTTATGCAGACGCACAGTTACCAGGGCCGGGTCTAGGCATGTGCGAGCAGTGCGCTCGCACAGGGCCTCAAAAAATCGAGGACCCCTAAAATTAGCAGACCTATTCTAGTTTTATAATCTTCTACAACACATGTTAATATGTAGCACCTATTTTCCTCCCTACCATGCCGCTGCGCCGAAGTGGAACTGTCGAGCGTCACACCAAATAATGAATCTTTATAGGATCATAACACATGTATGCCCATGTTAATGAAGTTTCTCTAAATTAAAGCTACTCTATTCATATTTGTGTTCTATTATGATACAACAAAGACGTATTATTTAGCCACAATAGCACCCGAGAGTGAAGCTTTGGAGAAGATTGAATATAAGCATATTGTAGAAAATTTTATTTGAAAACACACCAAAAGAAAGATGTTATTTGAAAACACAGAGAATGGTATGTGCAACCACTCTGGTTTCAGAATCTGAATCCAAGCTTGCAGGGTTCACCTGCATTAGCACTTTCAGAAAAAACTGACAATAAAAACTAGATAGTTGAGCTGGCATGTATGTTCTGCATTTGTTTTAAGAAGAAATGTGTCCAAGAAAGTTGTTCCCATTTTTTCTGAGTTAATGATTGATCACAGTTGTCATGTTATTTATGATTTTTAATTGCTTTTATGTTTCAGGTACCTCATACGACATTTCTCCTGACCCATGCTTGTTTCCTGTTCTATCATATGGCATCAAATATGACACTTCGTAGATTGCGCCATTCTACAGCTCATTTACCACAGTCTATTTGCTGGTTATTTGAAGCTGCATGGATTTTAGCACTGTCATACTTCATAGCGTACCTGGAGACCCTAGCCATTGCAAATGTATGTTGTAGCTTATATTTAACTTCCACTTTGTAGTTCTAGTACGATCAGTTTTCCTTGTGTATAGATAGTATGAAAAATTAATGTCTTATTACACTAAATAGTTTAATGATCACCCCAATTTGTAGTAGTAATGTTGCATATCCCTTGTTTAGTTCATTGGGCATTTGAAAATTATAGTTGACATTGACATGCTGGACCTGGTGCACATTTCATCACATTTAGACATACCTAGTCATTGACAATAGCAGATATTTCAATAAGTCATGTGCATGTACCATCAGTTGCAAATTTTGCCAATTCTTTTTGCAAGAACAATGTGTTAGTTTCATTTGACCATTGTCACCTCCAAGAAAGCTTGAAATTTTAGTACTAATGTATTAAGTGTATTACCATAAGATCATGCAACTACAGTCATAGAGTTTAAATAATTGAGAGCACTCATCTTATAATTTATTTCATCATGACATCCTTTCTATTAGTCAAGTGAGAAACAGTTTTAAGGTGGTAACGTGCACGATCTCTGCAAATATTTAATATTCAGTTGATGATGGAAATAGTCAGGTTTCTTTTGGATTAACTATATATACCAAATCTAGGATAAATATTCGAATCTGACCATAATTTTGAGGAAGTACGAGTCACCTGTTCAATGCATTTTATTTCTGGGAATAGTAGAGGCATTCACCCGGTCACGGGTTGCAAGGGCAGGCGGCAGGCCTGGTGCAGTGATGGGAGCTGTTTCACTGAGTCACTAGGTCACGGGTTCGAAGCTATCTCTCCGCATTTGCGGGAGAAAGACTTGCCTTGGTTTATTCCTTTCTCAGACCCCTCATATGCCTCTGGCACTGGTTCTGGCCCCCCAACAGTAGAGTCATTTAATAAATACAACTGATCTTGCCTTTCACATTTCATCAGTGCTATCTAATAAGCTAAGTGGTCCGTTCCTGATGTGCGTGTATGTATATGTATATGTGTCCATTACTTTCTCTATTTTTTTTTGACATCTTTATGGTTGATATTCTGTGCGGACTTTTGCAGTTCCCGTACTATGAATTCGTTGACCGGGATATAATGTACAAAGTAGGTTCCTTGTTCTACGCAATATACTTCATCGTCAGCTTCCCAATGTTTTCAAGGTAAAATAATGAATCCGAGCAGATGTGGCCAACTAGTTCCATAATCATATTCTACTGTTTTGGTTTCTTTGTGTGGTTCAGGATTGACGAGAAAGACGAGAAGTGGAGCCTGTCCAGGGTAGCCGTCGACTCTCTGGGCGCAGCAATGCTGGTGACGATAATACTGGACCTATGGCGCATATTTCTGGGGCCAATAGTTCCCGTCCCAGAGTCGAGGCAGTGTGGCCAACCAGGGCTCGCATGGTTCCAAGCGCAGAACGGAAGCACCTGATTCAGTGAAGCTGCAAGTTCTGCGTTTCCACTTGAATACTTCATCATCACCTAGCATTCACCGAGGCGGAGATCTTAGAGCAATAACCCTCGAGAGAAATCATGGCCTCACTCCTTTTGATAAATAGCTGTGCCTTCTGTGGCCGGATGCAATTGTGCAAATGCCACTTTCAGTAGTTATATTTGTATGTTTTCTCCGTTTGGTGAATTACAGAGAGATATGTCTGTAACGTGAACAAGATCATGCTGTTCTAATTCCTGAAACTCTATGTGGTGCTTTGTGATCGGATTATTTTTAGGTGTCGTTTGCTTCGTTGGGGTGTAGGTGTAACCGATTTGATTACAGCGGCATCCGATTACGTTGTTGCATTGTTTGAGCCACAACTTTTAATGTGCTACCATGTATGTAATCATATACGAACTAAAATGCAGTGTTATCTAGTATGCCTCCCACCAAAGTGTAATGCGATACCAGAACTTACCTGATCTGAACCAAACAATATAAATAATAGCTTACTTTCTTTTCCATTTGCAGCGTTATCAAATAAATAGCGTTTACATTAACGGCCAAATTTCACAACCAAACAACACAGCAATTCCAACTTATTCTGACTATAGACATGTTACAAGAGGTACCAAAGTGTCCTTAATACCATGCTTTCAGTCGACATTACGTTGTAAATTATGTTGTGAATTCTCCAATCATTGCACATCTATTGTATTAATATCTTACTATTACTTTTACTCTCACAACTGCTGGAATAGCTCAGTTGGTTAGAGCGTGTGGCTGTTAACCACAAGGTCGGAGGTTCAAGCCCTCCTTCTAGCGTTATTTTTTCATTTTTCATCTTTATGATCTGTTTTTTTTTTGTCTTTTTTTTTTTGCATTTATCGTCTTATTCTACGGTGCCATGATTTTTATAGCAGTTTGGACACAAATTGTTCTCCTTAGTTCTGAAAGCTACATGGAGCCGGCTGATAGTTTGGACAGAACACCTTTTTATAGCAGTCAATCGAACACCCGTTTGGTGCCATGATTTTTATGCTCTTACCAAGTTTTATTCAAAAGCCGTTGATTAGCGATTATATAAGTCAAATATAACTGACGTAGAGACACTTTTAGCTAAAGGTAACTTGTCTGAGGAAGCATATCATTAACGGATCGAAGCATCAGCCTGAAACCATGCACACGCAGAAAACAGAACGGAAAGGATAAGCGCTAGCTACACCTGTTACATGCACGTACGTGTCACGATAACGCATGCCTGCCCGGATATATAGATGCACGTCCTCGTCGTCGTCTAGCATTTGCCTTCGTCATGCATGCATCCCGTGGTCAACATGTCATCGATCCTGCGGCGTGCCGCTGTCAGGTGGCGGACACGTGCTGCATGCCACGGCGCCGGCGGCCGGCCGGTGATGTGTGCGTGTGCCTCGCCGTTCGTCCTACCTGCCGGTGGCGACACGCCACCAAGCAACCTCCGGTCCGATCGATCCATTTGTCGCCCGGGATTGGTGGTATAGGTAAGGCGGGCTGACAGCAACACACGGCCGACGCTATCAAAATCTAGCTCTTTTTCGAGTTGTCCACGTCTTTTTTCCAAAGACAATTTATCAGTCATCTAGCAAAAAAACAAACTTTGTCCAGTGTCACTTTTGGCGAACTAAGACACTTGATATATAACTCCTTTATCGAGCGCAAAACAATCTATATAGACAGACTCTCGGTAAATGAGCATTTTGCTAAGTGTCACAAAACACGACACTCGATAAAGAACCATCGACAGTCGTCTATTATTGACGGCAGTTAACTATACCGAGTGTCAGGAATTGACACTTGACAAATTAACTTCTTTGCCGAATGTACTCTGGCAGACATTCGGCAAAAGCAAGACTTTGTCGAGTGTCTTTCTTTGGCACTCCACAAAGCATATTTGGTTTTTTCTTTTTTCCTAAACTTTTTGTTATGTGCTCCTACAATATATAGACTTATATGTTCAGTTTTGGCACAATTATCAAATTGTTTACAATAACTATTAGATTTATTACGTTTAATTAAATTTCTTCGGATAATTCATATTTGAACGGTAAGTCACTCAAAAAATTAAAAACAATGAATACAAAAATGGTATTTGTCGAAGAGGGAATTCTCCGGCCACCCGGCGGAGTGCACCCGCCCTAAATCCTAAGATGAGGAAGGGGCTTAAGCATTTTGCCTGTCTTGCTAAGCGATCATCAAGCACATGAACACACGAGGATTTAGAGTGGCTCGGGCCGCCAGAGCGTAATACCCTACTCCACTGTGTGTTGGATTGCTGTGAAAGCTTGAGTTGCGTGTAAGCCTGAATGACTTGTGTCTGAGTCCTCTCACGTTGCATGCCTCCCCTTTTATAGTTCAAGGGGGCATGTACAAGGGTTCTGAGCCCCGACATATGGGTTTAGGGACAAATGGAAGGATGGATCTACTACTTGTCATGCCCGTGTAATCTCTGTGCGCCCTGACGCCCGAGATCTGCGTAGCCTCGTCGCGCAGGGGAAGCTTCTCGTATAAGGGATGAGTACAGTGCACCGCGCAGCGCGGGCACACTGTTTCGACAATGGACTGGACAGGTGCACAGTCTATAGGGTGGCCCTGGCGTCGCCTGCCAGCGGAATGGACAGGACACAATAAATGCCGTGGGGGCACATCATCTGTTAGAAGGGTGGACAGGCGGCGTGTCCTCTCCGCAATAAATGCAGAGGCCGCGCGGCTCAGAGCCCTTACGTCACGCTCCGCCCGCTGGCCTATGTCACGGACTATAAGCCATGTGGCTGCATTAGACCCTTGGTCAAGCAGGGGGCGGAGGCGCTACGGATAGAGCCAGGACACGCGTCAGTCCCGGACCCAGGCCTAGGTTATGACACTCCTTTTCCCGGGACCTTGTTATGGGCGGTCCGGAGCTCACTTAGTGGGGTCCGAACCCTATCCAATGGCTTTGGGCTGCTTTACTTCGGGGGTCCGGGTCGTGCGCACAGGGGTCCGGTGTCTTCTGAGCCCGATGGCGTTGTCTCCGAGAACGCCACTTTAACTGCCCATAAGATACCCTGAGGCTGTTCTCCGCGCGGCTATAGGTAGCCGCATAGACATCGTGCCTTCATACCGTAGTAAGGGGTATCCCTAATCCAGGGTACCGACAGTGGCCCCCGGGCCCACCTCAGGGGAGGATGCGAGCCTGCAGGTGGGGCCAGAGTTTGACTGGCGATCGGCTCGCTGCTCCTGCGCGCCCGTTGATGCAGTTACTGCCGGCCCGCCTGTGGTCACGCCGACTGCCACACCTGTTTCTGTGGCTAACTGGCCCGTGACCTCCGTACTTAATGCCTTTGTTGGGCCATGCTCGGGGTGCCTCGAGTCGCTGCATTGGTTTTTGAAAATTTATCTTCTTAGTCTTCTGCAACGGTCTCAAGGAGGCGCGGTATTGGTGCGAGCGACGGTGCAACTTTCCTGTACCCAGGAACTGACGCACCGGGTGTTTGACATGTGGGCCTGGGCCCCATGCCAGAGGTTGAACCACCAGTTGCAGCGAAGCCCAGGGGGCGCGCAACCGCGGGGCGGTTGCATGCTCCTTGTGCGGCGGTTCGCCTTCTTGACTGCTGGTCGCAGTGGAGATGGAAGGGCGTATAACCGCAGGGCGGTTGCATGCTCCATGAGCGAGTTACACAGGGTCGGGCCCCCATGCCATAGGCTGGGTGCCTTGGTGTGCGTTGGGGGAGACCTGCCCGTGACGCTTCGGGGCACGAGCGGGGAAATCTGCCTTTAAAAAGGAGTTCACCCCCCGGGCAGTAGCCATGCCTCGCTTTTCTTGCATTCACCGTGCCCTTCCGCCTTCCGAGCCTCTGGATGGGGCACGCCGGTGTTCGCTGGGGGGATCCGCGTCAGGGTCACCCCCCAGCAGTCTCACCGCTGGGGAGCTCGCGCTCTTCGTTTCCTGCACGGTGGTGCTGCTGATCTTGTCTTCTTCTTGCTGCTGTTGGAGGGGCGCGACCTCGTGGGGGTTGGCGCTCTTCTGCCATCGCTCGGCTTCAAGGATTTTCATCTTGCAGCCCGGCTGCAGTCTCCCGCTAGCGGTCATCTATAAGGATGACCACCAGCCTTGTGGTGGAGAGAAGCGAGCCGGGCTGTAGCCTCCCCCCTACCCTCAGCTTCAAGGGTGTTCATCATCCTCGCTGGGGTGGAAGGCGAGCCGAGTCGAGGCCCTGCCCTCCACATGGGTTGGTGACCCGCTTCTTCCTCCAGCATTTGGAGGAGAAGGATGTTCACCAGCCTTGCGGAGGAGGCGAACCTCAGCTACGCGGGGTCGGCCGGCTGCAGGCGCCGTCAGCTGCCGCGTGTCTGGCTCCTTGGCCTGGATGGCTTTGGTGCCACCTCCAATGCTGCCTCCCGCCGTCAAGTGGGACGTGGCTGTCTGTCCACCGCACGGGCGACGGTCGTGCCGTGCACAGGTCCGCCGCACCCGTAGCGTCCCCTGCGCTGCCGGCCACGCTGTTCCGACACCACCCAGGGGGGGTTGTACAAGATGTCGTACGCCGTGGAGGTGGCGGCCACGCTCTTGGATGGTCTTGTCCTCACCCCCGCAGGAGGACGGGGACGAGGACCTTTCTGCACGCGCTGAGGCGTCCGTCGTCGCCGGTAAGCCACCGGTGCAGAGGTGGCCGCTGTTGTCGGCGCTGAGGTGGTCGCCTCCGCTGGCGGGGGCTGCCCATTGCAGAGGTGGTTGCTGCCGCTGGTGAGGCTGAGGTGGTCACCTCCGCTGGCGGGGGCTGCCCGTTGCAGAGGTGGTCGCTGCCGCTGGTGAGGCTTCCCAGTGCAGAGGTGGTTGCCTCCGCTGGCGAGACCACCAGCGCCACCTGCGGCCGAGCCTCCAACTCTTTGGCTTTAATGGCCTCGTTGTCGCCCCCCGTAGGAGGACGGGGGCAAGGACCTCTTTGCAATGGCGCGCGCATTGAGGCGGCCATCACCGCTGTCACGCCGTCTTGGAGGATTCCGCAGGGACAACGACCATGAACTTCCAACGCGACTCCACTGGCGTCTGGTAGTTTATACCTGCAGAGTAGAGATGGAACTAGGATTCCGCTTGAAGGCGGATGTAATACTTTTTCTTTTTGTAAGGTACCTTTGAGTACTATTTATCAAGCAGTATTAGCACTTATCTGTGTACCACTTGTCCCTGTTGTGTGTGGCGTAACAGATTCCTCCTTAGTACTTGCCCCCCCTAGGATGTAGGCTCGATTTGTCGTGGCTACATACCAGCATACCTAAGAAAGAGTTGGCAATGGCCCATAGGAGGTAGCCTCGACTGGGACCTGGGCCTATACACAGCTTTGGCTAGGGAGCATTAGTAGTACACCCGTAGGACCCGCCACCTGACACTAGCCATCCTTTGATACATGCTCGGGACCCACAGGGTCTAGTCTGGGAAGCCAAGTTGTGTGTCGGGGCCCCTGGATGGTGGTTCTAGGTACTAGGACACCCGTCACAGAGTGGTGGAGCGTGCAGGCCCATGGTACGGAACCAGGCTGAGCGGCTACACGGCTCCGGACCTCCCTAGGAGACAAGTGTCCATTCTCTAGTTCCAGACCCCAGGTTGCTGGACCCACAGGACTTATAGCTCCAAATACTAGGGTACGCGTCACGGAATGGTGGAGTGTGCAGAATTTCGGGTACGGGACCAGGCTAAGCGGCCACACAGGCTCTAGACCACCCCATGGAATGGGCTCCCGCTCTTTAGAGCCGGCCCCCAGGCTGTTGGGCCCTCCTGCTTTTGCAGAGAGGTCCTAAACTGCAAGCCTGGCTGTTCAATTTGGATGTCATCATGTCTGATGGGATTGGAACTGTTCGGGTGGGTTAGACAAATTAACATCCAGAAAACTGCAAGGTAAAACCATGGAGTAGTAGGATAAAACTATCATAGAGGCACATCTAAGGGGGTAAATCTTTTCTTTATAACTTGTCATGCATGGGTGCAGACCAACAGGCCGGGCTTATGAGGGCGGACCTCACCGGGTTGGCGTACATGTGTGCGCTACCTAGTTACAAAAGGGAGAAAAATTCGACCCCTCAGACTTGCTCCTATGGATAGAACTTACAGAGATGCTCCAGTGGTCAGGAAGAGGTACTCCTTCAGTCGTAGCAAGATAGTCACCCCCAGGTCGGCGTATTCCCGTCACCTTGAAGGATCCTTCCTAGCTGGGGGAGCGTTGTGGAGCCCTTCTAGGTTTGGTACTTGCCATAGGACTAGGTCCCGACCCTGGGTTCCCATCTGCTTTTGATGACAGAGTCCTCGTCCTCGTACTGTAGCCATTTCTGCATGGACTTGTCAGAAGCCTGGACCCGTGGGGAGTCCAGAAGGGTTTCCGGGGGAAGGTAGGCTTCGGCCCCGTAGACCGGGGAGCATGGGGTCCCTCTGGGGGTCCGTCTAGTTGTCCCCACCGAAGTAGGAACCTCCGGCGAAGACATCCTTCAGGTCCCCCTCGGGTGACTGATACCCGAGGTCCCGTTCAGCTGCGGCCACCTCGCCGTCGTCGACCTTTTCTTTGACAGGTCGGCGACGAGGTGGGGAGCCATCCTTGGAGGACTGCTCGCGCCGCTCGCAGACACGTTTCACGAGATCAATGATCTCGCGACACTCCACGGCGCTGTGGCGACCGTTGGGGTGCATAGGACATGGGCTGCTGTTACCCCTCTGCGGCCGTGGGCGTTTGTTGCGGTCGCCCCGGCCCTCGGTCACGGCTGCAACGACTAGAGCGGTGGACCGTGATCTCTGGAAGTCGCGGTCCTTCTTCTTTTTTCTTCTTACCGTCTTGGGGGACGGCACCTGAGCCACCCGACTGGACAGCCTCAGTTTGTGGGGTCGAGTGCCATGCACGACCCTCAGCGGCTCTGGTGCATTTGTCAGCCAGAGCGAAGAGTGTGGGGACAGTCTCCACGTCATGCGTGGCCAACTTCTCCAACATTTTCTCATCACGTACTCCCTGGCGGAAGGCCGTGATGATGAAAGCATCGGAAATGTGAGATATAGTACCTCGCACCTTGGTGAAGCTGGAGATGAACGTTCGGAGAGTCTCCCTGGGCTCCTGCCTCACCGCATGGAGGTGGGCCTCCACACCGTGTTGCTGGTAAGCACTGGCGAAGTTCGCAACAAACCGCGCACATAGATCTTCCCAGGAGTAGATTGACCCTAGGGCGAAGTTTATGAGCCAAGTCCGGGCAGGTCTAGACAAGGCGACATGAAAATATGTCGCCATCACAGCGGTGTTTCCACCTGCTGCCGTGATGGTGGTGACGTATACCTGCAGGAACTTCGACGAGTTTGACGTTCTGTCGTACTTTTCCAGCAGGTGTGGCCGGAACTTGGGCGGCCATGACACCGCACGGAGATGATCCGCAAGAGCGGCACAGCCCACGCCGGCCAAGGGGACACCCGCTTGGGACCGGGTGCCCATTGGTGTCTATGGTGCTACCGCAGCGAAGTCTTGATCGAGGTTGCGGCCCTCGATGTTTTGGCAGCGCTCACGCGCCCTTTCCGAGTTTTTAAGCTGGTTTGTTGACGTGTCAACAATTTGGCCGTAGCCTGGTGCGAGAGCAGCCCCCGAGCCTCTGCATGGAGCAAGAGGACGATCGAGGACCGTCTCGGCTTTTTACTGTACGCCCCTTCGTCGCCTTTCCGCAAGGAGGAGGGGGGAACGCGCCATGTTACCCTCGGTGGGTGCTGAACATGGTGTTTCCAGTGAGTTGCTAACGGGTAATCCGAGTGGACGCCCGAGCCCCGTTCGATAAGGGTCGGCTAGTGGCCCAGAGGCGCGCTCCAAAAGTACCTGCGGGTGATTTGCTGGACCCGGGCCCATTTGATAGGGTCCAAGGGCTCGGTGCCTCCCTCCGGTGGGACTCTATTACAAAATCGTTCCCGCTGGTCTCGGAAATGTCCTAGGGTACCTCGGGAGCGTAGCCCGAGCCTTGGCCATGTAACGGACGTACCTAGGGTCATCCCTGACTCTGCATGTTCTGGGGCGGCTGTCGAATCCCTTCGAGGGGCCAGCCTTCGAACCCCTGATCAGTAATGGGCTTGGGGCCCAAGTGCTCTGGGGCGGTCGCTGAACCCCGCGGGGCGCAACCTTCGAACCCCTGATCAGTAGGAGGGCTCGGGGCCCGTTTCCTTCGCTGCGAAGGACTCCTTCGAAATGTCCCTTTTCCCGATCCCTGTGGAGAGAGAGAAAGAGAGAGAAAAGGAAGAAATGAGATACTTCGAAGCAGTGTGGCGTACCTTTTTCGAGGCAACCATCATGACGGAGGCGAAACGGCGCCCGGCCGCCTGCTAGAGGAGACGTGTGTCCTGGGAGGGAGTTAATGCGACGGGACAGGCGACTCACGGGGTATCTGTTGCGCGTGCGCGAGTTGTTCGAGGAATGGAAAACTGTTTTGCCTTCGAGTTTGAAATTCACGAAGGGTTCGGGCGAAGTTTTGGGTGGATTTTGCCCGGGCCTTTATATACCTAGGAGGGGGCCGACAGTGGTTCTTTACCCTGCCATTTGTGCTTGTCTTCTGCTTCTGTCTTCGCAACCTAAGAAAGTAGACAGAGAAGAGAAAACCGCGCAGCTCATCCCCTCCACCTTCATCGCTTTAGCCCGGCGATGGCTGACAAGGCGACCGTCATTCCGCCGCGCGACCCGTGGCCTTTCTCCACCGTCACTGCGGAGGATCTGCAGGCCCTTGTTACCGAGGGTTTGCTCCGTCCTCTCTCCGGCGGGTCGTAGCCTGAGTGGCTGGCCCCCGGGAGCGAGGCCGAACCGACTCCGCCGCCGAGATACGTGGTCAGTTTCACCCCCTTCCATGAGCGGGGGTTTGGGATGCCGACAAGTCGCTTCATGCGGGCGCTCCCGCACTACTATGGGGTGGAGCTGCATAACTTCAACCCTAACTCCATCGCGCAGGCGGCCATTTTCGTGGCAGTTTGCGAGGGGTTTTTGGGGATTGACCCCCACTGGGATCTGTGGACCCATCTCTTTTGTGCGGAGTTTTTTGCTGCGTCGACGGACGTAAAGAAGGTCCGTATGGCGGTGCGGGCTGGTGGTTGCACCCTTCAGCTAAGGTCGGGGCGCGCGACACAGTACATCCTCGCCTGCCTTGTATCTTCGAACAAGGGGTGGCAGAACCGGTGGTTTTATCTCCGGAACAATGACGGGATGCTTCCGCCATATTCTCAACGAGTGGTGACCGCCGCCGGCGATAACTGGCGCTGGGGGGCCACTCGCGAGAACCAGGAGAAGCTCCAGCCCATTCTCCGTGCCCTACAGAAGCTATAGGCCAGGGGCCTTACCGCTGCGGGGGTCGTCGCTGCTATCCACCGCCAGAGGGTGATCCCATTGGCAGAGCGGCGGTTGCGGCTCTCGGAGATGGGGCCGGGGATTGATTTGGAGGGTTCACGGATGTCCTCGTCCTCCCTCACCGCCGATGACCTCCTCAGACGGGTAGCGGGCATGGTGGGGAGGTTGGACGCTGGTGTCCTTAGCCAGCCCTCGATGCGTCCCGATCATGGGTATGTGTCCCTGGTGAGTGTCCGACCCTCCTTCTGCTTTACGCGTGTTTCTTACGTCTTGCAATTCTTACTGTTGGGATTTTCTTTCGTCCCCAGGGGTTGAGGGGTTTTAAACTCTCCCGGCCACCGGTCCTGAAGCGTCCCGATCCTTTGGGACTCAAATGTGATACAATTACTAGTCCTAGGAGGCTAGTAACCACATTCATTACTTCAAATGGTTACAGAGTCTGAATAATGTTATTACAATACCGGAGGATACAAGCTCGAAAGTGAGCCGAAAAACATAAAGCGCAGTGGAAGATAAAATAGCCCAGGCCACAGGCAGAACTGGGTGAAGACACAGCCCCATCAATCAAGCATAGCAGAAAAGAAGTCTTCAGCTGCTGAAAAACATAAATAAATCTGGGTGAATACACTAGGTATTCCGCAAGCCCACCCGGCTCCCGTAAAGAGAAAGTGACCTATAAGGTACATGCTTTATATGGTGGAGTTGAGGTCACTCATGCTTTTTCAGAGAAAGGCAGTATTCGTTGATTATGGTTTTCCCAGGACAATAGAAGTAACACTTACTTGACCACCACTGAGCTTCCTGCTCCCGTGGTACCACTTTCCTTTCGGAACATACACACACATTTCCCTGTTCCCGGTTGTAGTGGAAACACTAATTGTCATACCATACCAGACTCGTCCATACCAGTGGACACGGACTATTCGAATAAGTTTAGACTCTGCGCAGAGGGGTACACTTTACCCACTAGTCTGGCTCTGCGATCTCATGGCCAATGAGACCCGAATCCAAAACTCTTTCCTTCCTTGTACGTCCGAACCTTAACGGTTATACCGGAAGGAGTCAGGCCACCGCCATGTCCAAATCGGACAAAACATTCCCCCTCCTTATCCTCCCGGTGCTCCCCAACTTTCTTAACCCTGGGGTTGGACCGTACGAGTTCAGATCGAGTGGCTGCCCACACAGCCTCGAGTGTTTGTACTTTTTGTGAGTACATGTAATGAAAGATGACAAACCGGTCCTTATACGAGAGGACAATCCTTCTGCTCACGCCTGAACCAGCTGAGCCAACACCTTAGGCCCTCCCCTAAACCAGGGAGTCCCTGATCATCCTACTCACCAGGTGATGAGGGTGAGTACCCTTCATCGCACACTTTTGGAAAACATGTCACTTATACCCTTTTACTTGCCCCATATCTTTTAGTCAAAGTAATAGTTAATGCGGGCTCTCTCATGCTCACCATGCAATTCGATTCCCATCCCATAATCCAGGCTTAGGCAGTGGTAGAGAGAAATATGTAAATAATGCATCAAGGGAAGGATGGACTTGCCTTCGTCGAAGCTTTCCTGGCACAAGAGGTTAATCTCGGAGGGGTCGGGCTCTTGCCCCTCTTCCGGAGCTATAAGTTCCAGAGGATCCGATCCCTCTTCCGCTAATCAAACACAGATAATAACAGTACATCAAACATAGTGACCTTTGTGGGGTGTGCAAATTTTTATACTTTATTATTTTTGTGCCCTAATAATTTATTTGAACAATTTTTGGTGCATAAAATATTAGCATCTAAATATATATGAGAAAATGGGAAAAAGAAAAAGGAAAAGAAAAGAATAAAGGATTTCCATCCAGCTGGTCCGGGGGGATTTTCGGCCCACCAGGCGCGAGCGCGCGCGCGGGGGCGCGCTTGCGGCCCAGTTGGCCCGGCCTCGAGGGAGCGACGGCGGGGAACGGCGCCGTGGCGCGGGCCCACACGCCAGGGAGGGGGGGGGGGGGGGTTAACGGCGTTGCGACAACGGACGAAGGGGGGGAGGTTCGACCGGAGCCCGGTTGGCGGCGAACTCCTGCGGCGGTTCTCTGCCGCTGGTCCGGTTCTACGGCGGGGAGGTGGTGGCGAGGCACGAGCGAGTGCGGGGGATCACGGGGGTGGGATCAATTTGGCCTGCGGTGGCCTATGGCGGCCGGTCCGCGGCGGCGAAGCCGCCGGTGCGGTTGCCGGCCACGATAGGAGGCGGGGAGGTGTGCCTCACGACCGTGAGAGTGTGGCGGAGCTTCGAGCCTAGTTTGATTGGACAGAGGATCACCAGAGAGGGGTAGGGGAGCTCACCGGAGCAATGAAGAGAGCACGGCGGCGTTAGCTCGATTGGCGTGGGGAAAGGTGGAGGAGTTGGCCGGAGTCGGTGTGGTGAAGACGGGGCTCGGGCGGGTGCTTTTATAGGCGCTCGGGGGAGGGAGGGGGATGGAGGAGACGACGAGCACCGGCGAGCTCGCCGTGAGGGCGGGAATGGCGCTAACGCCGATGCGATGGCTCGGGCAGGCGGGGGGATGAGGGGTCGGCTCAAGCACAGTGGCGGGGTTGTCGCGGAGGCTGGCGAGCATTAATGGCGTGGCGACGAGGCGAGGGGGTGCTCGGCGGCGGATGCGCCGGTGAGGGATGGGCGAGGGGGATGGAACTGACAAGTGGGCCCTGGCTGCCAGCGTGAGGAAGCGACGCGAGAGGGAGGGGGTGAGGCGCTGATGGGCGGGGCCCGGGTGTCAGCGAAGGGAGCCGCGCGCGGTTGGGCCGCCTGGGCCGGGGAGAGAGGGGGGAGAGGTGCGGGCGCGCGTGGGTTGGGCTGGAATTCGGCCCAGCCGAGGGAGGGGGTGAGGTTTTCCCTTTTCTTTTTCTTTTTCTAATTCTAATCCCTTTCTTCTCCTTTTTCTATTTTTGTTTCTTTTTGATTCTTTTTCTTTGGAGACCAAAAATATTTTCTAAATGATCTTGAGTGAGAAACATAGTCTATGTGAGGTGCTCTAATTATTTCAAGTGTATGCACATGAAGAGGGGTTCTAAGGGTAGGGTTAAGGGAGAAAGGTAAAATAAGGGGGGGAAAGGAATTTAGGAGGTTAGGGTTTCAAATCTTGGGTGGGGTTTTGGGATGTTACAAACCTACCCCACTTAAAGGAATCTCGCCCTCGAGATTTAGACTGGATTTGAGAAAAGATAAGGGTATTCCCTCCTCAAGGAGTCCTCACTCTCCGAGGTAGCTTCCTCTTCTCCTTCTCTGCTCCACTGAACTTTACAGAGCTTCACCTCTGAGGTGCGGGTCTTTCTGACTGCTGAATCAAGAATCTTTACTGGTTTTTCACGGTACTGAAGGTCTTTCTGAATCTGTACTGTCTCTTCTTCGATGTGACTTTCTAGTGCTTGCAGGCATTTGCGGAGCTGGGATACGTGAAACACATTGTGGATGTTGGACATGGATTCCGGTAATTCCAGACGGTATGCTGCGGGTCCTACCCTGCCAATGATGGGATAGGGACCTACGAAACGTGGGGCTAGCTTCCCGTTTACTTGGAACCTCCTGACACCACGCATTGGAGAAACCTTGAGGTAGACGAAGTCTCCTTTCTCAAATCGGAGTTCCCTCTGCCTGTTGTCTACATAACTCTTCTGCCGACTCTGAGCTTCAAGTAACCTTCTGCGGATCAGTGCAACTTTCTCTTCCGCCTCTTTGACAAAGGCAGGTCCTTCTAGTGCTTTTTCCCCTACGTTGGACCACATGAGAGGGGTCTGGCATTTCCGTCCATACAGTGCCTCGAATGTCGACATCTTGATGCTGGCCTGATAGCTATTGTTGTATGAGAATTCTGCGTAGGGTAGACTGGATTCCCAACTTCTATCAAAAGCTAACACACATGCTCTTAACAGATCTTCAAGGACTTTGTTGACTCTTTCTGTCTGCCCATCTGTCTGAGGGTGATAAGCGGTACTGAAATCTAGCTTGGTGCCCATAGCTTTCTGAAGGCTTGTCCAGAACTTGGATGTGAACTGGGTTCCCCTGTCTGACACTATCTTCCTTGGGATGCCATGGAGTCTGACTATCTCCTTGAGATAAATCCAGGCAAGGGTGGCTCCTCCAAAGGTAGTTTTCACTGGGATGAAATGGGCTACCTTGGTGAGGCGATCTATTATTACCCAGATGGAATCATTCCCTTTTTGCGTCCGGGGCAGTCCGGTTATGAAGTCCATGCCTATTTCTTCCCACTTCCATTCAGGTATCAGAAGGGGTTGTAATAGGCCTGCAGGCTTTTGGTGTTCGGCCTTCGTCTGTTGGCAGATGTCACATCGGGCCACATACTGAGCTATCTCTTTCTTCATCCCTTTCCACCAGTATCTGGTTTTGAGGTCCAGGTACATCTTGGTAGTTCCTGGGTGGATGGAGTTAGCCGAGTCATGAGCTTCCTTGAGTAGGACCTCTCGAGCCTCCCCTTTTGGTACACATAGACAGTATTTGAACCAAAGGACTCCTTGGTCATCCGTCCTGAGGTCCGGGAGTTGTCCCTTGCGGGCTTTCTCCACAAGTCCTGCTGTCTCTGAGTCTAAACGTTGAGCTTTGCGTATGAGGTCTTCCAGCATTGGTTTGACTTCGAGACTGTCGTTGTTTCCCAGACATGCATTTAGTTGCACTGATTCTTTCTTCCAATCCTCTAAAAGGTTGGTTCCTTTTAATCCGAATGGTTTTCGACTGAGGGCGTCGGCTACCACGTTGACCTTCCCGGGGTGATAGTGAATTTCTAGGTCATAATCCTTGATCAGCTCCAACCATCTTCGCTGACGGAGGTTGAGATCTGGTTGAGTGAATATATACTTCAGACTCTTGTGATCGATGAAAATGTGGCATTTGTTTCCGATTAGGTAATGCCTCCATATCTTCAAGGCATGCACTATGGCTGCCAATTCCAAATCATGGGTGGGGTAATTCTGTTCGTGCGGTTTGAGTAGGCGTGATGCGTAAGCAATGACTTTCTCGTTTTGCATTAGCACACACCCTAAGCCTTGCCTCGAGGCATCACAGAAGACGACAAAATCTTGATGAATATCTGGCAGTGATATAACGGGTGCTGTCGTGAGTTTCTCCTTTATGACCTGGAAACTCCCTTCACATTTTGGGGTCCACACAAATTTATGGTCTTTCTTGAGAAGTTCTGTCATTGGTCTTGCTATGCTGGAGAATCCTTTGATGAAGCGGCGGTAGTACCCTGCCATTCCTAGGAAGCTTCGAACTTCACTGACGTTGGTTGGCTGCCTCCATTTTGATACTGCTTCCACCTTGGAAGGGTCCACTTCTATCCCTTCTGCGGTTAATATATGCCCAAGGAAGGCTATCTTTTCCAACCAGAATTCACATTTACTGAGTTTAGCATAAAGTTGGTGTGTTCTGAGTTTTTCGAGGACGATCCGAAGGTGACGCTTATGGTCTTCGTGGTTCTTGGAGTAGATAAGGATGTCATCAATGAAGACTACGACAAACTTATCTAGCTCTTCCATAAACACTTTATTCATGAGATTCATGAAAAAGGCGGGTGCGTTTATCAGTCCAAACGGCATCACTATGAATTCATATTGCCCGTACCGGGTGACAAATGCAGTCTTTTGGATGTCTGCTTCCTTGATCCTTAATTGGTGGTAACCAGACCTTAGGTCTATCTTGGAGAAGTACTTGGCTCCTTGAAGCTGATCGAAGAGGTCGTCAATCCAAGGAAGCGGATACTTGTTCTTGATGGTAACTTCATTTAACGATCGGTAATCAATACACATTCTCATGCTTCCATCTTTCTTGGAGACGAACAGGACTGGTGCTCCCCAAGGTGATGAGCTGGGACGAATGTATCCCTTTTGCTGAAGATCTGCGATTTGAAGCTTCAGTTCTGCCAACTCGGTCGGAGCCATGCGGTATGGTCTCTTCGCGATGGGCGCCGTTCCAGGGATCAGATCTATGTAGAACTCCACTTCTCTTTCTGGTGGCATTCCTAGTAACTCTTCTGGAAACACATCCATGAATTCTTCTACCACTGATATACTTTCTGTTGCTAGATTGAACATCATTGGGTCACTGGCGGGTGGCTGTGCCTGACAAGAGACTGACTTTCCCTGCTGGTCGGTGAGGAGGACTGTCTTGTCTGCGCAACTGATGATGCCTTTGTGTTTAGTTAGCCAATCCATTCCTAGGATCACATCAATTCCTTTGGATGGCAAGACGGTTAAGTCTGCCAGGAATACTACCCCACTTAAAAGGATTCTGACTTGGGAGCATTTTAGCTGGCATAGAAGGTCGGATCCTGGGGTTCGGGTGACTAAGGGAATCTCCAGAGGAGTAGAGGGAATGCCATGCTTTTCCACAAAACTAGTGGCTATGAAGGAGTGGGATGCTCCAGAATCGAAAAGTACGGTAGTGGGAGTAAATTCAACAAGGAACTCACCGAGCACTACTCCCGGAGCCTGCTGAGCTTCCTGGGCATCGACGTGATTTACTCGTGCCCTTCCTTGGTACAGAGCCTTGATCTGCTGGCTGACGGCGGAGGGCGCCTTGGGGGCGGATGCTAAGGTATTCTTGGGGCCATTCACCGAGTTGGAGTAGGCGGGTCCTGGTGGCTTCAGCTGCGGACCGTTGTTCTTGAAGTGACTGGGATCACCACAGTGCCAACACACATTTGCTGGGGGTTGGTTGCTTGCCACTGAGGGGGAATGGAAAGAGCTCTGACTTTGCTGGCTGAATCGTGACGGAGTGGGTCCAGCTGGTCTACTGAAGTTTGGCCCCTTGGGTGGAAACCCAAATGATCGAGTCTTCTGGTGCCGGTCTTGCTGCTGAGCCCGGAGGACTTGGAACTTTCTTTTGAGATGCCCTTTTTCCTCCTCCTTTGCCCTTTCAACTTGCATGGCCTTGTTGGATAGGTGAGAGAAACTGAGGAAGTCTTGGCTAGCCAGAATTGTCTTGAGTTCTGGCCTGAGTCCCTTCAGGAAACGAGCCATCTTCTTGCCCTCGGTACTGACGTCATCTGGCGCGTAGCGGGCTAATTCCGTGAACTTGTGCACATATTCGCTGACAGATCTTCCGTCTTGAGTCAATTCTCGAAACTCGTCCTCCTTAAGCTGTACGAGTCCTTGGGGCACATGGTGCTCCCGGAAAGCTGCTTCAAATTCCGCCCAGGTAGCATCTCTGATGGTGACGTTGAAGGTGTCCCACCAGGCTAAGGCCATCCCGGAAAGTTGATGGGCAGCCAGTTGAACACGCTGATTTTCTGGGCAACCGATGGCTTCCAACTTTCTTTTGATCGTGCACATCCAATCGTCGGCATCGAGGGGATTGCTCGATCCGGCGAACGTGGGAGGCTTGAGTCTCAGGAAATCCCCCATTCTGTCTTGCGGTCTTCCACCATTTGGCCGTTGATTTTCTAAATTTCGAGTGAGGACCTCGATGAGTCGGGTTTGATTGGCTAGAACTTGGGCTAGGTCTAAGGGTAGTGGTGGGGGTGCGGGGAGGTGGGTTTCACTTTCCTCTCTAACGGCTTCCCCTTCAGCTCTCAGGGGAAACCCTGCTCCAATCCCGGAGGCGGTAGGCGTGGTTTTATCCGAAGCCATCTGCCAGGGAAGAGAGTCACTAACATGCACATGCAAATTGTTTTCAACCAAGTTATTTTATTCATTACACCAGCACAATACAAGCATAAGACTACTACAGGTGGAGCTACACGAGAGCGTTCCCCGAGGTACTACCGAACTCCTTCTCTAAGGTGTCCCCAAACTCCTTGAGAAGATCATCAAGGCTTGCTAGGGATAGATCCTCGGCGTCGGACCAATCATCTACCCTGGGGGGAGGTGGGGCTGGAGGGGTCTTCTTCTTCTTCTCCGTTTGACATCCTTGGTTGGTGGTCTTCTTCTGGATTTTCTTTTTGGGGGCGAGCTTCTTTAGCTTCTTGTCATAGTCCATCTTTAAGGTTCGATAAGCCTCACGGGTGTTGGCCTCCTCGCCTTCTGCTATGTCGAGACACTCTTGGAGGGATGCCTTCTCTTGCTTAAGTTCTCTGACTTGCCGCTCTAGGCTTTCCACCCGGGAGTTTAGGTGGGTGCAGTGGGAGGAGAGGTCATCGTAGTGGTTGTCGAGGGTGTGGAGGTATCCGGCCATGTAGACAATGGTGGGGTCATCCTCGGTGGGATCTCTCCCTGACAGAGCCTGAAGTCTTTTCCTCCAGGTGGGGGTATTTTTGTTGCTGGGTGGGAAATAACGAAGGGGGGTTTCAGAGATCTCTTGGATGTAGTTTTGGCATAGCTGTTTAAGGTCTTTTCGGGCTACACCTTGGCAAATGTCTGGGAAGTGGTGTCCGGTGAAGTTGACTTGGAAGGGAGGGTGGTTTGGGTAGTTTCGGCTTTCTCCCAGGTAGACTACCATAGAGCACTTTTCTATACCATTATCGTGGTATTCCTTCCAGACATATTCGGGCTTCTTACGGATCCCCATGCGTAGCGCGCAACTCCGTAAGAGGTGAGGGAATCCTTCTTCCCCTGAGCAATAGGATGTCCTAATAACCCAGGAGTCTTCCATCTGGTAGAAGAAAAGAAGGGTCTGTTAATATCGGGGAAAGGGGAGAGTGTTTCTTGGGGGTAAGAGGTGTTTTCTTGTTAAGGCAACTTTTTAAGGTCAGGGCTGCGGTCTACGACCAGTCCTACAGGCTCTAATACCACCTGAAGCGTCCCGATCCTTTGGGACTCAAATGTGATACAATTACTAGTCCCAGGAGGCTAGTAACCACATTCATTACTTCAAATGGTTACAGAGTCTGAATAATGTTATTACAATACCGGAGGATACAAGCTCGAAAGTGAGCCGAAAAACATAAAGCGCAGTGGAAGATAAAATAGCCCAGGCCACAGGCAGAACTGGGTGAAGACACAGCCCCATCAATCAAGCATAGCAGAAAAGAAGTCTTCAGCTGCTGAAAAACATAAATAAATCTCGGTGAATACACTAGGTATTCCGCAAGCCCACCCGGCTCCCGTAAAGAGAAAGTGACCTATAAGGTACATGCTTTATATGGTGGAGTTGAGGTCACTCATGCTTTTTCAGAGAAAGGCAGTATTCGTTGATTATGGTTTTCCTAGGACAATAGAAGTAACACTTACTTACCACCACTGAGCTTCCTGCTCCCGTGGTACCACTTTCCTTTCGGAACATACACACACATTTCCCTGTTCCTGGTTGTAGTAGAAACACTAATTGTCATACCATACCAGACTCGTCCATACCAGTGGACACGGACTATTCGAATAGGTTTAGACTCTACGCAGAGGGGTACACTTTACCCACTAGTCCGGCTCTGCGATCTCATGGCCAATGAGACCCGAATCCGAAACTCTTTCCTTCCTTGTACGTCCGAACCTTAACGGTTATACCGGAAGGAGTCAGGCCACCGCCATGTCCAAACCGGACAAAACATTCCCCCTCCTTATCCTCCCGGTGCTCCCCAGCCTTCTTAACCCTGGGGTTGGACCGTACGAGTTCAGATCGAGTGGCTGCCCACACAGCCTCGAGTGGTTGTACTTTTTGTGAGTACAGGTAATGAAAGATGACAAATCGGTCCTTATACGAGAGGACAATCCTTCTGCTCACGCCTGAACCAGCTGAGCCAACACCTTAGGCCCTCCCCTAAACCAGGGAGTCCCTGATCATCCTACTCACCAGGTGACGAGGGTGAGTACCCTTCATCGCACACTTTTGGAAAACATGTCACTTATACCCTTTTACTTGCCCCATATCTTTTAGTCAAAGTAATAGTTAATGCGGGCTCTCTCATGCTCACCATGCAATTCGATTCCCATCCCATAATCCAGGCTTAGGCAGTGGTAGAGAGAAATAGGTAAATAATGCATCAAGGGAAGGATGGACTTGCCTTCGTCGAAGCTTTCCTGGCATAAGAGGTTAATCTCGGAGGGGTCGGGCTCTTGCCCCTCTTCCGGAGCTATAAGTTCCGGAGGATCCGATCCCTCTTCCGCTAATCAAACACAGATAATAACAGTACATCAAACATAGTGACCTTTGTGGGGTGTGCAAATTTTTATACTTTATTATTTTTGTGCCCTAATAATTTATTTGAACAATTTTTGGTGCATAAAATATTAGCATCTAAATATATATGAGAAAATGGGAAAAAGAAAAGGGAAAAGAAAAGAATAAAGGATTTCCAGCCAGCTAGGCCGGGTGGGATTTTCGGCCCACCAGGCGCGAGCGCGCGCGCGGGGGCGCGCTTGCGGCCCAGTTGGCCCGGCCGCGAGGGAGCGACGACGAGGAACGCCGCCGTGGCGCGGGCCCACACGCCAGGGAGGGGGGGTTAATGGCGTTGCGGCAACGGACGGAGGGGGGGAGGTTCGACCGGAGCCCGGTCGGCGGCGAACTCCCGCGGCGGTTCTCCGCCGCTGGTCCGGTTCTACGGCGGGGAGGTGGTGGCGAGGCACGGGTGAGTGCGGGGGATCACGGGGGTGGGATCAATTTATCCTGCGGGGGCCTATGGCGGCTGGTCCGTGGCACGGTGGCGGGTGTCCGCGGCGGCGAAGCCGCCGGTGCGGTTGCCGGCCACGATAGGAGGCGGGGAGGTGTGCCTCGCGACCGTGAGAGTGTGGCGGAGCTTCGAGCCTAGTTTGATTGGACAGAGGATCACCAGAGAGGGGGAGGGGAGCTCACCGGAGCAATGAAGAGAGCACGGCGGCGCTAGCTCGATTGGCGTGGGGAAAGGTGGAGGAGTTGGCCGGAGCCGGTGTGGTGAAGACGGGGCTCGGGCGGGTGCTTTTATAGGCGCTCGGGGGAGGGAGGGGGATGGAGGAGACGATGAGCACCGGCGAGCTCGCCGTGAGGGCGGGAATGGCGCTAACGCCGATGCGATGGCTCGGGCAGGCGGGGGGGGGGGGGGTGGTGAGGGGTCGGCTCAAGCACAGTGGCGGGGTTGTCGCGGAGGCTGGCGAGCATTAATGGCGAGGCGACGAGGCGAGGGGGTGCTCGGCGGTGGATGCGCCGGTGAGGGATGGGCGAGGGGGATGGAACTGACAAGTGGGCCCTGGCTGCCAGCGAGAGGAAGCGGCGTGAGAGAGAGGGGGTGAGGCGCTGACAGGCGGGGCCCGGGTGTCAGCGGAAGGGAGCCGCGCGCGGTTGGGCCGCCTGGGCCGGGCAGAGAGGGGGGAGAGGTGCAAGCGCGCGTGGGTTGGGCTGGAATTCGGCCCAGCCGAGGGAGGGGGTGAGGTTTTCCCTTTTCTTTTTCTTTTTCTAATTCTAATCCCTTTCTTCTCCTTTTTCTATTTTTGTTTCTTTTTATTCTTTTTCTTTGGAGACCAAAAATATTTTCTAAATGATCTTGAGTGAGAAACATAGTCTATGTGAGGTGCTCTAATTATTTCAAGTGTATGCACATGAAGAGGGGTTCTAAGGGTAGGGTTAAGGGAGAAAGGTAAAATAAGGGGGGGAAGGAATTTAGGAGGTTAGGGTTTCAAATCTTGGGTGGGGTTTTGGGATGTTATAGGTCCTGGAGGACGCAGCGGGCCGAACCGCGCATAGGCTCGCCGCGGAGAAGGATAAGGAGAGGAAGGACGCGGAAAAGGCCCGAGCTCGCGAGAAGATGCGAGCTCGGGAGGCCTTGGAGAAGCGTCGTTGGAGGCAAGCAAGGGATGGGCTCCCGTTGGAATCATCGTCGGACACGCCTGACGATGACGATGATGATGATGATGATGAAGACGATGACATGGCGGCCCGGCTTGGCCTTTGGATCCGAGGCTGGACCAGGGGTCGTTAAGCCAGCTTCCAGGAGGGCTGGCGCCACTAGCGCTCGGGGCCGGGATGCCGGAGTCCCTGTCTGAGGAGCAGAGGCGGGCCAAGGGGGTACTTGACCCCTTGGCCGAGATAATCGGGGTGACCCTGGGGGGTCAGGCCGAACCACATGTCCCCCAAGAGCAGGTGCCTATGCCGGCCGTATGGGAAGCTGGTCCCTCGGCTGTCGTGACGTCGTCGGGGCAGGTTGCCCCCTTGGCGCCTCGGGCGTCCGAGGCGGGAGCGGCGTCGAAGCCGGCCGCGGGACAAACTCCGGCAGTGCCTACGGAGACCGGGGCCCGAGGGGTCTCCCCGCAGGCACGGTTGTCCTTGCCCCGGAGCGGGTAAGTATCTGAGGGTACCCCTATTTCCGTTATTTCGCTGTGTATCTTGAATTTGCCCCTTCTCCCTTTCAGCAAGCGGAGGCAGGGCTCGGCTGGACTGGCCCCCATGAAGGCGCTTAAGATGGGGCCGGCCTCTGCAGCCGGAGTTGCGGCATGCCATGCTGGTTGGTTGGCCTCCGCGCAAGGCGCCCTCCGGCGGGGGGCCCAAGCGGCACAGGCTGTCATGGGGCAAGCCTTCCAGGTCGAGCCCCCTGTTGGAGCGGCCATCATGCCAGGGGAGGCGTTGGCGTGGCCGCGGCCCCGAGTCCGCATGTCTTGTTGCCGGTGCTGGCATCGATTCCTGCCGGGGCCATTGCTGACTCGTCCGCGGAGCCGCCCGCCACCGCCGATGTTGAGATGGCTGGGGCGCCTCTGCCCTCAGTCACCCCCGATCTCCCCATTTTCGACCATGAGGAGGGGGCGGCCGTTGTAGCCGAGGTCGGTGAGCGGAGGCTTGTCACCATGGCCGAGGAGAGGCCCGACACGTCGACGGCGGCGGTGCCTGATGCATCGACTGTAGGGGGACCCGACGCCTCGGTCACCGGGCGCACAGAACCGTGGCCCGTCTTGGGGAGCAGCGGCCTTATCCCCATGCAGCTCAATCCCAATGAGTGGTGTGGGCAGCAGCTCCTGTTCTGGAGCCGCGACACCTCGGAGCCCCTCCTTTCCCTTAACGATGAGTTGGAGGAGCAGCTCCGGGGTAATTTCCGTGAATATACCGAGGCGGCGATGAGGTCGCTTCAGACGACCATGGAAATCCTTTCTATGGACGTTCCCAAGGTCTTCCAGGTAAAGATTTAGACATACGCCTCGCGTGATCAGGGCATTCTTTGTGATATCCCGTTTTTTCCCTCAGGAGCTCGCGGACATGAGCACCGCCAAGTCGCTGTTCATCCGTCGCGAGAGCGACGTTTGGGATTCGCTGTGGTCCCAGTGGGCTGCGCTTTCTGAGGCGAATGAGCGCCTCGCCCAACGGAGCGCCGAGGTGGCGGACCTTCGGCTGCTCTGTGATGAGCAGAAGTCGGAGGCGGCGGCGGCGCGAATCGAGGCGGCGTCGGCATGAACGGAGGCTTCGTCGGCACGGGAGCAAGTCGCCTCCTAGGCCGGGGAGATGCAGCAGCGGCAGTAGGAGCTCGACCAGGTCACCAGCGAGCGGGACCAATTCCGGAGCCAAGCTGCCGAGGCCGTGAGCCGAGCTGAGGCCCTTAGGGGACAGCTGGCTGAGATTATGGAGCGGCTGGCCGAGGCAACCGCTCGGGCCGAGACCCTTGCGGAGGGCCTGGCCGTGGCCGTCGGGTCTGCTTGGTCTGCCCAAGCTAAGGCCTCGCAGCAGCGTGTCTGGGCCGAAGGTATGTTTCGCCTGCTTTGCGACTTTGGTTTAGCTTCGTCCTTTTCCTCGTGTCTGAAGAACATCGTTCGGTTGTCTTCAGGGTTCGAGGCGCCTATCGACGAGTCCGTCAAGTACTGCAAGGCGCTTGCCCAGGCGGCTGAGCAGAAAGAGGCCGACCGCACGGCCATATCTGAGGCCATCTCGGCCTTCTGCCGGACCTTTGGCCTCGACGACGTCCCATCGGGCAGCTCCCCCCAGAGTCACCTGCGGGCCTTGGGCGGCCACATGCGCAGCAGACTCCGCGGGGCGCTGCACCATGGTGTTAGGCGGGCCTTCGTCGTCCTCGCTTCCCACTACGACATGGATTTGGAGCGGGCCAGTGAGGGCTACTGCCTACCTGATGACGAGGACGCCGCCCTGGCGGAGGTCCAAAGGCTTGATGCGGCTACCGAGGGCCCAGGCGCGACGCTGACTTCCTTCTTTGAAGTGGAGGTCCTTCCGCCCGTGTCACCGTCCGAGGCCGAGCCGGATTCCGCCGCGGGTAGGAACGACGCTGAGGGTGCTGCTCCTCCCCCTGCCGACACCTGAGCCTGTGGGGAATAGTTTATTTTAAGTATGTGTATGTTTCTCGCGGCCGCTGAGGCCTAAACATTTTCAGTGTTAGAGTATTAAGCTGTGTTTTCTTTCCTCTCGTTTCGAGCATTAGGACTTGTTCGGTAGCAGGATCACTTATCCGAGCGTGAGCTACCTTTCGCAGAAGGTGATGAGTGAGGTATCCGTATCCCGAAGGCGTAGGAGTCGCTCGACTCGGTCGGCCTTGCCGTTCAAGGTCTCTCTCGCTCGTTTTTAGGATTCTGTTATCGATATAGTCGAAAAGGCACGAAAGTCGTTTTCTACCCGAGCGTTAGGACTTGTTCGGTAGCAGAATCACTTATCCGAGCGTGAGCTACCTTTCACGGAAGGTGATGAGTGAGGTATCCGTATCCCGGAGGCGTAGGAGTCCCTCGGCTCGGTCGGTCTTGCCGTTCAAGGTCTCTCGTGTCGTTTTTAGGATTCCGCTGTCGACATAGTCGAAACGCATGAAAGTCGTTTTGGTAGAAAACTTTTCCGAGGAAAATTTTGACGCAGAGGGGGTCCCCCCCTTCTAGCCCCCGAGGGAGGGTCGGTTTTGCTGAGGCAAGGCCGATCCTCCCTTGACAGCTAGACTTTTTATTTGTACATGTAAAGGGACCAAGGTACATGAACGACTTGAAACATTTTAAGGGTAACAACGACGTAGCTGTTTGATGTTCCAAGCGTTGTTGTAAACCTCGCCTTGGTCGTTGGCCAGCTTGTACGTCCCGGGCTTCAAAATTTTGGCGATGATGAACGGCCCTTCTGAAAGTCGCCTAGAGGGGGGGGTGAATAGGCAAAACCTGAAAATTAAAACTTTATCCCCCAACTAGATCCCTTGATTAGTGGTTAGAACAAGATATACAATTATCGGAGTATAAAAACTAAGTCCTTGCTTGAAAAGAGTATTGCTTTCAAATAGTGCGGAATTGATAAAACAATACAACTAATAAGTCTATGAGAATAAAGCAAGAGAGCTTAGATAAGAAGAGCAATAGCACAAGTTCTTTCTTGCAAGGTGTTGCTTCACTAAATGAGAATTTAACTTAAAGCAACACCAAATAGTATTAGCAAAGAATAGTGCAAGAAAAACTTAGAAACGGAAAGAATAAACAAATCACAAGCAATAAGCACACGAGACACGGGTGATTTGTTTTACCGAGGTTCGGCCCTCGAAGGCCTAGTCCCCGTTGAGGAGTCCACTAAGGATGGGTCTCTTTCAAACCTTTCCCTCTTTCTCCACCGATCACCAAAGACCGGAGAGCTCTTCTTCTTCTCACGGATCACTCAAGATCCCGCAAGGACCACCACACTCTTTAGTGTCTCTTGATAGCTTTACAAGCCTCCAAAACTTTGGAGGAAGTTCAATGGGAGTCAAAACTCCACGCGCAAATGAACACAAAGATGTAGCACACACTATCTTTCAATGAAACTCACAAGGCACTAGTGCTAAACTCAAATGAGTAGCAATCTCTTGCTTGCTCTCTCTTTTGTGGCACTTGTGTTGGTTGTAGTGATCTAAATCTTGTGTATAGGATGGATCAATGAATAGAAGTGGTTGGGAGGGCTTGAGTATGTCAACTAGATGACTTGGAATGTTGCTTGGGCTCCCTCTCCTTGAAGTGGCCGGTTGGGGTGGTATTTATAGCCACCAACCAATTTGTAGCCGTTTGAGAAGGCTGCTAGCGATGGGCGCACCGGACAGTGTCCGGTGCGCTGCCACGTCATCCTCTTCGATAGGGTTGGAGCTGGTCGACCGTTGGAGGCTTTGTCCTCATGCGGCACCGGACAGTCCGGTGCCACACCGGGCAGTCCCGTGCCCCTCTGAACTTCTGCTCTGACTTCTGCCGCGTGTACTGTTTTGCGCTGTTCACTGTCAGAGTCGACCGTTGCGCGCAGATGACCGTTGCTCCGCTGGCGCACCGGACAGTCCGGTGGCCCACCGGACAGTCCAGTGAATTATAGCGGAGGTGCGCCTGAGAAACCTGAAGGTGAAGAGTTTGAAGTCGATCTTCCCTGGTGCACCGGACACTGTCCGGTGGCACACCAGACCAGGGAGCACTTCGGTTTCCTTTGCTCCTTTCTTCTTGAACCCTTTTTAATCTTTGTATTGGCTTTGAGTTGAACCTTTGGCACCTATAGAACATATACTATAGATCAAACTAGTTAGTCCAATTATTTGTGTTGGGCATTTCAACCACCAAAATCATTTAGGAAAAGGTTTAAAGCCTATTTCCCTTTCAATCTCCCCCTTTTTGGTGATTGATGCCAACACAAACCAAAGCAAATATATAAGTGAATAACTGAACTAGTTTGCATAAGGTAAGTGCAAAGGTTGCTTGGAATGAAACCAATAATCATTTCTACTAGATATGCATGGATGGCTTTCTTTTAATTTGAAATTTTGGACCACGCTTGCACCACTTGTTTTGTTCTTGCAAATTCTTTTGTAAACTCTTTTCAAAGTCCTTTTGCAAATAGTCAAAGGTAGATAAATAGGATTGAAAGAAGCATTTTCAAGATTTGAAGTTTTCTCCCCATGTTTCGAATGCTTTTCCTTTGACTAAACAAAACTCCCCCTTAATGAAATCCTCCTCTTAGTGTTCAAGAGGGTTTTAGATATAGATTTTCAAGAGGGTATACTAATTTGAAATTATATCAATAAGTAAGATACTAATTTGAAAACATTACTTTAAAAACAATTTGAAAGACTAAAATTTTGAAATTTGTGGGTGGTGGTGCGGTCCTTTTGCTTTGGGCTAATACTCTCTCCCCCTTTGGCATGAATCGCCAAAAACGGATACTTGTGAGTGAAATATAAGCCCTTTTATGTTCTCCCCAATGGCAAATAAATAAATATGAGAGAAGATTATACTAAGGTGGAGAACCACGCGGAATACCGACAAAGAGTGGATAATACCGAAGGAGTTGAGTGGAAGCGCCGTCTTTGCCGAATACTCTATTTCCCTTTCAATTCTATGACTAAGCATGAGAATACACTTGAAAACACATTAGTCATAGACATAAAGGAGATATGATCAAAGGATATATCAAATTAAGCATGATCATAGTTCTATATAACATAGATTGCTCCCCCTAAATATGTGCATGGAGAGGAACACATATTTTGGCCTTAAATGCCAATTGCACATAATTAGGTTAATGAGAACATATATATATCATACAAAATGTGAAGTGCATTGTGTCGTAGTATAAGTGTGATGCTCATGACAGTTTATGCACTTATGAAAGCATGTTATAAACATCTCAAGCATTTACCCTTAAGGATTTCAAAGAGACTTAAGGACCATCCACCTTTGGAACAAAGGCAGCTTATCCTCGTTACAAGGTTAAGCTCTAAGCTCTTTGACAATAAAATCACTTCATCTAGTTTTAACAAAAAAAGCAGGAATGAATTTTTGAGAGGTTAAACTAGATATGAAGAAGGGATAATGCATGGACATGCTTACTCTTCCTTTTATACAAGATATGCAAGGAACGAATAGAAAAAGGAAGATTTAGGTACATGAGTAAATGAGTGGAAGTAGTTTTACCGTTATGTACCTTCTCATAGAGATGCTCTCTTCATTGTGCTTTGTCCTTAGTCTTAATTGCTTAAGACCTATATTCAAGACAATGTATGGAAATATTTTGCACAATAGAGAGTTCTACAACTAGTGATCCTTTTCCAAGTTATTGTTAGCATATAGCAAATAGAACACAAATTGCATAAATGTATCATGAATTCTCCTTTTAACTTAGTGCATATCAAGAGATATTAATTGATAGTATATAAGGCACTAAGAAACATAAGAGTTAATTGAAGTTATTCAATGATCAAACAAATAACAGGTGTGATCAAAAGAACAACACATGCATTCGACAAGATAGGAGAATCCAGTAGATATGCTACTTTAGCAAAGAAAGCTACAATCCTTGATAAAGATGACATTATTCTAACAAGATGGATTGATATGTAGTAGCATACATCACGAGAAACTTATTCTCATGCAAGAGACTATATGAGATTACTAAGAAAAAGCGATAGTCTCACATAATCAAGATATAGAAATAGACCCCCCCCTAGAGATATGCATCAAGAATTTGAATGAGATGAATAGATGCATTTATTTTAGAGATGTGTAGGGACAAGCATTATACATCTTGATCAAGGCTTATAAGATTTGCAATAAACACCTTCGCCTGACATTCTCTCAATGAAAAGGATTTAGAATACTCACAACCACACCATTGATTGTTTTGTAGAAGTAGGTGGTGTTGTTCTTGATGTCCTCCTCTTTCATTTGAGAGTCCTCCCTTTGCAGTGGCTTCTTTTTCCTTCCAAACTTATTAAAAATACTCAAGAAGGATGTTAGTAACACAAGGGAGTATATAATGAAGGATGATTTCTTTTAGATAGGAAATAAGCACAATTCATCATCCATAAGTCACACAGACATGAAGTAAAATCCTTAACATTAGTGCATTTCATTTGAGAAGGAGGAATATGCACTTTTTAAGCATTTTAATCAATCATTGGAAATTTTACTTCATCATATTGAATTTAGTAATCATTACTTGGAAGCAAATCAATATGATAACACACATATATATATATATATCGCAAACGCATGACTTAGATCCTAATGGACATGAGCATTTAAAAGAATGATATTGAATGCACGTCTTGCTGATTTAGGTCCAATAAAGAATCTATTCCTCACATGGGTAGAATATGATAATTTAGATTAAATAGCCATTGAGATGGGAACTAAATTTGATTAAGAAGATGAGTTCCCATACCTTTGCTTTTACCTTTCTTCCTTTGGGTGAAGAGCAACCCATGAGGCTTGTGCACTTTCTCTTTTGTAGATATTCATAAGTAGGCTCAAGAGATACTTTGTTAGTAACACAAGCACTAGTTTCCATTTTTGTAATCATTTTGATAAGGAATGAAAAGCTAGATTACTAAAACATGGAAACTTCATAGCATGAACTAGATTATCCATAGATGATGTTATGCTTAATTTTAACTCATAAAATAATCATAAATAATCCTTTTAAGATTACGGGTATAAATCTAATTCATGATATGGAAAGCGATAAATGTGAAAGAATCATATCCAATTTAAGCAAGTAGAAATACATCATAAATCATTGAATTGATTTTTCTTTTCATGTTAGATTACGCCTTTCCAAAGAGAAACCTATTCTCTACAATTGAGATTACTTGGGTTATTTAGATAAAATCATTAGTCTCACTATTCTAGTTATAGAGAGAGTTTTTCTTTTTATAAGTGTCCTAAGGATTTGAATTCCTTACATGACACCTTATTCTCTTAAGAACTTGAAATATCTCTCTATATCTAGAATCATGGCAATAATAGAATGACTTAGCGAAAAACATGCCATGAGATACTTGCAATATTTTAAAGCATGTAGATTGCCATAGTATGGAAATGATGAGTATGCAATCTACCATATGAGAGGAAATTCTTCAAAGAATGGTAATATAAATTTAAAGATATTTGAAGTGCTTCATTTTTCTATGTGACTACACAAGACACATAAGTAATGATAGTTTAAAATACTTGCACTTAAAAGCATAGAAGTTACCATCCTTTGACTTTCCTCCATGTTGTAGGCCTTGATTTTTCACACATGATAATTCTTTTATTTCCTACAACATCAATGTCTTCCTCGAGATGATATGAGTTTAAGACATAGTAATTTGAAGAATAACTTTGGGTCAATCATGGATATAGATCATTGAAGATTGATAGTTAACAAGAATTGAATTGACTCTCTCAAGTACCCCAAAGCTTCATATCATCTCTTTCTCCTGCAAAGCTAGTCAAGCATATTTTGGTACCCATCTCTTGATGGGTCCATTACTGTTAGTCAACAAAGATCTAGGAACCCAAACGTCCTTTGTGTTAGCATTAGGTAAACTCATTACCTTTCTAGCACAAGTTGCAATTTTGGGTTGCCTAGTTGTATGAGATATAATTGACAAGCTAGGAGTGGGATTGTTACCAATGGGACAATCTTTGCATTGATGTCCCTTCTTTCGGCATATGTAGCCTAGGCGATCTTCAAGCCTTGAAGATTTCTTCCTTCCTTGTTTCTTGCTTGCTACATGGTTAGTGAATATTTTCTTTTCTAACCTTATGCCTTTTTGTTTTAAATGGGGACAAGATCTAAATAAGTGTCCCTTCTTAGAGCATTTAAAACAAACTGTATCATCCTTGTTAATAATCAAGTCATTTTTAATATAGGGACATGACCTAATCGAGTGCCCCTTTTCAAAGCATTCACTACACTTCTTACTTCTCTTAGTGTGAAGTGTGACTTGATTATTACCTTGGATGTTACCTTTTATGGAGGCGTGGTTGAGGCTTTTGGAAGAGGTATTGATTTTCTTCTTTTGTTCCTTCCTCTTGGCAATCCTCAAGTCCTTGACATTTTCTTCAAGGGAATTAGTGCATGCCACGGTTGTTCCCTTCTCAAGCTTCTTCACCATGTGATCACGGTTATCTTGAGAAGGTTGAGCAATGCACTTCCCTTTTAGTTGTGTCAAGCTCATTTTTAGCCTCTCATTTTCTTCTTTGAGCTTTTGATATGTATCATCTTTCGTTCCTGCAAATTCTAGCTCAAAGGAATATTTGCTTGTCGACGGACAACAAGCATTAGCACATGATAATGTAGTTTCAATTTGAGTACATGTGCATGAGTGAGGTTGTTGGGATTTTAAGTTTTCTATCACAACCTCATGAGCAATATTTAATATGATATGATCATCCATAAGATTTTCATGAGAACATAGAAGCATATCATATTTATCTTGAAAAGCTAGATTTTCAAATTTTAGCTTTTCTACTTGATCCTTAAGTAAGGCATTCTTATTTACTAATTGAGCGATATAATGTAAAGAGTTATCTTGCTCAATTGAAATAGTTTTATACCTTTGGACCAAATCAACATGAGAGCACTTTAGCTCCTCATGTTCTTTAGTCAACTCGTCAAAGCTTAGCATTTTTATGGAGAGAATATCTTCTAGCCTTTGACGAGCTTCGCTTTGGTCTCTCGCTCTTTTTAGATGTTTGAGCATGACCGCCTTATCTTCTTGACTTAAGCGAGCGTAGAGTTGCAAGAAGCTTCTTTCTTCCTCCTCATCCTCATTTGTGCTTCCGCTATCCTTTTCATTAGCCACACAACATATGTGGGAATCAAAATGGGAAGACAAACCTTTTGGAGAGGTGGATTCATCGTTTGGTCTCCATCGTTCATTTTCTTCTTCTTCCTTGCAAGGGTTAGTATCACAAAGACCAAAGGAACTGGAAGCACAAAATAAACTATCATGTTTGGACTTATCAAATTTGCTTTTAATTCTAGTCCAAATATCATGCGCATCACGAATAGATTCATTATAATTCATTATGAAGGCATGATAATCTTCTTTGCTAAGAGAATTACTTAAGATGTCATAAGCTAGGTAGTTTAAGCATATACATCATTGATCTTCCTCGGAAGCATTTTTCCTATCATAACTAGGAGGAATAATACTCTTGTCTAAAATTTGTTCTAATTGTGGATCTACCGTTCTAAAAGCATTTATCACCCTAGTAGACCATGAATCATAATTAGAACAATCGGAAAGTAATATCTCAAGAGTTACCTCCTTGTTCTCCTGGGTCTTCTTGTTCTTATGGGATCTCCTACGAGCCATCACTTCGAGTGGTTAGACTCAAGATGAAGTGCCTAGCTCCGATACCAATTGAAAGTCGCCTAGAGGGGGGTGAATAGGCAAAACCTAAAAATTAAGACTTTATCCCCCAACTAGATCCCTTGATTAGTGGTTAGAACAAGATATACAATTATCGGAGTATAAAAACTAAGTCCTTGCTTGAAAAGAGTATTGCTTTCAAATAGTGCGGAATTGATAAAACAATACAACTAATAAGTCTATGAGAATAAAGCAAGAGAGCTTAGATAAGAAGAGCAATAGCACAAGTTCTTTCTTGCAAGGTGTTGCTTCACTAAATGAGAATTTAACTTAAAGCAACACCAAATAGTATTAGCAAAGAATAGTGCAAGAAAAACTTAGAAAGGGAAAGAATAAACAAATCACAAGCAATAAGCACACGAGACACGAGTGATTTGTTTTACTGAGGTTCGGCCCTCGAAGGCCTAGTCCCCGTTGAGGAGTCCACTAAGGACGGGTCTCTTTCAACCCTTTCCCTCTTTCTCCACCGATCACCAAAGACCAGAGAGCTCTTCTTCTTCTCACGGATCACTCAAGATCCCGCAAGGACCACCACACTCTTTGGTGTCTCTTGCTAGCTTTACAAGCCTCCAAAACTTTGGAGAAAGTTCAATGGGAGTCAAAACTCCACGCGCAAATGAACATAAAGATGTAGCACACACTATCTTTCAATGAAACTCACAAGGCACTAGTGCTAAACTCAAATGAGTAGCAATCTCTTGCTTGCTCTCTCTTTTGTGGCACTTGTGTTGGTTGTAGTGGTCTAAATCTTGTGTATAGGATGGATCAAAGAATAGAAGTGGTTGGGAGGGCTTGAGTATGTCAACTAGATGACTTGGAATGCTGCTTGGGCTCCCTCTCCTTGAAGTGGCCGGTTGGGGTGGTATTTATAGCCACCAACCAATTTGTAGAAGTTTGAGAAGGCTGCTGGCGATGGGCGCACCACGTCATCCTCTTCGATAGGGTTGGAGCTGGTCGACCGTTGGAGGCTTTGTCCTCATGCGGCACCGGACAGTCCGGTGCCCCTCTGAACTTCTGCTCTGACTTCTGCCGCGTGTACTGTTTTGCGCTGTTCACTGTCAGAGTCGACCGTTGCGCGCAGATGATCGTTGCTCCGCTGGCGCACCGGACAGTCCGGTGGCCCACCGGACAGTCCGGTGAATTATAGCGTAGGTGCGCCTGAGAAACCCGAAGGTGAAGAGTTTGAAGTCGATCTTCCCTGGTGCACCGGACACTGTCCGGTGGCACACCAGACCAGGGAGCACTTCGGTTTCCTTTGCTCCTTTCTTCTTGAACCCTTTTTAATCTTTGTATTGGCTTTGAGTTGAACCTTTGGCACATGTAGAACATATACTATAGAGCAAACTAGTTAGTCCAATTATCTGTGTTGGGCATTTCAACCACCAAAATCATTTAGGAAAAGGTTTAAAGCCTATTTCCCTTTCAATCTCCCCCTTTTTGGTGATTGATGCCAACACAAACCAAAGCAAATATATAAGTGAATAACTGAACTAGTTTGCATAAGGTAAGTGCAAAGGTTGCTTGGAATGAAACCAATAATCATTTCTACTAGATATGCATGGATGGCTTTCTTTTAATTTGAAATTTTGGACCACGCTTGCACCACTTGTTTTGTTCTTGCAAATTCTTTTGTAAACTCTTTTCAAAGTCCTTTTGCAAATAGTCAAAGGTAGATAAATAGGATTGAAAGAAGCATTTTCAAGATTTGAAGTTTTCTCCCCATGTTTTGAATGCTTTTCCTTTGACTAAACAAAACTCCCCCTTAATGAAATCCTCCTCTTAGTGTTCAAGAGGGTTTTAGATATAGATTTTGAAGAGGGTATAGTAATTTGAAATTATATCAATAAGTAAGATACTAATTTGAAAACATTACTTTAAAAACAATTTGAAAGACTAAAATTTTGAAATTTGTGGGTGGTGGTGCGGTCCTTTTGCTTTGGGCTAATACTCTCTCCCCCTTTGGCATGAATCGCCAAAAACGGATACTTGTGAGTGAAATATAAGCCCTTTTATGTTCTCCCCAATGGCAAATAAATAAATATGAGAGAATATTATACTAAGGTGGAGAACCATGCGGAATACCGACAAAGAGTGGATAATACCGAAGGAGTTGAGTGGAAGTGTCGTCTTTGCCGAATACTCTATTTCCCTTTCAATTCTATGACTAAGCATGATAATACACTTGAAAACACATTAGTCATAGACATAAAGGAGATATGATCAAAGGATATATCAAATTAAGCATGATCATAGTTCTATATAACATAGATTGCTCCCCCTAAATATGTGCATGGAGAGGAACACATATTTTTGCCTTAAATGCCAATTGCACATAATTAGGTTAATGAGAACATATCTATATCATACAGAATGTGAAGTGCATTGTGTCATAGTATAAGTGTGATGCTCATGACAGTTTATGCACTTATGAAAGCATGTTATAAACATCTCAAGCATTTACCCTTAAGGATTTCAAAGAGACTTAAGGACCATCCACCTTTGGAACAAAGGCAGCTTATCCTCGTTACAAGGTTAAGCTCTAAGC
The DNA here is from genome assembly GCF_902167145.1 of Zea mays. Taxonomy (NCBI): domain Eukaryota; kingdom Viridiplantae; phylum Streptophyta; class Magnoliopsida; order Poales; family Poaceae; genus Zea; species Zea mays. The sequence goes on along the minus strand of NC_050101.1, from coordinate 35,963,339 downwards.
TCTTTGACAATAAAATCACTTCATCTAGTTTTAACAAAAAAAAGCAGGAATGAATTTTTGAGAGGTTAAACTAGATATGAAGAAGGGATAATGCATGGACATGCTTACTCTTCCTTTTATACAAGATATGCAAGGAACGAATAGAAAAAGGAAGATTTAGGTACATGAGTAAATGAGTGGAAGTAGTTTTACCGTTATGTACCTTCTCATAGAGATGCTCTCTTCATTGTGATTTGTCCTTAGTCTTAATTGCTTAAGACCTATATTCAAGACAATGTATGGAAATATTTTGCACAATAGAGAGTTCTACAACTAGTGATCCTTTTCCAAGTTATTGTTAGCATATAGCAAATAGATCACAAATTGCATAAATGTATCATGAATTCTCCTTTTAACTTAGTGCATATCAAGAGATATTAATTGATAGTATATAAGGCACTAAGAAACATAAGAGTTAATTGAAGTTATTCAATGATCAAACAAATAACAGGTGTGATCAAAAGAACAACACATGCATTCGACAAGATAGGAGAATCCAGTAGATATGCTACTTTAGCAAAGAAAGCTACAATCCTTGATAAAGATGACATTATTCTAACAAGATGGATTGATATGTAGTAGCATACATCACGAGAAACTTATTCTCATGCAAGAGACTATATGAGATTACTAAGAAAAAGCGATAGTCTCACATAATCAAGATATAGAAATAGACTCCCCCTAGAGATATGCATCAAGAATTTGAATGAGATGAATAGATGCATTTATTTTAGAGATGTGTAGGGACAAGCATTATACATCTTGATCAAGGCTTATAAGATTTGCAATAAACACCTTCGCCTGACATTCTCTCAATGAAAAGGATTTAGAATACTCACAACCACATCATTGATTGTTTTGTAGAAGTAGGTGGTGTTGTTCTTGATGTCCTCCTCTTTCATTTGAGAGTCCTCCCTTTGTAGTGGCTTCTTTTTCCTTCCAAACTTATTGAAAATACTCAAGAAGGATGTTAGTAACACAAGGGAGTATATAATGAAGGATGATTTCTTTTAGATAGGAAATAAGCACAATTCATCATCCATAAGTCACACAGACATGAAGTAAAATCCTTAACATTAGTGCATTTCATTTGAGAAGGAGGAATATGCACTTTTTAAGCATTTTAATCAATCATTGGAAATTTTACTTCATCATATTGAATTTAGTAATCATTACTTGGAAGCAAATCAATATGATAACACACACACACATATATATATATATATATATATATATATATATATATATATATATATATATATATCGCAAACGCATGACTTAGATCCTAATGGACATGAGCATTTAAAAGAATGATATTGAATGCACGTCTTGCTGATTTAGGTCCAATAAAGAATCTATTCCTCACATGGGTAGAATATGATAATTTAGATTAAATAGCCATTGAGATGGGAACTAAATTTGATTAAGAAGATGAGTTCCCATACCTTTGCTTTTACCTTTCTTCCTTTGGGTGAAGAGCAACCCATGAGGCTTGTGCACTTTCTCTTTTGTAGATATTCATAAGTAGGCTCAAGATATACTTTGTTAGTAACACAAGCACTAGTTTCCATTTTTGTAATCATTTTGATAAGGAATGAAAAGCTAGATTACTAAAACATGGAAACTTCATAGCATGAACTAGATTATCCATAGATGATGTTATGCTTAATTTTAACTCATAAAATAATCATAAATAATCCTTTTAAGATTACGGGTATAAATCTAATTCATGATATGGAAAGCGATAAATGTGAAAGAATCATATCCAATTTAAGCAAGTAGAAATACATCATAAATCATTGAATTGATTTTTCTTTTCATGTTAGATTACGCCTTTCCAAAGAGAAACCTATTCTCTACAATTGAGATTACTTGGGTTATTTAGATAAAATCATTAGTCTCACTATTCTAGTTATAGAGAGAGTTTTTCTTTTTATAAGTGTCCTAAGGATTTGAATTCCTTACATGACACCTTATTCTCTTAAGAACTTGAAATATCTCTCTATATCTAGAATCATGGCAATAATAGAATGACTTAGCAAAAAACATGCCATGAGATACTTGCAATATTTTAAAGCATGTAGATTGCCATAGTATGGATTCATCGTTTGGTCTCCATCATTCATTTTCTTCTTCTTCCTTGCAAGGGTTAGTATCACAAAGACCAAAGGAACTGGAAGCACAAAATAAACTATCATGTTTGGACTTATCAAATTTGCTTTTAATTCTAGTCCAAATATCATGCGCATCACGAATAGATTCATTATAATTCATTATGAAGGCATGATAATCTTCTTTGCTAAGAGAATTACTTAAGATGTCATAAGCTAGGTAGTTTAAGCGTATACATCATTGATCTTCCTCAGAAGCATTTTTCCTATCATAACTAGGAGGAATAATACTCTTGTCTAAAATTTGTTCTAATTGTGGATCTACCGTTCTAAAAGCATTTATCACCCTAGTAGACCATGAATCATAATTAGAACAATCGGAAAGTAATATCTCAAGAGTTACCTCCTTGTTCTCCTGGGTCTTCTTGTTCTTATGGGATCTCCTACGAGCCATCACTTCGAGTGGTTAGACTCAAGATGAAGTGCCTAGCTCCGATACCAATTGAAAGTCGCCTAGAGGGGGGTGAATAGGCAAAACCTGAAAATTAAAACTTTATCCCCCAACTAGATCCCTTGATTAGTGGTTAGAACAAGATATACAATTATCGGAGTATAAAAACTAAGTCCTTGCTTGAAAAGAGTATTGCTTTCAAATAGTGCGGAATTGATAAAACAATACAACTAATAAGTCTATGAGAATAAAGCAAGAGAGCTTAGATAAGAAGAGCAATAGCACAAGTTCTTTCTTGCAAGGTGTTGCTTCACTAAATGAGAATTTAACTTAAAACTACATCAAATAGTATTAGCAAAGAATAGTGCAAGAAAAACTTAGAAAGGGAAAGAATAAACAAATCACAAGCAATAAGCACACGAGACACGGGTGATTTGTTTTACTGAGGTTCGGCCCTCGAAGGCCTAGTCCCCGTTGAGGAGTCCACTAAGGACGGGTCTCTTTCAACCCTTTCCCTCTTTCTCCACCGATTACCAAAGACCGGAGAGCTCTTCTTCTTCTCACGGATCACTCAAGATCCCGCAAGGACCACCACACTCTTTGGTGTCTCTTGCTAGCTTTACAAGCCTCCAAAACTTTGGAGGAAGTTCAATGGGAGTCAAAACTCCACGCGCAAATGAACACAAAGATGTAGCACACACTATCTTTCAATGAAACTCACAAGGCACTAGTGCTAAACTCAAATGATTAGCAATCTCTTGCTTGCTCTCTCTTTTGTGGCACTTGTGTTGGTTGTAGTGGTCTAAATCTTGTGTATAGGATGGATCAATGAATAGAAGTGGTTGGGAGGGCTTGAGTATGTCAACTAGATGACTTGGAATGTTGCTTGGGCTCCCTCTCCTTGAAGTGGCCGGTTGGGGTGGTATTTATAGCCACCAACAAATTTGTAGCCGTTTGAGAAGGCTGCTGGCGATGGGCGCACCGGACAGTCCGGTGCGCCACCGGACAGTGTCCGGTGCGCCGCCACATCATCCTCTTCGATAGGGTTGGAGCTGGTCGACCGTTGGAGGCTTTGTCCTCATGCAGCACCGGACAGTCCGGTGCCCCTCTGAACTTCTGCTCTGACTTCTGCCGCGTGTACTTTTTGCGCTGTTCACTGTTAGAGTCGACCGTTGCGCGCAGATGACCGTTGCTCCGCTGGCGCACCAGACAGTCCGGTGGCCCACCGAATAGTCCGGTGAATTATAGCGGAGGTGCACCTGAGAAACCCGAAGGTGAAGAGTTTGAAGTCGATCTTCCTTGGTGCACCGGACACTGTCCGGTGGCACACCGGACAGTCCGGTGCGCCAGACCAGGGAGCACTTCGGTTTCCTTTGCTCCTTTCTTCTTAAACCCTTTTTAGTCTTTGTATTGGCTTTGAGTTGAACCTTTGGCACCTGTATAACATATACTATAGAGCAAACTAGTTAGTCCAATTATTTGTGTTGGGCATTTCAACCACCAAAATCATTTAGGAAAAGGTTTAAAGCCTATTTCCCTTTCACCTTCCCAGGGAGGAGTAAGCTTGTGGCGCCCTTGGGCGTCTTGTCGTAGCCGAAGCACCAAATCTCCCACCTGGAAGCCTCGGGGCCGAATCCTTCGGGCATGGTAGCGTCGCAGAGACTGTTGATACCGTGCCGAGTGTAGCAAGGCTACGTCTCGAGCCTCTTCCAGCTAGTCCAATGAATCCTCTCGGCTGGTCTAGTTGTTTCGTTCGTCGTACGCCTTCGCCCTCGGGGAGCCATATTCTAAGTCCGCGGGTAGGATGGCCTCGGCCCCATAGACTAGAAAAAACGGCGAGAAGCCCGTGGCTCGGCGTCGTCCTCAGACTCCAAACCACCGAGGGTAGCTCTTTCATCCACCGCTTGCCAAACTTGTTGAGGTCGTTGTAGTTCCTTGGTTTTAGCCCCTACAAAATCATGCCATTGGCGCGCTCCACTTGCCCATTTGTCATTGGGTGAGCTACGGCGGCCTAGTCCACACGGATGTGGTGGTCTTTGCAGAAGTCTAGGAACTTTTTCCCAGTGAACTGCGTGCCATTGTCGGTGATGATAGAGTTTGGGATCCCGAAGCGGTGGATGATATTTGTAAAGAACGACACCGCCTGCTCGGACCTGATGCTGGTTAAGGGTCGGACTTCGATCCATTTGGAGAATTTGTCGATGGCGACCAGCAGTTGCGTGAAGCCCCCGGGTGCCTTCTGCAAGGGACCGACGAGGTCCAGACCCCACACAGCAAACGGCCAGGTGATAGGTATTGTTTGTAGAGCCTGAGCAGGCAGGTGTGTTTGTCTTGCGTAGAATTGACACCCTCGGCAGGAGCGTACAATCCTAGTGGCATCGGCCACTGCGGTCGACCAGTAGAAACCTTGTCGAAAAGCGTTTCCTACGAGGGTTCGAGGTGTTGCATGGTGACCGCAAGCCACCGAGTGTATTTCTTGTAACAGCTCTTGTCCTTGGGCGATGGATATGCATCATTGGAGAATGCCTGAGGGGCTGCGGTGGTACAACTCCTTTTCATCACCCAGTAAAACAAACGACTTGGCGCGCCGAGCCAGTCGCCGAGCTTCGGCCTTGTCGAGGGGCAGCTCTCCCCGGAGGAGATATTCCAGGTATGGGGTCTGCCAGTTCAGGTTTGGTGTGACCCCATTCTGCTCCATCTCGACGCGCAGGGCCTCACCCTCGGCAGCCGAGGGTACCTCGGGCTGGGCCGAGGTCTCCTCGAGCTCGGGTGCGTTGTTGAGTTTGACAGATGGTTAATATATATCTCTAGAGAAGACATTCGGGGGAACCATTGTTCGTCCCGAGGCTATCTTAGCCAGCTCATCTGCAGTCTCATTGTACCGTCGAGCAACATGGTTGAGTTCTAGCCCATAGAACTTATCTTCCAAGCGCTGAACTTCGTCGCAGTAGGCCTCCATTTTCTGATCACGGCAATGAGAGTTCTTCATGACTTGGTCGATAACGAGCTGCGAGTCGCCACGGGCGTCGAGGCGCCGAACCCCTAGCTCGACAGCGATGCGCAACCCATTAACCAAGGCCTCGTATTCGGCCACGTTGTTTGACGCCGGAAAATGGAGGCGTATTACATAACGCACATATTCTCCGAGGGGTGAGATGAAGAGCAAGCCCGCGCCTGTTCCGGTTTTCATCAACGACCCGTCGAAGTACATGATCCAAAGTTCGGCCTGGATTGGGGCCGTTGGCAACTGGATGTCGGTCCATTCAGCCAGGAAGTCGGCCAAGACTTGAGATTTTATGGCCTTCCGAGGGGCAAATGAAAGTGTTTTCCCCATGAGTTCCACTGCCCATTTTGCTATCCTACCCGAGGCCTCTTGGCACTGGATGATCTCTCCCAGGGGGAAAGATGACACCACAGTAACCGGATGAGACTCGAAGTAGTGTCGCAGCTTCCGTCGTGTCAGAATCACCGCGTACAGTAGCTTCTGGATTTGTGGGTAGCGGATTTTTGTCTCGGATAGCACCTTGCTGATGAAGTAGACTGGCCTCTGGATGAGCAGTACATGCCCTTCTTCTCGTCTCTCAACTACGACCACGGCGCTGACCACCTGAGTGGTTGAGGCGACATAAATCAAGAGGGCTTCTCCCGCAGCGGGGGGCACCAAGATGGAAGCATTAGTAAGGAGTGCCTTTAAGTTTCCGAGGGCTTCTTTGGCTTCGGGTGTCCAAGTGAAGCGCTCGGCCTTCCTTAAGAGGCGGTACAAGGGCAATCCTTTCTTGCTGAGGCGCGAGATGAAGCGGCTCAGAGCCGCAAGGCATCCCATGACCCTTTGTACTCCTTTTAAATCTTTGATGGGTCCCATGTTGGTGATGGCCGTGATTTTCTCCGGGTTGGCCTCGATGCCTTGTTCGGAGACGATGAACCCTAGGAGCATGCCTCGGAGGACTCCGAAGACACACTTCTCGGGATTGAGTTTTACGCTCTTCGCTTTGAGGCACATGAACGTCACCTCAAGGTCAGAGGAGGTCGGAGGCTTTCCTTGTTTTGACAATGATGCCATCGACGTAGGCCTCGACCGTTCTGCCGATGTGCTCTCCGAACACATGGTTCATGCACCTCTGGTATGTTGCACCTCTTTGATGAACCCTGCAGCCATTAGCTTATGGACCTCCTCGCCTATGGCTCTACGCTTTTCGTCATCAAAATGGCACAGGTGCTGTTTCACGGGTCGGGCTCCGGCTCGGATGTCCAGTGAGTGCTCGGCGACATCCCTTGGTATGTCTGGCATGTCCGAGGGACTCCACGCAAAAACGTTGGCGTTTGCGTGGAGAAAGTCGACGAGCACTGCTTCCTATTTGGGGTCGAGCTCGGAGCCAATCCTGACTTTCTTGCTGGCGTCGTTGCTGGGATCGAGAGAGACAGACTTGACTACCTCGGCTGGCTCGAAGTTGTCGGCGTCGTCGCCTCCTGGCATGCTGGGGTGGTTGTCTCCGTCGTGTTCTTCCTGATCGATGTGGAAGCACTTGCGAGTTGGGTCATAACCCTCGTCGCCAAGGCTGTGGCCATCGTCAGAGCAGCCGGAGAGGCAGTGGTCACATGCAGACATGAAGTCTCGCATGGCACCGAGATCACGAAGTCTGGAGAAATCCCAAGTGACGTCGGGGTCGTCCTCTTCCTCGGAACCCGCAGGTCTGGAGGTTGAGACGGTCGTCAGTCGGTCCCAAGATGACCACATATGATACCCTGAAAGGTCAGGATATGCACTTGCAAAAGCGCTTACCGAAGCGGGGTCGCTTGGTGGGTCGAAGCTGAACCTAAAGGGAACATGATGGAAAACTGAAGGTACCTCTTGGTTGGTGGACCGCGGCGAAGTTGCATCGGAGGTGGAATGTGTCGTTATCTCAGGCGCGAGACTAATGCCTGACAAGTCCCTCGCAAGGGTGCCGACACCATCAGTCCGCCTGGGGCTGGCGTTTTGCTGGGAAGCGACACCCGTCGTTGTCTCAGGTGCAAGGATAACACCCGACATGTCCCCTGCAGGGGTGTCGGCGTCATCGACTCGCTCTGGTCCGACAGCCGTCGAGGTGCTGCCCCCTGCCTGGCATGGTTGCCCCGTCTCCGCCTCCTCTGGCGAGGAGGGTGACGGGGTTGACTCGGGTGTTCCTCTTCCGCCACGGGGAGATGTCGCCGTCGTCGAGTTCGCCTCCGCCGGGCAAGCCGACGTCCGTCGTTGTTGTCGTGCTGCGGGGGGAGGAATACCATGTCGTAGCCGCCGTCGGGGGACATGAACTCGAGACTTCCAAAGCGGAGCACCGTTCCGGGCTGAAGAGGTTGCTGAAGATTGTCCATCTGGAACTCAACGGGAAAGTATAGTCAACACGCAGCATGCCCCTACCTGGCGCACCAACTATCGGTGTTTCGGACCCGGGGGACCCTCAACCGGACCGACTAGTGAATTTTGTGCTGCGTGCCCCTGTCCAGATGGATTGATGCATGATGGAACACAAGAGGAGGGATGAGGCTTATATTATCTTGCACCGGGGGTGCTTGTAGTAGGGGTTACAAGCTTCGCGAGAGAGGGAACGGGTCCTAGGCCTCCTGAGGAGTCTAGTGTTGCGGAGTGGAGCTTGATGTTTGAGTGAGTCCGTCTCTGTTGTCCTTGCTGCCCGTCCTCTCCTCCCCTGAGAAGGCCCTGGGCATCCCCTTTTATAGACACAAGGGGATGGTCCAACCGTACATATGGGGGTGTAGCTATGTGCTAACGTGTCCGGCGAAGAAGTGCTTGAGCCCTGTATGAAGCATAGCTGGCGGTGCGGTCCTGGGTCCTGCTGACGTTTCCTTGCCTTTGTAGAGAGCTTGTGGACTATTGACGTCATGGACGCATGCGGGGAACCATCATTACCTATGGCCGGAGTAATCTAGATGTGACTCCGGTCTTATTCCTTCGTAGCCTAAGGCAGCTAGCTAGAGGTAGGGTAATGATGTATCCCCTGTAGCGTAGTCGGTCTGAAGCCGAGGTCGGGCGAGGCGGTGACTCCTCCCGAGGCCGAGGCCGAGGTCGGGCGAGGTTGTGACTCCTCCCGAGGCCGAGGCTGAGGTCGAGACCTGGGGTCGGGCGAGGCGGAGACCTTCTCCCGAGGCCGAGGCAGAGGCCCAGGCCTGGGGTCAGGCGAGGCGGAGCTCCCTGTTGCGCTCGAGGCTGAACTCGGGAGTGGCTGTGACTTACTGTTGTTAGTCTTACCCTGGTGGTTGGCACAGTAGTCGGAACGGGGTGAATAGTGTTGTTTTCCTGTCAGAACGATCAGTAAAGGGGCGAAGTGACTGCGGTCACTTCGACCTTGCCAACTGAGACACGCGTGTCAGGATAAGGTGTCAGGTGATCCCTGCATTGAATGCGCATGCGATACGGTCGGCGGTAAGGCGATTTGGTCGAGGTTGCTATACGACAAAGTTTGCCCGAGCTTAGCCTCGGATGAGTCGAGGGTGCACCCGCTGCCTGAGGGGGGCCCTCGGGCGAGGCGTGAATCCGTCCGGGACTACTGTTCTTGCCCGAGGCCGGGCTCGGGCGAGACGAGATCGCGTCCCTAGGCAGATGAGGCTTTAACTTTGCGTCGCGCTTACCAGCCTTTATGGTCTGTCTTGAAGATGTTTTCCAGCTATGCTTAGGAGTATCGGGGGTACCCCTAATTATGGTACCCTACAAGTTTACACGTCTATATAGTGTAGGAACACACAATAAAAAGTTTGGGAAAAAAGAAAAAAATAAATATACTTTGCCTAGTGTCAAAGAAAGACAAAAATTAAAACATCTATGCTAAGTGCTCGCCAGATGACACTCGACAAAGTATATTTTTAAATAAAAAAATCTTTGCCGAATGCCAGATCATAGGCAGTCGACAAAGAACATTATATTAGTGAAATGCACGCCCGCTCGGCCAAGCCACACAAACTTTACACGCGTCGCCGCCGCCCTCGCTCCAACGTCGTCGCCGGCGCAACCATCGTCGTCGTTCGCTGCTCCGGTCATCCCTGATCCCGTCCCTTATTCCCCAACTCTGCCCACCACCTCCCACGACCCTTCGTCTCCGATTTGGCCATCCAAAGGTGAAAATCTGTTTTTTATTTGCAAGAACAAAATCAATATAATTACTTGATTATTGGTCGGTTTACTGTTATAGATTACTTGATTGTTGCTCGGTTACTGTTATAGGTTGCGATTATAGGTTTAGATTGTTATATGTTGATATTATAAGTTAATATGGTAATGGATAAACTATAGATTGTTACTGTTATTATGAATCAGAGCTAGTATTGTTATTGTGAATCGAGGTATTGATGTATATGTGTGCATGTCAGCCTTCGTGATGTTAGTTTTATTTACAAGTTTTAGAAACCTCCCCGTGCGGAATATTGTTTGCGATGTTTAGACCGTTTCAGACTTTTCAGTGTTCGATTTGCGATCCGTTTGTTTTTGTTAGGATCGCAGGTGGGAAAAAGGAGACATAGAGTTTAACGTGGAAAAAACTCTCCCAATATGGAGGAGAAAAAACCACGGGAAAATAGATCTATATTATGTGGTGTTCAAGTACAGGGTACAAGAGAGGCTTATTTATATAGGCAAAGGAGATAGAGATAGAGTCACATTATCTTATCCAACAAGATAGAGATAGGGTCACATGATCTTATCCAACAAATCTTCTCTTGACGCTAAATCTATAAAACTGTTTTCCCAAACACCACTAGGATGCTAAATTTGAATATCAACCAAGTCTAAAGAATCATTAGACTTGGAACTGGAGCACGGCTTCGTATCATCAAAATAACCTCTCTTCTGGAACGCAATAGAAACAGCTTCAGCATCAACTGTTGAACATTGCAAATAATAGAGATTATTCAAACGGTTGCCCTTCAAGATAATACGGTTGCCACGAGAAACCTTAGAACACCATCAATAGCAGCAAAATTGAATCCCATTGCTTCTAAAGTGCTCAAAGAAATAAGATTTCTCTTCAATTTTGGAACAAAACGGACATTGATAAGTTTCTTAAAAATGTCATCATGAACTTGGATATAAATAGAGCCGATTCCAATAATCTCACATTGTGGATCCATCTCCAATAACAACCTCACCAGCATGAGACTGAACATAATCAGAAAACCAATCTCTATGCGAACAAATATGAAAAGTGCAAGCGGAATCTAGAATCCAAGAAGAGCACTTTTCAACAGAGGCAACAAATAGAGCTTCTCCACTATCCAAAGTTTCAATAAAACTGGCTTCAGCAGAAGACTTATCCAATTCTTTTTTCTTTCTCTCCTCTTTATTTCTCACCTTGGGACACTGAGAAATATGATGAGTATTTTTTCTGCAATAACAATAAAGGTTGGATTTATGATCTCCAGATCCCCGGACAATTAATCCTTCACCTTTGGGTTCAGAACGAGAATCAACATCAAATTTTTCCTTGGATAATAAATTTGACTTAACATTCTCAAATGTCAATGAAGTATGATTTCCATAGAGCATAATTTCCTTAAAATTCTTAAAAGAGGGGGGCAATGAGACTACCAACAAAATTGCCTTATCTTCATCATCTATCTTCACATCAACGCTCTCAAGATCCACAATAATTGAATTAAATTCATTAAGATGTGACTAAATAGATGTACATTCCGCCATACGAATAGTATAAATACGCTCTTTGAGAAGGAGCTTATTAGCAAGACTCTTGGTCATATATAGCTCCTCCAATTTGTTCCACAATTCTGCTGCAGATTTTGCATTCATTACTTCACGCAGAACATCAGGAGATAAACTGAGCTGTAAAGCGGACAAAGCTTTTTCATCAAGATCTTCCCATTTATCATCAGTCATATCAACAGATCGCGGTTGCAACGCCTTCCTCACACATAACTGAGTAAGAACAGTCTTCATCTGAATTTGTCAAATAGCAAAACTGATCTTGCCATCAAACTTCGGAATATCAAGTTTAGTCGACATCAATAATCCAAAACGATGAGTGCACAAGCAAGTAGAAAACTGTGTGTAATCTGATGAGTGCACGTAGCGAAGGAAAAAGAAGATTAATTAATCCAAAATCCTTGAAAATTCCGTCACAAGCAAGCGGCACGGTCAAATCAAGATTCCTGCATGTGGGTATTGCTTGCCGTCCTTGCGTGAGTGGCTGAGCGCACAGAGAGGTAGTAGGCGTTGCTTCAGGGAACACGATGACGGCTGTGAGAACGTGTCGACGAGATGCCCGTGAAGACCAGCGTGGACCGGCTGGAGACGAACGAAGCGAAGCAAGCGGAACTTGCGGCGGCGGAGGTTTCTACAGGCCTGAAGATCTGTTGAGAAAGCAACCCGCGGCGGCGGCTGGTGGCTGAGAAACGTGTCTAACCTTAACTTTAGCTCTGATACTAATTGTTAGGATCGTAGGTGGAAAAAAAAGATACAGAGTTTAACATAAAAGAAACTCCTCTAATATGGAGGAGAAAAAAACCACGAAAAAACAGATCTATATTATGTGGTGTTCAAGTACAGGGTATAAGAGGAGCCTATTTATATAGACAAAGGATATAGAGATAAAGTCACATTATCTTATCCAACAAGATAGAGATAGGATCACATGATTTTATCCAACAGTTTTGCTAGTCTAATATGAGTATTAGAAATATTTTGTAATCACAAGATCACTTGTTCGCCGATGTGTTCTTAGTTTGAGCGCTTGGTTCATCTCGATTGAAATGAAGTGTTCATTTTCAGTGTTTAGAAATAAAATCTGATTGGCTCCCATCCACCCTCTATTTGGTCGCCTCACCGGTCCTACACAGTCGCGCGCTCCACCACCGGTGAGGCCGCTTCCTCGGCCTCGCGCTCGTCGCCGACCTCAGAGCCCACATCGATGAACGAGGTATTAAATTTACTTATTACTAATTTAGATAGTTGTGTATCTAGTTAGGGTTTAGGATATTCTAGTTAGTAATTTATTGCAACATAGGTACTAAACTTGATAGTTTGTAATGTACTTATTGCAATGTAGGTACAAAACATGCTAGTTAGTTATTAATCTAGGTTTTTATTTATTTAGCTAGTTATGTAGTTGTTGGTTTTGTTTTTGTTAAGTGACGATGGTAAATGTGATGAAAGTGAATATAATCAAAGTGATTTATGTGATGGTGTCGACCTAAGGGTTTTTTTTGAATTTAAATTAAAAAGCGTACAATTGTGAAAATAAAACCGAAAAGGCTAAAATGAAAAAAAAAAGTCGACCTCTGGAGACTGAGATCGAGACGATCGAGTTTTTTTATTTATCCATTGGAAAAATGGAAGATAATTAATGACTCGACAGCACACGCAGGTCCTACGATGTTGATGCATCATGTGCACTGGCAGTAGTCATTTAATTAAGTGCCCATGAACCGCATGAATGATGAACACTGCAGCTCAGAAATCCAAGTGGCCTAGAACTGCAGCTTTGCCCATCGCTTTCTCGTCAGTCAGTCTATTTATTTTGACCCCTCCCCAATAATCGTTCAACACAAACTACGCCTCCTCTCCCTAACACAAACTACCTCGACGATATCCGAGAGTTTGTTCTGTCAGATCTGTTGTTCTCTTCTTCATATCTTAATACATATTTGATGTGCTTATTAGAGAAAACAGCCGGTTGGCTTTCGATGCAACGATCTCGATCCCCTTCCTTTTGGTCTGCTCTACAACAATGTCCGATGCTCGGTATTTGTTCTAATACAACAGTCGGTTGGTATTTCATTAGATTTATAAGGAAAACAATTTCAATAATACTCGTATCTTTAAAACAGATTTATTATAAATATATGTATACTATAACTAAACTTAGGAATGATACTTATTCCACGTGACAAAGATTAATATTTTTAAATATATTTAATTAAACTTAGAATCATTTGAATCCTCTCGGTTTTTGGCGTCTATGTCGGTGACAGAGCTCGACTCGGCTCGCTAGGCCCAGTCAAGTAACGAGCCGAGTCTGGCTCGGCTTGATCATCTGGTGAGCCTGAAAAGTTGGTTCGGCTCGGCTCGCTGTCGATTTGTTGAGCCAACGAATCTGATCATTAGCGTGGACTCGCTCTCTAAAATATAATATAAAATCTCAATTAAAATAATTTAAGTAACATATTTTAGATTAGTAAATTAAATATATTATTAATATAATATAGAAAATAGGTTAATTTTGTATAGCAACTCAAAAAACATAAACTAATTATCTATTTAGTGCTAACACTATATGCTAATTAAAATTTTATATAATAAATTATTGTTAGGTTGAACCACGAGCCGCAGCGAGTCGAGCCGAGCTGACTTTCTCTTTTTCGAGCTAGAAAAAGGGCTTAGCTCGATCTCTTTCTAACCACCAATCCGCTAAGTCGAGCCGAGCCGTCGCAAATCCTAGCCGGCTCGTCGAGTTTGAGATTTTTTTACAGCCCTGATTCGTCATGTACTATCTGTTCGGCGGAGCCATGTAGTTTCAGATATAACTTTTGGCAGAATGACTTTATTAGGTTCTCCAATGCACGCACATAAGCAGGGTGCGCGCATATAGAAAAGGATCTTGGGCGTGCAGGCGTCCTGGATGCATGCTAGAAAGAGCTTGGCTCTTCACGTACAGGGCCAGCTCGACTAGGCTACACTCGCCAGACAACCAAACATCCAGAGAGGATGGTGTACCAAGGAAAAATATCAACAATAATACCCGTACCTTTAAAACAGATTTATTATTATATATATACTATAATTAAACTTAGGGATGATACTTATTTCACGTGACAATAATTAATATTTTTTAATATATTTAACTAAACATAGAATCATTTGAATCCTTGGTAATGGGTAGAGATGGCCAAACAGGACGCCCGCTCGGCTCGGCCCGTTTTGGGTCCGCCCCGTCAGGTACGGTTAAAAAACCGGGCCGTGCCATCTAAGCCCGTTGGCTCGTTTTTCTGTTCGAGCCCAGTCCGATAAGTATGAAAAAAGCGGTCTAAACAGGCCGGTACGCATGATTTAGTGCAAAAAACAGACATAGATGTAAACGGGTCGTATCAGGCTAGCCCACCGTACTTAGTTTACTGTCCGAGTCCGATCCGCTTATTCGTGCCGGGTTGGCTCGATCCCGCGTAGAACTGAGGCGTGCCGGACTCGGATTAAACCCAAATAGCGGGCTTTATGCCGGGCTCGTGATCTTCGTGCTTATTGGCCGTCTACAGTAATGGCATGTAAATATGTCCATACACAGAGGATGACGCGCATGTCGATCGGCACGCCGGCCGCTTTTATGGAGCGTGCATATTGATCTGATTCCGCGTTGTTTTTCTTTTAGAAATTTGACAAGAAAGAATTTATCAATCCCAGATTCAGAGCAATGCATGCATGCGCTGGCATGCAGTCCTGTCAGTACATGAAACATCTACATGACATATGGTTATTTGTTTCTTTCGGCATCAGCTGTATTATCTCCACCGTATATATGACAAGACTCAAAAGAAGTTCTTTCTTTATGTTGGGCTCCATATTTTACAATTAAATTTAACTAACTAAAGATAAAGTGTCAACATCCATGATTAAAGCTATAAATCTAAATGCTATTCGTTACAAATTTGAACAGAAGTAAACTTGTTTAATTGGTAGCTAGGTAACTCATAGCTATACTTTTGTTTTTTACTAACAGCGGTTTACACCTGATGAAGGATATTTTCATGGCACTAACACATGCTCTATTCCATAACGACGACGAAAGATGAAGGATATATTTTGGCCTCCATCTGTGGCCCTGGATCAACGGGCCCACTCCCTGACGTGGATGTATCATGTGCAGATGTGCTAGGCCATCCTTTTTGACGCCCATAATGTCCACTGCACTCGGTATTTGCCTGCTTCTTCCTTCATGGTTAGCAGATGCTCGGATCCACCGGACTAAAAAAAATTAAATGTGATTTTTAATAGTAATTAATAGGACTCTTAGATATAAACTAATTTATGAAACTAACCATATAAGTCGCGCCTAATTTATGAAACGAATCTATTAAGACTAACTAATCCATCCATGATTACTTACATGGACACTATTCTATTGCTCCTGTCAGTCCACAGCGTGTATGATAGCATGCTTGCCGGTCAACAGAATATGGCTGACTAAAAGGATATTTGTTTAAAATCATAATCTGTTCAGATTATTGGATTATATAATCCGGACAGAATCACGAATAAATACCCCCCCATAAATATCTTCCAGGTGAAGCAGTTGAAAACTAATCCAAGTTGCTGCGAGGTTTTATTTTACTGTTTGAAGAACCAGACACCCACCACCATCACCTCACATTATCCCAATTCCCAAGGAAGTTCAGGGATCCACATGGCCAGTGTGTGTGTCTGTGTGTGGTAGCTGGACCGAGACAGAGCAGCATTGGGCATTGGCCAGCCCTGAAGAAATGCATCCGGCATTTCGTGCGCGAAAGCCTCTCGCTTGCTTCTTCTTTCTTCTATACGTGCTGCAGGTCGTCCAGCCCTGCATTCGCTCAGAACAGCTGTCCCTTTTTTTAGAGCTGTACTACAAGTTTCTAAAAACAAGGAAGCGGAAGTTGCCGAAACAATTCAAGAGATCATGTCCAAAGTGTGTAGTAAACAAACACAGGAATTTCGAAGGGGGTTAGGGCTACTTTGAAACGCAAGAATTCCACAGTTTTACATGAATTAGTTCAAAAACACAGAAAAATGTGGGATTCGAGAAATTATCCATTGATCCAAATGAGTCCTTAACATTCGTTGGAGACTTTCCCGAGGAACAATGATCCCGGGATATACGATTTGATTTGAGGATGTATACTGGGTACCGTTGGAGACCTCTGCTATAAACTTAGGAGGTATTTGAATACACTAGAGGTAATATTTAATGGCTAGAATTAGCTAGAGACATCCAAACACATAGCTAATAGTTTAACTATTAGCTACTTCTAGTAAATTAGTTAATAGTTAGCTAGCTAATTCCACTAGCATTTTTTTAACCAACTAACTATTAGTTCTAGTATATTCAAACATCTCTTAACATTTAAATTCACAAGTGCATATACTATAGTGCAAATATAATAGAAAATAGTCCAAACATCAAGCATAAAAATACATTGATGGTGTTTTTTCTAAGCCTCGGTGGATCGGTGGTCCAAGCCGGCTTAGGGTATATACCACGGTTCAACCGGACCATCCATTGGCTACGTCCCAGTCATATATATGTGAGCGTGCAAAACATTTCTTACACTGTTTGTTTCGTATTAAAGTCAGCTTACTGTAACTACAACTGCAATATATAGAGATAAACACTGTATAAACAATATACAATATAAGCTGGCATGGATAAAACGAATATGTTGTATATTGTTTATATAGTGGACTGAGCCGTGGATACAAAATTCAATTCGCAATCCCACCTGTTTGATGGAATATGCGACACGAGCACTATGAACTCGGGTACCGTTGGCGAGAAGTTCAGTCTTTGAAATTTAGAAACCGACCTTAGTGTCATAATAACAAAATAACGCCAAGCATCAGTTCAGTCCATCGTCGATTTTGGTTTTCACTGTGAAACGAGGCAGGCCATGATTCAGCTCCAACCTGCAGGCCCGTTGCTCTCCCCGAACAGCCGCGAGCGTGCTCCTCGACGACCTCGTTAAAAGCCAACAAGTATCCAGGCGTTCTCTCTCTCTGTCTCCTCACCCGACGCCCAAAGAAGCAGAGCAGGCAACGGCACAGCAGAGAGAAGGCAGCACAGTTAGAGAGAGAGAGAGAGAGAGAGAGGCGCAGAGCCAAGGAAGCGGAGCAGAGCAACAGCAGCAGGTCGAGGAAGAGGAGAAGAGAAGGTCCAGGAGACAGCACAGCAGCCAGGAAGAGCAAGAGCAAGATGCTGCGCGGGGGCACGGGCATGCTGGGGGTTGTCAACTTCATAACCTTCCTGATCTCGATCCCGATCCTTGGCGGCGGCATCTGGCTGGCGTCGCGGGCCAACTCCACCGACTGCATCCGCTTCCTGCAGTGGCCCATCATCGTGGTGGGGCTCGTCCTCATGGTCGTCTCCCTCATGGGCTTCGCCGGCGCCTGCTACCGCCAGACCTGGCTGCTCCGCCTCTACCTCTTCGCCATGTTCTTCGTCGTCCTCGCGCTCCTCTTCTTCGTCGTCTTCGCCTTCGCCGTCACCGACCGCGGCGCCGGCCAGGTCGTCATGAGCCGCCGCTTCCCCGAGTACCAGCTCTCCGACTACGGCGGATGGCTCCGCGACCGCGTCGCCGACCCGCAGTACTGGGCCACCATCAGCGCCTGCCTCCGCGACGGCCACGCCTGCGCCGGCATGAGGCGCCTCGCGCGGGACCCCAACACGGGCATGCTCGTGCCGGAGACGCCCGCCATGTTCTACGGCCGCAACCTCTCCCCGATTCAGGTCTCTTCCTCGCTTCGCACCCTTGCTTTACATGCCTAGCCATTCGATTTTCATGGCCGGAAATCCTCTGCTAAGGAAACATTGGATTTTACTATTACAGTGCACAAAAAGTCGCGAATTTGTGACGATTCTTTATTTGGTTCCACCATTCAGTTTTGCTACGTACTAGTAAGGACAGAAAGGGGGCTGCATTTATTTTAGTCAATTTTCCACAGAAAGGGGTCATTAATCAAGTCAAGAGGGTAAACAATCGTTTAATCCAGGTCCTTCCTGACCTTTTGTTGCTTGTTGGCTTGTTGCAAAGGTGGCGTAGGCTATTCCGGTCACCTCTACCCGGCGCTAGTGTGGATCTCGAGATGAACTTTGCTTGCCCCTTTCATCAGCAGCAAAGCCATGCCCTTTTTTTTGTTCATCGTGCAGCAGCTTCTTCCACCTTTCAGAAATTGTTAATTCGTCAGGCCTTTTGCTTGTTCCTGATTCCGGGGCAAAGCAGCTAGCTATACAAGGGCCACTGACTTTGGCTGCCTCTTCGATTCTAGCATATACCTTTCTTCAAAAGCAATCCTTTTGACTGTTTTGTTTTTGGTTCTCTGAATTGCTTTACATCACAGGAATAAATCCCGTGCACAATTCTGTAGAAGGTGCATCTAAGTACATACGCTTTTGGCTGATTAGAGACTCAAATCATGGATGGGGAAACAAACCTGCACCATCCATTCCATGATGGTGAAACTTGTCACTAATATTTTACCACTAAAAAAACTTGGAACTATATCTCTATCAAAGAAAGTGACCTTTTCCCCATTGGACAAATATGTACTACATTACTAGTTACTGCCACCCAACTGTACACAATACACATAAGACGCTTAACAAGTAAGCATCCCCATGACTCATTGGTCAATTGAGTCGTGGTCCAGTGACCACTGACCAGTCAGTTATTTCCCCTTCAGTCACCACTGCAGTGCTAAGAACGAGCAACAATAGGAGTTCACATCATTGCAGTAGTAAGTAGAGGCTGGTGTCTGGTGAGGCTGAGGTCCAGAGGATAATGTCGTTGTCCAGCTTTGTCCTCATCTTTCCAGATACCAGACGACAAGGAGGTCCACAATAATTTTATGATTGAGGAATCAGGGCCTCTCTCAGCTTCCTACCAAATACACCAGTGTGACCAGGACAGCCAAAAAACCACTTGCTAGGTGTTACATTTCAGAGTTGGAGTTGGGACCATGGAGCCTTACCTTGCTTGTCATTATATTGTCTAGTTTGTGTTTTGTACCCGTGAGTGTTTTTCTTCTCCTCGTCACAGTCTCACAAATTACTTGCAAATGTACGTTTAGCCTTTTGGTTATTTTCTGCAGAGATGATACTCTATATTACATGTTCTGTTTATACTGGGACATGGAATACCATCTATTAACATGTTAAATGACTTATTGTACATGCTGGTTGGTCAGTGGGTGGAGTAAAAAATGTAAGGGCTTGTGGCAATCGTTCATCTGATATATGTTGCAGTGTACAGCACCATCAAATGCTCGTCAAATGTTTGGTTCTGTAGTGGTGTTAGTTTGCTTTTTCTTGTATTAGGATCTTCAGATTGTACTTTTACAAGCTTGGATAGTTTCCTAGTGAGTACCATCTTAAAAAATTGTAGTCGTCAACTTCAATCTTAAAAAATTGGGAGGCCAAGACATTTCAATTATTGTTCAATCTAAATTTGTCTGAATTGTGACCTTCAATTGCCTGCAAGAACTTGAGTTTAGATTCTGAGTATGCCTTGTTGACGAGCTGTCATCAGACTCTTAAGCAACTAAGCAAGCACAATTGCTTTTCGATTCATGTGTGCTATATTTGGTTTAGTTGGTAGAATTGATTTCTAAGTATGCAGAATTGCATTGAATTGTTTTCCTCTCAGAACAACTGATTAGCCATGTGATTTCTCAGGATACTAACTGATACCATTTCTGTGACTGACTACTGCAGTCTGGATGCTGCAAGCCACCGACGTCATGCGCATTCACCTACATGAACGAGACGTACTGGGAACAAAACCCCGGTGTCCCGACCGTGACCAATGACCCTGACTGCAGCAGGTGGAGCAACGACCAGCAGATGCTGTGCTTCCAGTGCGACTCGTGCAAGGCCGGCGTCCTCGCGGGCATCAAGAAGAGCTGGCGCAAGGTGGCCGTCCTGAACATCGTGGTGTTGATCATCCTTGTGATTGTCTATGTCGCGGGCTGCGCCGCGTTCCGCAACGCCAAGAGGATCGACAACGACGAGCCGGTGGGCATGGCGCGGATGACCAAGTCCCATCCAAGCAGGTTCCAGTTCTAGGCAGGCAGCTGCTGCCGTGGGTTCGGAAGCTTCTGCCTTGTACAGATGATGGCCAGTGGGTGGTGCTAAGGCTTGGGCTTTGCTATATCTTTACTGAGATGTGGATTGTACTGCATTTGGGGGTGAAAAGGGGAAGTTCAGTGTGGTTTGATTTAGTGTTTAGGGTAGGTATGTTATGTGGTAGGGGGTACAATATGGGATCTGCAAGAAACAAGAGAAGATAAATCATCTAGGAACTGTTCTGTATTGGAGATTTTTTTTTTAAAAAAAATCTGGGGGATATTTGTATGATGGTGCCAGCCATGATGGAATATTTTCTGAATTTCTCACTGTATGGGAATATTAGGGTTCTTCACTTTTTGTTTCTTCACAAATTGTTCACTGCTCAAGTTACTGACAAGCATATTTGCTTCAGCTTTGTAAGATACTATGTTGAGAACCCTGATGGTGGTTGCAAATCTAAAAGGTTTGTCACTAAGAATGCATTCCTTGCAACAAATTATTAATTCTCCACGGTACAGAACGGGACATCATCACAATGTCAGTGCGCAACCATAACTGAACTGCAACAATGAAGAACAGGTAGCAAACCTTATTTCTAGCAAACAGTCAGCTCAGCTTAGAAACTAACTAAAAAGAGCACGGTACTCATTGGCCTCATTAGCCATCTCTTCCATGCTCCTATCTTTCCTCTCGATGTCCAGGTCAAGCTTCTCCTTCAATTCTTTCTCCTTCACATCAATCTATTATATATAGCAAGGAAAAGGGTAAAGCTTTATTTCATTGCCTGTTGTAATGACTAATGAAATAACCAGATTGGTAGAAAAGATGCCACGAACCGCATCATATATTTCATCATTTTTCTCAAAATCCCCTTTCTTCCTTGGGATGAGGTGGATGTGGACATGTGCAACTGTTTGGCCAGCTTGAGGACCATCCTGATAAGTAATACCACTTGTTAATAATAAACTTCATGGCATCATCATAGAATGTAATATAACAAAGATAACTCCATAAAAAGCTAATCAAATGTGTGAATAGTTAGAGTTAGCATAGCATAGCTTGTATGGCATACTATAGACATATATGATATTTTCCACAATGTTCATCATCTTTACGTTTTACACACCCGAATTGGACACTTTATATACTGTATAAATCTAGTATTGTGTAATGAAAGGATGTGCTGGCTACAACAGCGAAACTGAAGCACGGACCACACCTGGATAGCAAAGGTAAGTGAAGATGCTTTGTGGTACTGCTCAAGACGTGCACCAACTTCCTTTGCAGTAACCCATAAGTCACTAATCTCATCAGAACTTAGATCGGCGAATCTTTTCACTTCACGCTTGGGGCACACAAGAACATGTAGGTATTGTCAAGGAAAAACCGGTGCATATAGAAGAACACAGTTTCCTAAACACATGATGTATCAAACTTCGAGTCAAATAAATATATCCGGGTGGGTCTATGAGTTATGACAGCTTTGCCCCGAATGACAACACAGTAGAAATTGATTCATAAAGTCAACTTGAGTTGCAGGCATACAATCATTCTGGAAGTGGAACTGTTGCATGATGTGAAAAAGAAATAATCATGTCATAGAATTGTTGATGGTCTCCATGGAAAGATGAACCAAATATGAAGTGAAGTCAGTGGCTCAACAAAACAGAACCCTCACTAAATGAGTACCTAAAGCAAACTTGATCCCCCCTAGACAGACAAGATAACCAGGTCTAAAAAGAAGAGAACCAACACAAAGGTAAGTAAAGTTTCATGAACTATACTGCAGTGAGCAATCAATAGACAGTGGCCTGCAGAAGAAAATGGTTGCGCAGGCACAACAGTGGTAAAAACTGCAAAACTAGCTTCAAAGAAATTACAGCTCTAGGTTCGCTGAAATCAAAGGATATGACCTGCATAAGAAAAGGTTCGCATTGTCAGATGCAATGTCTATTAGAAAAAAAAAACAATGCGATGCGGTGGTTTAGAGATATGCAAAGCTTAAATGCAATGTCTACAGGAAGCACTTGTGAGTAGTCTCAGGTTTCATCAGGAGAAAATCTTGAATGGGACTGTTGTTCTATAGGGAGGGATTATATTAAGTACGACGAGATTGCAGGAACTGGGTTGGGATTACCAGCCAACCCAGAAGGGCAATGCCTGTGATCCTTGCCTATTGGAACAATCCCTACGGGAGCAATGGGTGTGGCGGTACACTGTTGTCTTGCCGAATTTGTTACGAGCAGCGCATGATTCTGAATACAAAGTTTTATTTTAGCATTCTGGGACCCAACGTTAGATGAATCTAATTTCCATCAACCACGTTTCCGAGAAAGCTTTTTTTTTTTGTCGCGATGACTAGTCTCCCAGTTCCAGCAACTCCCACTCCCAAGCTAAAAAAATGCTATGGTGCAGTGAGTTCGGGAGTGGTTGCGTCTACAGTAACGAAGCAAGCATGGATCATGGAAGGCGAACTGGAAAGGGAGGGAACAAGGGTGTGTGTGTGTGTGTGTTACCCACCCGGGAGCAGCGGGCGGAGATTCACCATGGCGTAGGAGAGGGGCGTGGCGTGGAAGACCTCCCTGGCGTCGATTTTGTAGGGCCCAAACTTGTAGGAAGCCTCCATCACCGGCGGTGGAAGCGGGATAGAGCCGGAAGAGGACGAGAGGGCGCGCCGGTGCGGAGGCAGGCGGCGAAGCAAGCCAGGCAGCGGAGGGAGTGGGAGTGGGGGGAGGACGGCACGCCAGCGCAGCCGCAGCATCCTCGGGAAGACGGCCGACGGAGCCGGCAATGACAGGGTGTACAGATATGGGCTTTCATGCGGCTGGGCCGCGTTTTGGAGGCCCAGTTTGAGCTTACGGAGCCAATATGAATTTTCCTTTTTTTGTTACAGTATCATAGTACTGTTTCCAGAATGTTTCGCCTACAAAACTCGAACCATGCAAGCCCATAAACAAAAACACTTCCCGGCCCATAAATACAACAGTCCGGAGTTCCACATCCAGATTAGCATATGAGGCCCATCACGAATCTTTATAAGATCCATTGCCAAATCTCACGTACGTAGCCGTAGTAGTTCTAACAAGTCACTGCCAGAGGTCAAGCAATCAATTTGTATATGTATATAAAAAGATTCTAGTTCTAGAAAACCGTATGATTGAGCTCACTTTACCATTCATGCCCACCCAGAGAGTTCTGAAAAGGGTTTAGCGCACACGTCAACAGCGCAACACATGCATGGCATTGGCCATGCCAGTGAGAATGCAGGGACTAACTGACGACCCACTGATTAGATTTAGATCTGGCAGCAAGAAAAAAAAAAAAGAACAGCTCATTAGCATGTCCCTGCCGCTGGTAATCCAACTATTGACATGTAGACATTATGCGATGCTTTTCCAAAGCCAAAGCCCAATCAAGAGAGTCTAAACTCAGCCGGGAGGGAAAGATCGTCCTCCCGACATTATATTAAGAGATCGTAACTTGGTTCCGGTCGAGAAAATCGTTGAACCTTAGCCTCTCATCATTAACGGGCCATTACCATTCACTCTGCACCGATCCAGCTGAAGGGTGGTGCTTAAGATGTAACCCGATAGTGGACGAGACATAACGAAAGGATTTTTTTAATTAAGCCAAAAATTCGTACATACGGGAAATGGAACCTAGAATAAAGAGATGCTTCTTGGAATTACGCTAGAGGATCTTTCGCGGCTGACGAGAGTCTGAAACCGCATGAGCTTTATTCCTTGTAACAAAGAGAAGTTGATCAAGGACAGGGACTGACTGATTGACTGACCCATGCATGTGAATGTGCAAGACTGAACTGAATCCAGCTTTAAAGCAGTGCATGTGAATGTGCTAGCGGCTCATTTCTCCGGTTTCAGACGCGCTTTGATCCCATGCAGAAAAAAAACCCCCCGGCGCCCCCGTGCTTTGTTCTCTAGCAGGGAGTCAAAGGCTGGAAGAAAGATGCAGCCACGAAAGGATCGGACACTGACCGCTGTTGACACTTCTGCTGACGGTATTCCATGGCCCGACTGTCCCCGGATGGAGAACAGACAGGTCTCCAAGCATTCCGGGGAATGAAATGCATGTCTGAATGAACTGGTACTGGATGCATGCCAGCAACGCCAATTTCTATGCATGGTTGGGCCCACCTGCACGCGCCATGCATGTGCCGATCTGGTTGATCTTGATGGATCCACTAGTGCGGAATGTGCATTCTAACCGGCTACATCACCAGATTTCTACCGGCCACTCAATATCCAAGACTAAAGCCCATAATTTTAGTGTCGGTTGCAAACACCGGTACAACATGTAGTAATTTAGAATCGGTTTCTGGTCAGATCTGTACTAAAGGTACCATCTTTAGTACTGGTAGGGACGGATCTACACCCCGGGCCACCCGGTCCGTGGCCCGGGACTTGATCCATATAACTCTATATAAGTCTCTATTTAATACGGTATAAAATACTTAAGATAAAATGAAGAGAAGCAAATTTAGTAGATTTGGTCTGGGTTATAGAAAAATTCTGGATCCGCCCCTGACTATCGGTTCCTGTAAAAGAATCGTTCCTGAAGAGGACCTTCAGTAACGGTTCTAATAAGAACCGGTTCTAAAGATTATACCTTTAGCAACGGATATATCAAGTAACCGGTTCTATCAAGTAACTAGTTTTAAAGGTTGTAGCTTCAGTACCAAATGTAGCTAGGAACCGGTTCTAAAGATTTTTTTCTTTAGTAACTGTCGGGGACCATAATTAGGGGTACCCCCAAGACTCCTAATCTCAGCTGGTAACCCCTATCAGCACAAAACTGCAAAGGCCTGATGGGCGCAAATCCGGTAAAGGCCCTGTCCACTCAAGGGACACTATCTCGCCTCACTCGAGCCCAGCCTCGGGAAAGAACAGTAGACCAAGGCAGATTCACGCCTCGCCCGAGGGTCTCCTCAAGCAACGGGCGCACCTTCGACTCGCCCGAGGGCCAGCTCGGGTAGGCTTCGCGGAGAAGCAACCTTGGCCAGATCGCCTCGCCAGCCGACCGGATCGCAGGAGCATTTAATGCAAGGATCGCCTGACACCTTATCCTGACGCGTGCTCTCCAGTCGACAAGGCCGAAGTGACCGCAGTCACTTCGCCCCTCCACTGACTGACCTGACAGGAAAGCAGCGCCTCCTGCGCCGCTCCGACTGCTGTGCCACCCGCCAGGGTGAGGCTGACAGCAGCCAAGTCCAGCCTCGGGTGCCATAGGAATCTCCGCCTCGCCCGACCCCAGGGCTCGGACTCAACCTCTACTCCGAAAGACGATCTTCGCCTCGCCCGACCCCCGGGCTCGGACTCAACCTCGACTCCGGAAGACGGTCTCCGCCTCGCCCAACCCTGGGGCTCGGACTCGACCTCACCTCTGGAAGACGGTCTCGGCCTCGCCCGACCCCAAGGCTCGGACTCGACCTCGACCTCGGACAACGGTCTCCGCCTCGCCCGACCCCCAGGTTTGGACTCAGCCTCGACCTCGGAGGAGCCATCGCCTCGCCTGACCTTGGGATCGGACCGACCACGCCACAAGGGGGGCCATCATTACCCTATCCCTAGTTAGCTCAGGCTACGAGGAACAAGACCAGCGTCCCATCTGGCTCACCCCGGTAAAACAAGTAATGATGGCACCCCGCGTGCTCCATGACGACGGTGGTTCTCAGCCCCCTACGGAAGCAAGGATACGTCAGCAAGGATCCGACAGCCCCGACAGCTGTGCTTCTACAGGGCTCGAGCGCTCCTCCGACGGCCACGACGCCACATGAACAGGGCTCCAACACCTCTCCAACTGCCACGATGGCATGTACATAGGGCTCTGGGCCCCCTCAGCTAGACACGTTACACACTGCTACACCCCCCATTGTACACCTGGACCCTCTCCTTACATCTATAAAAGGAAGGTCCAGGACCCTCATATGAAAAGGTGGCCGCGCGGGAGAACGGGCTGACGCTCAGTCTCACCCCCCCGCTCTCTCTCTCTCTCTCCCTCGCGAACGCTTGTAACCCCCTACTGCAAGCGCATCCGCCCTGGGCGCAGGACAACACGAGGATGCAGTTTCCCCTTACTGTTTTCCCCCCTTGTGTTCCGTCTCGCGCCGACCCATCTGGGCTGGGACACGCATCGACAATTTACTCGTCGGTCCAGGGACCCCCCGGGGTCGAAACGCCGACAGTTGGCGCGCTAGGTAGGGGACTGCTGCGTGTTGACGAACAACCTCCCGTCAAGCTCCAGATGGGGAGTCTCCAGCAACCTTTCCAACCCGGGACGAAGCTCCGTTTCGGGAGTCTTGAGTTCATGTCCCTCGACGGTAGCTACGACATGATACTCCTTCCTCCGCCGCGCGACAACGACAATGGCGGCCGTCAGCCCGCCCGCCGGCGGCGGAATCGACGACGTCTTTCCCACGTGATGGAAGAACAGCATCCGAGTTTGTCCCGTCACCTTCCCCGTCGACGGGGAAGGAGGCGGGGCAATCATGGCCAAGCAGGAGGCGGCGCCTCGTCGGCTGTCGAGCGAGTCGACGGTGTCGGCGCCCCAGCGGGGGACACGTCGGGCGTTGACCTCGCGTCTGAGACGAAGACGAGCGTCGTTTCCCCGCAACACGCCAACCCCAAGCAGACAGACGACGCTAGCACGCTCGCGAAGGACTTGTTGGGCGTTAACCTCGTACCTGAGATAACGGTGCAGTCCGTCCCCGATGCGACTTCGTCACCATCCGTCAATCAAGAGGTACCGTCCGTTTCCCATCCTGTGCCTTTTAGATTCAGCTTTGACCCACCAAGCGACCCCGCTTCGGTGGACGCTTTCATAAAGGCATATCCAAACCTTCCGGGGTACCATATGTGGTCAACCTGGGACAGATTGACGGCCGTCTCGACCTACGGGCCCCCGGGTTCCGAGGAAGATGACGAGCCCGACTCTGGTTGGGATTTCTCCGGGCTCGATAACCCTAGTGCCATGCGGGACTTCATGACCGCATGTGACTACTGCCTCTCCGATTGCTCTGATGGTAGCCACAGCCTCGGCGACGAGGACTGTGGCCCAAGTCGTGAATGTTTCCACGTCGATCTAGGGGGTCTCGACGAAGGCAACCACCTTGGTATGCCGGAGGACGGTGATCCCTCTAGGCCTGCGCCTCGCGTTGACATCCTTCGGGAGCTAGCTGTGGTCCCAGTCCCTGCGGGGGGTCAGGACACACAGCTCGAGCAAATCCGTGAGATGCAGGCCAGGCTCGACGAGGAAGCAGGACAACTTGTGCAGTTCCGGCAGAACATCGGATAGGAGGGGGCAGGCCGAGCACCAGCCGGAGAAGCGCGTCATCTGGCCCAGGACGCCTAGCACCGCATCGCCGATAATGCCAGGGCAAGGCTGCCCCCGGCTTCCAGTGGGGTCGGCCAGAACCTGGCTGCAGCAGCAATACTACTCCGAGCGATGCCGGAACCATCCACCACCGAGGGGCGGCGTATCCAGGGAGAACTCAAGAATCTCCTGGAGGATGCCGCGGTCCAACGGGCCGAAAGCTCTGCCTCCCAAAGGCAGGGATACCCCCCGGAGCATCGCGCTGCGACTTCCTGATTCATGCGGGAAGCCTCGGTCCACACCGGGCGCACGCGGGACATAGCGCCTGCGGCCCCGGGCCGCCTCGGCAACGAGCACCATCGCCACGACCGTCGAGCCCACCTCGACGAGAGGGTGCGCCGAGGCTACCACCCCAGGCGTGGAGGGTGCTACGACAGCGAGGTGGATCGGAGCCCTTCGCCCGAACCACTCGGTCTGCAAGCTTTCAGCCGGGCCATACGACGGGCGTCGTTCCCGACCCGGTTCCGGGCCCCGACTACCATCACCATGTACTCGGGGGAGACGAGGCCGGAACTGTGGCTCGCGGACTACCGGCTGGCCTGCCAGCTGGGTGGAACGGACGATGACAACCTCATCATCCGCAACCTCCCCATGTTCCTCTCCGACGCCGCCCGAGCCTGGCTGGAGCATCTGCCTCCTGCGTAGATCTCCAACTGGGACGACCTGGTCAAAGCCTTCGCCGGCAACTTCCAGGGCACATACGTGCGCCCTGGGAACTCCTGGGATCTCCGAAGCTGCCGCCAGCAGCCGGGAGAATCCCTGCGGGATTATATCCGGCGATTCTCGAAGAAGCGCACCGAGCTGCCCAACATCACCGACTCAGACGTCATCAGCGCGTTCCTCGCCGGCACCACTTGCCGCGACCTGGTGAGCAAGCTGGGTCGCAAGACTCCCACCAGGGCGAGCGAGCTGATGGACATCGCCACCAAGTTCGCCTCTGGCCAGGAGGCGGTCGAGGCCATCTTCCGGAAGGACAAGCAGCCTCAGGGGCCCCAGCCGGATGACGTCCCCGAGGCGTCCGCTCAGCGCGGCGCAAAGAAGAAGGGCAAGAAGAAGTCGCAAGCGAAACGCGACGCTGCCGACGCAGACCTTGTCGCTGCCGCCGAGCACAAGAACCCTCGGAAGCCTCCTGGAGGCGCCAACTTGTTCGACAAGATGCTCAAGGAGTCGTGCCCCTACCATCAGGGTCCCGTCAAGCACATCCTTGAGGAGTGCGTCATGCTTCGGCGCTACTTCCACAAGGCTGGGCCCCCGGCGGAAGGTGGCAGGGCCCCCGACAACGATAAGAAGGAAGCCCGCAAGGCAGAGGAGTTCCCCGAGGTCCATGACTGCTTCATGATCTACAGTGGGCAAGTGGCGAACGCCTCGGCTCGGCACCGCAAGCAAGAGCGCCGGGAGGTCTGCTCGGTGAAGGTGACGGCGCCAGTCTACCTAGACTGGTCCGACAAGCCCATCACCTTCGACCAAGGCGACCACCCCGACCGCGTGCCGAGCCCGGGGAAGTACCCGCTCGTTGTTGATCCCGTCATCGGCCACGTCAGGCTTACCAAGGTCCTCATGGACGAGGGCAGCAGCCTCAACCTCATCTACGCCGACACCCTCGGGCTTTTGCAGATCGATCTGTCCTCGATCTGGGCCGGTGTGGCACCCTTTCACGGGATCATTCCCGGGAAGCGCGTCCAGCCCCTTGGACAACTCGATCTGCCCGTCTGCTTCGGGACTCCCTCCAACTTCCGAAAGGAAACCCTCACGTTCGAGGTGGTTGGGTTCTGAGGAACCTACCACGCAGTGCTAGGGAGACCATGCTACGCCAAGTTCATGGCCGTCCCCAACTACACCTACCTCAAGCTCAAGATGTTGGGCCCCAACGAGGTCATCACCGTCGGCCCCACGTACCGACACGCGTACGAATGCGACGTGGAGTGCGTGGAGTACGCCGAGGCCCTCGCCGAATCCGAGGCCCTCATTGCCGACCTGGAGAGCCTCCCTAAGGAGGTGCCAGATGCGAAGCACCACGCCGGCAACTTCGAACCAGCAGAGGCGGATAAGTCCGTCCCTCTCGACCCCAGCAACGACACCTCCAAGCAGATCCGGATCGGCTCCGAGCTTGACCCCAAATAGGAAGCAGTGCTCGTCGACTTTCTCCGCGCAAACGCCGAGGTTTTTGCGTGGAGTTCCTCGAACATTCCAGGCATACCGAGGGATGTCGCCGAGCACTCACTGGATATCCAAGCTGGAGCCTGACCGGTGAAGCAGCCTCTGCGCCGATTCGACGAAGAAAAGCGTAGAGCCATAGGCGAGGAGATCCACAAGCTGATGGCTGCCGGGTTCATCAAAGAGGTATTCTATCCCGAATGGCTTGCCAACCCTATGCTTGTGAAAAAGAAAGGTGGGAAATGGCGGATGTGTGTAGACTACACTGGTCTAAACAAAGCATGTCCAAAGGTTCCCTACCCTCTGCCTCGCATCGATCAAATCGTGGATTCCACTGCTGGGTGCGAAACCCTGTCGTTCCTCGATGCCTACTCAGGGTATCACCAAATCAGGATGAAAGAGTCCGACCAGCTCGCGACTTCTTTCATCACACCCTTTGGCATGTACTGCTACATTACTATGCCATTTGGTTTGAGGAATGCGGGTGCGACATACCAAAGGTGCATGAACCACGTGTTCGGACAGCACATTGGCCGAACGGTCGAGGCTTACGTCGATGACATCGTAGTCAAGACGAGGAAAGCCTCCGACCTCCTCTCTGACCTTGAAACGACATTCGAGTGTCTCAAGGCGAAAGAAGTAAAACTCAATCCCGAGAAGTGTGTCTTCGGAGTCCCCCGATGCATGCTCCTGGGGTTCATCGTCTTCGAGCGGGGCATCGAGGCCAACCCGGAGAAAATCGCGGCCATCACCAACATGGGGCCTATCAAGGACTTGAAAGGAGTACAGAGGGTCATGGGATGCCTTGCGGCTCTGAGCCGCTTCATCTCGCGCCTCGGCGAAAGAGGCCTACCCCTGTACCACCTCCTGAGGAAGACCGAGCGCTTCACTTGGACCCCTGAGGCCGAGGAAGCCCTCGGGAACTTGAAGGCGCTCCTTACAAGTGCGCCCATCCTGGTGCCCCCCGCTGCCGGAGAAGCCCTCTTGATCTACGTCGCCGCTACCACTCAGGTGGTCAGCGCCGCGATTGTGGTCGAGAGACGAGAAGAAGGGCACGCATTGCCCGTCTAGAGGCCGGTCTACTTCATCAGTGAGGTACTGTCCGAGACAAAAATCCGCTACCCGCAAATTCAGAAGCTACTGTACGTGGTAATTCTAACACGGCGAAAGTGGTGACACTACTTCGAGTCTCATCCGATGACTGTGGTGTCATCCTTCCCCCTGGGGGAGATCATCCAGTGCCGAGAGGCCTCGGGTAGGATTGCAAAGTGGGCGGTGGAGATCATGGGCGAGACAATCTCGTTCGCCCCTCGGAAGGCCATCAAGTCCCAAGTCTTGGCAGACTTTGTGGCTGAATGGGTCGACACCTAGCTTCCAACAGCTTCGATCCAACCAGAACTCAGGACCATGTATTCCGATGGGTCGCTGATGAAAACAGGAGCGGACGCGGGCCTGCTCTTCATCTCACCCCTCGGGAAGCACCTCCGCTACGTGCTGCGCCTCCATTTCCCGGCGTCCAACAACGTGGCCGAGTATGAGGCTCTGGTTAACGGGTTGCGCATCGCCATCGAGCTAGGGGTCCGGCGCCTCGACGCTCGTGGTGACTCGCAGCTTGTCATCGACCAAGTCATGAAGAACTCCCACTGCCGCGACCCGAAGATGGAAGCCTACTGCGACGAGGTTCGGTGCCTAGAGGACAAGTTCTACGGGCTCGAGCTCAACCACGTCGCTCGAAGATACAATGAGACTGCAGACGAGCTGGCTAAGATAGCCTCGGGGCAGACAACGGTTCCTCCGGACGTCTTCTCCCAAGACCTACATCAACCCTCCGTCAAGACCGACAACACGCCCGAGCCCGAGAAGGCCTCGGCTCTGCCCGAGACGCCCTCGGCTCAGCCCAAGGCACCCTCAGCTCAGCCCGAGGCAGCCTCGGCCCCGCCCGAGGCAACCTCGGCCCCCGAGGGTGAGGCACTGCGCGTCGAGGAAGAGCGAATGGGGTCACGCCTAATCGAAACTGGTAGACCCCATACTTGCAATATCTCCACCGAGGAGAGCTACTCCTCGACAGAGCCGAAGCTCGGCGACTGGCGCGGCGCGCCAAGTCGTTCGTCTTGCTAGGTGACGAAAAGGAGCTCTACCACCATAGCCCCTCAGGCATCCTCCAGCGGTGCATATCCATCACCGAAGGTCAGGAGTTATTGCAAGAAATACACTCGGGGGCTTGCGGTCACCACGCAGCACCTCGAGCCCTCGTGGGAAACGCCTTCCGACAAGGTTTCTACTGGCCAACCGCGGTGGCCGACGCCACTAGGATTGTACGCACCTGCCAAGGGTGTCAATTCTACGCAAGGCAGACGCACCTGCCCGCTCAGGCCTTGTAAACAATACCCATCACCTGGCCGTTTGCTGTGTGGGGTCTGGACCTCGTCGGTCCCTTGCAGAAGGCACCCAGGGGCTTCACGCACCTGCTGGTCGCCATCGACAAATTCTCCAAGTGGATCGAGGTTCGACCCCTAAACAACATCAGGTCCGAACAGGCGGTGGCGTTCTTCACCAACATCATCCATCGCTTCGGGGTCCCAAACTCCATCATCACCGACAACGGCACCCAGTTCACTGGCAGAAAGTTCCTGGACTTCTGCGAGGACCACCACATCCGGGTGGACTGGGCCGCCGTAGCTCACCCCATGACGAATGGGCAGGTAGAGCGTGCCAACGACATGATTCTACAAGGACTCAAGCCGAGAATCTACAACAACCTCAACAAGTTCGGCAGGCGATGGATGAAGGAACTCCCCTCGGTGGTCTGGAGTCTGAGGACGACGCCAAGCCGAGCCACGGGTTTCACGCCATTTTTTCTAGTCTATGGGGCTGAGGCTATCTTGCCCACAGACTTAGAATACGGCTCCCCAAGGACGAGGGCATACGACGCCCGAAGCAACCAGACAAACCGAGAAGACTCACTGGACCAGCTGGAAGAGGCTCGAGACATGGCCTTACTACACTCGGCACGGTATCAGCAGTCCCTACGACGCTACCACGCCCGAGGGCTTCGGTCCCGAGATCTTCAGGTGGGCGACTTGGTGCTTCGGCTACGACAAGACGCCCGAGGGCGCCACAAGCTCACGCCTCCCTAGGAAGGGCCATTCATCATCGCCAAGATTCTGAAGCCCGGAACATACAAGCTGGCCAACAGTCAAGGCGAGGTCTACAACAACGCTTGGAACATCCGACAGCTACGTCGCTTCTACCCTTAAGATGTTTTCAAGTCGTTCATATACCTCGTTCACATACACAAACAAAGTCTAACCATCAAGGAAGGGCCAGCCTTGCCTCGGCAAAGCCCGACCCTCCCTCGGGGGCTAGAAGGGGGGAACCCCCTCTGCGTCAAAATTTTCCTCGGAAAAAGTCTTTCTGCGAGAACATCTTTCGTGCTTTTCGACTACTTCGATAGTGGAATCATGAAAACGACGAAGTACACGTAAGTAGGCAAGGCCGACCGAGCCGAGGGACTCCTATGCCTCCGGGATACGGATACCTCACTCATCACCTTCTGCGATAAGTAACTCATGCTCGGATAAGCGATTCCGCTGACCAAACAAGTCTTAATGCTCGAAAACTTTTTCTGCCAAAACGATTTTGTGCCATCTCGACTATATCGATAATAGAATCCTACGGACAAGTAGGAGTACACGTAAGCGGCAAGGCCAACCGAGCCGAGGGACTCCTACGCCTCCGGGATATGGATACCTCACTCATCACCTTCTGCGATAAGTAACTCTCACTCGGATAAACAATTCTGTTACTGACGAACAAGTCCTGATACTCGAAACAAGAGGAAAAGAAACGCAGCTTTACAACACGATGATGATATGTTTGGGCCTTGGCGGCCGCAAAAAACATACGCACACTATAGACAAACTGTTCCTGCAGGTTCAGACGACAGTAGGGGGAGCAGCAGCACCCTCGGCATCGACTCCACCTTCGGCGGAATCCGACCCGGCCTCGGACAGCAACACGGTCGGGAGGATCTCCACCTCGAAGGAAGATGTCAGCACCGCACCTGGGCCATCGCCGCTAGGGTCTCCTCCAGGAACCCGGCCCAAGTAGACGGCCGGACCGGCCGCTCCGTAGCCTCAGCCAGCTGTCCCCCGAGGACACCAGCCCGACTCATGGCCTCGGCAGCCCGACTCCGGGGTTGGTCCCGCCAGTGGACGACCTGGACAGGTCCCTGCCGCCACTGCTACGCCTCCTCGGCCTGGGAAGTCCCCTACTCCTGGGCCGACGAAGTTTCTTCTCCAGCCAACTTCGCCTCTGTCCGTGCTGACACCGCCGCCTCCGGCTTCGGCTCATCGCAGAGCAGCCGAGGGTTCCTTCACTAAGCAAGAGAAGCCTTGAGCGGCAAGGCCGACCGAGCCGAGGGACTCCTACGCCTCCGGGATATGGATACCTCACTCGTCACCTTCCGCACAGGGCAACTCACACTTGGTTAAGCGGTCCAGCTAGCCGACAGACAAGTCCTGGTGCTCGAAATGGGGAAGAAACACGGCTCTACGCCGAAATGTTCAGGCCCCGACAGCCACAATGAACATATGCCAGCACTCAAGGTGCCATTACAAACGGGACTCCGGTTCCGTTCCCGCGGGTATGAACAACCTCCATACTAGGGGGCTCGTGGGACGACGAACTCCCAGCGGCTCACCGCCGCTCGCTCCTGCAGCAGCGACAACGACCTCCGTCCCGGGCGGCAAGACAGCTGCAGCAACGGCTTTAGGGCAAATGCTACGACGGAAAAGTTCTCGCCCACCAAGGACGAGAACCAGCCATTCAAGCCAGGGAGACGGAGGTCCAGGGGTGCAGGCGGAGTTGGAGATCTCATCGGTAGAGAAACCTTCTCCGGCTGCTGCCACCACAGCACCGACGGCAGCGTCCACCTGTCCGCCAACACCGCACCAGCGGGCGCCGGCCACCCCAAAGCGCACCGGCAGGTCCTCACTCCCGCCCTCGCCGAGGCCGCCCCAGAACATGAGCACCGCCCTCGCGGCGTGTGACATGCTGGGCAACCTTCTGGCATGGCTATCGACGCGAGGAAGACCCGGACGTGGCCGGCTCGTACGCGGCGCGACCACCGCTCGGACGAAGGACGGAACGCTGCACCCTGTCCAGGAAGCAGCAGTTCGCCTTCCCCCGCATGGCTGAGGGAAGCCTCCGCGGGGCTGGAGGATGCCTTTCTCCCCCAAACGCTGGGGGAAGAAAAGGGTTACCGGCCCACGCAGAGGCAACCCCCCACTCGGTGCGCTCCTCCGCCTCAGCCCGGATGAAGAAAATCCTTGAAGCTGAGGGCAGGGCGGAGGCCGCAGCCCGGCTCGCTTCTCTCCACCAAACTGCCAATTGGTGGGGGAACGCAGCCGGGCCGCACGACGAAAATCCTTGAAGCCGAGCGATGGCTGAAAGGTACCAACCTCCATAAGGTTGCGCTCCTTCCACAACAAGACGAAGACAACGCGGGAGCTCCCCATCCGGGGGCTCGGAAGGCGGAAGGGCGCGACGCATGAGGGAAGTGCGAAGGCATGGCTACCACCCAGGAGGTCGATCCCTTTTTAAAGGCGACTCTCCCCGCTCGCGTCCTCAGCCGTCGCGGACTAAGTCTTCACCAACACGCTCCAAGGTCCTCCCCTACGGCATGGGGGCTGGGCCCCACGCGTCATGCAAGCTGGCCCAGAACAAAAGAGGCCAAACCGCCACGCGTGGAGCGTGTAACCGCCCAGCGGTTACAAGCATCCCTCCGTCTTCGCCCAAACCAGCGGGTGAAAGGGCGGACCGCCATGCAGGCGGCATGCAACTGCACCAAGGGGGCGCACCCTTTCGACTTCGACGCATCCAGCATGGAGGCCCAGGCCCACACGTCATGTAATCGGCGCGCTAGTTACTACATGCAAAAAACTGCAGCGCCACTTGCGCCAACGCCGTGCCTTCTCGACTACGGAACCGGTGCCGCGACTCGAGGCAACCCTGCGCATGGGCCAGCAGTGCCAACCAGGCACGTCGGTCACGGGCCAGTCAGCCGTGGGAGAAGGCGCGATGGTCAGTATGGCCAGAAGTGGGCCGGCAGTAATGGCGGCGGCAGGCGGGCGGAAGCAGCAGTCAAATCATCTGCAAGCTCACGTCCCCTCCTAGAACAGCGAGAGAGCCCTCTCCCACAGCGTGAAGACGACGCGCCCGTGTCCCGTTCCTCGAACGGCTCGCGCATGCACAACGGCTGCCCCGCGAACCACTCGTCCCGTCGCATTAACTCTGCGGCAGGGCAGACGACACCTTTGGCAGGCGAAGCGGGCGACGCTTCACCTCCTCCATAATGACCGCGTCAAAAAAGGTGCGCCACGTCGCTCAATTTCGTATCCTTTTCCTCTTCCCCTTTCTCTCTCTTGCTACAGGGACCGGGAAAGGGGATACTCCGAAAGGGATCCTTCTCCGCGAAGGAAGCGGGCCTCGAGCCCCCCTACTGATCAGAGGTTCGAAGGCTGGCCCCTCGGAAGGGTTCGACAGCCGCCTCAGAGCATTCGGGCTCCGCGCCCACTACTGGTCAGAGGTTCGAAGGCTGGCCCCTTGGAAGGGTTCAACTGCCGCCTCAGGCCACTCGGGCTCCGCGCCCACTACTGATCAGGGGTTCGTAGGCTGGCCCCCTGAAGGGTTCGACAGTCGCCTCAGAGCACACAGAGCAAGGGATGACTCTGGGTACGTTCGATACATAACCAAGGCTCAGGCTACGCTCCCGAGGTACCCTAGGACATTTCTGAGACCAGCAGGAGCGATTCTGTAACGGAATCCCATCAGAGGGAGGCATTGAGCCCTCGGACCCTATCGAACGGGACCGGATCCGGCAAATCACCTGCAGGTACTTTTAGAGCGCGCCTCTAGGCCACTAGCCGACCCTTATCGAACGGGGCACGGGCGTCCACTCGGATCACCCGTTAGCAACTCACTGGAGACACCATGTTCGGCGCCCTCCGAGGGCAACATGGCGCTTTCCCCCCTCCTTGCGGAAAGGCGACGCAGGGGCATATGAAAAAAGCCGAGTCTGCCCTTGACCGTCCTCTCGCCCTGTGCAGAGGCTCGGGGGCTGCTCTCGCAAACCCGGCTCTGGCCAAATCGTTGACAGTGTCAACATACTAGCCCGAGAACTCGGAACCTGACTATGCACCCGGGCAACGACCAGTTCGCATGAGGGAACAACCAGACCGGCCGAGCCATCACGAAAGGCACTAAGACCTCGAAGGAGTGAAACCACTCCTCCGAGGCCTCGGGGGCTACACCCGGCGGGTGCGCTCACGCGCACCCACCGGAACAAAATGCAACCGAGAAAGGCCAGTCCCCTTGCAAAAAAATACGACAAAGCCTCCAAGCGAGTACCCACACTCCCTTTGAGGCTCGGGGGCTACTGTCGGGGGACCATAATTAGGGGTAACCCCAAGACTCCTAATCTCAGATGGTAACCCCCATCAGCACAAAGCTGCAAAGGCCTGATGGGCGCAATTCCGGTAAAGGCCCTGTCCACTCAAGGGACACGATCTCGCCTCACCCGAGCCCAGCCTCGGGAAGGAACAGTAGACCAAGGCAGATTCACGCCTCGCCCGAGGGTCTCCTCAAGCAACGGACGCACCTTCGACTCGCCCGAGGCCCAGCTCGGGCAGGCTTCGTGGAGAAGCAACCTTGGCCAGATCGCCTCGCCAGCCGACCGGATCGCAGGAGCATTTAATGCAAGGATCGCCTGACACCTTATCCTGACGCGTGCTCTCCAGTCGACAAGGCCGAAGTGACCGCAGTCACTTCGCCCCTCCACTGACTGACCTGACAGGAAAGCAGCGCCGCCTGCGCTGCTCCGACTGCTGTGCCACCCGCCAGGGTGAGGCTGACAGCAGCCAAGTCCAGCCTCGGGCGCCATAGGAATCTCCGCCTCGCCCGACCCCAGGGCTCGGACTCAACCTCGACTCCGGAAGACGATCTCCGCCTCGCCCGACCCCTGGGCTCGGACTCAACCTCGACTCCGGAAGACGGTCTCTGCCTCGCCCGACCCTGGGGCTCGGACTCGACCTCACCTCCGGAAGACGGCCTCCGCCTCGCCCGACCCCAGGGCTCGGACTCGACCTCGACCTCGGACAACGGTCTCCGCCTCGCCCGACCCTCGGGTTCGGACTCAGCCTCGACCTCGGAGGAGCCACCGCCTCGCCTGACCTTGGGATCGGACCGACCACGCCACAAGGGGGGCCATCATTACCCTACCCCTAGCTAGCTCAGGCTACGGGGAATAAGACCGGCGTCCCATCTGGCTCGCCCCAGTAAAACAAGTAATGATGGCACCCCGCGTGCTCCATGACGACGGCGGTTCTCAGCCTCCTACGGAAGCAAGGATATGTCAGCAAGGATCCGACAGCCCCGACAGTTGTGCTTCTACAGGGCTCGAGCGCTCCTCCGACGGCCACGACGCCACATGAACAGGGCTCCAACACCTCTCCGACTGCCACGACGGCATGTACATAGGGCTCTGGCTCCCCTCAGCTAGACACGTTAGCACACTGCTACACCCCCCGTTGTACACCTGGACCCTCTCCTTACGTCTATAAAAGGAAGGTCCAGGGCCCTCATACGAAAAGGTGGCCGCGCGGGAGAAGGCCCTGACGCGCACTCTCACGCCCTCTCTCTCTCCCTCGCGAACGCTTGTAACCCCCTACTGCAAGCGCATCCGCCCTGGGCGCAGGACAACACGAGGTCGCGGTTTCCCCTTGTAGGAAACGAGTGACGCCTAAGAGGGGGGGGTGAATTAGGACTTCCAAAACTTTTACTAAACTAGGCCACAATTAAATCCCTAGAGCAAAACCTTTGCAAGTAATCAAACTAGAGTGTGCAAACTAGGTTTTGTCTAAGTGTTGCTATCTCTACCGCAAAGGTTAAGTTTCAATCTACACTAAACAAGTATGACTACAAGATTGAAACTTAAATGCTTAATATAAATATGGAAAGTAAAGAGCTAGGTAGAGAAGCAAACTCTCGTGGATGACGTCGGTATTTTTACCGAGGTATCCGGAACCACGCAAGGTCCCGACTAATCCTCGTTGGTGCCCCTACGCAAAGGGAAGCCCACGCGAGGGCCAAGCACCTCGGTCGAGTAACTCCGTAGAGAGCCGCGTGCCTTCTCCACGCGCAAGTGGTGCTCCGCTTCCGGCTCCTCTCGGACGCTCCCCGCCGTCTCCACTATCGAGCTTCCGGCCGAAACGCCGCGGGCCTCGTTCCCTCCGGTACACGGTGGCGGCCGTGACACAAACGCGGTTGTCACGGTCTCGCAAGACTCTCGCCCCACTCGGTACAATTACAACGACTCACGCAAGAGCCGAGGGGTTGTGTGGTTTTACAAAACTCACTCAACTAACTAGGATTCACCTAGAGCAAGCGCTAATGCGGTCTAACTAACCTAAGCACTTCACAAAGCACCTACGCTAATCACTGAGTGATTCTATTAAGCACTTGGGTGTTTGAGCACTTGGAAATGTCTACAATATGCCTTGGTATGTTTCTTGGGCTCCCACACATCCAAATGGCCGGTTGGGTGAAGTATATATAGGCCCCAACTCAAATATAGCCGTTGGAAAGCAGTTCTGCAGCTTTCTGCGGCGCACCGGACAGGTGCACCGGACTGTCCGGTGGTGCACCGGACATCCCACGTGTACTAGCCGTTAAAAGTAGCCGTTTGAGCTTCCGAAGATGGCGCACCGGACATGACGCACCGGACGGTCCGGTGTGCACCGGACAGCCCATGTCCGCTTGTCGTATTTTGGCCGTAACTTTTAGCTCCGAACTCCGATTTCGATGATCTTGTACTTTTTGGAAAGCTTATGAAATTCTCTACATCCCAGAGTTGAAGCCATATCAGTTTGAGCAAATTTGGCACACCGGACAGGCCAGTGTGCACCGGACATCCCATATGCTACTGCAGTTTTTCAGCAATTCCGACTTCGTATTATGGGCATAACTTTTAGCTCCGAACTCCGATTTTGATGATCTTGGACTTTTTGGAAAGCTTATAAAATTGTCTACATCTCAGAGTTGAAGCCATGTCAGTTTGAACAGATTTGATGTTGTGAAACACTTCCAATTCAGTCAGCCCTTCCTCTCAACTTTATCAACTTCACTTTTGTTTTGTAGCTTTGTATCTCACTTCTACTTCTTGATGTGTTGGACTCTTAGCATATATAAAGTGTCTTCAATATTACTTTGTAATGTCTTCTATGAGTCTTATAATGTCTTCTTTGAGGTGTTGCATCCTCAAAGCCTCAGTGCAATCCACTTTGCATCCTATGAACTACAACACACAAACACTTGGGAAATACATTAGTTCACGGATTGTGTTGTTCATCAAAAACCAAAACTCAATTAGCCAAATGACCCGGGGTCCATTTTCCTTACAATCTCCCCCTTTTTGGTGATTGATGACAACACAACCAAAGCAAGCAAATATTACAAGTATTTGAATGAAAATATGCAATCTACTTGCTAGGATGCAAGTTTGTCCCCACAATGTGATATTATAGACTTAAGCCTCCCCCTAACTCCATAATTCACTTACTTCCTATTTTGGACCAAATAACCAAAACCACTGGAAAAACCATTTGTAGATATAAAATTTAAAATTGGTGGTGTTTGGTGTTTGATATAGTTTTCATTGCTTTGGTCCTTAAACTTCTCCCTCTTTGGCATCAACCACCGAAAAGGAAGACATTAAAAGCATGTAGGAAGTAAAAAAAGCTTGCCCTCATCAAGAATCTTATCAAATGATATCACTTAGAAGGATATTAAATTAAACCACATGAATGATACCAGTTGAAAGGAACTCCCCCTAAATGAGTGTTCTCTTTAGAAAGAAGTTTCTCCCCCTTTTTAGAGATGAAGAAATACTCCCCCTGACAGAGATCCTCTACTTAGGAAAAAGCATGTGAAAATTAGAGGTGCAAGACATGATTTGAAAAGACTAACTTCCCTTATGCATAGGTAACAGAATATGAGTTAACTACTTATGCATTTTTAGCAACATGGAAGCATATGATATGAAATATAGTCTAATCAAATATTGGAGAAGACATGTAAACGATACTGAATGTAGTCTCAAAAGATACCGATTGAAGATCAATGACGAGCTTGAGAGACATGAGAGTTCTTGGAGATTTTGCAGTGGAAGATTGTTGTCTTTCTCCGGGGACCTTATTTTCCTTACAATGAGACTATCACAAGAAATAGACTTGAAAAGGTGTTAGTCTCAAAGTGTTAGATTATAGAGTAACCTCCCCCTAAAGGTGTGCATACAAGTTTTGAATACTTGTAGGAGACATGCACTTTGATTTGATATCAAGAGGGGTAAATTATCCATAATCCTAACTTCAGCACATATAAGTTAAATGATACAACTTGTAGGAATCAAAATTTTCAATTTATGCATCATTTACTATGGAGAGATATAGAAGCTATGTGCCGTGCTTAAATAAACATTTTAAGCCATGTAGGTTTGCTCAAGTATATGAATTTAAAAACAAGCAATCCTACAATATGATTTACCTAGTATGCATGATTTTGAACAAAAGTACATAACAAATGTAATACTAGGCAAGAAAGGTAAACTAGATAAAAGGTAAATAGATACGCATATCTAAAAACGAGAAATATAATACAACTAGTTACCTTAGTCATGGGTGGGAAATTTGGGTCAAAAATTTTCACTAACCCACTTGGCAATAAACTTGATCTAATATGATGTATCCCATGATATACATCCAAATTTGCCAAGTCTCCAAATTTCCCAAGGACCTTCGGTCCACTCACTTCCCTTTCGGGATCCAAACCTTCTTAGTGCTTTTCATGGTTGAAATTATCTCCTTTGGCACCCAGATGCGTTTGGCCCCCTTTCCTTTGTTGGCTTGCTTGTTGGCCTTGATTGCTATCACCTTTCCGTTCTTTTTCTTCTTGATCAAATATGGTGTAGCATCCTTTTTGTTCACCTTTTTGATGTAGGTGTTGGAGATTTTGCTTGATGGCTTTTGCTTGAGCTTTCGCCTTTGTTTATCCCCGATCATCGCCTTGCATTGGAAAGACTTGTGGCCTTCCATGTGGCATAGTCTACAAATCACAGTTTCTCCCTCCATAGGCTTGTTCACTCCCGCAGTGGTGTTATCCTGTGAAGGTCGGATTTGTTTGGCTTTGCCTTTCTTGTCATACAAAGCCTTGCCAAGGCGAGCCACTTCTTGCTTTAATTGTTCATTTTCCTTTGCAACCTCATCCGAACATGTCTTTACAACAATATTCTCAACAACGACTTGGTTGCAGGGGTTAGAATCATCAATTAAATCAAAGCAGGAAGTAGAAGCATCTTTCTTAATTATTTCAGGTATTTCAACTAAAGATGCTGCTGGGGTGCTACCAATGTTTTCTAGCTTAGTAGTTAGCTCATTATTGTGTATGCTAAGAATTTCCATTTTCTCTAGCAAATTTTCAATAGCTTCTTGGGAGCTAGCTAACTTAGCCTTAAGTTTTTCATTCTTTTTAATAAGGCTATCATCGGTAGCAGTGGATGGAGCACTAGATTCTAATAGCTCAATTTTAGTTGATAGCTCACTATTTAAGTTTGCAAAAGTTTCAAATTTTTCTAGCAAACCTTTGTAATCATTTTGAGAGCTAACCAACTTATTTTTCAAAGTTTTAAGTTGAGCTTTTTGCTTAGTGCAAACATCCTGGAAAAATTCTACGGCTTCCGCAAGCTCATCTAGAGAGGGCTTTCCCTCACCTTCATCATTACTACTACTTTCATCACTAGAGGATGGAATGCTTTTGTTACCTCTTGCCATAAGGCATTTGTGTGATGACTGTGATGATCGTGACGAGGACCGGTGGCTGCGTGTCCTTGGAGGTTCATCTTCACTTGAAGAATCATCCCAAGTTCTAACACTTGTTAGCGCCTTGCCTTTGCTCCTCTCCTTTTTGGGTTTGGCCATATTTGGACAGTTGTCCCTGAAGTGACCCTTCTCCCCACATGCGAAGCATCCTCTCTTCCTTTGCTTTTTCCTGTCAATGTTAAAGAGAAGATCCTCGACCTGCAGGGGCACACCCATTAGATTAATCTTGCGGATCATCCCCATTACCTTTCCGGCGCGTCGGATCGTTTCTTCGTCCTCGGAGGATGATGTGCATGGTTGATTATCTTCATCATCATCACTTTATTCTTCTTCCTCTTCTTCACTTGAGGAACTTGGAGTGGGAGCCTTCTTTTTGCCCTTCCTTTCATCACATGCAAAAGCATATGGTCTTGAGGAAGTTGGCTCCTCTCCCCGACTCATTTTTCGCGACATCTCAAAGGCCGCGATTTTCCCAATCACAATGGTCGGGGTCATGTTGCTTAAGTCCTCCATGTTGTGAAGGATGGTGATGATGCTCCCATATCTTTGTTGTGGTAGCAGGGAGATAATCTTCCTCACAATGTCTGCATCACCTAGCTTATTAATGCCAATAGAATTGAGCTCATTGATAATTAGATTCAAGCGAGAATACATGTCTCTAACAAGCTCATCAGCTTTCATAGCAAAAGAACTATACTCATTTAAGACTAGGCAATGTTTTTGCTCACGGACATTGGATGTGCCGTCATGGAGCTCATGCAATTTTAGCCAAATCTCATTAGCAGTTTTCAGGGTAAATACTTGATTGAAAATATCCATGCTAAGAGATTCATACAAGCAATTTTTGGCTCTAGCATTTAAATGAATTTCTTTTTCTTCACTCGTGGTGGGTTTCTCGGGATTCTTGAGGGGTTTCATCCCGTCACGAGTGACTCTCCAAACACCTAGATCAACGGCCTCTAGGTAACAAGCCATTCTAGCACTATAATATGGGAAGTTAGTGCCGTCGAAGTGTGGTGGCCTATGGGTATCCATCCCTTCCTCTAAAAAGCGTCGGCTCTTTTAGCGGTGAAGCTAAAGCGTTTCAAATGAGCCAAACCGGGTTCTGATACCACTTGTAGGAAACGAGTGACGCCTAAGAGGGGGGGGGGGGTGAATTAGGACTTCCAAAACTTTTACTAAACTAGGCCACAATTAAATCCCTAGAGCAAAACCTTTGCAAGTAATCAAACTAGAGTGTGCAAACTAGGTTTTGTCTAAGTGTTGCTATCTCTACCGCAAAGGTTAAGTTTCAATCTACACTAAACAAGTATGACTACAAGATTGAAACTTAAATGCTTAATATAAATATGGAAAGTAAAGAGCTAGGTAGAGAAGCAAACTCTCGTGGATGACGCCGGTATTTTTACCGAGGTATCCGGAACCACGCAAGGTCCCGACTAATCCTCGTTGGTGCCCCTACGCAAAGGGAAGCCCACGCGAGGGCCAAGCACCTCGGTCGAGTAACTCCGTAGAGAGCCGCGGGCCTTCTCCACGCGCAAGTGGTGCTCCGCTTCCGGCTCCTCTCAGACGCTCCCCGCCGTCTCCACTATCGAGCTTCCGGCCGAAACGCCGCGGGCCTCATTCCCTCCGGTACACGGTGGCGGCCGTGACACAAACACGGTTGTCACGGTCTCGCAAGACTCTCGCCCCACTCGGTACAATTACAACGACTCACGCAAGAGCCGAGGGGTTGTGTGGTTTTACAAAACTCACTCAACTAACTAGGATTCACCTAGAGCAAGCGCTAATGCGGTCTAACTAACCTAAGCACTTCACAAAGCACCTACGCTA
Source organism: Zea mays (assembly GCF_902167145.1). Classification (NCBI taxonomy): domain Eukaryota; kingdom Viridiplantae; phylum Streptophyta; class Magnoliopsida; order Poales; family Poaceae; genus Zea; species Zea mays. The sequence continues at coordinate 35,918,629 of NC_050101.1, read as the reverse complement.
ATCACCGAGTGATTCTATTAAGCACTTTGGTGTTTGAGCACTTGGAAATGTCTACAATATGCCTTGGTATGTTTCTTGGGCTCCCACACATCCAAATGACCGGTTGGGTGAAGTATATATAGGCCCCAACTCAAATATGGCCGTTGGAAAGCAGTTCTGCAGCTTTCTGCGGCGCACCGGACAGGTGCACCGGACTGTCCGGTGGTGCACCGGACATCCCACGTGTACTAGCCGTTAAAAGTAGCCGTTTGAGCTTCCGAAGATGGCGCACCGGATATGACGCACCGGACGGTCCGGTGTGCACCGGACAGCCCATGTCCGCTTGTCGTATTTTGGCCGTAACTTTTAGCTCCGAACTCCGATTTCGATGATCTTGTACTTTTTGGAAAGCTTATGAAATTCTCTACATCCCAGAGTTGAAGCCATATCAGTTTGAGCAAATTTGGCACACCGGACAGGCCAGTGTGCACCGGACATCTCATATGCTACTGCAGTTTTTCAGCAATTCCGACTTCGTATTATGGGCATAACTTTTAGCTCCGAACTCCGATTTTGATGATCTTGGACTTTTTGAAAAGCTTATAAAATTGTCTACATCTCAGAGTTGAAGCCATGTCAGTTTGAACAGATTTGATGTTGTGAAACACTTCCAATTCAGTCAGCACTTCCTCTCAACTTTATCAACTTCACTTTTGTTTTGTAGCTTTGTATCTCACTTCTACTTCTTGATGTGTTGGACTCTTAGCATATATAAAGTGTCTTCAATATTACTTTGTAATGTCTTCTATGAGTCTTATAATGTCTTCTTTGAGGTGTTGCATCCTCAGAGCCTCAGTGCAATCCACTTTGCATCCTGTGAACTACAACACACAAACACTTGGGAAATACATTAGTTCACGGATTGTGTTGTTCATCAAACACCAAAACTCAATTAGCCAAATGACCCGGGGTCCATTTTCCTTACACCCCTTACTGTTTTTCCCCCTTGTGTTCTATCTCGCGCCGACCCATCTGGGCTGGGACACGCAGCGACAATTTACTCGTCGGTTCAGGACCCCCGGGGTCGAAACGTCGACAGTAACGGATTTATCTAGAAACTAGTAATAATGTGGTATATCCAGTTCTATTGTGTCATTGTGTCCATGACGTTTTATTATATATATTTACATTGAAATATATTGTACGTAAATGTGTACATTTATATACATTTTTTGTCATTCATACATGCAAAATGGTAGATTCGTATATAAAAAAGGATATATACAAATGTGTACATTAATAGTAATACATACAAATGTGTATTGATTCTCCTAACTTGTTCGGCTGGAACAGCTAGCGTATATACATCCTCATTTCTCTGAAATAAAAACAGGAAACAACCACTCTAGCAAGAATGTTGTCAGCCGAAGCGTATCCTCATTTCTACATTCTTAATATAAATCTTCATCTACCGGTTCCCGAAGAGTTTGTCCTTCATAATAGAACTCTCATTCTTTAGATAGCACTTCTCTATTAATAAACCCTATTAGTTGTTTTTGAATTGCTCTTACAGGGCGTTTAGATCCCTTCATTTCAGAGGAATTGGAATTCATTCAATAAAGTAACTTATTTAGTTTAGAATTTGTCATTTCACCACTTTCCAAAGTTTAGATATAAGCCTATCTTAAATTCATGGGGTATAAGATGAGAAATCATTTTATGCATAAGTAGAATTTGTTTCTGTAACTTACATGACACTCTTTGTCTCGCTTCTCTATAGTGAAAATGTAGCACATAAATATCTCTAACATATTGCTAATAATAGTATATAAGTATATTTAGCATAAAACTAAATTAGCCTAATTGATATATACCAAAATTATTATTATTAGAATGGAATTCAATTCTAATGATCAAAACGGGACGTTATAGTATTCTCCCCCGAGTACTTCTCCCTACATCCTTAGTACATATCATTTGCCAATAGCATTAATAAAGGGTCACTCTAAAAGCAATAGAGGGAACAAGAGACTCGGTACAATCATTATACGTCGTAAGTGAATAATATATAGAAAATCAAACATAATTTACACTATATTATGATTATACTTAAAGTAACGAAGTTATAGAAACCAACCAATCTGTATGAATTGTCATATTAATAAAAAAGAACATATAGTTAAATAATGTAGGCATCAGTGTAAATATGTGAAATAAATCAAAACGTTCAAACACCACAAATGAAATATTTAAAAGCAATAGAGGGAACAAGAGACTCAGTGCAAGTGGAGAAGCAATTTGAGAGGACGCAGACTGATTTTAGAGAAACACTAATGTTGGGGCGAAGGCGTAGACGCTACCCTCCGCTCGATGCCTTCGCCAGTCTCGCTGCACCAACGGAGACGACGACTGACGGACTACACCCTTCATCCGACGCGACTGAAGGACGAAGACCCATGGCGAGGCCGCTCCGTCTCGCGGGGTCGCCTAACGTGAAAGCCCACGTACAATCCGACCTGTCATAACGGGCCCCGCGCTGTTGTTGCGCATTACGGGCCTAAATTGTAAAGATTTTTCTATTATTACAGTCTGTAACCCTGCATTAATGGGAATATTCCGGGGAGAACCTAGGCTCCTGAGGGCACATGCGTACTTAATCCTTGACGCTGGGCATTCAGGCACCTAAAAATACCCCCGCACAGTGCCCTTGAGGGGCTAGGTTAACAGAGCTATTGCCATCTCAAGTAGTAGCCCCGTTTACACCGCTTTCACTCCCCCGTTGGATCAACTTACGCAGGAGAGCAAGTTCCAACATTTGGCGCCCACCGTGGGGCTCAAACCCACGACCACAAGGTTAAGAGCCTTGTGCTCTACCGACTGAGCTACGAAAACACCACCCGCGATGGCACCCAAGAGAACCTCGTCGAAGGCTGACGAAGCCACGAAGGCGGCACTGCTGGCCGAGAAAAAGGGCAAGGCCCTTGTCGACAACACTCTCCAAGAGCCCTGCGAAGACGACGCAAACAGCAAGAAGCAGCGCAATGAACAACCCACTACCGAAGGCAGCCTCCGCACCTGCAGCTCCAGGGGACCACAACAGCCTCCCCCAGGCTTCGCTCCACCAGAGGGCGCGGACGCCACCGAGGACAGCGAAGTCATCGGCGTTTCGGCCGAAGAGCAGCTACAGCTGCGCGCCCTGCGCATCAAGAACCGCAACCTCCAAAAGCAAAAAGAGATCCTCGAGGCCAAGCGCCAACGTGTGTCTGCACAAGCCAAGGTGCGACAGATGATACGCGACGAAGAGCAGAAGGCATAGGAGCTTGAACAAGAGATCGCGCTTATGCAGAGCGAAGGCCAACTCGGCCTGCAACACGTCCCACCCCTCCAGCAGCGCGCACAAATCGAAGACCTGTTCATCCCTCAGCGCGGACACATCATCCCTCACGCCACGGCTTTCCAAGGCGTCAACTACCTTGACGAGCGAAGTCCCCTGGCACCTTACCTGCAAGTGACACCATGGCCCGCCAACTTCAGGGCAGGGACCTATCCCAAGTACAACGGCAGCACTGATCCAACACAGTACATCATGAGCTATCAAGTCACCGTTGCATCATCCGGAGGGGACGACGCCACGATGGCCAAGTCATTCATCATTGCCCTCGAAGGCCCAGCCCTCACCTGGTACACCAGGCTGCCCCCATTGTCCATCGACTCCTGGAGAAGTCTCCGGGACAAATTCTTGCTCAACTTCCAAGGGTACCGCCCAGACACCGACGCCTTGGCTGAACTCTCACTCTGCAAGCAGCTGGAACGAGAGACTCTACGGGAGTATTACCGCAAGTTTCTGACCCTCAAGTCACAACTGCCTTCGGTCGATGACCAGATCGCCATCCACTACGCCATCAGTGGCCTTCGGGTCGGCGTCCTCTACAGCCACTGCATCAGGGACCCGCCCAGGAACCTCCAGGAGCTGTATCAGCTGTTTGAGAAATATGCTAGATCCGAAGAGCTCCACCAGCGCAAAGTCGAGTCTCAGAGGAAGCCCAAAGACCCTCCGCAGTCCAGCCGCACTTGGACAAGGCCCTCGCAGACAGACTCCGGCCGGGACGGCCGCAATCAGCAGCAGGTGCACAACATCGCCAACTAGCCCCCCGCTGGTGAGGCCCCTCGCCACCAGGAGTATCCCCCCTAGGACCGAGGAAATGGAACTCGCGGTCAAGGACGGGGGCGTGCGCAGCAGCCACGCAGATTTTACTGCCTGTTCTACGGCGAAGACTGTGCGCATCCCACAAGGGACTGCCCAGAGACGAAGGCCACCAGAGACAGAATGGCACGGGCACAACTAGCCGACAACCCTAGAATTGCCGCGCACACATATTAGCAACCCCCTCAGCCATACAACCACGGCCCCACTCCGCCTCCACCGCACCACGCATACCAACACCACCAGGAGGTACAAATCGTACCTCCCCCACCCCCACCCCCACACCATCAACAGCAAAACATCCACCACCCCAACCACCCCAAGCCCCAAAGCAAGAGGACTTCGCCGATCAACCGAATCGCGGAGTCATTCATATGATTACTGGGGGGGTCCAGCGCCGACTTCGACACAAAGCGGCAAAAGAGGGACCATTACTGTAGCATCAACCACGCCGCCGTCACCGGCCCGGTCGTGCAGACAAAGTGGTCCCACGTACCATTGACCTTCGACGCCCGAGACGTCGATCTGCGCAGCGCCCCCCACATCGATGCCATGGTCATCAACTGCAGCGTGGCAGGCTGGGACTTGCACAAAGTCTTGGTCGACAATGGCAGCCAGGCGGACATCATTTTCCTCCATGCCTTCGATCGCATGGGCATAAGCCACAGCCTGCTCAAGCCCTCGGACAACCCCCTGTACGGCTTCGGCGGCAAGGGCACCTTTCCCGTCGGCAAAATAGAGTTGCCCCTCTCCTTCGGTGTAGCACCCAATGCCCGAAGTGAGCAAATCACGTTCGACATCGTCGACATAGTGTACCCGTACAACGCCATAATGGGCTGGGGCTCCATCAACAAGTTTGAGGCAGCTATCCACGGACTTTACCTGTGCATGAAGATCCCAGGTCCGCAAGGCGCCATCACAGTTTACGGCAACCAGCAGGTTGCGCGTAACATAGAAAGAGACTTCGTCCCCGGACAAAGAAACGTACACTGCCTCACGGCCCAACGCGAAGTCCCCGGGTCTGCCAATCCAACCGCCAAAGAGCATGAAAAAGCACAGCTGCAGAGCAACGACGGGACCAAGACTGTCCCCCTCGACCAAGCAACGCCCCAGCAGATGGTTACCATCAGCGAAGACCTCACTTCGCACGACGAGGAGAGGCTCCTCTGCTGTCTGTCCAAGAATAAAGACGTCTTCGCCTGGTCCGCCCTCGACCTGGTCGGAGTCAGTCGCTCCATCATCGAGCACGGCTTAGGAATCGACCCTTCGGTGAGGCCGAAGAAACAACGGCTGCGCAAGATGTCTGACGAGAAGACAGAAGCCGTCAAGGCCGAGGTGCATCGCCGGCTCGAAGCCAAATTCATCGAGTCAATCGCCTACCCCACATGGCTCGCCAATGTAGTGATGGTGCAGAGGGAGAACCTAGGCTCCTGAGGGCACATGCGTCCTTAATCCTTGACGTTGGTCATTCAGGCACCTATAAATACCCCCGCACAGTGCCCTTGAGGGGTTAGGTTAACAGAGCTATTGCCATCTCAAGTAGTAGCCCCGTTTACACCGCTTTCACTCCCCCGTTGGATCAACTTGCGCAGGAGAGCAAGTTCCAACAACTAATGTCACCAGCAGGTATATACTGGATTTTTATCACTCACTAAAATAGAGAAACATATTTATACCAAGTTTAAAGGCATTGTTGTCAGGTGACAGCGCACCTTATATACTAGACCCTGATTGCATTAAACTAAAAGCTACATAAGATATCGCGCGATAATTTGCATGTGGATTGACGGATAGTTTAGTACTTTGGTGTGGGTTTGGAGCCACTTGCATGCATGCATATTGTTTATATCTTTCAAGCTGGGTAAAGCTAAGGCCGGCGGCGCTCATCGTCAATGCTGTTAGGTTGTTTGTTCTCTGCTTTTTCTTTGCTTACCATTACTACTTCATATGAACTGTACCACTACATGCATTCACTTTAGGTGAGCATTTGTTTATCTAGAGCATATGCTGTGCAAACAAATCATTTTAAGATTGTTTGGTTACGTCCACTCATATGTAAAGAATACCCGTTTCTGGTCGGCCTGAATCGGATAAGCGTGGATGCACTCGTCCAGCTAAGCAATCTGCTTGGAGGGAATCGTCGCATGCACTTTCTCATGGATGTGAACTCCTTTTTCAGTAAGTAAACGAGCTGTACTCGTTGGTGTACTCTCGTATGCACACGAAAGTGCACAATGCAGCTATATATAGCTTTCTCCAGACATATTTTTTAGACTATGTTGTGCGCTACAAATATGATGAGGAAACTAAGCCAAAGTAAACTCGTTATGTTGTTGTTTGGTTCGTATATCCATAACATAAATGGTAATCATTCACGTTATATTTCGTGAGCACATATGTACTTCCACATTTCATATAAATTATGTACGAAAGGAGTCACGTAAATGCGCTTGCATTGTCATGCATGCGTGTGGCTCCAGGTTTTAGGATTTCATAATGCTACATATACAAAACTCTAGAAATCTATAGAATTTCTAGAGCTAGAGCTCTGCCAAACAGGGAGTACTGCCTGTAACTTGAAACTGCAGAGAAAGTAAATGTTATCTATATAAAAAGTTGATATATTTATAGTCATTGGTAATGAAAGTTTGACTTGGAACTATCCTATATATATGAACCGAACTCATACTCATATCATGGCAGTGGGAAGTGAAATGTTTGGTGTTGGCGCATGAGCGCGGATCGACAGACTACCTAAGGACAGCGCAAGCTAGATTCTTGTTACTACGTACTGCCTTTCGAACTTGTGCAAGCTGTGTATGCGTGTGGAAAAATTTTCAATCTTTGTTTGGTGCTAGCTAGGACGAACCTAAGTTAGGTCAATGTACAGCGGCGCGTCTCTGCTAGTAGGAGATAAAGGGATGATTGGTTTCTATGGACTAATTTTTAGTCTCTCTATTTTATTATATTTTAGTTCATAAATTGTCTAATACAAAAACTCTGTATTTTACAATTTATGCACTAAAATAGAATAAAATAAAGGAACTACAAACCAAACAGTCCCTAATTTAGCTGATGGCCTGATGCTGTTTGATGTCCTTGATTATGTATACAGCAATTGCCTTCTACTGAGTTAGAGAATCAAACCGATTGGGTATTTTTACCCTTTTGTTTCAACAGACGGGATAGATTAGCACGCATGTCCAACTGTGGTAGTAGCTAGGAAATAAAAAAAGGATTTCGCTCATGCTGTTTGATGTCCTTGACTACCCAAATATACACAGGTATGAACTAGTATTAGAGCCACAACACGATCTTGTCTACGTACGTCTACCCAATTAAAGCATCATCAAACAAATTAGACATTGTTTTTTCCCTTTTCCTTTCAAGAGACAGAGTAGATTACACGTCCGCCATAGTAGGAAATGCAGCTGTTTAGTTTCTAAGGGCAGGGGGCCGGGAGAAGACCAAAAAATTCTAAGCCTGGAGAATATATGCCGGCCGCGTGCTGCTGCATCCCCAGTTCATTCCTCGTCAGCAGGAGCACTCTATTATTGGGCACGCTCTGCTGGTTGCATTTCAACATGCAGTACGGCAGCTTGACCTCTGCCAAGTGCTAAGCAATTAGGTCAATCAACTAGGGACTTATTCTCTGATTCCGTTCCTATGGAATTTTATATATAGATGTAGCTGCCGGGACCCGGACCCGGAGATCTCAAGGCTTTCAAAAAGATTCAGCAGCAAAGTTTTTTTCGTGCATTATTCTACCAGTCACGAACAGGCTGTCTGAACTTGTTGTTAGTCAGCTGGACTCTGGAGGGCAAAAAGATGTAGCATTTGGGCATTTGGCATTTGTTCTTGCTGACAATGTTAACACTGGTGAGCTGCCAAATTGGATGTTCAGATGTCTGTACGTGTTTCCCCTGGTAGACGACGACAGATCCATATCAACAGACAGCTCTTTTGTACGTAGATATCGTGTGAAGGGGAAACCGTTGCATGCTAATTAATGGTGGCACGCATGGTACGTCGGCCACGCATGCAAATCTCTCCTTGCCGACTGTCGTCGCATGTCGACTATGCATGTAGATGTAGTCATGTACGTAGCTTGACAGGTGGAGATGGCGCCAAGCCAGGTTTCAGAAGTGTCAGCATGGGCATGCAGCGGGAGTGTGTTGACAGCACTGCAGCTAGAGATGTCTTGACATTTTCATCGCATCATCGATCGAGTTCCATTCATGTCATGCCAGTTGATGCTTCCATGCAGTCGTCATAAGCGAGCAACGACGAAGACACTGAAAAATGGCTCTCTGTAGGATCCACATATCTGCTAAACAAATACTAACAGTGTTTACATGTATTGATCATCAGATATGGTTTATCATGCATGCATATTGCTTTTGTATATGTAGCTAGTAAGCGTCACCCCTCTCTCACTGGTTTGGCACTGGACTTTGGAACCATCTGCAGGCATGTGGTACAGAATCCAGATAGATATAAGAAGGCCGTTAGGTAGGTCAACGTGCAGTGTTCATTAATTTGAGTATTTTTTTCCTCCTGCCTATGCATGCACATATATGATATATTGTCCTCCTACCATGATTAGACATACGATAACTGAAATACATGCCTAAACAAGACTCATGTGTTTGCTGCTTGCTAGCTGTTAGCTATGAAGCTAGAAACACATGCCTGGTTGCTATTTTAGTAATCCGTACCGTACGTGTTCATATATGATATATATATATATATATATATAGCCATTAATTCCATCAATTTAATTAAATCGGCTAATTTGTAATAGTAGCATGTACTGTTTGTTTTGACCAACTAATGAACGAATGAATGGATGAGGTAAACTGCATTACCGTTCTTTTTTCTGCTTCAGATCCGATCGATGTGCATGTTGTGCCGATCGAGGAAGCTAGCTAAGCTAACTGATACAGGTAGATGTCTGAAAAAGTCCATCATATATAGGGGTGTAGTACAATTGAAGACCATCTATCTACTGACGCTGATGGATGAAAAAGTCCATCTAGGGCTTGTTCGGTTCTACCTCAATCAGTATGGATTGAGTGGGATAGAGGAGATTTCAATCCCTAGTAAGTCAAAATTTCTTCCAATCCGTACCAATCCCCTCAAATCCGTATAGATTGAAAATAACCGAACAAGCCTCTACTGGGGAATTAGTTAGATTCCGTTTCAACCTCTCACAATATATTTAATAATGCTGTTCAACGATCAATCGTTTAGTATATGCATTGGTGTGCCAATGATGAACTGAACATGTTCTTAACTACTAATTGTTCGTGTGGTGGCTCCAGTTCTGCACGCAGGAGTCTTGTTTAGGCACTCCTTAATTGTGGATATACAACGATTGCTAGGATTTTAGAATCATTCCACATTCTTATATATATATATATATATATATATATATATATATATATATATATATATGGTAGGTATAACGGGAGCCCTGGGCTTCCAATAGTTAAAGGAAGCCCAGGCCGACCACCCCTGCAAACTGGTTCAACCAGCGCGCCCAAACAGGCTGTCGGGTGCGCCACCTGCCCCACGTCTGTTAGCGCAAAAAAAGGAATGCATGCATGAGTCAAACACGATCCAATGCATGCGCATAAATTTAGGAAAGATATGTGCGGCAGTTTCTGTTTTTAAAATCCTTTATTTCCTCCATAAATTTAGGATCGCTGCAACAGCCATGCAGCTAGACGCGTAAGGACCATTTTATGATATATACTGAGACTAAATATGCTACACTGTGTTAATAATTATACAATTCGATATACTGCGTAAAAATCTGTTACCAGCTGCATGCACACGAATTTATGATAAAAATAATGTGCAATGAAAGTAAATGAATTACACGCATAGAAACAAAAAATCGTATTTAATGTTTTATTTCCTTCATAAATATAAGATCGCTCCAACAGCCATGCAGCTAAAACACATTAAATCTAGTTTATGATATATACTGATACAAATTATACTACATGGTGTAGGTATTTATGCAATTCGTTACACTGCGTAAAAAAACTGGCATGTTGTTCACTCGTGGACGCACCTCCGGGTTGGAGCGTAATAACCTTAAGTTTTGAACATAAAATCCCTCAATTATAAGCGTATGTACCGAGCCAATGTGAGAGGTTGATAGATCTAGTAGGTTGTTATTACGATCCTATTTTTATGGCAGATCCGAAAAACATGGCAATCGCATGCATGCGGTTATACATATCCTAAAATTATGGCAAAATGCATGCATGAGTCAATCACGTTCCCTTGCATGCGTGTAAATTTAGGAAAGATATGTGTGGCGGTTTCTATTTTAAATGCTTTATTTCCTCCATAAATTTAGGATCGCTGAAACAGACATGCAACTAAAACTCGTAATGACCATTTTTATGCTATATACTGATACTAAATATGCTACACTGTGTAGATAATTATGCAATTCGGTATACTGCGTAAAAATCTGCTACAGGCTGCATGCACACGAATTTATGATGGAAAGAATATGCAATGAAAGGAAATAAATTGCATGCATAGAAACAAAAAATCACATTTAATGTTTTATTTCCTTCATAAATATAGGATCCCTCCAACAGCCATGCAACTAAACGCATTAGAACTAGTTTATGATGTATACTGAAACAAATTATACTACACGGTGTAGATATTTATGCAATTCCTTAGACTGCGTAAAAAATCTGGCATGTTGTTCACTGGTGGACGCATCTCCGGGTGGAGCGTAAAAACCTTAAGTTTTGAGCATAAAATCCCTCAATTATAAGCGTAAATACCGAGTCAATTAGAGGTTGATAGCTTTAGTAGGTTGTTATTACGATCCTATTTTTATGACAGATCCGAAAAACATGGCAGCCGCATGCATGCGGTTTCTATTTTTATACAGATCCAAAAATTATGGCAAAATCGTGGGAGTTTTCATTGCATGCGCGCAAATTAAGAACATCATAAATCAAGGAATTTCCTTTCAAATGTGCATGCAGTAAACTGATATACGAACTCTGTGTTAAAGCATAAAAACATACAGTTTTTAGCGTAAATAATACATGTGGTAGGCATAAAACACAATAAACGAAAAGAAAAATGCGCCGGATCAGAGGATGTCACGCGCCATCATCGCTGCGCGCATCTCGCCCCTTCCGTGACGTCGCTCGCTCGAACATCGCGCCTCATGCGTCGCCGTCGCTACTCGCACGTCGACGGGCGTCGCTTGCTCGTCGGCCTTGGAAGTGCCGCCTCCTCGGGGCTTCGGGGACGCCGCCGCTTGCCTGCACAAGGGCCTCGCTGCGGATCGAGGAACCTCCGCCACCGCGCGTCGAGGTAATGGAGTTGCGGCCACCGGCCTGGGAATCGCCGCCACCGCACAAGGACGCCGCCGCCGCTCGCCCTCTGGATCGGGGGCCGCCACCGCCGGCCTGGAAACCGCCGCCACCGCATAAGGGCGCTGCCGCCGCCGCTCGCCCTCTGGATCGAGGACCGCCACCGTCGGCCTGGGAACCGCCGCCACCGCCGGCCTGGCAACCGTCGCTAATGAATCGAGATGGGGCGTAAAAACGGATCCCTAGCACTACGGATTTTCTTTTATAGACGTCTCGACCTGGTTCGGCTCGACCGGATTGCACTGTTTGGTCTGGGCTTCCAATAACTAAAGGAAGCCCAGGACTCCTAATATACAATATATATATATATATATATATATATATATATATATATATATATATATATATATATATATATATATATATAATTCCAGCACCTGTCCTCGTAATGATTGCCAAACGGACAGCTGCTAGGTTCAGAAAAATGTCTGAACTCTCTCTGAACCTTTGTGTTTGTTTTCAGAACCAAGCAGTGGAGCCAGTTAACCACGTTAACCCTTTGGGTAACATGGAATTATAACATTTAACCGATGAGTAAATAAAACTTACACTTATACCTATTCCCCTCCCACCTCCAAATACACATGTTGACTGACTGTACGTACGTACGTATATGTGTAACTTGTATACTTAATTACATATACGTTGCATTGACGAATGACGAACAGCTAGCGCAGGTCGTAGCGTAGGTGCGGGGATTGATATGGAGCTCATGTCCAGAGCGCCTCGTCGCCCCAGCTGGCCTGCATCTGCAGGCAGGCGGCACCGGCGCCGTCGACGACGTAGAGCGCGTCGGCTGCCTGCGCGTCGGCGGCTGCCACGGCCACCATGGGGTTGGCGGCGACGACGGCTAGCTGGTGGTGCGAGGCGGAGTAGGAGGAGGAGTCGGCGGCGGCGGCGACCTCGACGCAGAGGAGCGCGAGGAGGTGCGCGTGCTGGGCGCGGGCGCAGGCGAGCTCGGCGTGCGCGCGCGCCAGCTGCGCCTTGAGCTCGTTGGCCTGCTTCTGCAGCTGGCAGATGGCGCCGGCGCAGCCGTACACGGGGTCCCGGATGCGCGCCGCCGCCTCGTACACCATGCTGCTCACGGCGTCGGCGCGGTGCTCCTCCGGCAGCTCCTGCCGCATGCATGCCATCGGTCAGTCGTCGTCACTCATGCATTATGCATGCGTAAGTGTGGTTGCCTTGCTGCGTACGTGCGGCGCACACAATGGCGTGTAGAGTGTGTGGACTATACTGACTGACCTGGAGGAGCTTGATGATGTTGCTGGCGCCGAAGACCCGGTGCGCGGTCGCGAACTTGTGCGGCTCCGTGGGCGGGAAGTATGGCGCCAGCACGCAGCGGTCGACGCAGCGGCGGCGGAGGATCTTGCACGCAGCGCACGGGCTCAGCACCACCGCCGCCGGCTGTGGCTGTGGCTGTGGCGACGACGGAGGTGACGACGACGCCGCGGCCGCGGCCGCGGCCACGGTGCAGACGGCCGTGTCGCTGGAGCTGTACTCCATTTAGCTGCTTGCTGTGAATAACACGTAGTAGCTTGCTTGGATTGATGGAGCTTTAATTAGCTTCCGAGTTTGGCGGCAACGATTGTATTCATATATATACCTGTAGGGCTAGCTTAGAACGGATCGAGTGCCAGTGCCAAAGATTCGTTAGGCCATTTTTCCCGCCATCATAATTACGCTGATGGCCCAACAACAATACAAAAGTAGTTTTTTGCAATATATAATATGCACAAGTAACTCACATGTTTTCAAACTAACAAATAATTTGAAATAAGTGGTCAAGTTTGCAGTGTCAAGGGTCGGCTAGATTCGGGCCTAGATCTTAGCTTAAATATAATACTTTCTCGTATCTTTATTATTTATCGTGGTTTAGCTCGGACGATAGATATTTAAGAATGGAAGTAGTACCATACATTTTTATTTGATAGATGGAACATATCCTAGACCTATATATATATGACCCGCCCGTCCACATATGCACAAAGAATAGTTCTACTGTTTGTCTGTCTGTTGTGAAAATACATCGTCATGACTTTTGGTTCAAAATGATGTTAGTTATCTACTGTAAACAAAATTGTATATTGTTTATATACACTTTGTTTAATTATATCTCTTAGTCAATATATCTAATATCTTTAATTTTTTATAGTAAAAATATTTTTAATACTCTCTATAAAAAAATATAATTTGTTTTAGACTAATCACATATTTATTAAATAATATATGAATGTAGTTTCTATGAATGTCTATATTTATTACCATTTAAATGAATGTGGACCGAAAATAAAGTTGGATGATAAAGAAATTATATTTTAGGGCGGAGAGAATAATAAATACTTTTTGTCTACTTTTATTATAGCACTTATTTTTTTTCTTAATTATATTTAGTCTATATTTACCATATCTCTTTATTGACATGACCAACGTGGATAAGCAGCAAATTTGTATAAAAAGGCTGCTTTTTCAAAGTAACTATAGAAAAGCTGAACTGCTGAAGACCCTTTAGTTTATTAGTTTCTGCTTTTCCGAAACGAAAGCAGATAGAAGGATGAATCAAACACACCCATAACCATAAGCCAGCTCTGTAACACCCTAAAGTTCAATTTTGTGAAGACAAGGAAAAATTCCCCAAAGGTTTTCAATCAAAACACCTTTCCTTAATATTATTCATAAATTTAAAGTTACTACTCCCAAAATTAGTTTTTTTTAACCTATATAAACTAAAGTATTCTTGGAATGAAATTATATATGAGAATTATGATTAAACTATTTTTTAAATATATAATCTACAACATGAATTATATTTCACTAAAATTCATAAGATGTGAACTATTCTGTATTCTATGATTGAAACCATGTATAAAATAACTAAAGCATATATATACATATATATATATATAATAGAAAGTTTTTCATTCATGCTGGGGTTGTATTCGTACATCTAAAATAAAAAGTTTGGAATTCAAACCTGAGCTTGATTTGAATTTAAAATAGAAATCAGAAAAATAAGAGAAAAGAAAAGAGATTACCTGCGACTGGGCCTTTGGCCTGGATTCCAGCCCACCTGTTCCCCTGCGTGCGGCCCAGCTCAGGAAATACTGGCACCGACCAGTGGGGCCGGGTAGCCAGTCCCCTTGCACTCTTGGTTGCGGGTGCGCCTGAGTTCATGGATGACCTGTGGGCCCACCTTGTCAACGGCTCTACCTCACGCGTGCTCGCACCGCTGGATTACCTCTGATGAGTGGGATCCACGTTGTCATCCTCTTCCTATTTCGCTGCACGCCCTCCCCTCCGTTGCCTCCTCTCGTTGCACTTACTGGTGGGGCCGCGATGGCAGACCAGTCTTCTTCACCGACCCGGTCTTCACGGCCACGGAACTACGGGCGATACCGGCGGGGCCGGCGGCAAACTCGCGCATTGCTGTTGCGATTTTGCGTCGGGGCTATAAAATCCAACCGGCCGCGCCTCCTGGCTACCCTCACGCAGACCTGGTCCACCACTTCGGCGCGCGCCTTCTCCCAGCCCAGATCCGCATTGCTGCAACCAGTCAGGAGGCGGAGAGAGAATCGAGAGAAAGAGAGGGAACCGGGAGAATAGAAATCCGCGCATCCATCGTCGACCTGCGGCTAGGCTCGCGCTCCATTCTCCGTTCATAGCGGGTGGTACCTACGCATCCCGGGTGTATGCCGCGGGGGTTCGCCGTCAGCGCCGCCACTTGGGTCACCGTCGCTCCTTCACCAGCGACTCGCGGTCTGGGTGGTTCGTGAGTCTTGGGCGTACTGCCGTGTACGAGTGCTACCTGTGGGAGGTACCTGGTCTAGGCTCAATGGCTCATCGTCGTTCGTCACCGCGGCGAGTTCGTCGCGCACCGTGGACCGGCTCCACCTGGACACTAATACCGGTGAGTTCCGTACCTTCGTATTCGTTGGGACCAAAGCATCATCTAGTATCGTCCGATTGAGAGTTCGAAGCCTTGGATGTGGTGTCGGCCTGTGCTAACCATGGTGCCGCCGGGGGATGTTGCTGGGCGGCTCACCGTGCACTGCTGGCTTCTCTGCCGCGTCCAGGCTCATGGGATTGAAGAAACGTTAGCACCGTTAGATCGGCACGGGGCGGTCCAGATCGGGTGGTGCGTGGACCGTTGATGGTATGGGAACGGTTGGGATTGGGCCAAGCGTACTCGTTCGTTATGATTTGATCGGGGTCATTGATATGTAGATGAGTGGTCAGGATTAGACCGTCACCCTTCTGTGTGTCTGAACGCCGTGGATCTCTGATCCCTCGGCCCGGATTAGATCGGTGATTCGTTAAACCCCGACCGTTGGATCGGGATCCGACCACTGGCTTTGGATACCGCTTTGGGCATTATGATAATCTAATCTGGGCCACTGGTTTTGGATCGGACGGATCACAGTGCCTCGTACCCCTTCAGCGCGACTGTTTTACAGAAGAGACCCTACATTTGGGTATAATCAACCCGCAGTCCACACTGTGGGAAGCCTGAGTCTGGGAAATATTTCGAGTTAGCCCCTGCGTTTCTCTGTTTTTGACGCCCAGCCCAGAGATCAATGAAATTAGAAAATTAATTATAGAAAATGATTTTAAATACAAAAATAATTCCAGAAAGTTGTATAATTCATAGAAAATTCATTTTAGCTCCAAATTGAGTAATTCCAGTTGCAATAATTTCGTATTAATATTGTCTATCAACTAATAACATTGTTTAACCATAAAACTTAAATTAAAATTATTCATTTGGATTAATCTATTCTAGATGCTTATTAACTTCAGAAATTCATAACTTAGAATCCGTAACTCCAAAATTAATGATTTCTGTTCCTAGAATTTTATTTTAATGAGTAGATTATTATTATGTATTTTGTTTACATGTTTGGTGTGATGTTAATTTTGCCTATACACTGCTTGTTTGTATTGCTACGACTAGCGTGAGGTCACGTGTCACCTGAAGATCATCCTGGTACCTGGAATCTTAAGTCCCAGGCAAGTTGTGCCCTTGATCACTTCTTTTACCCACTCATGTTCTGATTAATCATAATGATCTGCATAGGTTAATTTTGATGGGACCCAATAGGTCACCCTAGTTTGTTCGTCCTGAATACCTTGTTTACCCCTGAATCACTTGGGTAGTTCTGCTACTGCTTTATATGGTTTTGGGTTAATATTTCATTACATCTATGTTCCAATTATGTTGTTATTCTATTTATGTTCATGACAAGATCATTAAATGTTAATTGGAACATAGAGCTTAACTTGAGAACCACGTGCCACCACAAGGGTTTAATGGGACGCCCTTGGCTGACTAATTAGGAAAGCTAGTGGAGGACTACCTTACCCGAAAGGGGCAAGGGCAGTAGGGGAGTGGTCAGTGTAGGGAGGCCCTCGGGAGGATTTTGCTGTGATGGCGGTCCTGCAAGGGATTCCTGGGAAGGCCCTCGGGAGGATTTTGCTGTGATGGCGGTCCTGCAAGGGATTCCTGGGGAGGCCCTCGGGAGGATTTTGCTGTGATGGCGGTCCTGCAAGGGATTCCTGCATTGGAGCTTCCTATAAACTGTAGCGGGTTTTCTGAAGCTAGTGGAACTTTGTAAAGGCCTCGTAGTGTTACCCTGCCTCGCCTCCTCGGTAGAGGTGTATGGGAAGTCGCGATCTCTTGGCAGATGGGTAACATGACTTGTGGGTAAAGGGTACCACCTCTGCAGAGTGTAAAACTGGTATACTAGCCGAGCTCACGGTCATGAGCAGCTCAGGACTCTCTGATGATTAAATTATGGAACTAAATTCAATTTGTCATATGCATTGCATCGCGGGTGAAGTTGTTATTTTTGTTCTACTACTTAATTGGGTTTGGTATTTACTTATACTTAGTAAACTGCTAATAAAATTTTGACCAACTTTAAAAGCAATGCTCAGCTCTAACCATCTTCTTTGGTAAGCCTTACACTTCACGTGAGCTCCCACCTTTGGCGAGTTCATGCACATTATTCCCCACAACTTGTTGAGCGATGAACGTATGTGAGCTCACTCTTGCTGTCTCACAAACACCACAGGTCAAGACCAGGTACTGCAGGATGATGCTCATGGAGGATGCTGCAATGAGTTCGTGAGTGGTCTAGGTCGTCGTCTCCCAGTCAACTTTGGGTTGCTGGACCGTTGTCTCCTTATAATGTAATTATTTATTTTGTATAGAACTCCTGTTATATATAAAGATGTGACATTCGATCCTGTGCCACTTTACATCATATGTGTGAGACTTGGTCCCAGCATACCTGGTGTTTATGTTAGCGCCCGGGTTTTGGACCCCTAAAATCCGGGTGTTACAGAAGTGGTATCAGAGGAATGTTGACTGTAGGACGAAACCTAGATAGAACTGGACAACCATTGTCTACTTACCTTACTCTGATTCTTTCTATACTTATCTTGATCCTGTCTCACCTTCTACTGTTCTACTCTGATTAACCTTACCTTTGCTACTCTCATTCTTTTCTAAACTTTCCTTAATCTTTCTCATCTATTTCCGCTTTACTCTGATTATTCTTACCTTTTCATTCTAAAGACAAATGTGAATCTCACACTTTGAAATCCTGTGCCTAAAGTGACTTTAGGAATATGAGACCTACTCTTAGGAACAAAAACAAAACTATTTTTATAGGTATTTGTATGCTTGAATGTTTGTTCTTATGATACTTGTTTGATTTGGATCTTTGATTGAGTGTGATTAGTTGTGGAGTAATGTCCACAATCACATCTGCATATACATATAGAAAAAAAAAACGGTTATAAAAATATCTAAATGAATAGGTTATCCCTCATCAAAGAATCTAGCCTAGCAAAATCCATCTTATATGGAAAAAGTCTATCCTACACTCATAGATCCATCTTATCCTAAATAAATAGATTCTCATCTTATCTTGAAAAGATTTATCTTATCCTAATAGATCTATCTGACCTCAAAAGATTCTACCTTATCCTTATGGATTCATCTTACCCCAATAAGCATATTTATCCCACGCTAGTGTGACAACCATGATCTAGCCTAAAATAAATAAGATCTTATCTAGTCAAACTAGTCACACCAATATAACCTAGATCTGATCTAATCTAAAGTGACTTATCAAACATGTTAGATAATACTGATGAAATAGATTAGACTCTACTCCTATAGAATGGGTCTTAACTTAGTTCACCCTGCACTAAATTAAGAATGACAGATCGACTTGGCCATATGCAACTACCTTAACCATTCAATAGTTGCATAACCCCACAATTTTAACCTAGCAAGAGATTCTAACCTACCTACAACATACAATCCATCCTACTCACATATGTCCTAGCCATATGTCCTTAACTCGGATGACAACTCCAAGAAATAAAGGCCAAAGAAGACCAACCATGTCAAAGAAGGATAAGCATCAACTCAAGACTTCAAAGATCAAGTTGAATCGCCAGCGGAATCAAGATCCACAATCTGGGGCGGAGTCTTTCTCTTACCCTACTCTTTCTTACCAACATGTACTCATACTTCTATGACATCTTTTATCCTACATAATAAGGTGGCCATACATATGCCTTCCTAATCACCTGATAATTTGATATAAACTATAAAAAAATTCTTTTCGTACTAGAACTAATTACAAAATGAAATTTAGACTACAAGATAGACTTGTATCCTCTTTCTTGCAAATCTCGAGGACGAGATTCTTTGTAAGGAGGGTAGGATTTGTAACACCCTAAAGTTCAATTTTGTGAAGACAAGGAAAAATTCCCCAAAGGTTTTCAATCAAAACACCTTTCCTTAATATTATTCATAAATTTAAAGTTACTACTCCCAAAATTAGTTTTTTTTAACCTATATAAACTAAAGTATTCTTGGAATGAAATTATATATGAGAATTATGATTAAACTATTTTTTAAATATATAATCTACAACATGAATTATATTTCACTAAAATTCATAAGATGTGAACTATTCTGTATTCTATGATTGAAACCATGTATAAAATAACTAAAGCATATATATATATATAATAGAAAGTTTTTCATTCATGCTGGGGTTGTATTCGTACATCTAAAATAAAAAGTTTGGAATTCAAACCTGAGCTTGATTTGAATTTAAAATAGAAATCAGAAAAATAAGAGAAAAGAAAAGAGATTACCTGCGACTGGGCCTTTGGCCTGGATTCCAGCCCACCTGTTCCCCTGCGTGCGGTCCAGCTCAGGAAATACTGGCACCGACCAGTGGGGCCGGGTAGCCAGTCCCCTTGCACTCTTGGTTGCGGGTGCGCCTGAGTTCATGGATGACCTGTGGGCCCACCTTGTCAACGGCTCTACCTCACGCGTGCTCGCACCGCTGGATTACCTCTGATGAGTGGGATCCACGTTGTCATCCTCTTCCTATTTCGCTGCACGCCCTCCCCTCCGTTGCCTCCTCTCGTTGCACTTACTGGTGGGGCCGCGATGGCAGACCAGTCTTCTTCACCGACCCGGTCTTCACGGCCACGGAACTACGGGCGATACCGGCGGGGCCGGCGGCAAACTCGCGCATTGCTGTTGCGATTTTGCGTCGGGGCTATAAAATCCAACCGGCCGCGCCTCCTGGCTACCCTCACGCAGACCTGGTCCACCACTTCGGCGCGCGCCTTCTCCCAGCCCAGATCCGCGTTGCTGCAACCAGTCAGGAGGCGGAGAGAGAATCGAGAGAAAGAGAGGGAACCGGGAGAATAGAAATCCGCGCATCCATCGTCGACCTGCGGCTAGGCTCGCGCTCCATTCTCCATTCATAGCGGGTGGTACCTACGCATCCCGGGTGTATGCCGCGGGGGTTCGCCGTCAGCGCCGCCACTTGGGTCACCGTCGCTCCTTCACCAGCGACTCGCGGTCTGGGTGGTTCGTGAGTCTTGGGCGTACTGCCGTGTACGAGTGCTACCTGTGGGAGGTACCTGGTCTAGGCTCAATGGCTCATCGTCGTTCGTCACCGCGGCGAGTTCGTCGCGCACCGTGGACCGGCTCCACCTGGACACTAATACCGGTGAGTTCCGTACCTTCGTATTCGTTGGGACCAAAGCATCATCTAGTATCGTCCGATTGAGAGTTCGAAGCCTTGGATGTGGTGTCGGCCTGTGCTAACCATGGTGCCGCCGGGGGATGTTGCTGGGCGGCTCACCGTGCACTGCTGGCTTCTCTGCCGCGTCCAGGCTCATGGGATTGAAGAAACGTTAGCACCGTTAGATCGGCACGGGGCGGTCCAGATCGGGTGGTGCGTGGACCGTTGATGGTATGGGAACGGTTGGGATTGGGCCAAGCGTACTCGTTCGTTATGATTTGATCGGGGTCATTGATATGTAGATGAGTGGTCAGGATTAGACCGTCGCCCTTCTGTGTGTCTGAACGTCGTGGATCTCTGATCCCTCGGCCCGGATTAGATCGGTGATTCGTTAAACCCCGACCGTTGGATCGGGATCCGACCACTGGCTTTGGATACCGCTTTGGGCATTATGATAATCTAATCTGGGCCACTGGTTTTGGATCGGACGGATCACAGTGCCTCGTACCCCTTCAGCGCGACTGTTTTACAGAAGAGACCCTACATTTGGGTATAATCAACCCGCAGTCCACACTGTGGGAAGCCTGAGTCTGGGAAATATTTCGAGTTAGCCCCTGCGTTTCTCTGTTTTTGACGCCCAGCCCAGAGATCAATGAAATTAGAAAATTAATTATAGAAAATGATTTTAAATACAAAAATAATTCCAGAAAGTTGTATAATTCATAGAAAATTCATTTTAGCTCCAAATTGAGTAATTCCAGTTGCAATAATTTCGTATTAATATTGTCTATCAACTAATAACATTGTTTAACCATAAAACTTAAATTAAAATTATTCATTTGGATTAATCTATTCTAGATGCTTATTAACTTCAGAAATTCATAACTTAGAATCCGTAACTCCAAAATTAATGATTTCTGTTCCTAGAATTTTATTTTAATGAGTAGATTATTATTATGTATTTTGTTTACATGTTTGGTGTGATGTTAATTTTGCCTATACACTGCTTGTTTGTATTGCTACGACTAGCGTGAGGTCACGTGTCACCTGAAGATCATCCTGGTACCTGGAATCTCAAGTCCCAGGCAAGTTGTGCCCTTGATCACTTCTTTTACCCACTCATGTTCTGATTAATCATAATGATCTGCATAGGTTAATTTTGATGGGACCCAATAGGTCACCCTAGTTTGTTCGTCCTGAATACCTTGTTTACCCCTGAATCACTTGGGTAGTTCTGCTACTGCTTTATATGGTTTTGGGTTAATATTTCATTACATCTATGTTCCAATTATGTTGTTATTCTATTTATGTTCATGACAAGATCATTAAATGTTAATTGGAACATAGAGCTTAACTTGAGAACCACGTGCCACCACAAGGGTTTAATGGGACGCCCTTGGCTGACTAATTAGGAAAGCTAGTGGAGGACTACCTTACCCGAAAGGGGCAAGGGCAGTAGGGGAGTGGTCAGTGTAGGGAGGCCCTCGGGAGGATTTTGCTGTGATGGCGGTCCTGCAAGGGATTCCTGGGAAGGCCCTCGGGAGGATTTTGCTGTGATGGCGGTCCTGCAAGGGATTCCTGGGGAGGCCCTCGGGAGGATTTTGCTGTGATGGCGGTCCTGCAAGGGATTCCTGCATTGGAGCTTCCTATAAACTGTAGCGGGTTTTCTGAAGCTAGTGGAACTTTGTAAAGGCCTCGTAGTGTTACCCTGCCTCGCCTCCTCGGTAGAGGTGTATGGGAAGTCGCGATCTCTTGGCAGATGGGTAACATGACTTGTGGGTAAAGGGTACCACCTCTGCAGAGTGTAAAACTGGTATACTAGCCGAGCTCACGGTCATGAGCAGCTCAGGACTCTCTGATGATTAAATTATGGAACTAAATTCAATTTGTCATATGCATTGCATCGCGGGTGAAGTTGTTATTTTTGTTCTACTACTTAATTGGGTTTGGTATTTACTTATACTTGGTAAACTGCTAATAAAATTTTGACCAACTTTAAAAGCAATGCTCAGCTCTAACCATCTTCTTTGGTAAGCCTTACACTTCACGTGAGCTCCCACCTTTGGCGAGTTCATGCACATTATTCCCCACAACTTGTTGAGCGATGAACGTATGTGAGCTCACTCTTGCTGTCTCACAAACACCACAGGTCAAGACCAGGTACTGCAGGATGATGCTCATGGAGGATGCTGCGATGAGTTCGTGAGTGGTCTAGGTCGTCGTCTCTCAGTCAACTTTGGGTTGCTGGACCGTTGTCTCCTTATAATGTAATTATTTATTTTGTATAGAACTCCTGTTATATATAAAGATGTGACATTCGATCCTGTGCCACTTTACATCATATGTGTGAGACTTGGTCCCAGCATACCTGGTGTTTATGTTAGCGCCCGGGTTTTGGACCCCTAAAATCCGGGTGTTACAAGCTCAAAGCAGCCAGTGGAGAGAAGAACCCCTTTGCTCTTTGCCTTGGAACTGGGAGGATCTCTGAAACTGCTCGCCTGGGGTACTCATGCACAGACAACATTATGTAATTTATGTTATGCTATAGACAGCTGGGACGAACACGTCGCAGGTACCTGTTGGTGCCACGCATATATTACCCAGCGGTACTGTGGGAGAGCTTTTTTTGGACCCCACCACTCATAGAGAGAAGCAAATGAAAGGTGAGACATATGCATGCATGCACTCACAGACAGCAACGACGTGCAGCATCTACCACTCAGTACCAATGGGAAAAATACGTACGTGGTCCACTGCACTACGCAAGACCGTTGTTAGCGTATTTTTTTAATGCTCAACATATATACAACTCCATTTACCAGCATCGATCGGCTACAATCACACATTGACTGTATTTTTCAGCACATTTATTTTATTTAGCGCAGTTTGTACTACCGAATAATATAATATAAATATAGTACTACTTTTTTATGGAAATGATATCCAATACTAGCGTTATTTATTTTCGATTTTGTGTGCCCTAAAGGCATCATCGAGCACAGTAGTAATAGGATTCTACTATATACTAGGTGTGTGCCCGTGCGTTGCGACGGAACCGTATAATAACACGATAATTTATGTATATATGTGTGTTATATTGTTATAAGAAAATGTTTCGAAATCCATTTGTGATCCTACTCATACATAAATTTTGTTATTTTAATCTAGCTATTTCACCATTACATTGCAACAATCAGTACCATATAGACTTCTATATATGATTTAATAATGTCATTGAGTTATAATGACAACACATTAGGGAAGTGTTACTTACAACTCAAATCTCAGAAAAAGGGTACTAAGAAAGCACGTAAACAAGGTAATTAACTCTGTCACATGAACCAAGTGAATAATGAAATATCTCCATTCCAGCAAACAACATGACAGCCTAAAACTCGGAAAAAGATCAATACAATATTGACCATATATCATGACCATCACCATTGTTATCATTTATCAAGCATGGATAATATCGATCACATCGCGCACCTCCAGCATGCATTGAAAGCTCTGTTTCCACCCCTAATGATGAAGAGGTCGAAGCAGAGGTCCTTGACGGAACGACGGTGCGGGCGTCCCGAACGAGCTTGCCGCACCAGGCGAGACGAAACTGCTCGAGCACGTGCGCGACATCGGTGCAGGTCCGGAGCATGGTGACCGCGGAAGCGAGGCCGGCGTCCATGTAGAGGCAGGGCTTAAAATACCGCACGAGCATGAGCTGATGTTTTTGTGTTTGGTTCACCCCCTGTCATAGTACAGATAACAATGGTGGTCAATGATCACAATGTAGTCGGAGGAAGGCAATTGAATGGCGTCGAAAGGAATTTTGGAGATACAGTCGACGACAACACTCTGCAAATGCATGGACAATCAAATTTTGTCAATGTGCCAAAGTCCAAACTACAGCAGAACAAGAGGACTGACTATGATCAACAAATTAATAGAATGAGAAGGCAAATTCAATGAGAAGGAGGACTCAAGTTGAAGTATTCAGTTTTAAAACACATGTATGTTATGCAGGGCAATAATCTACCTCCTCGGTAACCCCAAATAATGGAGACAGAACGGCTAGGCACATAGTGCTTATCCCCTCGGAAGATCACTGTTCCGTCTTCGCCCGTGTTATTGTTGGAAAGGAAAGAGAGGCATAGCTTTTCTTCAGGCAACTCAAAGATGTGTGCCTACAATATAGAAAAAATAATCACAACACCAAAGAAGATTCATTTGAAGGTTGGAGAACACTGTCAAATAATAATATAAGTTTCCAGAAACCAAAATGATTGAAGAAGTTGTTCCCAACCTCATACCAATGACCCAATATCTCAGACGAATGTTGCCCCAGAGGAATGCTTTTTGATATGACCTTATTACGTTGTGCCAAGTCCCTGAGATGCCCAAATTTGGGCTCCTTGTACATACCTATGAAAATT
The DNA here is from genome assembly GCF_902167145.1 of Zea mays. Taxonomy (NCBI): domain Eukaryota; kingdom Viridiplantae; phylum Streptophyta; class Magnoliopsida; order Poales; family Poaceae; genus Zea; species Zea mays. Next base: position 35,893,533 of record NC_050101.1, on the reverse strand, counting down.
CATGGACTACATTAGGTGCTTCTTATGTCAATAGGAGCATACATGATTAAGATAAAAAAACAGAAATATCATGGTCAACTGAGTCGATCTGACCATATTCATCCATGGGAGCTTCATCATAGTATCCAGTCAGCACATAAGAAGCGCCAGTCCTTCCAAAATTTGTTCCTCCGTGGTACTGTTGATAAGTTAAAGTGAAATTCCACAAATCTCCACATTTCCCATGTAAATGTTTGCTGACATATTCATTGCAGGAACAAAAAGTAAATCCATACCACCGTTGTTGCTTGTTTAGCTATTTTTTCACTCATTTCAAATAGATAACTGCCAAAGCCACCGCTGAAGGTGATGCCGTAGGCAGAGACAACGCAGGTCTGGATGACGGTGTTCTCCTGCCTGGTGAAGGGCTGGCGGAGGAAGCCCATCCTCTCGGCGGCGGCGGTCCACATGCGGACGAAGAAGAAGCCGAGCAGCCCAGCGGAGACATTGAGGGAGGGGATGATCCCCGTGGTAAGGTTGAGCTTCATGACTATGACGCTGAACATGACGGCCAGCAGCGCGCTGACGACGAATGCCCGCAGCGTGAGCTGCTCCCGCCACGACGGCACCGCCTTGTCCGCGAACACCCGCGAACACCCGCTCCACACCCGCTCCACAGACGCCACGACGGCAAATGAAAAGACCTTTTATTGTCAAGCTTGTTGGCCAAGAACAGTATACGACCTGCCTCAATAAGGTTAACTCCACAGACTTACACTGCTTGAGAAGGAGTTCCAGCAAGAGTTCGGTATGAGACCCAGTATCTACCCACTCCTTCGCCATTCACAAAAATCATTCCCTTGCTCATTGAGCTCATGTCAAGTACAACGGGATCATCTCCATCTGGCTCATCAAAGTATCTCTGGCATGGCAGTGAACATAGTGACACCGAGGGTGAGGGTTGCAACCAAAACTGAACAAAATCTATAGTGCTCGTATTCGTGGTTCAACTTACCTTATACCAAGTGGCTGCCCGGTCGTTCTCAGCCGGTTTCCACTGAACTTTGCCCAAACCTTTTTCTGAGTAGATCTCCTTTAACTCACCTTCTAGTGCAGCCTATTTGTAAAGAAGCGTAGAGGTGATCAGGTCCCACACGATGGCATTCGTGCTTGCGAGGAAATGGCTTTACTTTTGGAGTTAAAGATAACAGCCTTACTTTATGGCCTCAGCCATTGACTTGTAAATCCAACGTCCCAGTGTTGAGACCTTGGATTAGGCACTCCTGAATGCCGCCCTTTACTTCAGCAAGTTCACCACCACTATCCTGCAGAAGATAGTGAAACATGCAAATTTAGAGCTGATGGGCAGGATTATTGCATTATCTGAGAACATGGGCCACCCTTCTATTTATGATATAAACTATATATGTCTGCCTTTCAAAAATGAAGTGTTTGTCTATTGCAATAATACAACCACAATTTTTTCACCTGGATATCGGACAGGATAGTATAATCAGCCATCTTACATTCCAAACACATTCCACAATTCCGACAAAATTTTACCTTCATTCCCATAGTTGATGACAGCAATACGACATGGTTCACACCTACTTTCAGATCAACCGGTTTTTCAAACATGAAACCCTTCACCTGCTTGTTTCCGTGCGCGCATCCTACATGGAGAGGGATTTTGATTTGTACAATAGTTTTACTTGCATTCATGCAACAAGAATCTGCAAATCAGACTGCGTACCTGATACATCTAGTGAGCTGCACACGGAATCCAGAAAAATTGTGTACGCACAAAACTGATGAGGCCATCAAAACTTTCAATTTAGTCTAGTGACATCATACCGAGTGCAGTTTATAGAAGTAGAAAAAGCAACAGCAAGAAATGTGAAATTTAATCTACTGCAGTATATGGATTCTAGCTGCTATTCCCAAATAAATTCTCAAACAACTTCGGAGCCATTGGAGGAAGAACCATGGGCTCCGGTGCCATGAAATTAGTGATCTTCTCATGGACATGGTACCTGAAAAAAATCACATAACAGAAATGAGCTTTAAAAAGAACTAATATTTGGAACTCAGCCTGGATATGTATATATGTATATAATATTTGGAAACGAATCAGGTACTACTGATCATACTAAAAAGGAGAAATGTTCTTAACTGGATATGCTATGTGCCAAATTGTAATGCTTATTTTGTAAGCTTCCAGCCCTATAAGCTGTTCAAGTAGCTCCAGTGTTGTAAATCGATGTGACAGTCATATAGTTCAATTTACACACTATCAGCATCGACAAAGGGGAGAAGATTCTTCGGTTCAACGCTTCAGCTTGGTATGAACCGAGGCTGCTTAAACAAATAAAACTTTGGTTGCATCCATGGACCCGCGGAGGGGGTGGGGGTGCTTCATGAACCAGGGCAACATGCTGCCACTAAGTCCTTCACTACCTCCAGCTTTGTTTGGGCTCAAATCCGACGATGGCACTTGATCTGTTGCACTATGATCTGCCTCATCGAACCATCAGTTTTCAGTTCACACCACCAATAGGATTGCTCAAAATTTGACCCTTAGTTAATGTTTTCTTGGTGATGAATGTAATGTAAACTTACGATATAGGACAAATGGCATGAGGTCACATGCTTAACTATATACTTTGGTGTTTTGTACAGTGCAACATTTTAACTATTTTTTTCAAAATGAACTAACCTGATGCCCCTCTATCACATGACTCAAGGAACTCCTTGAGAAGTTGTTGATAAAACTCAAAATCATCAATAAGTCCAGGATCACCTTCCATAATGTGCCCCTGAGTTATAGCAAAGGCGATGAAATAAGCCCAAGTAGTGTAGTCCGCATTATATCTTCTATTTGTACAAATAGTAGCATTCTGATAGCAATGTTAGTGTGACAGATAAATAACCAAGGTTATGATAGAAAAGGGGAAATCATCTCAAGGGAAGAAATGAGCTTCAATTAACTACAGACCGTTACGCTTCAGTAGACTGAAGGAGACCAAATAAGGTTTGAAATATTTTTAAGGGAAAATGTAGTAAATGCTCGAACCTCCACAGCTGTTCCAGGTTCTCCCACGTCCTGAAATATGAATAGCAAGACTTAAGTTAGCCAGGTGCACAAATGACCGGTGGTCCTTAGTGATAGATGCATCGAAAATACCTTTCCAAATACTCTAACAGTAGAGTTGGTCAAGTACATCTTGTTAATCATCCGGCTTGGATCTCTCATGTAACCAGCAACTTGATCACTAATGTTCTGTTCTCATACAATGGGAAGAGTTGAGCTTTACATATTGACTTGTTAAGATTCACCACCTAATACAGGCGACAGAAAATCTTCTGTCGTCATGATGGTCTCCAAAGTAGTTCTCTGTGAGAAGCCATCGATGGACAATAGAAAATAAGCTGAGTTAGTGACTGCGATTAACTAAAGAGTAAAGACAAAATACATAAACAATAAAGAGGACATGTGAAAAGAAATAGTAGAAGGATCTCATTAGCTAGCAGCATTACACGTTAATCACAAAGCATAAGGCATTAACATGGTATTGTGGTATTCTTTATAGCCATTTAAACTCACATTTTTTAAATAATAGAACTCACAAAGAAAAATTTGGAATCCATGGAATGTGTAATATTAGCCATGATCCACGAAAAAAAACTAAGAGCAATAACATTGCTGCCTCATCAGCAACTCGAATACTTTTGTAGTTAAATATGTGTAAATAATTAAGGGGTAGTAAGGACCCTCTCATATTTGATTCTTTTAGTTGATTACCTCTGAATTAAGATGCATAATCTTGGAAGAGATGGCAAATGAGAAGAGTGTTGCTTATATATATACAAACATCATGTGAGTCCTGATTAGCTTACCCTATTTATTTTGGTATTATTTTTTAAAGAAAAACAAGAAAGATATATGCATGTTAACTTTTTATAAAATATAGATTAATGGATTTGAAATAAATCAAGAAAACAAACAGTGTTTTGTCTATTTTTCTTAATATCAACTGTTAAATGTAAATTACATGGATATATTTTGTACCTTTTGTTGATGATCCAGCTACCCAGCCAGTGGAAACAGGAAAGACTTGCTCCCAGTTAGGAGGTCTTCCATACTTCCAGTTATTTACTTTGAGATTGATAGGAACAATGCTTTGGATCTAATTGACAGGCTTGACAACCTAAAAATACAATGAGCATGAAGCCATCCGTAGTCTTGAAACCCCGATAGCGATATAAATAGTTATCATGTATCAGTAGTAAGGCCGTCCGTTAGACTCTGCGGTTACAAGCAACGGTATGAGAAGTTGGTGTCCCAAATCCTGTACTGAATAGAATAGGAAAAAATGTTGTAAAAATTACATGTCGTTTCTACCTGTACAAGTAATGGAAAGTGCAAGTTTTTGAGAGTCACATAACATGCAGGACGAGCGAAGGTCCCACCGAGCCAAATGGCCAACTTGACCACTGGTTGCCATGGCATGGAGAACACCTGTAAATTAGTTGAATTATGTAATTATGGGATTACTCCTAATTATAAGTAATAACTACCTTCTGATAACCTGCCATTGGATGCAGACCATTTGCCTGGGTACTGTGAGAAGAACCACCACCATATCCATTCTGCTTGGTGAGATTCAATGAATTTTCCTGAACTGCATTCCTTTGCACTTTAAGTGATCTTTCCAAAGTGCCCTGTAAGATCTTATGTTAATAGTTTATCATAGTAGCATGTTGCATAATAGATGACACACAGTAACACTATAAAAGTGAATAAAACACATGATTACATTAGAATTGGCTGAAACTGTCTTACAGCTCTCCAAGCTTCTTTTAAGAGACCCATTTTCTTCACGAAGTTTTCCCAGTTGCTCCTACCCAAAAAAAACAATACACCCCAAATATAAGCAAACTTGTAAGCCTGCCACGTAAAATCAGTAAAATTGTCTATGTTTTAATGAAATAAAAATTGTACATACAATACCTTATTATGATGTGAAAACCTAACTAAAATTGATTATGGCATTCAAAACAAGGTATCCAGTAAAAATGATCTGGCAAGCAGATAAGTGAGAAGGAAGAACAGAGATGTACACTCTAATCCAGTAATCCTCATAGAAGACCATAGCCATCAAATCCATTTTGTCTGGTTAAAAAATATACCCACCATATTCATTACAAAAATGGCTTCAATTAACCCCCTCCTGAACCTATATCTAGAGATTCACCTCTGTCATTCTGACATATTATATCCAAAATAAGTCCTAAACTTCATATAAATTATCTATCATTGCAATAAAAAGCTAAAGTATGTGCATAAATTTTCCTCCTCTGTTTGTACTTAAAACACTAAATAACCCCTTAATCCACCCACAACATTTAAATATTAAACAGTCCAAATTAACCTCTAAATTTACATAGGTTAGAAAAGTATACAAAATAATTGATGAATAAAGTTTATCGTAACTAAACAAAGGTAAGAAAGTATCTGTAGATTTATACATCGGGTATAAACTTAGAATATGGAAAAAAACAAAGATAGAGGGCTAAATACATATTTTACTTGTGGAGGTACAGGTAAATAAATTTCTGGACAAATTGGGACAGCTATCTCTCAAACTTGCCCAATTGATGTATGAGAAATACATCTAGTTTACCTTCTGGATACTTGAGGAGTGATGTCCCATTACAAAACTGATAAATGCACTATTTCATTGTCAAGATGATTCACTTTATAAAAAGAAAATACCATAGACAAATGCATCAAGTATGTGCAAATGTGTTATCAGGTATAAACTTAGAATATGGAAAAAAACAAAGACAGAGGGCTAAATAAATATTTTACTTGTGGAGGTACAGTTTCCCGGCGGTCCGTATCTGCTTCACGGCACCGCGCCTGCGTCCCCGTTGAGCCGGTTGGTGAAGGTGACGCGGTACACGCGGCCGGACAGCTGCAAAATTCACCACAATGCAGGTCTTAGATCAGCTTTCTTGCTGTCATTACATAAAAGCAAGTTGGCATAACTTGGACAACTACTTTGAAACGTACAGTTTTTCTTCTCAGTACTTGAATTTGTGAATGTGTTTACTTTACCTTACTAACTTTTATCCAAACGTAAAGTTGAGCACATCACAGAAATGGAAATGGAACACAGTAAAAAGGAATATTGCCAGGATACACCAAAAACAGCAGGTAAAGTAGGTGTCACTGGGAGAGTGAAGTCCTAAACAGTAAGACTTAACTTCAAGCGAACTGAAATATTGCTTATAACATCTTCATCCATCATGTCTCCAAATCCATTATTCTCTTGACAGTCCTGGAGTGCTGGATTATCCAACACCCTCCTTAGTACAGTAGAAGCTGTTGTTAGTCTTTGTACCTAAATGTAATAGCACAATTAGAAAAAAAAAGAAAATAACATGGTTAATCCTTAAGAATATATTATCAGAGCATAATACCATTTCCTCTGGTGATGAGTAGTCTCTGGGTCCAGTGAGGTCAAGACAACTTCTTAATTCTCTGTATGGCCTACACTTTTCAGATTTCGGTATAGATCCAGCAATTCCGATACACAAACAAACAGTAGAAAAAGAGGGACGGCGGCTCGGCAAAAGAATTTGAATGGGCTCATCAGATCCAGATCATCATACCATAAAACAAATGGAGCAAATAAAACTTGCCATGAATTGGCAAGGGATTATGTAAAGAATGCGAGAACATTCAGATTATTCGGACTCCACAAATTCGCCATCTACACAGAGGAGAGAGGACACAGGAAGGGGATACCTTGACCAACCGAGAAGGAAGTAGAGACGCTTCCCCCCATAATTAATTGATCAGCAATTTCCAGAGTTGAAACCGAAATCGCAGGCGGTCCAGAAGGTCCCAGGGGCAGGAGCGGTGAGCGCCTCGTAGGCCTTGGTGGCGCGGCCGAGTGCCTCCTCGGCGGCGGCGGCAACGGAGGGGTAGGCGGCTGCGGTGGTGGCGTCGAGGCCGACGCGGAGGGACTTGATGAGCGACTTGAAGTGGCGGTAGAGCTCGGAGACGGAGAGCGGCGAGGCGTGGGGGTCGTCGGGCTCGGGCAGCAGCAGCGCGGCGTGGTGGGAGGAGGCGTCGGCGAGGAGCACATTGGCGGCGGTGGCCACCACTGGGGCGCGCGGGGAGGTCGGGTACAGGCGGGCGGCGCGGAGGGCGTACCTGCGCGCGAAGGGCGTGCCTGCCCGTGGAGAGCTCCGACTCGGCCAGCGCCAGGAGGCGGTTGGCCTCGGCCACGGATTCAGGCCCCGATGGCACGGTGGCGATGGGTTCGCCGGCCATCTGTGGGGAAGGGGGACTGGGAAGGCGGGACTCTTCGATGGATAGTGGACGCCGATGATGGGGCGAGGAGAGTGGATCGCACCTTCCATGTTGAGCTGGGGCTCGGTCGCACCTTACACGGCCTTCCAGCCAGGGCAAGGTCGTCGCGGTGGGGCAAGAGACCGTTGATTGCGGGAGGCCACCGCGCCTTCCCTGGAGAGTTGGGTGCAGAGGTCACACCTTCCATGGAGAGCCGGGGCTAGATCGGCATGGTAAGGCGAGGATGCGTTGATTGCGGGAGGAGACTACGGAAGGACGCAGCGAGAGAGACGCGGCGCGATGGGCGGATCGGCGTAGGGAGGCGGGGATCTCGGGAACCTTCCAAGCTGGATAGATGGCAGAACCGTGCACCGTTTGTTGTGGACGTCTACACTAAGAACTTATGTAGTAGTAGAGATATGGAAGGGAAGCGGACGGAAACAGAAAAAAGAAACCCCATTGATTATTTGAGCTACAAATCCTGTCTGTTTTGAGCTACAAGCAAGAGCAAAGTTATACAACAGTTTGTGTCCCTTTAGTTTTTCCCTTTATTTTTCTTCTCCGCACGAGGAAAATATCGGGCACGTTGTTGGCTATATAAGGACTAGTTTAGGAACCTATTTTTCTAAGAGATTTTCATTTTTCAAAGAGAAAATTAACTAATTTTTTTTTGGAAAATGAAAATCCCTTCGTAATATAAAATGGGATTCCCAAACTAGCCCTAAGACCACTAATTATTATATACTTGTTGTATTTACCGGAAAGAGATCAATGTAATTGAACTACGACAGGGCCTCGTACGTTGTTTTGTGCACAGCAACACACCCTGTTAATATAATTGCCTCCGGCCGGCTGATATACATATCCATCATCCCCGACGCAGGAGAAACTGAACTACTTGAGATGCATCTTCAATGGCGTTAAAGTTCAGACACACAGCACAGTAGTGCATGTCTGCAACACGCGGTTTGAGAGGGAGAGAGAGAGAGAGAGAGAGAGAGAGAGAGAGAGAGAGAGAGAGAGAGAGAGAGGGAGAGAGGGAGAGGGGGGGAGAGAGAGAAGAAGAAGAAGAAGAAGAAGAATTCAGAAGCTAGATATATATGAAGGAGTACACGATCGAAGGAGGTAGCTAGCTAGTAGGGAGGCTGGAGCGCACTTTGTGAATCCCGAGTTGATCGAGCCCAACCTGGCGGGCACGTACTACGTACGCTTACATTAGCTGCTACTAGCTAAGACGACAGTTTGGTAGCTAGGCAGGTTTGGGTGATCAGCCCAGTACAACACTACACAGCACAGCACAGCACTAAAGACTTGCCTGCACATGCTTGCTTGCTCCACAGTAAGTTAAGTACACTTGAGCTAACTTTGCTACTAGCTAGTTTCACTTGTTGTGAGGTGTGAACCGAGCTACATGTACGCACGTCATGCAGCTCAGCATGTATGTCAGCAAGCACACATGACAGTATGTATAGTAGGAGAGAAGGCTGCTGTGTGTTGTGTGTGTGTGGGGCAGACTGGTAGTAGGCATTGTGGCATTGTGGGGGATCCTCATATCAACGACGACACAATGTATGCCACTACACACCGATGGCTGAAACTTTCCCTTCTCTGCATCCATCTCCTGCTACTGTTTGGTACCCTGCTGCTGCATGTATGCTATGCATGCGTGTTCCTCTGGACTGCGGCTGTGTTGGCTGCCTCTCTGCCTGCTGAAGAAATTATAATGGCAGCGTACCCAACTCCTCCACGATGGATGCAAGATCCGGCGCAGACGCGGGACGAAACTGATGGTGGAATTCTGGACGGATACAGTATATATATAGCTTCTTCTCTGAATTATTAGGCGATTGACTCCGATCCACTCCACCCAGGCCCGCCCGCCCGCGCTGGATTTGATTGGATTGGATCGAATTGGAATCATCTCCTCCGCAGCCAGCTTCTTGTTCATACGGTGCTTTTTTTTTTTTGCATTACATCGCGTTGTGTTTGCATGGCATGACATCTGTTTGGTTCTGCGTTGGGTACTTGGGTTGGGTTGGGTTGCTTTGCTTTGCTCCTCTGTCTGCGGCGGCGTCAGTACTAGCGGAGCTGACGTGCCGCATGCATGCTTAGCTTGTTTCCTCCCTCCATTCATGGTGCTCACTAGCTGTACTGCATGCATGCATGTATGGCAGCTGCTAACAGTGCTAAGCAAATCTTTATGGCTAGTTTGGGAGTCTAAAAACCAGAGAGGATAGGATGGGTTAAAATCTCCTTTTTATTCAATTTTATATAAGAAAAATATTTTAGCCTCTTTAATCCTCTCCGGTTTTGTGGCTTCCAAACTAACTCTTAAAAAATATATATATGAAACTGATCAGCCAGGCCAGGCCAATACTATTGAAAATTTTAGATAGAAACAGTGATTATAGCCCAACAAGTTCTTGGGCCTTGTCTTGGTAGAGCTGTGAATGTAGGCAAGGGTTCGAGATGCCGTGCAAGCAAGCAGTTAACCAGTTATAACCGCATGCTTTTTGCAAAATTACAACTGCGTGCAAGCAACCGTTGCCCAGAGTACCAGGAAACGCCATGAAGAACTGCATGGCGATGCTGCTCTGCTAGTGCGGCTTGTCATTCGCTGCACCTTTCTTGGGCCGCTCTAGGCTACGCAGTTGCTATCAACTTTTTTTTTTGGTAATTTAGACTTTTTTGTTTTATTTTCACAAATATATCTTTTTCAATTTTATTTCAAAAAAATAGACTCTTAGGTCGATGCCAATAGCATTAGCATCTAGCTTACACTGACCGGCGTAAATGCTATTGACGCCTAGGTCTCCGTGGCTGTCGCGCTTGCGTGACGACCTTTACGCCATAAATCTCGGCGCTAACCTTCATATTTCTATATAATACGGCGCCAGTTCTATCCCCTCCATCTCGGTTTTCTCATGTTCACTACGACAACCATCCCTTACTGGTGGCAAGGTAATTTACCTTATTTTTGTCTCACTTATTTTATTCAATCTATTGGTCTTTGGTGGTATGGTAATCTCTCTAATTTTTAATCTCCGTATTGTTTGATAGTAGGATGTTTAGGGCTCTAGGCACGGTAAATCTGCCAAACAAAGTTAAGCGCTTGTGGGTACCCTAAAACAGGGGTACCCCTTGCTACAGTATCTCTAGCAGTGATCTCTAGTTGCGTGGCGAACGACTATCTACCTCGCCTCGTGGACGGCTCCGGGGTCGCCACGTGGCCAGGGAAAGAGACATACTCCAGGATGACCCACTGTGAGGGAAGCACCGGACCCCTGTACATGAAGAACAAACCTCCGGGGGAAAGTCCAGGGCCCCCGCCGGGGCGACCCAGACCCCTCTGCGTGGGGTCCGGACTACCCGCAGCCAGGTCCCGGGACTCTGGGGCAGAGAATACCCAGGCCCTGCTTAGGCAGGGGTCCAGGAGCGACATGTGTCCAGGCCTAGCCTGGTGCAGACCTGATCGCATAATACTTCTGTTCCCCGCCCAGACGGAGAACCAATGCTGCCAAATGGCCTACCAGGCATGACATAAGCCCGCGGGCGGAGCGTGACGTAAGGCCTCTGGGCCGCGCTGCCATTGCATTGATTGCGGAGAAGGCGCGCCGCCTGTCTACCCCGCTGACAGGCGATGTGCCCCTTCTGTATTTAATGTGTCCTGTCCACTCAGCTGGCAGGCAGCGCCTAGGCCATCCTGCAGGCGGCGTGCTTGTCTATTCCCGTTAGCAAACAGTACGCCTGCGCTACCGCATGCGCTGCGCTCATCATGACTCACGCGTTACCGAGGACGCTGCCACGAGATATCAATACTGTATGCACTACAGCTGTTATGGCGTGCGAAGATCGTCCTGGCATGGCAAGCAGGAGTTCCTTCCATCCGTTATGTCCCTGGGCCCACGTGTCGGGGCTCAGTACTCTTGTACGTGCCCCTCTTGAGCTATAAAAGGGGAGGCATGCAACGTTACAACACAGACCTAAGTCATCCAAGACACAACTCAAGCTCACGAGCAATACAACACACAGTGGAGTAGGGTATTACGCTCCGGTGGCCCGAACCACTCTAAACCCTTGCGTGTTCTTGTGTGTTCATCCCTTCGATCTCTAACAAGCAAAACGCTTAGGCCCCTCCTCATCTTAGGATTTAGGGCAAGTGCACTCCGCCACTCGGCCGAAGATTTCATCTCTGACATTTGGCGCGCCAGGTAGGGGGCCTGGTATTAGGTTTTTGCTTGTTTTCTACTCGGCGCTATGGTTCACATCGTCAAACACCGTGACGTGGTCTCGGAGGACTTTCTCGTGGAGGAGGAGGCCACATCTTCTGCGCCGCTGAGCTCCAACCGCCCGGCACCTGGAGTAGTCGTTGTGCGCCCCGCACGGCAGCACACGCCTACACAGGCGTCCCGAACTCCATCGAGGGTTGCTCCCACCGGGGCGCTTTTTGCAGCCAGGGAGTTGTTGTGTCACCCACCAAGCCCCACGGCCTCGCCAGGGGCTATGAAGCAGTGGCGCGACGACGTGGATCGCCTCCTTGGTATGGCGCACTCTGGCTCAACTAAGCCCAGGCCTCGGTCATCCCAGCGCTAGCACGGGGTATCGGCCTCGGTGCGTTCACCCTCGGTGAGGGCTGCGCCGACCGAAGATTTACGGGTAGAGCTCAACTGCAGGCGTGCGGTAGCAGACGCTCAAGCCTCTCTGGAGAGGCCTGAGGACCTGCGGGACGAGCTCAACCGCAGGCGAGCAAGCGAGGATGTCCGTATCTCGCTGGAGAGGGTGCGCGAGCGTCGCCAAAACTTCGAGGGTCGCAACCTTGGACAAGACTTTGCTGCGGTCGCACCGTAGACCCCAGGGGGTGCCCGATCCCAGACGGGTATCCCGTTGGTTGGCGTGGGCTGCGCCGCTCTAGCGGACCATCTCCGCGCAGCGACGTGGCCATCCAAGTTCCGGCCACACCTGCCAGAAAAGTACGACGGTACAACAAACCCGTCAGAATTACTGCAGGTCTACGTCATCGCCATTACGGCAGCAGGTGGAGACACCGCCGTGATGGCAACCTACTTCCATGTAGCTTTGCCTGGCCCAGCTCGGACTTGGCTCATGAACCTAGCCCAGGATCTATCTGCTCCTAGGAAGAGCT